>NC_051074.1:44180134-45380134 GCF_004664715.2 Peromyscus leucopus | reverse complement strand
GCGCCTATCAAGCTCCTCCAGGAGTAAATTGTCGGCTGATGAAATGCACGTACTGTGGCCCGGAGTGTGTCCTATCTGCAGGGCTGCCTCCAGCCTGAGGCACACACATCTCTGGCTGCCTTTTTTTCTATCTATAAGTTAGAGCCGTGGCCTCTGCAGGCAGAACACCCTGTTCAGCAGCTGCAGCTCGTTATCGGCTTTATCCAGAATAACAAACAGAACAAACACGTTTTGCAAGGGTTCCTGCCCCCCCCCTTATGCAGAGAAGTAGGAATGAAGCAATCAGCGAAATGCTGATTGATCAGTGTGCTGACTTAGAGAAGTCCAAGGCCACATTAGTACTGTTAACCCCGTAAAATAAAAAAAAATAAAATAAAAAAATAAAAAAAAAAAACCACAAAAAATTTGCTTAGAACTTATTTAAGCTAATGTTTCTGTGAAGTTCAATTTTGTCCAAAGGGACAAAAAAATGAAGAAAAAAAAAATCTTTTGCTTCGTTTATTATAATCTACTCATGTGAATTGCCTTGTAGCTAGTTTTTATAAAGAGAATTTATAGTATTTGGCCAGTGTTGTTTGACCAGAGAGAAGTGGAATTGTGTAAAACGAACTGTATAATGAGAAAAGATTGTCAGTGAACCAGCTTAATCATGTCCCACCAACTCCCACAGGCACACCCTGACATCTTTACCAGAAACTGAGTCATCTTTAAAATCCAAACATCTTTATTCTCTCATCCCTTCCCCTATTTTTTGAACTCTTGTATTCACTGTATGGTTTCTTCAGATCTGCCTAAATAGTTCTTTGAGCATATTTTTGTGCATGGTGGGAAGGTTATGGGTGTGTGTGTGTGTGTGTGTGTGTGTGTGTGTGTGTGTGTGTGTGTGTTGTATATACAGACATGTGGAAGCCAGGTACGGATGCTGAGTGTCTTTTTCTATTGGCTTCCACTTTGCTTTTTAAGATAGTGTCTCTTATTGATTTTGTAGATCACCTATATGTTGTAGATCACCTATTTGGCAAGACTAGGCACTCAGCATGTGTTAAGGAGACTCCTGTCTCTGACTTTCTAGTGCTGAGATTTCAGGTGAGAACCACTACTTTTTTAAAAATTTTTTTGAGATAAGACTTCTTTGTGTAGCCTTGACTGTCCTGGAACCAGCTCTGTAGACCAGGCTGTAACTCAGAGATCTGTCTGCCTCTGCCTCCCTGGTGCTGCGATTATAGGCATGTGCCACCAGCATCTGGCTGCCATTTTTAAAATTTGCTTTTATTTTTTTTTAATGTGGGTGATGGGGATCTAAACTCTGGTCCTCATGTTTGGATGGCAAGGACTTTGCTGACTGAGACATCTCACCTTTGAGCAATCTTCTCATTTTTCTTAGAACTTAAAGTTTATTGTGGTTATTCTTTTCCTCCCATTTCACAGTCCCATTTGTTTCTGTCTAGCCAGGCAATGCTATTACCAATTACTCACTGGTGAGGAATATGCCATCTGCTAGGCTGCACACATGTCTTAGAAAATATCTGATGACAATCATGTTCATGGATATTCTGTCACGATCACCATGTCAGATGAAAATTTGATGCTATTGGGTCTTGCTGTCATACTGTAAGGAGCACAGGACCCTACTTTTCTGAGGAGTTTTCTTTTCTTTTTTTTACTGTTTGAGAATTTCAGGTATGCATATAATATGTTTTGATCTGTCTATCCCCATTCCCTTCCCTCCAACTCCTCCTCTATTTTTCCCATCACTAGTCCCTCCCAATGTCTTTTTTTTTTTTTTTAAACTTACTGAGTTTGCTCAGTGCTGCCAGTGTGTGCCTGAGTAGAGTCATCTACTGTACTCATGGGTAGCCTATCAGGGGCCACATCCTTCAAAAGAGTTTTCTTAGACCTTGCAACCGTCAATGGAAAAAGATATCATTCAAAAGTGGAAGCTGTAAGGTAGCCATGCTCTCTTCCTTACACTACTGAGTTTATCACTTCCAGCAAGGAGCAGTCATCTATGTCCTATATCCTCCAGTTATAACTAATGGAAATATACCCCACTTATCAGAAGTAGTCACTTTTCCCCCTGCTCTTCATATTTCCTGATCATTTTCCCTTCCTTGTTTGCCATCTTTCCGTCCCACCAAACAGTGCCTGGAAGGAGCCATCAACTTTTAGTTCAAACCCTTCACACATGATTTTTCTTCTAGTTGGGATGACTTCTTTTCCACAGTACCCACTTAATTTATATGTACCACCCCATTTCATCTGCCACTAGCCACTCAGATAAAATTTGTTCCCACTACTATTGTCTATCAAAACACCCCAATTTTTCTTGCTGTGTTTATAATCAAATATAATATGGGGTGTGACTGATTATTAAACTCTCTTAATGCACTGGCATCCCCATGTAACACTGTTTTCTATTTCTGTAACAAAATACCAGAGGTAGTTTATAAAATAATCATTTCCCTAATGGTTCAGGAGGTTTGAGAGTATGGCATCGATGTGGATTCTGTTGAGGTAGACACTACAGTGGGCATAAAAAGGAAGGACCATATTGTCAATAAAGAATCAGGGATGTGGAGAAGGGCTAGCACCAGCCTTCTAAACTTAACCTCTCATAGGTGAAGCTAAGATTGCAACATTGTAGACCAAGTTTCTAAACTATGAAACATGGAGAGATACACTTGCATCACATAATGTTCTGCTTCTGACCTCCCATGTTCGTGATCTCAAACAGCAAAATTCATTTTTTTTTTAAATCTCCACTATCCATAGTCATCAAAGTCTTACCTATCTGCACATCATTCAAAGGTACAAGTTTAGTGTCCCGTCTGAGGTTCAAGGAAAACTACTTTACCACAAATCTTTGTAAAACACAAAACCAATTTATATAAATACAAGAGGAAATGATGCAATGGGAACAGGAATGTCTGTTCCACAAGGGGGGCGTGGTCAAAGAGAGAAGAGTAAAATTGCCCCAGAAGCAAGACTGAAACCCAGCAGAGCAGACAGTAAATCCCTAAGTCTGCGATTGAGAACCCCGTGATGAAGAGTGGGTCCCCAGAGCCTCGGGAAACCCCACCCCTGTGGCTATGTGGGTTGCAGAATGTTCCATGACTGGAGCCTGTAGTAGGTTGCTGATGGTTCTCTTATTTTAGGGTCGCCATGGTCATGGCTCTGCTATGCATGATCCCATTGGGGACCCTCTGCAGGAGCTTTGACTCCATGGTAAGCTTCCACCTGGAAACTTTCTTTTGAAGTTAAAATGCAAGCTGGCATGCCCTCACGACTCTTGCCCCTTTAACCTGAAAAATCAGCACTGTATGGATGCCACCATGGTCTGTCACTCCACCAGTGCCTAGGCCTATTGGAACTATGGATATGTGGAACATTTTGTTGAAAACCCATGAGGTGTATCTTGAGGTAGCTCTGGACTGTGAGCCTGTGGAGGGCGCTTCAAGGCCATTTCCAGAAACAACTGTGCCCTGGACCTAGGATTGGAGTGGAACTTTGAAGATTTTGGAGATGCACTTGAGACCTTTTCCAGTTGTGCTGAAGGGAAGCTAATGACACCCATTTTTTTTTTTCTGGGAAAATTTCTTTAGCAAACAGGTTGCTGAGCTGACCATGGTTTTATTCTCCAGAACATACCATTTTCTCTTTCTCTGGTCAGGCTGTGAGTACTTCAGAGGTTTCTTTTCTGTTTTCTCTTGCTCCTGGAACTCATTACTTGTCTAACTAAACATGCTCAATAATACCAATGCTGATATCCAAGTGCTTTGTTGCCAATTCTGTTGGACAAAGTACTCTATGGCTTTTAAGCTTGGCTTTCTACAGAGTCTTTGGGCATGGTAACAATGCAGCTAAGTTATTCTTCAGTGGGCCTAATAAAGCTAGCCTCTTCCTCAGTTTTCAATAGGATCATTCTTTCTATGATCTGAGCTCTGCTACAGGTTTCAATCTTCCAAGTCTTCTACCCAGAATCTTTGTATTGCCTTTTCTAGTACTCTTCCAACTACTGCCCATCCCATTGCTCCATAGCCAATTCCAGATGTTTCAGGCATTGTAACAGTGATGACCTTACTTCTCAGTACCCATTTTCTTTTCTTTTCTTTTTTTTTGGTTTTTCGAGACAGGGTTTCTCTGTGTAGCTTTGCGCCTTTCCTGGAACTCACTTTGGAGACCAGGCTGGCCTCGAACTCACAGAGATCCGCCTGGCTCTGCCTCCCGAGTGCTGGGATTAAAGGTGTGCGCCACCACCACCCGGCTCAGTACCCATTTTCTATATAGCTTGGTTTTCTGTTACTGTAACAAAATACCCAAGATTGAATACTTTTATTACAAAAGTGGTTTATTTGGCGCATAGTTTTAGAAATTGATAGACATGGTACTGGCATTGGCTCTAGTGATATTCCCACAGTGGTTTGTATTACGGAGGGATCCAGAGTGATAGGAGCTGAGGTGGGGCTAGGAAGCACCTTTCCTCAGTGTCACGTGTTAAAGACCTCGCAGCTTCCCAACATTACCTAACCAGGGACAAGCTTATAGCATATGAATCTTTAGGTGATATACTCGAACCATGTCTGATCTCAGCACTCTGATTCACTTATACTTGTTAATACCCATGAGGTGGGAGGTATGAGAGCATGCCAATGTGTTTCTCCTTTGTATAATGGAATATCTGGTATACAGTAAAGGCTACTCAACTTTCTGGTTGAATGGATGTATGGATAAATAGAAATGAGAATGAATGAGTTAGACAAACAAAATAAGGGTTCAAAACTATTTATCTTCACTGATTATTCCTTAACAATAACAAGTCTATGAAGGAGTTCAACATAGATTGTACCAGGTGAGGTTTTATCAAATTAGTTTTTCTTGGGGTGGAGACACAGCTCAATGGTAAAGCACTGATCTAGCATGTGAGAGATGCTGCATTCAATCCTTAGCAACTCAAAAAATTGTTGTTTCTTTGATGTTTTCTCTCAAGATCACAGAAAATGATAGAGATTATCTCAGCAACTTATGTATCTCTGCCATTTTGTGACGTTGATTCGTTCAGATTCTAGAAAAGCTAGGCTCTGTGCTGATGAATTGATTTGGCTGAGAGTAGAATGGAGTCATGAGAGAGCCAGGGGTAGAGCTAACCTCTACTTTTTGACTAGCATACTATGCTGGCTTACTTACTAGTAGTCAAAAAAAAAAAAAGGACTGTGGGACTGACTTTATATTAAATTTGTGATACTGGCAGTTCCCTTCTGAAATGTGTGACTGTAACCATGCCTTCTCTCCACACCTAGATCTGGTGAGATTACCTTATGCCCCTGACTCTTTCTCCATGAACGTTGATCTTTCTCAGTTTTCCTACGAGAAGGTGATATATACAAAGGTTAAAGAACTCAACCACTGTAAGGGAATGAATTCATAGGAAAGCTCAGGTTTAGGATGTACTGTTGACTTGTGTAAGTACATGGTCATGCTTTTAACCCCCATTTTAAACATTTAATATTAAAAGCGCCTAACTCTACTGATCACCAAGATTTAATAATATCAAGGGAGATTAATGGAAACCAGGATGCCTTGCTTCCTGTAGGAGAAACATTTATGCATATTTTACTTAATTGAACATCATTTATACATGTACATGTTACTTAAAACATTTTAAGGCCATAAAAATGTTAATATTCAACCCCATCTAATTAGAATTCTTCTATTAGTATAAGAACATACATATTCCTTCAGATGAATTTTTTTTTTATCAGGTTTGAGATAAAGTTGCAAGTTGGAAAATATTTCTGCTGGTTAAATCATTCTGAAGCACACTTGATGTGCAGGCCAATAGTTGCCATTTAATAGTGACATTCTGTAAGACATCTGTGAGCATTTTCACTAAGGAAATATGCTAATTTTGGATTTTTTAATTGGATAAGTGTTGGGCACATTCCCTCCTCTGGTAATTGTAAGTCAGGTGATCCGACAAGGGCTCTGATCCTATTGGCACCTGCAATATGGCTTGTCTCCTGGACTTTGAAGCCATTTCTTTTCTCCAGATGAGATAAGGAAAAGTGTTTCATCTTAGGTCTGGAAGAAACACGGGAGCCCAGTATCCAGGTAGTGGAGTAGTTATTTTCCCAGACATAGCCCAGAGTTTCCAAGCCTGAAGAAAAAGATTAATCCGCTTTTAAAAAGGACTGTCCTGACTTGGGCCTGGACATGGCAGTCTTGTTTCCAGCCATCTTGAGTCTAAGCTTTAACAGTCAAAAATTTGCATGCTTTGACTTTGATGTGGCCCATCTTTTCTTAGCTGCTCACATTCAAGATTTGGAAAAGAAGGAACAGTGGTGAGCTGAGTACTTCATTAGATTCTGATGAGGAGTTCTTGAGAAATTTGATTATTACTGAGCTTACAAATCCTTATAACTTTAATATAACATTGGTATGAACCTTTATATTTCTCTATGTCTTTTGGTAATTATATTGTGGTGTATTTGTGGGTTGGAACAAGCGCTGAAGATTCATTTTTTTCATGAGTATTTGGGGTTTTATTTAAAGATTTGATGCTTTTTAAATGTTTTGACTCACGTGTTTCTAGCATTGAATATTAATCTAAATTCATACTGACATATACTTATCCTGGACTTATGTTTCATATACTTTTAGAAAACATCTGTTTTTTTAATTACTTATATGAGATTTCATTTTATATGTTGTCTTTTAGTCCTGCATATGCCAAAAGTTTAATTTGCCCAGTGTTGATAATCAGATTTTTTCAGCCACATTTGTCTGCTTACAAAATCTGGTTCTTTTTATTTTCTGAGAAGCTGTGGGATCTGAGGAGCTTCCTAGGGTGTGGGTCAAGTCCTTTGGGATGTGGGGTTTTTTGATTTTGTGAAGTGTACAGACATGTGCTCATACTTCATCTTCGCAGGGCCGCTGGAGAGGAATATTGATTTGGTCTGTTGTCCTTGGGTCTTGGGGGTCTTGAGCTTCTTAGGTTTGCAGTTCTCTTTTTCTTTCTTTATTGTTCTGTTGACACCAGAGAAGATGTGTCTGTTTCTGAGAATAAACTCTAAAGGCTCTTTGAGTGTGAGCTTTTGCAGGGGCAAGCCTATCTTCCATTCTCACTTTTATTCTCAGAATTTTTAGCACCACTCTTGGCCTGTAAAAAACTTTTAGTCAACACTGAAGGAAGGAGAGATTAAGGATTACCCCTCATGGCTCATAAGAAGTGATACATGCTACTATTTCCTATTTGTTGATGCTAAACAGAGGCAGGGAAAAGATTAATTTAGGATCACACAAACAAAATTTGGAAGAAATCAGACCAAAGCTTTGGAAAACTGGAACATCTTGCATTTCTTAGTTTTGCCCTGTAGTTAAAAAACAGCATGGAGATATTTATTAATTTTATTCAGGATAGTAGTGTTAGCATAGGACATATTGTTATAATGTGGTGACTGATATACACATGATGTTCATGAAGAACGTGTCTCAGAAAAAAAAAAAAGAGCACGATTTTGTAGGAATTTGAAAGTTTGATAGAATACAGGCAAACAGAGAAAGTCCACTATCGTTTAGCTTCAGATTTCCTCATAGGGCAAAGCATTGCATTAATTTATGTTGGCTAAGGGAGTCCCAGTCTGCTTTATTTGTCTTTCCTCTGTCAATTCCGTTTTGTACCGGGAAAACTTTAGCAAACACAAGTTGGATGGTTTTTGACACAGTGAGTGTCAAGTCCCGGTGAAGACTGAGTTATGTCTTTTATATGTGTTATTTTATAATCATGCGCTTTTCCTTGGACTTTTTTTTTCTTTCTTCTACTTGGTCTACCATGTCCTGAGTACTTTCTCTGGTGAAATTTGTGTGGCAAGAAGAGAAAAATATCATCCGGGATCTTGAGTACTAGGACAGATTGGAGTCCAGCCAGCTGCCCTAGTGGCAGGTGAAAGAATTCACAGAACTGGACCCTCCCTTGCCCTAGTCTCTGCCAGCAACCTGACTTAACAGTCATGCTGGAGAGCCATTTTGACTTGTCACCATCCCGGCCCACACCTAGACTATGAGCCCAAATTCTACTTACAAACTCTAAGGGCTGAAAAATAGCCACTTAAACAAAGGAATGATGCTAAATGAACATATTTGCCAGTTTTTTTTTATTGTATTATATAAGCATTTAGTTCAATGTAATCATTATTTAGGAGAGGGCTGCCTCTTTAAAACATGGACTTTCATGGCACTTAGTCTGGCCTCATAGTTAATTAGCTACAAGTGCAATTTGTATACGTAGACAATTTAGAACTTAATTCTGAGATAGTCTAGGTGTTTATTTCCATATTTGCAATTCCTGTTTCTCAGGTCACTACAGCATTTCGATTTGCTGTTAGTAAGACAAGTCGTGCTGTGTTTTTGCAGTAAGTAGCTGCTTTGTGTATTGAAGAGGAAACTAAAATGGAAGCCTAACAAACAACAAAGCTTTTATGTTGTGCTCAAAGAATCACTGAAATGTTTTGATTCACTCGTGAATAAAAATTACAGTCCTGAAAAGTACCTGGGCAAAGGCATGGGGTTTCCATTATGACTCAAGTTTTCTAGCCTTGTCCCCTAAAGAGCAAAAGAACAATGAAGTGTTAACAAGTGATTTAATTTAAAGTATGTTTGTCTTTTATTTAAAGGTTTGCCTATGGATCAGTCTGTCCACAGGGTCTACAGTTGTATGGACATTTGAGATTTAGAGTTAAGTTTGATCCATTTCTGAGAGATTCCTCAGTTTCTGTGAGAGTAACCATGGTTCATACCTGGACCTTTGCATTCTTATATTACAAGCCTTTCCCCCCAAAGTCCTCCATTTATCTTTGATTTAAACATATATAGATTGTAACAAGAGAAATGCTACCGAGTGAACAAATTACAAATGAATTGGTTAGAAAATAGTAGAAAACCAGACATGGCAAGTGACTTTTTGAGTCAGAACATTTAATTTTTGAAGAATGCATTCACCATTGTTAGGCTAGGTCTTACTCACACTTGAAAAACTTTTCTTTTTCCAAGCAACATTAATGAGCCATCTAGACTAACACAGTACTACTTAGTCTTTGATCACGCCATCTCTCCTACTCTTTAAAACTTGTCTAATTATTCTTTTTGTTGAACTTCCAGAACTACTGTTCAACCTCAGCATCTCATTACAGTCAATTACATTTATTTTTCTTTTTTGAGACAGGGTTTACTGCAGCACAGCCGGCCGTAAACTTCCTATGTAGCAGAGACTGGCCTTGAACTCCTGGCCTTCCCATCTCCCAAGTGTTAGGATTTTACAGGCACATTCCCAAATTCCAAGCTAGTTAGTTAACTTTTAAACATAACACTTTGAAATTTTTTCATAGTTTTTAACTTAAAAAAAAATGATTCCTTTGCTTTTGCAGATTCTGGAGTTTCTAAGAACACCCTTTATTTCCTAATCCAGGATCAATTGATGGAAATATATTTTCTTCTTTCTGAGCTGTAAATGATCTAAATGAAGACGAGCACAGGTTATGGATGAATGACATCAAGTAAACAACACCAGAGTAAAACACTTAATTCTCCAACATTCAGCCACACCAGGAATTGCCATTCAAGGAGGACGTTGACTAATTTCTATCAGTTAATAGAATTCAAAGATCAGCATGTTGGTTTCTCTTTTTTTCTCCTTTTGTTGCTATTCATCTCTGTGTTATTATCATTTTCCTTTCAGAACATTCATTTTCTAAAAAAAAAATTAGTCTCTATAAACAACAGTATCACCACCTCCACCTCCACCACCACCACCACCACCGCCACCAATGACAACACCACAATACTCAATGCTTTATAATAATACCATTCACAACCTACAAGACTGGAGGGAGAAATAATTGTACATTGCTTTCCTGGCGATCCACAATAACATTTTAGGATAATGGAACTTAAAGTTTGTGAAAGCATTCATCCAGTTTCCGAGAAGGTGAAACACATCTTCCTAGATTAAATTCCCTTGAAAGTAGGAGGCCTCAGAAGGTGTCAGATTTGATATATAAACTGACCTGTTGAATAGAGTGGAATAGAAATTTGCGTAGATGGCCTGTTTAAAAAGTCCTCAACGTCATTCTAAAGTAAATGGCTCTCTCTTGCTTCACTAAGTCGGTACCTTCAAGCCCATTACACAACATACTTCTAAGCTGTGATCATCACACATGTTTAGTTTAAAAGGGTCCAGTAGTGTCCTGGCACATGACCCGAATTACCACCTCTCCTCATGGTGAAGGTTGCTCTTTAGAGTCTTGCAAAATCATTTGTGTTTACTCTTGACAAGTTGAGAAAACAAGTCCTTCAGAGCAGTTTGTTCTGTTCAGCACATTATAAGATCGGAGGCTTTTGGCAATAATAATCATTGTGCAAAGAAGGCTGCTGATGAATTCATTTTTTTCTTTTTTTACATTTTCGTAGAAATATTTTACCAGTTAGAATAAGCACACATCCAATGATTTAGCCATTCTACTCTGTGAAATTTCCACTGTAAGCATGTTAAGGTCAAGTTTTAAGAAAATGCTTTGACCAAGATTAGCTCAACTGACGTAGTTATTATCATCTTTCCTCTTGCTATTTAGTATTAACACTACATATTCAAAACATTATTTTTATTTGAAATAATTATTCACAAAATTATTTTATTTAAAATGTGGCAACTATTTGGAGCTCAAGTCTACATTGACTCTTTTCAAAACTAAATTAAAAGCTTTTACTAAAGGCCTCAGTAATGAATAGCTCAAGAATAATGAAGTGACTATATATTTGCCTATATGTCAGTTTCTTAAATACACAAAATAGCCGGGCGATGGTGGTGCACGCCTTTAATCCCAGCACTCGGGAGGCAGAGCCAGGTGGATCTCTGTGAGTTCGAGGCCAGCCTGGGCTTCCAAGTGACTTTCAGGAAAGGCACAAAGCTACACAGAGAAACCCTGTCTCAAAAAACCAAAAAAAAAAAAAAAAAAACCCACAAAATAAAAGAACTAGAAAAAATATTTTAAAGGTTTCTTCTAGCTATATAAAGCTATCTATATAGTTTATACTTTTTGCCTTTAAGAATTCAGGTGAGGCACTTAAATGTCAACTTTCTTGAAATCATTTTTAGGTAAAGCCAATTCTATTTCCTGATATATATCGTTTGGTTATACTGGCACATTTTTTAACAAATACTTCTTGAATTGGTTATTTTTTGGTTATTCTACATCTTATTTCCAGATGAATATGAAAATTCAATGACACTAAATGACTCTAATTCTTTGGTTCTAGAATAAGGAATTACAAGCAATGAGCTATAAAATAGAAAACTACAGAACATGATTTGCGATTTTAGTTAAGTCTGGCCATGTTTCAGTCTGACCTGCTTGATCTGGATTGCAGAAGAAAGATTGTTAGTGTATTTCTCACACTATTCTCCTCAATTTAATATTTAAATGTAATATCCAGAGTCACAACTGCTTCATGCTCTCATGATCTGACTTTTATTGAAGTTGTATTATCTTCATTTCATGTGATGGTGTAAAGACTTCTGAGCTCCGAAGTCTGATTTTTTGCACTCCCACTCTTGGGCATGCGTTCTGTCTTGCTGGTTCTTGTCCAGCCTGCTCTCTCCAACTGCATTCTATGCTGTGATGCCTGCTTTCTCCAAGTACAACCAACACGGAGGGAGAGGATGAGCACTGGCTAAGAGCTGGATTCTGATGCTGGCTTTGCCACTGTTCGGTGCTGTTAGACAAACTGCTCACAATGCTAGGGCACACGGCTAGCTATAAAACAGGAACAGCAGTTGATGATTCCAGGAATTGCTTCTAAGCTTTACAGATAAGGTATGCAGGTGCCTAACAATGAGATAGATGGCAAATTGCTCAACATTATTCGTGACTGGAACTATTAAAGTAAATTTATTTAAATATGTATTTATACATACATATGCCCACCTCTTTACATAAATATGTGTGATATGCTAAAACACCGTAATCATAAACTCCAATGTTTTAGCTTCTTCTGTAATATCCTTTAAATTTATCATTGGATAATTTCCTTTTTTTCAGCATTAAGGAGGACTGAATTTGATTAGTAACCCTACATGCCTTGATTTTAACTTTTAATAGCCACTGTCAGAGTAGTAATTTTAAATTTTTATTCAATATTTAACTTTCCAATAAACTTTCAGTTTTGTTTCTTAAATTCTCTCTAGATTCTGTTTTCTAAATATGCTTTATGCAAGTATTGTCAGATATGACTAACTTAGGGCCTCTTGCTATTCAGTATTTACCATACACATGCCTTCTTTCCCCACATCAATCCTCTACAGCTTTTCTTTGCAGACATTTTCCTTCATCTTTTGCGATGACTTACATCTGACCCCACTTGGACTTCACTTCACTGTGTTTATGTTTTACTGTCTTTGTTTTGCCAAGGTTACTTGAGTTCCAAACCAACTTTCTAAGGAATTGTCTACTCTCTTTTCTTTTCACTTGTCCTTGATATACTTGGCTAACTCACTTGCAACAGCTATTTTTATACATTCTCTACAAATTGTACATGCACCCAATGTCAGCCTAGAATAAATCTGATACTCTTGTATTAAGGTAGATTGCATCTGATATTTTTATTTCAACTAACAATAATGACATTTAACACAATTATGAGTACAACAAAATTTATTGTTGTTAAATATAATTACATGTTGCATATGTGGATGAACTTGTTCTCTTTAAGGTGTTTTCAAACACTTGGGGGCTTATAAGTGATTGCTTTTTTATTATCTTAGGCTATAAATCACATGTACCTTGGGGTTTTATTGCGTGAAACCAATTTTACAAGGTCTCTTCTCTGAGTTCATTTTTCAACTTCTTTTATATCACTTCAACATTTATGTTATCAAATGTTAGATTGATAAACACATTCATCATAATTGGTTCCTTACTTTATAGCCCTCAACATGTCAATGGGATCTTAATGGACATGTTTTACTTGATTGAATTTCCAAAGACACTGGGTATTATAAAAAAAAAAAAAAACAAACCCTTCCTTAAACTACTTGATATCTGTCCATTGTCATTATCAACATCTGACATGTTAGCAAGCCACTAAAACAAGTTGAAATCTTCCTGCTTAAACTTGAGGGAACATTCTATCAGCATGCCCTCACTTCTGAGCAAAGAAAGTATGTGCCTTTTATGTGGGTATAGTTGTCATCTTTTTCTTTCAAAGCATAGCCTTCCTTGTCCACATCCTTACTGTGACTGTGGGCCTGCTGTGTTCTTTGGCTAATGAAGCCACAGACTTGACTTGGCCATTCTTCCTTGTGTATTTCATTTTCATGCATTCCCACTTAAACACAAGAGTGGGGATTTCTTCAGGGAGTTTTTACATCTCATTTACTTTGAATTTTTTGCCTTCCAGTCATGCCTTGCTTCTAACTAATTTTTTTTCTAAAGATACTTTTGTAAAACTAGAACTTTTTTTCTTTCCTGATTCCTAGTCATCGTTATTTCATCCTGGCTTTATTGATGTAAAATTTTGTTTGCTACTTCTCAAATAATCGTCACAGATCAGCCAGGAACTCAGTACATATAAATTCATCATCATTATTCATTCATTCATTCATTCATTCATTCATTCATTCATTCATTCATTCATCCAAGTCCCCGAAGTCTCTATTGCACAATTGCTATCTAGATGGCTTTTTTTTAAAAACAGAAGCTCTCTTTCTTAGAATTGTTTCTGATTCATTACCTGGCAAGTCATGCTTCAAGGACTGGCATGTGATAGTTTCTGTACACTTGAAGAAGAATTGCTAATACCATTATTTATTCTAAACCTTTGGTGTTAATTTTCCACAAGAAGTTGTTCACTTTTCTGATTGGTCGGAGGTCTCTTCTTTTGACAAATGAAGAAAAGACATGGTCAGCATCTATACTAAGGGTAGTGGTTGTGTGCTTTGAAAGGGGAACTTCATTTGCAATTGGTAAGTAAATGAACATATTTCCTTTGGAAAGAAACTTAACAATATTGATCAAAACGGCAATATTGATATGCAATGCATTAGCAATAAGAAAAAAATGAAAGCAGAACCATTGCACCCTTTTCAGGTTAAGACTTATAAAGGATTTTATAACAATAATAAACATGTTTTTGATATGATTTTGCTTCACAAAACACTATGTAACTTCACTGACGTCTTTGTAGCTTTGAAATTTACATAGACATAGATGTTATAAGAAAATATACAAAATTATTGATTGAGGTAATATTTGGGGTAAAACAGTTATTTTTCAAATTTCTTTAAATATAAAAATGAAAATAAATTAATCACAGTAATCAATATAATGCTATTACAATAACAGATACCCCAGGTGCAAATTTCTAAACTGAAATACTTTGGAAGACTGAATGCTTCTATTTTATAAAGAGATGATAAGTAATTGTATTATTCAATGATCATATGCACACATATGTATATTGTACACATATACTCTTATTTATTTGTGTGTGTGTGTGTTCCTGTGTGCTACAGTACATGAATAGAGGTCAGAAGACAATCTCACATGTTGGCCATTGCCTTCCACCTCGTTTGAGACAGGCTCTTGCTGCTTTTCACCATGTGTGCCAAGCTAGCTGATCCATGAGCTTCCTGGGATTCTCATGGCTCCATCTCCCATCTCACTGTTGGATCATTAGGGTTGTAGATGCAAGTTGTCCTGTCTGGCTTTAGATGGGTTCTGGGGATCCAAACTTAGGTACTCATGTGTGCACAGCAAACATTTTACCCATTGAACTGTCTGTCTTCCCCACCAGAAGGGAGAGGGAGGGAGGGAGGGAGGGAGAGAGAGAAAGAGAGAGAGAGAGAGAGAGAGAGAGAGAGAGAGAGAGAGAGAGAGAGAGAGAGAGAACATTTCAAGATTTTTTCTTTCAATTTATGGGAAGGAATAAAACACTTTTAAAGCATTAAATTAAAAGGTGCTAGAATGTTTCTAACTCTTTCAAATGTGAGAAGTGCCTTGATTTATTTTTTTCAATATGGGATTATATAGAAGAAAATAACTAAGCTGTAAACAGTGGCAGCTATGGTAAGTTCATAAATAAAAGAGGGAAAGTCCATGCAAAATAGTTTAGCTTTTGCAGACAAATAACTTATATAAGCTTAGAGGACCTGCCCACCATGACCCTGCTCATGAGGAGTAAATTTTCTAAAACAATTCCATTTACCCATGTCTGTGATGCACTCTGGTCAGCCCCCTCAGCTGAATGTAGGCAGCTTATGTGAAGAAATGATCATAAGAATGCAGTAAAGAAGAGGAGGAAATCAAAACCTGAAGAATGTCTTTTGTGAACGTGTACTATTTCTTTTAAAATTTCATTGCCTGACTTTCGTGATTCCCTACCCATCACCTGCTAAGCCCCACCCCTCTGACCTGCCCAAATGCAGGTTCCCTCCCTCATGCCATGGGGTTTGGCAGTTTGGTTGTAAATTCTATCCGTTGTGGGGCTTTCCAATCTAGAGAGGTTGGTTATAGAGTCACAACATACGAATTTAGCCTAAAGATGTTTATACATCCATGCATCAAGACAGAGGATTTAGTTTAAACTCTGTTTTGAGATTTATTTATTTATTTATAGACTTGTATTCCCCATTCCAGCATTGATACCATGTCAGTGGAATTGCCATATCTTTGTGTCATCATTTTCACCATGGAAATCCTAATGAATAAGTCTCCTGTGCTTTGCCTTCAAGTCTATCTGAGCATGATGCTGCTGGGCTTTCTGCTCTTTACAGACCTGGGCTTAAGTGAGATGCCTTGCCAGCCAATGTGACCCTTTGACTATCTATTTTTTACCTTTGGCTAAGGGATAGACTGAGTAATTTTATATAGGTCAAAACATGAACGCCCATTTTGGATTATTCCAGGTGACATTTTAATTACTAAATAATTAAGATGAGTGTTTATATTAAGTTATTTTCCATTGTTCCTTTCACGTTTTACAAGCTTGAGAGATTTAGAGTTATATAATAGAGTAGGTGCCTTTGCCCCAACTGTGTTCTGATTAATGTCATTGATAGCTTTAAAATCTGGTGAAGTAAGAAGAATATAATACACTACTTCACCAGTGCCCCTCTTCCCAAATAATCCAGATGGCATTCTTGTATATCTGTGGGAAAAGTTCATTTTGATGTTTTCTTTACTGTATGTGGTTTCCATCACCTTTTCCCAATCAGAAAATGTCTAGGGTTGGGTTTTCTTGAAATCCAAATATCTTCTGGGGTCAAATCTTACGTCACTTGCAACACAGAAAAGTGTTTGATCTTTCGCATTATTAGAAAGTTACTGCCCTTGGAGTGAGGGGGACAGCTAAGGCTGGTCATCTTATTCAGCTGCATAAGCAACTCCTTTGATGGGCTGGCTGGCTTGCTACAGCATTAGCATTATTTTCACAGGGGAAGGTTGCATTTGTGGTGTTGCAATTTGTATGACATGTCCTTTAGAACATCTCTGGACATCAGCTTGTGGGGAGGGGCTAAGGGGAGGAGGAGCTGTGGATAGGACATTTAATGGCAGAATGAATGGGAAGTCAAAGATCGCTGTGCAGTCAGCCTTCAGCCACGACTGCGTGGTCCCCCCCACAGCTTTCTTTCACATTGGCTAAGAACAAGTGGGATAACAAAAATCTCATGAAAATATTTGTGATTTAATTGTAGCCACAAAATCTCTTCAAAATGACGAGGATTTTGACAGCTTGCAAGGTGGTGAAGACACTGAAGGGTGGCTTTGGTTTTGCCAATGTGACTGCGAAGCGACAATGGGACTTCTCCAGACCTGGCATCAGGCTCCTCTCTGTGAAGGTAACCCCCCTGTTTGCTGTTTCTGATAACACCGCACAGGGCACAGTTTAGCAGTGAAGCCAGCGGGGGGGCTGACAGAGCAAGCACCGCTTCGAATACAGTTCCAAAGTGTTATTTATTAACAACTGCTTTGCCATAGCATCTATTGATTTAGCATGATTTTTATCTTCTCTGAGTAAAAGTACAGTCATCTTTACCAAATAGAGAATGACCCCAGTTCCTATGAGCATATAAAATATAACTGTGCTATAAAAAAACTTAAAAGTTATCATAGTTTGGTTTGTGCCTCGATTTTATTGTGACTTGAATGAATGGGGCAGTTCCTATGTACACAAGTTGAGCCCTCGCACACAACGTTAACGTTAAGCCTTTGTTATAAAATGGACCACTGGAAAAGTTTCTCAAGAGAGAAGCTTTTGAAGATTTTAAATATTTAGAAGGGAACTATCTATGGATTTTTAACTTTGGAAGTCAGTACAGGGAGAAACACAGCATTTCCATGTTCTTTCTTGACTTTCTTATCAGAGGACAAATTTATGATCTTCATTTTTGCAGAATCAGATTTTGAGGCAAACAGCAGCTGACACTCTGTCTGTGCAGGTGTATCTACAGCTAAGGGGTCAAGTCCAGAGTGGAACAGTGCATAGTTTCTCTCCTATCCACCGCCTCTAGTTATGAAATCCCTATAGGAACCTCCACCCTTTCCTATCACACTGTGAAACTATTTCTTACTGGAGAAGTCTGAATTACTTTGTGGGAACTTGGCCAATGAAGAGCTTCTTTATTGAATACAAAGTTTAACAAATCACAGTAGCTTCAACATACTGCTTTTTTAGTATAAGGAGCTGTAAAGAAAAAAGAAGTAGAAGAAAAATCCTCTTTCAATGTTGTGTAAAAACAGGTCAGAGTATCATAGGACATTCTGCTTACACTTCATATGCATAATAGGCTGATTTAAAAATTGTCCTGGTGCTCCTTACATTCTATTGCTTTACGTTGCTTTGGTCAGGATTCCAGGGGCTTTGGATTCTGGTACCTGCTGGGACAAGCAATTTCCATAGGTTCTTATAGTTTCTGGGGATAGGAGTTGGGCAGGAAAAGAAATAAAATGAAAGAGAGGGGGAGATATGGAGAGATAAGAAGAGAGGTGGGAGAGAAGAAAGAGGGAGGGAGGGAGGGAAGGAGGGAGAGAGAGAGAGAGAGGGAGAGGGAGAGAGAGAGAGAGGGAGAGAGAGAGAGAGAGAGAGAGAGAGAGAGAGAGAGAGAGAGAGAGAGAGAGAGAGAGCTGTATTCATATCAATGGTGTGGTTACAGCTTGAGCCTGCTACCCTGAGAAGATCCCAACAAAGCCTAAGAAATTACCATTTGGGATTCATTTGGATTATAGGATGGAAGCCAGAAAGGAGAATGGATGTTCTGAACCTCCAGCCAAGGCAGTGACTAGATACAGGCTGAGAGTAATGATTTGATTTTAGTTAAGTGTTTTCAGTGCCTTGGAGACAGTCACATGCCCCCTTGAAGAGAAGAGATTCTAAAGGCAGCAGTATCACCTACAGTTAAAGTGCTTTGTGGTATTTTAATATCGGGTCTCTTGGGACCCATTTTCTTCTCACAGAAGTGGGTAGGTAAGGATGAGCATGTCGCCGTTAGACACCCAAAAACAGAGCGATGAAGTGACCAGTTAAAATGGTAGGTGCAACGGGGATTAGAAAAGTCAGTCCCCCTCGGACTCAGCGAGCACTCTACACAGCCATAACCACACAACAACATGAGCTAATTATGTGCACAGACCCCTGGGAAAGCAGTTCTAGCTCGTGGTGGTAGATCTGTTTCAAGGGTCTTCCATAGTTCACAGCTAAGGATGACAAATTTGCAGGGGGAACAAGCCATCATTTCAAGGTGGACAAGCCATTACTCACAGGTCGTCATTACTGGCCGGAATTTTGGAGGAATGCCAGGCACGAAAAATGGAGGTTCTTAAGCTTCGCACTAGGGAATTAAAATCCCAACAGGTTCAAGGGGGGAACCTGTGTTATTATTCATTTATTTTGAAATAGTCCTCTAATTTTTTAACCTTCTTTTAAAAAACTTAGTTCTCTAAGAAATACATAACCAAATTTCTTCTTTTGAGATAGGCACAATATTTTAAAGACAGTTAAAAATCATGAGAAGGTATTTACATAATTGTCAGTGAAGGGCATAGGAGCAGTTTGGAAAGGCTGGTGACATGGCAGCTGGTTACAGATAGTAAATGGATTGTGAAAGACGCACGGACCAGACAGCAGTACCCTGTGAGCCAGGTTGCCTTTCCATTGTCAGTGGAGGTCATTTTTCCCCCTGTGGTGATAAAGGGAGGGAGTACAGCAGTCACACACTTGTATTTCTCTGTGACCCTTCCTTACATATTTGCATGTGGTTAATATTTGCAGAGTGAGTTTTGCCACTGGACACAACTGCATTTCACTCATAGGGAAGAAGAAAGAACTTCAAGGTGTTCCTTGTCTTAAAAGAAGTTGGTGTCAAGGGTATAAATGATCAACAACCATAACATATGAAAGTTTTAGAGACCATAATCTTTTTTCTATTAGTATTGAAAATGCCCAGTGCGCATTATTATACTCAGCCAGTTGTAACAGTATTGTAGAAGATACTGAGGCTGGGAAATAAAATAAAATATGGATTCTAGCCTCGGTTATACATTTCCTATTACTTTGACCTTGGTAATTCACTTATTCTCCAGACTTAAATTTTATCATAGGTAGTGTAGAAAGGGAATGCATGAGCACCATACAATACTAAAGCTTATAGGACACTAAAATGAAAGATGGATACTTAAAAATTATGTTCCATTCATTTTAGTAGTAGGACTTAGTACAGGGTTAGATGATGTCCTCATCAACTACAAATTATTTCAATGACATGATACCTGATAAGAACTTGTACGCATTTATGAAGATTATTTTGCTTTTGCTTAAATATTAAACTTATCCCTAAGAAGATGTTCCTTATAACGAATATGGCTCAAGGACCAAAAATGGTCATTTTTTTTATTATAAATAATGCAATATTAAAAGGCAGAATGTATACCAAAATGTCCAATTTTGTCCATCAATTTATCCTGTTATTAATTATTGGACAGATTACCAAATTATATAGAAGAATATATGTAATATAGAATAATATGTAGAATATATAATGTAGAAGAATATAGGAAGAGGAATAGGCAAAATCAGATGGTAATGAATGTATAGTCTCTGATTTCAATAAACTTAAAGGTTTAAGAATTCTGAATTCACATGTCTTAAAGAAACCAAGACTGAATCATTTTCCTTGTACTTATAAATCAATTTGGGAACCAAAGGTATTCAACTGAGGAGGCTAAGTTCCCTGTGAATAGGAAAAATGTACAATAAGTACCACTTATAACATTAATCTACCCACATTTAATCTACCCCAGGACCTGTGTTCTTTTAAGCCAGGCACCTAATATCTGAGTATTCTCTCTATAAATCTGGATGTGACAGAATTCTTTGAAGGGTATCATTTTGTAACACTATATTCTGATTCCAACACAGAAGCCCCTCTTTAGCTCAATCAGGAGGAGCCATTGTCATTTGAGTAGAAATTGGTAACTACAAATAGTCCTACAACTAGAATCATCTAGTTATTGTATAATTATCCTAAGGATCATCCATGAAAAATAAAATTTATTAATATATTGGAGCCTTTTGTACAATATTTGGGGAAAGGATCAAGAGAGGGGTAACTTATCATACATATTCAAGGTTTGCTATTTTATGAGGATCTTATTACATATATGTTAGGGATGGATTTCATCCACAGTAATGCAAATTTTGCAATAGAAATTATGTTCAAGCCCCAAGTAGGTATTGTCTAATTAGTTCAGAGGAGAGGTAACTTTATGTGTTTTTGATGCACACTTCTTCTGTAACTGGGAGGCATCCTCTCTTTTACATTCCTGTGTATGTTATCCACATTTCGTCTCCTTGCAGCATACGTTCTTTTGCTTATCTTTGACCATGTTTTGTCCATTTGAGCATCTTTGCATACAACCATTGGGAAAGTCACAAGACAGGGTAGTGAGTGAGACTCCAGGGGCAGAACTTCCGGGAGCAGGGGCTCTTTATTAGGATCACAGGGTGTTTCTCCTACTGCTGAGCCTTAGGTACCTCCTGGCCCTATCATCATTCTGGTCTGGATCAGGAGCTATGAATTCTGGTTTAAGAAGAGTCTAATGGTCTAGCCTGGTCTTGATCTATATGTTTCCTTAGCTTCTCTTCAAGGCCTCCTTTGCCCATGCTTGAGAAGGTTTCTTAATGGTTTATAGGTGAAGTGAGGTGGCTTAGCTGCTGTGGAAATGGAAATCATCTCTACACCATCACATCTCTATTAGACCATCTCTGTATTTCTGAACTTGAGATTGTGAGCTGCAGTGGTGCTATTGGTATCCCCTTCGCTAGATCTCTCTTTCAAGCCTCAGGAGGATGTCACCAGTATTTCCCAATGTCTATACAATTATGGGGCCTCAGAGAAGGCTACATGGGCCAGGGTCAAACTTGCTATGACTTTGTTGCCTAGAAATCTCTGCCCCACACTTGCTTTTCTTCATGTGCACAAACAAATTCAAAACATGATCATATTTTTGAGGCCACTCTCCCTTCTTTATTCTTTTCAACTTATTAAACACCATCTGGGAAGCTCTTAAATTTCTTTTTTTTTTTTTTTTTTTTTTTTTGGTTTTTTCGAGACAGGGTTTCTCTGTGTAGCTTTGCGCCTTTCCTGGAGCTCACTTGGTAGCCCAGGCTGGCCTCGAACTCACAAAGATCCGCCTGCCTCTGCCTCCCAAGTGCTGGGATTAAAGGCGTGCGCCACCACGCCCGGCCGCTCTTAAATTTCTTAAGCAAGCTACTTGGTGTCATCAATTGTCATTAATTAGTCAACAGGGATGGTACATGGTTACAGAATTTTACTGGCTATATTTCACCTAAGTTATAGAACTAAATATCCGACCATATTAATTTATAAACATAAGGTAAACATTTGCCAAAACTATTTTAGATCCTCCCAAATTCAAAACCATTTGCCCTATAGCATATACTCAGTCAGAGATTGTTAAAAACGTAACTTAGGAAGATTTGTAATGGAATCTTTATAAATACTATACTTTATGAGAAATACAATTAAAACAAAAAATATTTATGAATCTGGCTTTTTTGTTCATCAATGCCTGGAACATAGGGCTGTACAAAATTAACCTTGTGATTTTTATCTTCTACACTAGCTTATGTTTAACCAAAACCAAAGGACTTTGACGCTGGAAGTCTTAATTGATTGCTACAGCTACAATGTTCAGACATCTTGAAATGTTAAGCATTCATAAAGACAAAGAAGTACATCAAATATTTTAAAGATAGCAAATTGTGGTGTAATTATGAATTTAAATATTTATATTTTGAAAGCATAGCTCCAAGAATGAAAAGACATTCTTTCATTGGACAAGATTTCACTTGCCCAAAAGAAAACCTCCTGATCTTAAGTTTTTACTGTATTATTTACATAATAATTGTCTGAAAAAAAAATCTGGCTTTAGGCTTCCTATTTTCCAAAGCTTAGTTCAGATATATGTTTTAGGAAGCTGAGTACTGAAGTGAACTAATAGCTATGAAACATCAGGTAAGCCAGAAATCAAATATATTATATAGCTTGAGGCTGTGGTGAAAATGGAAATAAACACACAGGGCCTCCATTTTCTCTGATATGCAAATGACCTACTTAGATAAATGACTGAACAGCAATATAGTCAGATCCCCAGAGTAAATCATTTTCATTTCTCCTACTGGCTTAAGGCGATTATTAGCTCTATAATGCTTTATATCCAAATCTTTTGTGGACCGTATTACTCAGTTAGCTTAAAGCTTTACAGACAAAACATTTGCAAATACTAATGCGTAGAGGTAGCAGCTTCATCTCTCCTCCCATTTCACAGATGTGCAAGTACCAAAATTAACAAGATGGTTCTTGTTCACAGACTGAGATGTTCTTCAGAAAATGTGATTGGAACTTCAAGCAGACCCCAATCATCAGACAAATGTTTCCTCTTTGTTATTTCTCTTTCTAGACTAAAGTCTAACTGCACAGCTTCCCCCCTTCTCTTTCCTCCCCCTAGACAGATATTTTCAACCTAACATTTATCACATGCTTGTGTTTCTGGGGCTGCAGCCCTTGACGCCATCACCAGAACCTGTTGAATCAGTTTCCTTTCTGGGATTTTATTGTTTATGGGAGAGCCTCCACCTACCTCAATTTTATCCCAATAGCACATAAGTTTGCATTTTCCTTTCTTTTATTTTATTGGACGTGCAGAATAGGTTTAGATCAAAAAGTCAATAAGGGTTCCCACCCTACCTGGGTGTCAGAAATTATACAAATAGGGTGTTTCAGGACAGTGATCTTTAGAGTCGATAGTTCCCTTCCCCTTCAATGAAATCATTGTTGTGTGGCTGCAACAATATGTGCTGCTTTTCAGTTTCTAAATAGTTCCTTTTTAAAAATTCATCCAGTGTGCTCCCAAATGCAAAAGGCCAAGGCCATTTTCAAATACAAGAAAAGATTCATTCTACTTGTTTCCTGTGTCTTGAAATAAAGGATTCAAAACATCAACAAACCCACAAAGTACCTGATTCAAAGTAAAGGACCGATATCACCCTAACCAGTGGAACAGTACTGGGATGCACAACCTTGAAGGAGCATCCCTGGGTGATTATACACAACATTATAATGAATACCAAAAAAAAAAAAAAAACCAAAAAAAAAAAAAACAAAAACAAAAACAAAAAACACCCAGCAGTAATAAACATGAGGCTGATTGGAAATTTTATGGGCTAATTATAAGTTCTGTCTCAATTTAGTCTTCCTAGGACTAACCTCTCTAAATTATATTAGCATAATCTCAGGGACACTTTTGAGGAGTTTTTTGAAGGGAAATTTAACTGTGTGATTTCAATTGTTAGTTGTCACATTGTTCTTATTCTGGAAAATTCTTTGAAGCCTTGACTCTCTTAAAAGCCTTGACTCTGAGAACCTTAAAGTAAAGAATTCCAGCCAATAAGTTACTTCATGCAAAAATGAAAATGAACCTGTAAATGTAGTTTCAAAATGAATTTTAATTTTGAAAACAAATTAAAAGCCCTAAAGAGAAGAGTGGTTTGGGAGTAATGTGATAATATTTGCATAATCATACTTCAGAAAATTTCTTTAATGGAATTAAAATATTTTGTAGCATGGTAGAACAACACTGAAATCTGTGCAGACAAACCAAAAATAATGTGAAAAATGGAGTTACTAGCCATAGACAAATCTCTTGCACAAAATTACATTTTCATAAAAATTTCTTCTAAACGGTGAAAGAATTCCAAGGTTCACATTATTATAAGACACAGTATTAGACTTAGTATAGGATGTTCAACCTAAAGGTAATGTAAGAATGGGCATTATATGGATATTTATATAATACAGTTTCATGGAGATGAGTATTATATCAGGCAGGGGATTAAAATGGAGTAAAGTATTAGATATTACTTAAATTGCAGTGAAAAGGAGTCAAGTATTAGATGTGTAGAAAAACAGCTATAACTTCATGGAGAGTCCTACAAAAATTTGTAGTTAAACTAGCATTTAGCATTACTAGGCCGTGGAGAGTTTTGCATTTCTTCTTCAGCCTTTAAATTCCTATCAACAACAACAGAATGCAGGTTTCCTTCTGTGTGCATCCACACACAGCCTGGATCGTTGATTTGGTTGAAATGCCTCCTGTGAGTTAGGATCTCTGAGAAAGCCACTGGGATAATACTGAGGAGGCCGCTGTTGACTTGCTTCAGCGAATTGAAGTTTCTAGAAACAGCATTTTGTCAGAGACACACTGGGGGACAAGTGTGACAAAACCATTGTCCACCCAACAGGAAGCTGTCATCTGTCAGTTTCCCTCATTGAGTCTGCTCCTTGGTCCCCTGCCTGGCTCACTCTCCAGATATAAAAATCTTCAGGAAGGTCATGGGTTTCTGACTGCAGGAAGCAGTCCCCTGGCCTGGTTTCTCACAGCAGGCTAAGTCCTTACTGGGAGAAGGCCTGAGCCAGGGATGGGAGGGTGGGGGTGGGGACCCTACCTTCCTTAGTATCTGTGAGCCTAGCTGTCTTCAGAGCTTGAAAACTCAGGGTCTGGAGTCGGTATGAACAGTTCTTAAATCGCACTGAATCCTCCGACACTATAAGATGTAATCAACAACTGCCCACTTCACTCCGGCCGTTTACAGATTCAGACAGTCAATTCTTAGTTGGCCCCAGTCTTCTTTTGGCTTACTCACAGGAATTCTGAACTAAGGTTTCTTACAAATAGATTAGACTTTGTAATATAATTACTTTTAATCTCTTCTTAAAAAACAATAAAGCAAAAAGGGTAATAAGTAAGGCTGACTGGGCTAAAAAAAAATCACTGCTCCTCAATTACCAGTGTGATGATTTTCGTTTCCCTAAGGCTCTGTCTACTCAAGAGTAAAATGGAGATTTTCATGTTATCAACCACATTGTTTTTTCGTGAGGATTAGACGAGTAAATCCATGAGTAACTATAGAGGCACTGCTTTGCACATTCTTGCTAACCATCACCAGCTGTCTTAGGAGGGTCAGGGTGGAGCTCTGAGTGACACAAAATGCTCTCTCTCATACACTATTGCTCCAATAGGACATCATGACTCTGCTTCAAATTAGCTACCTTTGCCTGAACAGGAGGCACTTCGCTCTCAAATCTAAATTTTCAATTTGTTTGTGCAACTGCATACAGACATCAGTTAACATAGACAACTACATTCAGCAGATTTACGTTATACTAGCTTCTCATTAAAGCAGCGTAAGGTCTATAGTGATAGGTCAATTACCCTTAAAAGACACACTTAGGAAATGGTAAGCCTTTACTTTTCACAAGCCTTAAGAGGAGCCTCACGACACAGAATCTCACTGGAGAAAATTTCAAGTGTAGGTTTATTTCAGTCGCTATTTTAAAAACTAATTATGCAAATATTTATCAATGACAACATTGTCATTGTATCAAACACTCTGCATTGGCCTTGACAACAATAAAGATAAAGCCCCTGCAACTTCAATTCTAAATGGAATGAGAAAAAGGAACTAATTATTTGCTACTTAGAGACCTGGTGAAATGGAGACTATATATATAGCATGGAGGTCCCTAGGATGACTGTGGCTTATAATAAATTTTGGTTTTACTCAATTATTGAAAAAAATAGCCAAATGGATGGAAACACATGAACTATGAACCAAAGGCTGAGGGGCCACCAGTTGGATCAGGCCCTCTGAATAGGTGTGACAATTGATTGGCTTGATCAGTTTGGGAGGCAACTAGACAGTGGGACCAAGTCCTGTGCTCATTGCATGAGTTGGCTGTTTGAAACCTGGAGCTTATGCAGGGACATTTGGCTCAGCCTGGGAGGAAGGGACTGGACCTGCCTGGACTGAGTCTACCAGGTTGATCGCAGTCCTCAGGGGAGGATTTGCCCTGGAGGAGGAGGTGGGGATGGGGGGTGGGCTGGGGTAAGGGGAGGGGGTGGGAGGGGGGAGAATAGGGGAACCAGTGGCTGATATGTAGAACTGAATTGTATTGTAAAATAAAATAAATAAAATTATAAAAAAAGAGAAAAAAAAAGAAACCTGGTGAAGTAACAATATTTCAATATGAGACCTTTTTAGTGAATTAAAACAAAGATCCTTATGTATTTTATATAAAAAGTAGATAAAAGAATTTGGGTTATGTATACTGAATCCAGTTTTATTACTTTTGGCTAATGATGGAGCATTAGATTTCTAGGTAGAGTGGCTAGTTACCAATATTACCAGTGGAATCAAGTCATGGCAAAATATGAAAATAAGATTGAGAAATCTAGAATTTTCCTACAACTTTACCTATACTACACCTAGATGGTATGTAAAGCTGGTGTTACATGTAGTCAAGAGTTATCATCAGCCTCAATTCAGTCTTTCCTTTCCTTTTGTTGTTTAGTATCAGTCTATGTAGAATGTATGTTCTCATTCAAGTAAAGGTGAAGATTGACAGAAATAACCAGAATTCAATAGGCATCAAAATGACTTCAAAACATCATGTGTTAGCATTCTAATATCATAACATAGTACTCCAAATTCTATATATTTCCAAAGTTTGACTGCAACTTTATGTGAACCACAGTTAGGAAAGTAGCATTACAGTGTGGATTAGGTTGAGGTTTTCTGTTTTAAAAGTCACTAGGAAGTGGAATGCACACTTTAAACAACTATAAGACAAAGACACAGACACAGACACACATATACACACACAAAACACACATATGTATATGCACACACAACACATATGTGTACATGCATACACACACACACTAGCACACACATACACACCATTTACACACAGACACACACAGAGAACATAGTGAGCACAAGACAATTGGTGTTAATGCTGACTTGTGCAATCACTGGAGGCATAACCTGTACACTAGGAAGGACAACCCGGATATAAATGAAAAGCAAGTAGGCATTTACTCATGAAGGACTGAAAGAGGAAGAGCTGAGGTATTACATATAGAAGATGACCCAAGGAAGGGAACTTATATACTAATTAATTTGAAGACTGCTGTCCTCCAATAAATATTTGAGAAAGCCTTAACTGTCCTGGTAGGATAGGTAGAGGCAGGGAGGTATTGAAGGTAGGTTGAGCAATGGAGACACAATAGAATATGGAAAGGCTTTTCTCTTGGACAGTAGCATAACTTTATGCAATATAGAGTTAAGTGTAGAAGCAATGGGCCTTCCTAGGCTCAGTGTGCTGAGTTCTGCTGACTCCCCATGGGAGACCTCGATTTGGGGGATGTAGGTGGCTTGGGAAAGAGGGCTGGGGGGTGGGAGGAGGGAGGATCTGTGGATGATATATGGAGTGAGTAGAAACTTCTTAATAAAGAAAAATGAAAAAAAGTGTAGAAGGAAATGGGTGAATATTAGTTAGCTCTGGTTGTCATTATTATTAGTTTTTAGATATTAGGTGCCTAGTGCAACTTTTAATTGGTGTACTATTTAAGTGACTTTATTATTGAACCTATAGGACCAGATGTGGTTTGAAAGTGGCTCCTCCTGAGATGTTATGAAGAGATGATGAAGGCAGAGATTGCAGCTCTAAGACGTTGAATATCTTTGAGTTTGAAATATTAGCAACAATAACTACATCTGGAGGACATATGTAGCATTAGGCATTTCCCTTTGAAAGAACAATTTAGACAAGTGAATTAAGACTATGAAATGGCCGGGCGGTGGTGTCACATGCCTTTAATCCCAGCACTCTGGAGGCAGAGGCAGGTGGATCTCTGTGAGTTCGAGGCCAACCTGGTCTACAGAGTGAGATCCAGGACAGGCACCAAAACTACATAGAGAAACCCTGTCTCAAACAAACAAACAAACAAACAAACAAACAAACAAACAAACAAAAAACTATGAAATGCTGAAAGCAAGGACTAAGTATCATATGAAAAATAAATTTATAATGTTTTCAGCAATCAAATAGATGATCTGGTCGCTCATGAGTGAATACAACAGATACTGCACTTTGGTCAAATGAAGTTTACTTCCTCAGCTAGAACAAGACAGCAAACAAGGCATTGTACCGGCTTTTGGAAAGCAAGGAAAATCATGGTGAAACTGTTGGCCAAGGACACGAGGTGCTGAGAGGCAGATTGTAATTTTAAAAACAAAGATCAAGGGGGACCTACAAAAAGGTGATGCTAGAGCAAGGTCTTGAAGAACTTTTCGAATTTAAGACTTGAAATGCAAAATTTGCTAAGCATTTATTTATTGAAAGTTCTATTTGATTTCATCTCAAGCATGGGGAGGAAAACATGAATTCTTTTTTTTTTTTTTAAATTCCCCTTAAGAAAAGGATGCTATTTTATGTATCTGTATTTCCAAGCATTTCAGCAACACTTCCATGTTGTGTTTCTCAAGGTTTTCTGTTTTGCAATTCAGGAGAGTACCTAGATCTTTCACTCTAGGGAGAGTCTAGGGACACTCACTATGAATCTCTAGCTAGCTTGTGGTAGAGGCTCAGTGATGTTTTTGACTTGACTGTCTTAACAGTTTTATTGGCATATACATTTTTATTAAGCACAAAGGGACCATATCATTTAAAAGGTCCTCGATTTTTCTTAGCCTTCCATGACATTCTACAAGCACACAAACTTCCCTTAATTAAGATTTTTCTTCCCACATTTTCAAGGGATTAACATGCTCTGGTAGTAGGCATTTAAATTATAATTTAATAAATGGAAATTGAGTTCCTAGGCTATGCACCTCTGTTTGACAGGATGGATGCTCCAAAAGTATCTTATGGCGGTAAAAGGTGAATTCTCATGATGTCTCTGGAAGGAAACAGCATTTGGGGGACTGTTATCTAGGAGAGAGGACTCTAAATAGTAGCTCTTTGCTCAGAGTTCACCATCAATTCATAGATAAGTCAATTGGCACTCATCATTTTAGTCATTGGAGGCTAGTATAGTTAAGAGGAATATAAAGTGTACTACAGGCAATAAACAGAAGCCTTGTAACAATATAATGTGTAGTGGGAAAGAGAATTGGAAGATCTATAAAAACTGCCAAAAAAGAACAAAAAATATAATTAAGGGAGCAAAAGACATATTGAACACATTCTCAGGGACCATTTCAGAGAGCAGTAAATGTCTCTCCAAATGTGTCTTAGAAAAAGGAAGGCAGGGCAGGGAACTAGTTCCATGAAGAGAAGAGAAAAACAATATCAACTAGAACTGTAGGTAAAGATAATAAGAGTAGGATTTGCTTCTGTGAATTTTTATCTTTCTCTAAAATATTTAAGTGTCATCTAATCTGCAGATCAGACCGTCAGAAAGCCTTAGTTGAGAGTAGGTCAGAGGAAGGAAGAAGACATAAACCAAGGTGACATTGCAGGCAGACAAGCTCAAAGTAAGGCCAATAAATTGGGATATAGGCAATAGCTGAATTTGCAGTTCACAGCCAAGCTTTCCCAAGTCAAGTTATTTTAACTTACATATTATTTAAGAACATACTTCCTTTCTTTTGTTTTGTGATGGCATGTCAGTTACACACGAGTTCCTCAACAATAGAAAATAACATTTCTAGTAGAAAAAAAAATTTTGACAGTGAATTTTCATTACTTGGACCAAAGGGTTTCATCTAGTGAAACATGTCAGAGAGTTACCTGGGGAGTTTTGCCAATAAACACACCCCTGCTGAGACCCATCTCTGTGGAGTATCTTATACCAATCTTTGGAAATACACTGAACGCTATCACCCTTACTTCCTAAAATAATTAGCCACTGTCTTGAATTGTAATTGCACAAAAGTAATTAATAAATCAAAACAAATTATGGAATAATGACAATGTGTTATAAGATGTGACAGGGAGAGCTGATTTTCTAAGTACAGAGCAAAATTTGGATGTGTACTAAGCTAATCCCTGACAGAAAAATCTCATCATTACTGGTATCAGACAATGTCAATCATTGTGGTTTCCTTGCAGTGGGCAATTCCCAAACTTTCCTTAATGTAGTGTCTGGAAAGACAAAGTATAACCAACCAAATTTTCCATCCAATTTGTGACCCTTACTGCTCTCTCTCACACACATTTCCACATGCAAACATCTTTCCACTGAGCAGTTTAGAACATTTTCCATCTTTCTCAGGAAAACAAGCTTGAAATCCACATGTATTGTAGCCAGAAATTTCTTCAGTTCTGCCTTGCCCCGCAGTCTGGATGAATCTCTCCCACCTGCAGGTTCCACAGTTGCTTATAAAATAATCACTCAGAGGCTTAATATTATTTACAAACTGTATGGCCTATGACAGGCCTCTGGCTAGCTAGCTCTTATATTTTAAATTAACCCATTTTTTTAAACCAACTTCTTTTTTTTGTTTTATTTATTTATTTTGGTTTTTTCGAGACAGGGTTTCTCTGTGTAGCTTTGCTCCTGACATGGATCTCATGCTGTAGCCCTGGCTGGCCTTGAACTCATAGAGATCCTCCTGCCTCTGCCTCCCGAGTGCTGGGATTAAAGGCAGGCACCACCACCGCCCGGCAAATTAACCCATTTTTATTAATCTATGTTTTGCCATGTGTTCCGTGGCTTTACCAGTCTGCTGGGATGTTGCTCCTTGGGCTGCTGGCTCACATCTGTCCCCTACACTGCTTTCTTCTTGTTGTCTCTGTCTTGGATTTCCTGCATGGCTATAACCTGACTTGCCATAGGCCGGATCAGCTTCTTTATTAACCAATCACAGCAACACATAGTCACAGCATCAGAAAGACATACCACAGCATTATATTTTAACTTAAAGTAAATAAACTACCCATTTAAAAGAATGTGATTTTAATAGGAAACACTTAAATAGTTCTGTATATAACTATAATGTATATACACATTTATACATAATTGAAATTTAGAAGAATAGTGTTGGATGAAAGGCAATCAAAACCCTATTTTACATGCAAGAACAATCATTCTAATGACAAGAGACTTGAGTACTTTGGCTCTAAAAAAAGTCTCATATTTCTCCAGACACTATTATTGAAAAACATCAGGCTTCTGTATTTTAACACTTGTGAAGCTGAGTGTGTGCTACCAAGCTAGAGGAATATAGGAACAAAGGTCTTAACACCATCAATTATTCAAAACCTTATGGTGTGTATTTATGTGTGTGTGTGTGAGAGAGAGAGAGAGACAGAGAGAGAAAGAGAGAGACAGACAGACAGAGAGACAGGGAGAGAAAGAGAGAGAGACAGAGAGACAGAGAGAGACAGAGAGAGAGAGACAGAGAGAGAGAGAGAGAGAGCAGCAAGATATGGAGGGATTAGACACTATGACTCCAGCCCTAAACTGGAAAAGGGACAGAAAGTAGAGAATTGGTGGACTTCTCCCTCCAGTGACCTCACTTAACCTCACAGAAACGATAGCCTTTCTTCACCAAATTCAGTGCTTCATGTATAATTGTATCTATTTCTCTGACATAATTACTTGGGGCAAATTTCAGATACATTACTTTCTGACTTAATGTCTTAGTATGTATCTGTTAAAAGATACAGAACCTTAAAAACATAACCCTAATACTATCATTAATCCTAACAGAGATTCTATCTAATGTAACCAAGTACCAATTTGTCCTTCTGATTTCCTCAGTTGCTATGGAGTTTTTTATGACATGTATTACAGTGGGCTACAGTATCTCTTAGAGCTGTGGTTTAACACATTTTTTTCCCTCTTCCCTGCCCTGTAAGGAAATTGAGATTTAAATTGTTTCAACAACAGGATTATAGTATTTATGAGGAGTGGGTGATGTTTGCTTGCTTCTTAGGTAAGTTTCTCTAATTGTGCCTTCTTTTAGCCAAGAATTTTATAGAAGCTAGTTCAAAGATTAAGACAGCAAAGTAATTGAATTCAGGATGCCCATAGCCAGAAGCAAGAACCAGACATGGATATAATTAACTCTAATAAAAGGCAAAATACAATATGCTTTTAGAATGTTCCTCAGTGCTTGCTGTTGTATCAGTATTAAGAGAATGATACAGCTTTAGCTTCTCCAAGACCATAACACAGTGTGGAGAGGGCAGCCCTGGGGACAACCCCATCAAACACCAGAACTCTGCCGAGCATAATTTAATAGGTAATCTCGAGGATTCCTTCTAGCTCTAAACCTCTGAGTGAACACGAGCTGTGTGGTGTAATTCATGATGCCTTTGTAAGCTCACGGACTTCCCTTGAAGGTATACTTGAGCAAAGCTAGGGAATATTAAGGAGAAAAAGTCACCAACGGTAGCGTTTCAGCTAACTTGAAGTATTTCTGGCTTGTCAACAACTCTACAAGTAGACTTAGAATAGACAATGCATCGCCATGCTTCAGTTCCTCTTCCAAGCAAAACAAAACCAAATACCCACCAGCCACAAAAGTCATCCATTTTGAAGAAAAGTTGCAGGTGACACAGAACAAACAATTCAGTGCCTGGGTAGGAGAGTCTCAGTAAATCTGTTGTGCATTTGTTTATGCCTGGATACTTGATCTTCAGAATTTTTTTTTTCTCTGTGTGTCTGGTGTTTTGTATTTTGCTCCTGAGATTCATGCAACTGTTTCTTTAGGCACAGACAGCACACATTGTCCTGGAAGATGGAACTAAGATGAAAGGTTACTCCTTTGGCCATCCATCCTCTGTTGCTGGTGAAGTGGTTTTTAATACTGGCTTAGGAGGGTGAGTATGCTTCTGTCTGAATGCTTTATTTTTCCTCTATGTAGAAGAATACCTGAGTGATGTAACTCATGGCAACAGGTGGAAATCACCACATCATTGGATTATATATTGTGGTTACATGGGGCTTTGTGTATGGCCTGCTGTAGCCAGCCTGGAAGACAGGTATAGACACATACTTGCTGTTCCTGCAAAAGAAATATAACATGGAAGCTTCAGTGGCCCCTTAAACAAAACAGAAGAAAGCTAATCTTAGCATGTTGTGAATACATCAGTTAAGGGAGACTACCAAATGGGGAGGTATTGATCTGATGTTGGTGAAACCTGAAATATGGAAAAGACAAAGCATCACAATACAGGGCCATTATCTCAGTGAAGTAAAACCCTAATTCTGCACATTTAACAAGAAACACTTGAGTATTTTGTGTAATTTTGCCTTTGGATAGAAAAGATGAATTAAGACAGGCAAGGAGCGACAAGGCACACATATCTAATATTCCTTTAAAGACATTTCTTTTTATTATTTAAGCGTGTGTGTGTGTGTGTGTGTGTGTGTGTGTGTGTGTGTGTGTGTGTATGTGTGTGTGTGTGTGTGTGTGTGTAAAGGTGCCTACGGTAGCCAAAGAATGGAGAACGGATCTCTCTGGAGTTGGAGCTACAGGCAGTTTTGAGTCACTTAACATAGTTTCTGGGAACTGAACTTAGGTTTTCCACCAGAGCAGTAAGTGCTCCTAACCCCTGAGCCATCTCTCTATCCTCCCACCTAGTATTTTTAATAGTTATTCATTTTGACCCAATTTGGTGTTTAAGATTTACTAGCAAATGGGTGACAATGAGAAGGAGAATTGTTATATAATTCATGTGGTTGATCTTACTTAGACAACAAACATTTGTTCTGCTGGGGACCGGGCACCAGGAGGCTGGATTTCTGGTCTCGGGATGCAATAGCCGAGAATGGGATATTGAAACCTTCCTTAATCTTTCGGAGTTTCAGTTTTCCTGTTTAAAAAGTAAGGGGGCTAGATTACATAGAAATTGGCCTCTGGGGACTTAAACCCCATCTATCTCAGGAAAAACATGACTTGATTATTTTGAAAGGTTTCCTTTAGAGAGTCAGTCAGCTCACCTTTTGTGAGCGATTTTGATGAACACTTTGGGGACATTCCCATTAGCCTTGTAAGGAGGAAGGAGCATTGGGTTAGCTGATTCTGACTGTATTGATAGATCAAGCCTGTCATTATGTTATTAATGTGCCGCTTCCCTAAATCCTCACCTCCACATGTAAAATGAAGACTATTAGGTGGTTTTTAAATCAGCCCCGGTGGTGAGAACATTAAATTACAGCATATAAAACCTGTTTGCAAAGTTTTGCTTTGCCAGGCAATTATTTAAGCTTTTCGACAACACTAATTACTAGCTGTGTTAATATACCTGCCAACAAACAACTGTTTAATATAGATCAGAATGATGGAGGGCACTAGAGTTTTCTTCTTGGTGATAGATTAGGGGTAATAAATCTTGTCACATCACAAAAGTCAAACAGGACCTGATGGATTAATTTGCTTCCAACACTGTAGCTCTCTAGCACATGCTACATTTATGAACTCACTGGAGAGTACCATAAGCCTATGTTTAAGCGAAAGGCCAAGTCCCTTAAAGAAAGAAGCCAATGAAGATAAAGTTAATTCAATGCCTTTCTTGGTGTAGGAAAGACATCCATGTATTGGGTTAGTCCACAGACCTTATGTTTTATTGAAATATGTAGATTTCATCCATTGTCTGGCTCACTCAGTAACATGATTATAATTAAGTGTTTTTTTCGTCTTCAAGAAATACATTTATATTGTGTAGAAGCCTTGCTTAAAGAATTATCAGTTGCTGACAGGTGAGAGGCATCTGAGAAATAAGCTGATGGAAGCTTGAGTACTTGCATTTCCCTGGGGAACTGGAAGACAAAGTATTCTGTTGACAAAGTTAGTTCTAGGAGGACATAGTTCGGATGGAGTTGAGGTATTTATGTTGACTGCTATCTGAGCTGTACTGGATTGGTTTCAAGGCTGTCGATTCCGTCCTGCTCAGCACCTAAATTCACACTTTCAGTAGTAATCCACAAGAAAGATTTGGTTTAACTCTGTCTGCAGGAAGACAAAATGTAAGAGGGCAGGAAAGAAGAAATCAGCTATAGTGTCTTCAAGTGCATAGAAAAAGTGTTGCAAATGCCTACTATTTATTGGAAAATATCCCCCTTTCCACATAATGATTTAAACACACACACACACACACACACACACACACACACACACACATCTCCAACTTTAAAATTCTGCATTCCTTCCAAATTCCATTTTCAGTACTGTAAAATAGTTATTTAGAATCTTAATTTTTAAGCCAGTTATGTTGTAGGTAAGGGATATTTTTCCAAGTTCATAATAGCTATCAAATTTGTAAGCTTCATACTAATACTAAATGATCTTAAAATCAATATTCTTTCATGTGCATTAACTCCTTTGTTTAATTCTTTATAGAATTCTAATATGCATATGCACTCATGTGGCTATTTGTAACATGAGTTGCTAAATGGTCTTATTAATAAAAAAACCCAGAGCCAGACATTGGGGTGAAAACTGAGAGATCAGAGGAATAGAACAAGCCACAGGCAACCTCAACTTACCCACTCCTCAGCCTCCAGAGAGGGCCACTTCCTGTATACCCATGCCTGTATACCTTTCTGTGCCATGCCATCTTACTTCCTCTTTCTGCCCAGCTACATCACTTCCTCTTTCCGCCCAGCTCTATCACTTCTTGTCTGTCTGTACAGACCTCCAGACCTTTATGGTTAACTAGTACCGGGATTAAAGGCATGTGCCACCATGTCTGGCTCTGTTCTCAGTGTGGCCTTAAACTCACAGAGATCCAGATGAGTCTCTGCCTCCCAAATGCTAGGATTAAAGGCATGTGCTACCACTGCTTGACCTCTATATTTAATATAGTGGCTGCTTTTATCCTCTGATCCTAGGCAAGCTTTATTTGTTAGAACATAAATAAAATTTTACCAAAGCTATTACTGTCACAATGGGCTATTCTTAAGTATCTTAATGTATATTGAAAAACCATCTTTAGCTTTTTGATGGTTAATATGTTTGTGAAACTTTCAGTCTTTGACAGTAAGTATCACTTTTTTTTCTCAATATCTAGTAGATATGGAAGCTTTTAAAAATATCTGCAAATGTTAAATTGGCAACAAAGTATAGAAAAATTAAAATATTGGCCGGGCAGTGGTGGCATACACTTTTAATCCCAGCACTTGGGAGGCAGAAGCAGGCGGATCTTAGTGAGTTCAAGGGCAGCCTGGTCTACAAAGTGAGTTCCAGGACTGTGGAGGCCCACCAAGGTTTCCTCCTGAGATCTGAGCTTGCTTTATCCAGCAGAGCTGAATTAGAGGCTTGCTTGACCATGTGCATGGTAACCAGGTGATTGGAAGGGTCCGCACTTGGCTGTGCTGGGGGGAGGTCTTTGGCTCCACCCCTTGGCCTTTCTATAGAAAGCCCTTTAGAAGGGACAGAGAGGGCTGGTGGATAAGGATCCAGGCTCTCCTGAGCTATCCTATGTTCTGTTTCTCTCTCCTTTCTCCTTCTGTCTAAATCTCTTACCCCTCTCTCCTCAAGGGTACCCTGAAGTAAAATGTAGGAGCCGGTCTCCCAGTTGGGCACCCACACAGGACAGCCAGGGCTGCTACACAGAGAAACCCTGTCAAAAACAAAACGAAACAAAACAACCAAAAAAAAAAAAAAAAAAAAAAAAAACAAAAAAAAACCAAAAAAAACCCAAAAACCCCCCCCCAAAAAACCTCCAAAATTTAAAATATTATTAGAGAAATTCAACAAATTTCAAATGAAAAAATAAAAACATGAAAATTGTCTTTGCATCAGAGTCAGCTTTTCTGTTCATATTAGTTATATCATGGATAAAATTTGGCATTCTCGGGAAATTTCTTTAGAATTGCTGAAGCCTAGAGACAGATTATAGGAGCTTTACCTCATAGTCTTTTCATTCATTGGTTCAGTGACTCAGGATATGTACATACATAGTAGTTTTGCACTTACATGCATGTTTTACTAATAGACACTCTGCTGTGTCTACCCAGGTACCCGGAAGCACTTACTGATCCTGCCTACAAGGGGCAGATCCTCACCATGGCCAACCCTATTATTGGGAATGGCGGTGCCCCCGACACCACCGCACGAGATGAATTGGGACTTAACAAATACATGGAGTCTGATGGAATCAAGGTAGCACCCACAGTGACGTGTTAAGAGTCTCTGTTTGAAAATGTGCAATTGATTGATTTCTAGGGATCTAAGAAAGGCAAAGCTTTTCTCACAAAACCATGTATTAAACCCACATTTTCAACCTTATTCCTAAGAGCATGGGGATAATCTTCAGCTCGACAAGTTCAAGTTTTATTCATTTATTTGTTAACTATTTATTATGATAGTTTAGATTTTAGTGCCTTGGAGGAAACTTATTTTAATACATAAAATATTGCTACATGTCTAAATAATGAGACAATGAATGAGGAAGAATCATATTTTGAGATAAGTTTGATAATCAACTGTGTATTATTTATTGCCTTTTAATTTAAGTATTAACAAAAGGTAATTTATATGATGATTAGATAATTAGCATATACAGGTTCTCTAGTCAAGGATATTTGGGTATCATTTTAGACAATGGATCATATAAACAGTTTAAAATTTACATTCCTATTCCACTTCCTTTCCACTGTTCTGTTTTGGAGTGACTTGGGTTTCACATTTCTCACAATTTCTTCCTATTTTCTCACTCTTTTTTGCATACATGTTAAGAAGGTTATTTTTATCTATTATATACATTAAATAATGAATTGCAAACTATATTATTGATAAACTAAACAGTTGAAAAGCACAGTGTGTCTGGAAGAGACAGTCCCTTCATTTGGAGATCTGCCTGAAAGGTAAACCCACTGTCCCAAAGGACCATTAAGGAAACAATGATATACTTAAATACAAGTGTTGACAACCATTTCTTATCTTCTTTCTTATATCATGTCTTTAAAATTTTAAGACTCTTATCAATGGCTAAAATACATTTAAAAAAATACAAACTTAACCTTCCAATTGAGTCACAGGAAGTATATGTTTGGTGAACTACCCTTTAAAGCATCTGTCTGTCTTCCCAGGTGGCAGGTCTGCTGGTGCTGAATTACAGTGATGACTATAACCACTGGCTGGCTACCAAGAGTCTGGGGCAATGGCTGCAAGAGGAGAAGGTGAGAAGTGGGATTGGTTGCCTTTCTAGCATGACTAGTTACTGGGTCTATGGGAAACTGGGGAGGTCTTTAGATATTTTAAACTCAGAGGATGAGGACACTTGTGGAGCTCTGGATATCTCTACAGTAGATAAGGGTTTTTAACCACCACCACCACCACCACCACCACCACCACCACCACCACCACCACCACCACCACCACCACCACCACAAACCTGTATACTATGCAATCTTTCCAGAACTCAGTCATTGAATACATAGAACTACATATTTACATATTTTCAGTTTATCCACTAGGTGGTGCCCGCACATGAGTGGTAGTGTTTCTCATTTAGGAAACACAACAAGGAACATCTTAGAAATTCTTTTGAGCAATATTAGTCATCCCCACCATTTCATCTACAGTTTAGTTTTCTGGTCTGGGTTCTAGCACAAAGTCTACTCGGAGCTGTATGTGTAGGGTGTATAATTATTCCATCCAATATTTTTGCCATCTTTAATTCTTATCAGTACAAATAGATTCTCATTAAGTCTTTTGGGTTTTAAACATTATGATAAATTAATTCACTTAAAGTAATATGGAAAAAAGGTTAAACCTTGCAATCTTACCATAGTTTAAATGTTAATACTTCATCAGAGAATTCACCCCGATTGTTTGGAATTCTTAATCTTAACAGACCAGCTACATTTCGTTTCATCTTCACTGTTACTGCAGCTGGCTTTGTTCAAGTGCTGCTAATCTTGTACTTGGTAGACTACTATGCCCAGGAAATTCTGCTTCTCCAATGAGTATCCACCTATTGGGAATCAACATTACCCCTTTGTGACAAAATAAAAATCCAAAACAAAAATCTTGGTAATAGATTCTGAGGTCTCAGTTCCTAAAAATTAAGAGGCAAGAAGGCATTCTGCCATGTCCTGGGTCACCACTGATTTATTCTCAGCCATTAAGTCTTTATTTATCTTTATTTGGAAGATATCTAGTTTCTGTAATGGTTATTTAACACTCAATCTCCTCCTTTGTGTCCCTCTGTCTGTCTGTCTCCCTGTCTTTCTGTCTGTCTCTTGGTCTCCTTTTTTCCCACCTCCCTTCTTTTTTTCCTCCTCTTCTGTCCCCTAGTCTCCATTTCTCTCTCCCTTTCTCTGTCTCTCCTTCACACATACATGCACATGTACTCTTTGTGTTATCTAGCACATCTGATTTCCTTTATGTTAGAATTAATAATTTTAGTTTCAACCTTTTTAGAGTGTGCTTTCAATATATGAAGACCATGTCTATCATTATCCAACCTAGTTAAAAAAAAAGAAAAGAAAAGAAAACCAAAGGATGTATTACCACATTGATGAACAGGATGAACAAATATTAGGAAAACATGACTGTACAGCACAAGCCTTAAGAAAAAAATGTGTTGAGTACCTACTGTGTGCCAGGAATATTTGGGTCAAAACATATTCGTATGTTATTTCTTTTAAAGTTAACTGATTTGGCTCTTTAAAATACAGATTTTTTTAAAAAAATATGTTGTACCTAAAATACAAAATTATACGCATATTTCAAACAGTATATACGCACACACACATCTCATTTCAAAATGAATATTTGTATGGAATGTGACCTATTTAATATCTGGGGTTAAGCAGCAAAGCTGTTGCAGGGCATTGATGTGCAGAAGTGCTTGTTTTTTATTCTGAGGACAGTCTTGGGCAGTAGGAGGTTGGGTTTTAAGTAGAGCAGCAATTTCCCTGGAACTGACAGCACTGTCACCCTAGGTCAGGGAAAGGAAGGACTGGGGGAATTATTTACTGCTCAAGAAGATAGATGGGGCTACGTGTACAACTCGAAAACAATATGCTGTCTCTAATCTCTCTCCTTTCACTGCCACTATGATTTTTTTCTTACAGGTTCCTGCAATTTATGGAGTGGATACAAGAATGCTGACTAAAATAATCCGGGATAAGGTACGATCATCATCTTTAGCTGAATCGCTGTCGCTTCTCATTCTCCCCCAGTGCATGAAGGACTCAATAGTACGCAAAGGAGAAAACCTGGCCAGCTCTCTCTGCTCAGTTCTATGTCCCTTTCCTTTACTCTTCGGATGTGGTCTCCAGGACTGAATATTTGACTACCACGTTTGCAGTTGGGTGGACCTGAGATCGACTTCCCTGGCAGGAATTTATTGAGTGCCTACTATGTGTTGATTATGACAATGGGGCAAGACATTATAATTCTGCTCCCAAGACAGGCTGTAGTGGAACAAATAGAGAAAGTGTGTAGAGTGTGTAACAATTTGACCTAACCAGAATCCTCCATGCCGAAGAATGCAAAACAGAAACTAAGCAAACTGTTGTTTGCTCAGGTCTCCAAGAAGGGTTATTTGTGAAATTAGTGACTTTTATATCATGAGTGTGGGTTACCTCAGTTAGAGAGTTCTTCCTAAGATGGGATTAATAACCAGAGAGACTCAAGGCAAGGTTTTCTTTGCTGTCCTGTCTGAAGGCTACATCTGCTCCTCCCCACCCCATTTGAGAATATCATCACCAATTGCTTCCTTCTTCCTGCTGCTGTTTCTTTGCTACATGCATCTTCCTAACCCAGATCAGAAATAAACGTTCCCTCACCAGGGCTCACCAAATTCCCCCAATGCAACTGAGTTTTCTCACAAACGTTAACCCATTAAAAAGGAAACAGTATGATTTGGTAGTACACACTGACGCAGGTCCTTCCAGAAAATCGGTTGTGGATTCCTTGTTAGATTATAGTCAGTCCTCTGCATCTGTAAGTTTTGCACAAACTAGTAAAAAGTGCTTTTAAAATTTCTTATAAATATGTTATCAGTTTGCCTAAAAATACAGTGCAAGGGCTCGTCACATAATACGAGCATTGTATTAACTACTGTAAGTGACCTACAGTAGTTTAATGTGATTTAAAGTCATAGATACATGTAGGCCCAATGACAATGCTATTTTATATGATGGATCTGAGCACTGCAGATTTTAGTATTCAAGAAGGTTCCTAGAACCAGTACCCCAAGGATATCAAAGGCAAGCGTATTGACACAGGCTGTCTGTAAACAGAAAGGAGGAATGGTATTGAATGTGAGAGCATGGCAGCACCTGTGACCTGAAAGATGGCAGCGAGAGTTCATGTAGCCATCCTACTCTGCTTCTCATTATCCTTTCAGTGATTTTCTCGGGAAGATACTTCAGTGAGGTTATGTATTCCAAGTGGATTTTTGTGTTTTCTTTGCTTAATAGTGTGTGGGAGTTGTAAACAATGATGTAGCGTCTAGGACCAGAAGGAATTCAGAATGCAATTCAGGCTGCAGAACTGGCAGGCTAGATAGAATATATCCAGGCAGGCTGGATTGAATATAGCCAGGTCTCATGACTTGTGAGAACTCTTTCTAAGACCACCCTGCATCTTCTGTGTCGTGTGCTGGCCTCAGATGAACTCTATTTTTATTGCAGGGACTTCAAATTTTAAAATCTGGCTGAATAGCATAGAGCACGCGTGGGAGTCTGCCAGAGTCCAGATCTAACCTGCCCCCACCTTTTGAAGGGCTCTTGGGTAGAGGAGAGAGGAATGAGGAATATTAGGTAGAAGATAGTAAGAGACGATAAGAAAGACAGAGATACACGATAGCTTCGGGAGGGTCCTGGGTCAATACCCAGTCACCGAGAGGTTTATTCAAAAGGCTTTTTTATAATATACCAAGGGGAGAGGCAAAAGACCTCCCCTTTGCAAGATCAAAACACACCATACAGCCAAGTGTAGACCCTTCCAAACTCCTGGTAAACACGCTCTTGGCCAAATCCCATTTTGCAGCCCTGCTGGGTAAAGCAAGCCCAGATTCTCTGACCTTGAGTAAAATCTCACTAGGAAGCCTCTGTGGGCCCCCACAGGCACATAGCATCTGCTTGTGGCTGATACTCGCTTATTCTAAAAACACATATTATCGCTTTCACTTTCATCACTCATTGTTTGAAAACTCAAATTGAATTTCACACAGCATCAGGAGAAAAACAAGTTTCAGAATTTGGGATGCATGAGTATAGAAATGTGTAACTTGGATTTAAAAGTAGGTAAAAATCACCACACACTTCATTGTGAAAGTAAAAGGGGGTTACTTTTCCGAGGCTTTGATTCAGCACTGTAGTTGGTTGTTTTATTACTCTTTACTCTTTGTTTTTTCTCCTTCTATTTAGTCTCTTTGCCTGCCAACCCTACCTTTCCTGTCTCTGTCCAGCTACCAGCTGTTCAGCTCTTTATTAGACCAATCAGGTGTTTTAGACAGGCACAGTGACACAGCTTCACAGAGTTAAACAAATGTAATATAAAAAATGCAACACATCTTTGCATCATTAAACAAATATTTCACAGCATAGACAAATGTAACACATCTTAAAATAATATTGTACAACACAGTACCCTGGTTTTAACAATAGCACTAATATCCATGATGCTTCCATGGTATGCTGGAATTATGTATTCAAATAATGACTCTCTAAGGAATCAGCTTAAAAGGGAAATGAGCCTTTCATTTCCTTGAATGCAATACTATTGTAGGGAAAATCCTGATAAGTAGATATTGCATGGCATTTTCCTAATGTTTCAAAGCAGACTTCCTGACAAACAAATAAATCTCACTATGCAGCTGATAAAAAGAAGACAACATTGCCATGTCCAATCTTGCAAGGGTGATTGGGAAAAGTTTGCAGAGTTAAACACTCCTTACAGCTTAGGTAGTTTGGGACACTTGCATATTGAAATGTCTAACATAGTGAAATACTTTTATTGTGACTTCTAGAAATTTCTGACATATAAAATTTATTTTTTCTCCTTTTGAAGCTCAAATTTGTTATCAAGTTATATAATAGGTTCTTTTATTTTTTGGTAGTTTTAGATTTCATATTTTCTTTCTAATAGATTGTTTTGCCTACTTCTCCTGTGTAATAGTTTTAGGCCCAATGAACGAAGGTCTCTGGGTCTCTGATGAATCTCTGCTACTTTGGAACTTGTTGACCTGAATTCTGATGCCATTTAACATTACTCACAAAAGACAATGGCCTTAGCTCTAAAATAACTCCTCATAGGACTGGGGAGATAGTTCACTTGGTAAAATGCTTTCCTTGAAACTTTGAGGAACTGAGTTTGAGTCCCACCCATGTAAAAATTTTTGTACATGGTGATGCATAAGGCAGATCCCTATGGCTAAACCATCAGCTAGCCTAGCCTAGCCAGCCAGCTCCAGGCCCATGAAAGACCTGCTTCCAAGGTAGACAGCACCTGAGGAGTCACACCTGAGGTTGACACGTAGCCTCCATTTGCACATCCATACGAGCACCTGAACACACATGGACCTGTTCACCCTCCTCCACTCACAAAACAAACAAACAAACAAACAAAAAAAAAACAACCCGCTAATTTTACTTCCTTGAGCATTTCCTGAAATGCAGCTGCCAACTCCTTTCATTTGCATTTGAGAAAATGAAGAACCTGATAATGGTTATAAGTTGTTATAAAGACGTCTAAATGACAAGACAGTTGTACATAGTCTCCGTGGGTTTATCCTTTCAACATAACATTGTATATATATTTTTAATTCAATAGGGTCCCAGGCTTTACTTCAATAGAGTCCCACTGTATGTTTTAATTCAATAGGGTACCATGCTTGGGAAGATCGAATTTGATGGTCAGTCTGTGGATTTTGTGGACCCCAATAAGCAGAATTTGATTGCAGAGGTTTCAACTAAGGTGAGAAAATTTTCTTGTTACTTTATAGTTTTGCTTTATTCGCTGTAAGCCTAGTGGTTTTATAACATTACAATCTTTATCTTTACAGAGTTCATCTTCTATAAGGTAAAGGGGGGAAGTAGTCTTGCAGCAGCTGATACATATGCTTTCGAATCTTTGCTTGTGAAGTCAGTAGCCCTTTCTTACAGACATCCTTGGCCATCTCATGCCACCATTTAGAGACTTTCCCCTATAATTTTAGCTCTCCTCTCGTCTTTTACTTTTTCCTTAGTTTAATGCTTTTGACCACATCAAATAAAAAAGCATAAAACTGTTAAAAATAGACATAACACTGAGCAGGAGTCAGAGCTAAAAACCTCTAAACAGAAATGAGAGAATATTATACGTATTAAAGAAAATAATAGTCAGGTATGGTGGCACACTCCTTTAACTCCAGCACTTGGGAGGCAGAGGCAGGCAGATCTCCATGAGTTTGAGGCCAGCCTGGTCTACAGAGGGAGTTCCAGGACAGTCAGGGCTGTTATGCAGCGAAAACCTGTCTTGAAAAACCAAAAAAAAAAAAAAAAAAAAAAAAAAAAAGAAAAAAAAAGAATAAGAAGAACTAGAACTAGACAAGAAAATATCTCTTTATACAAAAAAAATATGTACTATATTTGGCTAAAGAATTAATGCTCACAATGATGTCTAAGTAACTCCAAAGTGAAGAATGCTGAGCTTTTGTTTATAAGAAGGTAGAGAATTTTAGAGCCATGCCTCTTGGTCTCGATTTAATGAAGACCTCTTGGTCTTTTAATGAAGGTGTGAATTAATCTTTTGTGCTACTCTATCTGACCTCAGAGACCATACAAGGTCTGGTGGGAGAAACAAGCAAGTCAGCAGGCATGTACAGAAGCCTGTGATAAAGGCTGTCCTTGGAATGTTCACAGGACACAGCAAGACCATTCATAGTGCAGCACTGAAATGAGACAGGTGTATCATAGAAAGTTGGTGGAGGTGGTAAGATTGACAGCGGCCGCAAAGAGCTAGCCGTTATAGATAGATAAACAGAAATCAAGCTGTTTCAGGCAGAGAGAATGGCATGTGTTGAAAGGCATGTTTGATGAGTTATACATATTTGATATGTGAAAATAAAATATTCAATATGTTGTTAATACATGTGGCCAGTGATGGATGGATGCCTACTAGATCTAGAAGGTTTTGGTATCGATGTATTGTTGACTGAAGAGCAGTACTGAGAACTATGGGAAATTGATTCAGCATCGTTTTGGGAGCAACGTGTAGGTGGATAAAATGTCAAGTAACTTGAAAATAAAATCATGGCATTTCCCCCCAAACATCAGGAACACTGGCTTAGAGAAATTCACCTTAAAAAAAAATCCTGTGGTCAACTGAAAACACTGTATGATACATTCATTTTCAGAACCCCAAGGAAACTTCACACATTTAGGTGTCTGTGATATTTTGTATAGCTTCTGACATTTAATATGGAAGGAATTTACAATTGACCCTCTATATCTGCAGGCTCCATGTCTGAGTATCTAACCAAATACAAGTCAAAAGTACTGAAAAATTGTTATATATAATATAAATGTGCACCTCTTTTTCCCCTTACCATTTTCCTAACAATGTAGTGCAGTGCAATGATTATTTACATGAAATTTACCTTTTATTGGTTACTGTAAGTCAAAGATCAGTTAAAGTGTGCAAGTTCTATGAAAATATTACATGGTTTTAGAAAAGAGGTCTTAGAATCTGTGGGTTTTGGTCCTCAGAGTGTCTGATACAATTTCCAGTGAGGATGGCTAGATGTGTAAAATGGGCTTAGGTAGAGAACAGTAGAAATTAGCATATTTACCTCTCTCTTTCCGTCCATCCATCCATCTATGTATGTATGTATGTATGTATGTATGTATCTATGTATCTATCTATCTATCTATCTATCATCTATGATTATCATTTATAATCTCTTCTAAAATGAATTCTTTTTATTTTTGTTATTATTATTGTTATTGGTGTGTGTGTGTGTGTGTGTGTGTGTGTGTGTGTGTGTGTGTGTGTGTACAACTTTGTAGAATTAAGTTTGTTTTCTCCTTACACTTTATGTGGGGGTCCAAATATTGAACTCAGGTCTTAAGGTTTTTACAGCAAGTGCCTTATTTACTAAGTCATCTTACCAGATCTGTATTTTTATCCTTATTAAAGAAAGGGAAAAATCATAGTGATGACAGCTGGTTCTGTTAATGCCTTTGCATTTGAATAATGTCATGACAGCTGTGATAAAATGTCTATTTGGATCAGGAAGTTACATAAATTTTGTGAGTTTTGTTTGATTATATGCCTTGGAAATGTTGACCATTTAATTCATTGTTATCTTACTGCAATTTGACAAAGCTACAACTAGCTAGTAACATTGTTTTACTCTATAGCAGGAGACCAAGGTTAAGAATGCATCAGTACTTTTACAAATTATCTGATGAGAGACTTTACTTGTGTCATTAATGATGGGTTCAGCAATAACTCCCTAGATTCAGTGTTTCCTCCCCAGAATAGCCACAGAAGGATAAAGTAAATGGTCAACATACTTTTTTATATCATTTCCTTAAGCACACTTTAAGAATTACAGATGTATGCTATATATAGGCTTTGTGGAGAGTAGACATTTCAGTGAAAGCAAATATTCTTTCAAATATTCAGGTTGAGTCATTCATCAAATACCTTTGACAAGTCATGGAGCCATTCTAAATTCAGAGCCTTCTGGCTCACTCTTGGAGCCAGGACCAGTGTGGCCACCAGATGCTCTAGGCTTCTTGCTTTCTCTTTTGTTCTTTTTTCTTTTATGACTGGAGAACTTCTTCTTGGGCAAATGCCTGTGAAAATCGATCTGCCTCCAAGCAGTACTTAAGATGTAGATAATGATTATGGTATGCTCTGGGATCTTTCTTATGAAGTCTACCATCTAAATGCAAACGACTACCTGGTAATCTAAAGGGACCAGGTGGTCTGTACTAGCTGAGGAATTCTTATGACTCTCATTGATTTTACCCATTCAGCCTGTCTCCATAAGCCTAATACACAGTGACTTAGTGGTATCCGATCTGATCTCTACTGCAATTTGATGATCAAGTGGCGTTTAAGGCATAATGTATCCATTACCTTGTCTGCCTCCTGCTGAATCAGGCTATAATATTTGAGACTTTTATTGCTAATGAGGCAAAACATGGCGACGATGTTTAACTATGGAAGCAGCTAACTTCTTAAAGATCTTTCTTATCACTGTAATGAATAGTTTATATAAAACACCAAAGTACTTTTTTTTCTCATAAAAAAGAGACAGTCTGTGGTATTTGCTGTGCTTTTCTTACAAATTGATTTTTAACTGCCAGTCACGCCCTAGCAGTTAGCAATCAATCTGTTACCCATCTAAGTACAAACACCCTCAGTGAATTTACGGTCTGGACCTGGTGTTTATGCTGGGAATCTTCCCTCAATGGCTGCTCTTTTAAATGGCAGGATGTCAAGGTATTTGGCAAAGGAAACCCCACCAAAGTGGTAGCTGTGGACTGCGGGATAAAAAACAATGTCATCCGCCTGCTGGTTAAGGTAAGTGATTCCCCCCTCTAGAAGCTGAGGTTTGTAGTGCTCATGTATTGTTTGTACCCTTTGTTTAAGAGAAGGCTTGCTTCAAAATGTCAGGAATCCCCTTTTTTCTTGCTGCCTTTGATCCACAAAACGACACATATATCCCTGTTCAAATTAAGGAACCATGTCCTTAAAAAAATCCTCAAGAACCAAAACCCATGGAAAAAAATGACTTTTCTTACCATTTGTTTCTTATTATTTAACTTACTCATTTTATCCTTTTAGTTAGCAAATGAAGAAAGAGGCTTTCTTATGGCATCTTGGTACATGCTTAGTTTGGGCTGCCCCCTCCTTCTCCTGATCCCCTCCTCACTTATTCCCTTACAATGCTAGTGTGCTTCTAATTTTGTGGTATGCTGTAGTTCTTTCCATATTCTACTCTTAAAAGCCACCTTTTCCCTCCTCATTGGCCTGTTTCTAGTTTTCTGACCTTTACCCACACTCATTCCAATACAAACACACACACACACACACACACACACACACACACACACACACACACACACACACACGAGGGGTTAAGATCCACACTTGAGAGAGAGCACATGCTATTCTTCTGAGCCTTGGTTACTTCACTGAAAGCATATTGACTTTCCTTATCAGTTATTCTGAGACAGTCCACATTCACTTTGAGATTTGGAAATGGAAGAAAGCCAGGGTTGGTCTGACAGTGCTTCTGTTGGACTACATTTATTATGCACCATACGTTTGCAAGGATTATGTCCTGAAATTGTAAGACTTCCATAGAGCATTATGCTGTTGGACTACATTTATTATGCACCATACGTTTGCAAGGATTATGTCCTGAAATTGTAAGACTTCCATAGAGCATTATGTAAACTTATAGAAAATCAATTAAACTTGAATCTTAAAGTCCTTGAGGACAATTTAACCATAATATACCAGTGTTTTTATTAAGTATTATTTTGGTAAAGTTTCTTCTTATAACCCTTACACCTTCAATTTCTCTCTGTCTCTCTGTCTCTGTCTGTCTGTCTGTCTGTCTGTCTCACGCACACACATATCCATCCCACACCTCCACAAATATATATGCATATACTTGTACATACTTGCATAACATCAAATTAGTGTGGCTACAAGGGAATTCTTGAACTCATCATCATTTTCTCATTGTGAGAAACTATCAGCAATATTGAAATATGATTTCAAATTATCGGTTTTATTAGCAAAATACTTCATGAAACTTTTGGTAGTAGATACATGAAGGATCTTTTCATATTCTCCTATTTTTGCCATTTTGATTCACATTGCCTGTTTTTAGCTGCAAGAATAAAAGATATTTTTGACTAAGGGACTTTGCTAGTTAGTTAGAGCCTGTTTGTCACCAGGAAATATATAGAACTTTCCCTAGAACTCTCCACAACCATTGACCACAGAGTCAGTGTGAAGTTCCTCTGCTTCAACTTCAGGCCTGGGTCATGTCTAAGTACTCAATGTCGGCTCCAGATTCCCCAAGGATCTCACACTCTGGTTGTCCACTGTGGTAACTGTTGTCTACTGTACTGGGGTGTCTTGTGGTGTCATTTCTCCATGCCATTTATATCTATTGGAAAAACCTTCTAAATAAACCTCCAAATTCTAATCTCAGGGAAAGCTAGGGGAACTTTCAAAGGTATAAAATAATTAGATTTTTTTTTTGCTGGAATTTTCTTTATACTCTATCTACCCTCCACTTCTCTTGGTCTGTGATCTTTCCTTTTTAAGTAAGATTTTTGCTCTTGGAAAGTTCTATTCATGTATACAATGTGTGCGGATTGGATTCACCCTCTGCTACCTCCTCTTCAACTGCCTCTTGTTTCCCCATCTCCATTCTGCTTCATGTCCTCTTTTTGATTATGTTTTTGTTGTCAATAACTTCTTCAGTCCAGTCAGTACTGATTATGCCCACATGAGTGTCTTCCTGTCCTTTGGGGTATGTCTACCTTCGGCTGACCAAAGGAGAGGGACTCTTCCTCCCTCAATAGCTGCCCATTAAATTTCCCAAAGCTCCTTTGATGGAGGCGGGTCCTCAGGGGCCCTCCCTCATCCGTACTGGAATTTTGACATTCCTGGAATTAGCTTGATCTTCTGCTGGTGTTATGTAGGTTATCATAGCTACTGTGAGTTGATGTATGCAACAGCTATGCCAAGCCCAGAAGTTAGTATTTCACAGCTCTCCTGACATCCATTGTCTCTTACAGTCTGTCCCTCTTCCACAAATGATAGAGGGAGGTTGGCATACATGACCCTCCTAGAGCTGAACACTGAGTGTTATTTACACTTGGCATTTTGAGGAGTGTTGAGTCTCTGCACTACCAACTACCCACTCCTGAAAGAAGCTTCTCTGACCAGAGTTTGAGAGCAGCACAGATCTATGGGATAAACATACATGTTTGAAATTGTGACTATTTAGCAAAAACAACAACAGTAAATTACTCCCTAGGGCCCATGATCATCAAGTCCTGAGACTTTGACCAGGTTTATACCAGTCACCAAAAATTCCTCTTGTAGAACAGGCCTCATCTCCAATCAGAAAGCAGTTGGTGAGCTCCATAATCTTAATGCCACTGTTTCAATAGTGGTTACATCTTGCCAGCCAGTCAACATTGTAGCATGCAAGGTCCAGCAGTGCTAGGTAATGCCACTGAGGACTTTGTTCTCCAGCAGCTTGCCTGGCAACTGTTGGCACTCCATAAACTAGCTAGAAGGACAGGAGTTTTCCTTTTCAAGGTCCCCACTTCTCTTTTGCCCTGTTTACTTTTATGAACAATCACTTTGATATCCCCCCACACACTCAGAATATAAATAGATTAGAAAATCCTAGGAAGGAAAGTTAAAATTTGTCAGACAGAAAAAGGAAAAAGTGTAAGGGTGAGATGTGGTCACACCTTTGCTGAGGCGGGGTTCGTTTGCTGTTCTGTGTCGCAGCTACCGAGGCAATACAAACCTTGCTGTCCTATCCTGGGGAGTTTCGGCCCTGAAGACACTCTTGTACAAGGGAGTGTGCCTCTTGCTTTTTCAAAAATAACAGTTCAATGCTTCTGATCAACCATTTGGTACCCCTATGTCATATAAATCACAATGAGCTACCAGAATAACATTTTATTCAGTGTTATTTGATTGCACACTCTTTTTAAAATTTCTTTCCGGGGCTAGTTCTTCAAAAGAAGACTGAGCAAAAACACACGTGAGCAAAGCAAGCAAGCATGAAGTTCACCTTTCTTGTCTTTCTTTTCCAGCGAGGAGCTGAAGTGCATTTGGTTCCTTGGAATCATGATTTCACGCAGATGGAGTATGATGGGCTTCTGATCGCTGGGGGGCCCGGGAACCCAGCCCTCGCACAACCACTAATTCAGAATGTGAAGAAGGTGCTGTGAGCCTGGGGGTTGAGTGTTAACTGCCTGGGAGGTGAAGGGCATCTGTTCTGTAGCTCAAAGAGGTTGTGTTTCATTTATTCATGTGTCTTCAGAACTTACGTTAGGACTTGGGAGGCAATTTTAGCATAAGTATTTTAGGGAGAAGCCAATGAGGACTTTGAGAAGTGTTGCTTCGCTCTGGAACAGAGGAACCTTGGCATGGCTTCCTTCACTAAAAGTGGCTGGATGGAGTCCAGTCTTCACCCATAACACCCCTCATAACTGAAAAATGACAACCCAGGCTCTTTACCTCGTCGATGCAGAACCCATAAGACCTTCAAGTTTTTAAAACGTTAAATTATATTTCGTTTAATCTGAATGGCAAGGACGTCTTAATGAATTCTAATGCTACAGATCCATCAATTGTGCCCCTCTTTATATTCTAACTGGCAAGTCTTTTCCTAGTTCCTTCACTTTGCTAATGAGGGATGGGGGATGCTTTGGTTTTCGTTGTTTCAGAGACAGTGTTTTTCATTATCTGTTATACTTGTTTGATAATTTTTCCCTGATGCAGATTTTGGACAGTGACCGCAAGGAGCCATTGTTCGGAATCAGTACAGGAAACATCATAACAGGGCTGGCTGCTGGTGCCAAGTCCTACAAGATGTCCATGGCCAACAGGTAAGGCAGTTATGAGATTGTTTGCAGTCAGACTACTTCTGAAATACCACCGGTAACCAAACACAAAAGGCTTAGAGAATTTACATACCATTTCTGCAGAGTAAACGACAGCCCTCCTATTACATAGTTCACAGTTGTCTGACCACCTGATACCCCTTTTATTACATTTTTCAGAGGCAGCCTTCTCTAACGATAACTTTGCCATAGTTTAAGGTTATTTTCCTTCTCTTGGCATGAATTGAAGTTATAATGCTCAATCAGATGGTATTCCAAAGGAAACTGCTCTGATTTCAAGCTTCATTTCAGAACACTGATAGCATCACTGTAAAGAGCTAGAATGACTTAAGATCGGAGGACACATCAGAGACTCAGTTTCACTTCTTTGCCCCCAACATCGCTGATTTACTCAGTGCCAGGTGCCCTCCCTCCCTCTACACAAGGAGCAACTCAGAATGATTCTGGTCCAGGAGCCGTCTATTTGTTAACTCTGAGAGTTCCCCTCTGGTTTTAAAATTACTGTAGCTCCTTGAAAATAAGCTGCTTATTTGTGTTTCTGTTAAACCAGTGTGCAATTCTTTTTGTTATGAGTGTCTTTCTAAAACTGATTATAGACGTTTAATAGACCTGCTACTTAAGACCCAACATAGCTTCTTGAATTGATTTTTTTATGTTGAAGCTGAAATTATTGGGATTAACAATCTGTGACTCTTTTCACAAAGCGTTTTTCACTAAAGTAGTTGAAAGGTCTGAATTTGACTTTATGAGTAACATTTACATTCTCTTCACTTTTCCTTTTCTCTCTTCTTGCTCTCCATCTCTCTCCAGAGGACAGAATCAACCTGTTTTGAATATCACAAACAGACAAGCTTTCATTACTGCACAGAATCATGGCTATGCTCTGGACAACACCCTCCCTGCTGGCTGGAAGCCACTGTTTGTGAATGTCAATGATCAAACAAACGAGGTAAGCGCTCTCAACAAAGCTGTTCAATTGGTAGTGAGAAATTAAGGGCTTTCCACAGTCTGTTATGTATACTCTTTTCCATGTTTATGGTGTGTGTGTGTGTGTGTGTGTGTGTGTGTGTGTGTGTGTATGTGTGTGTGTGTATGTGTGTGTTGCATGCAACTGTGCAGGTGTGTGCACATGGGGATCCTGGAGCAGTTCACCCCGCATCTTCTTGTATTGTTCACATGATTGTCTTATGACAGGACCACTCATTAACCTGGACAATTTTGGCTTGGCTGGCTGGCCAGTAAGTTCAGGAACCATCTAGCTCCACTCCTTAATGCTGAGGTTATAAGCACATGCATTGACAGGTCCAGCTTCTTTCATGGATGGACGATAGGCATTCAAACTCAGGTCCCTCTTGCTTGTAGACTAAGTGTTTTAATCCATGGGATGATCGCTCCAGCCAGGCTGTCATTTCAAAAAAGTAATTGCTTTCTCACTTTCTTATTAGTTGACTTGTTAGGACCTAGCACTTCTGCCCTCCTTCAGAATGCACCTTATATATAATTCATCGTTATTAGGGATCATTTGATGCACATCCGTTTGTGCCCAGCCCTGGGTGTGTCCTTGAGTCTCACTCAGTACTGGAGTGGCCTTTAAGACCTTTGGGGAAGTCATTTAAGAGTTGGACATGAGAATTTTATTTTATTTTGAAGAGTGCCCAGAAGGGCCCCAAAGGTTCTGGGCCAAATCTGTTTGTTTTTATGATCTTATGGGACCTTCATCCAGCTTCCTCTTTGTCGGGCTGTTCTTTTTTCTATTCTTACTTAAATAGTCCAATGAATCCTTAATGTCTCCCATCATGTTACTTAATAGTACTGGGAATTTTCCAGAACTTTATTAAGCACTTAACTTGGTTTCCTATTGGAACTTTATTATCTACTGAATAATACATGGCCATATTTGACATTTGTTGTCAGAGAAGGAATATCTCCCTGTTTCTTCTCCCTTTAGGGGATTATGCACGAGAGCAAACCCTTCTTCGCTGTGCAGTTCCATCCAGAGGTCAGCCCGGGGCCAACAGACACTGAGGTATGCCAGCCAGACAATGTCTGTTCTATACTTGAAAAAAAAAAAAAAAGTCAGAGACGTTTGTGGGTGAACACTCAAGAAACCAAAATAATTGATGCACAATATTCTCAAGGAGTGTGTTTCGGTGTCAGGCATTTTGTATTAAATTCCCTCATGAAGATCATGAAGAAAATTTTAATCTTTTCTTAAATTTAAAGTGGGCAAACCCATAAGAAACTTGAAGCAACGATACAATGCTATTTTTACTTAGAGGCATTATCATTCTAATATATTTAGTCCTGAAATTTACAATTGTTGTGCTATGCAAATGAATTCCCTCTTGCTCTTTCCGTCTCATAACTGAAATGAAATTTTAATCCCCCATCTGTGAGTTAAAAAAAATCCCTATGGCAACTGGTTGTGTAGCCACAGAAGGAAAAATAAACAGCAGTAGGGGCAGGAGAGGGGGCAGTGGGGGAGGGCAGAGGCAGCCTGCTTGGTCACATGATTTATATGATTTTTAAAGAAGGACCCAGAGGAATGCTTAGAGCACTGTGTTTCTAACCTCGATATTTTTTTCTTCTTTTTTTTAAAATGTGAGCTCTGGGTTCAGTATTCAAGCACATCTTTCCAACCAAAGCTCACAATGACTCCCAGAAAAGCCTGCATGTCTGCAGTGACCCCTCTCCTCCTGCAGCCAGGAGCCTCCAGGGGCAGGGCTGTTTATCCCTGTCAGCAGACCCTCCCAGAAAAGGTGCCCAGGCAAAAGGAGTAGGAGAACAAGAGTTTCTTTTAGAAATTCCTGCTCTTTCATCTGGGAGTGGCTTCTTAGATACATGCATGACAGTTTTTGTTTTGCTCTTACTTGGAAGTATCAGTTCAGAATAGTCAAAACCAATATGGTTTTAAATACTCATGATGAACCTGAAAAACAAAACAAAACAAACCAATCCACGAGTTACTGTCTTCATGTAATTCATGCTAAGCATTTTCTTTTGATTTAAATTTAACTGGTTAGACTCTGCTAGCACTTCATATTAGGAAAGATATGATTAGTATATATAATCGAAGCCCTGTGACTTGCTGTTTTATTTTTCAGTCCTGCCAAATAATTGCAAAATGAGTACTTTTTTGACATTTGCCATTGTCTAGTGAAGCAAGAAAAGAAAGCTCACTGGTAAAGTTTAACAATAATCTTTAGGGGTCATTTTTTAGCACCAACAGAAATGAGAGAACACTGTTTCTGACTCTAAAGTGCGTGTGCAGTAGCTTCAAGTTTTGTTCAACTAGAATTTGATTCATACGGATGATATACAATGAAGGAATTAAAAACTTGATATTCTCAAAAGGCAGCATGGGACGTGTTTATTGTCTATGGAAAATGTCTCATCTTATAGGACTTGAGGTGAACAGAGCCCAGAAGGTTAGAGGCCAGACTTGTATTTTTCTTTTTCTTTTTATTGTGTTATGGAACCATCATCCAGTTGACTCTTTTCTAGTTATCTCTGAACTATTTATTTGGATTAATTAGGTATGAGTAGACATTTAGTTATTGGACAAATCCCAAAACTCATACTGAAACCACTAAGTATCAATACTCCCAATATTCATGGAGGAAGTTACAGCAAAAACAGACAAACAAACAAACAAACAAAGAGTTCTTTTTCTGAAGCTCCCACTCAATGTGTTCGGAGGCCTTGTGAGTTTAGAAGTGTCTAACTTGTTGGTTCTATTCTTTTTTCTAGTACCTGTTTGATTCCTTTTTCTCCCTGATAAAGAAGGGAAAAGGCACCACCATTACCTCAGTTCTGCCAAAGCCAGCGTTGGTTGCGTCTCGAGTTGAGGTCAGTAGATGCGGACTCTGTTTTGGTTTGTGTATCACATATTTTCTCTAATATGTGATGACTTTTTAAAAAAGAAAATGATAAAAATTTCATGAATATCTATGAAAAATGAATGCCAAATGTATGTTTTTATTATCCGCTCTTGGATAATTCATTGGAATTTACATTAAAACATTTAAAGTATTTGCATTAATTCCTTGAGAATTTCGTAGTGTATTTTATTCATAATGACACACCTCAACTAACTTCCTCCAGATCCACCCTCTTTCCCTACCCACCCAGCTTTGTGTCCTCATTTGTTTTTTCTCTTAAACCTGCCAAGAACAATTTGTGGTGCCCATATGTTCTTGAGTGTAAGGCCCTCCTTTTAGGGTGGCCCCCTTAAAGTAAGTAGAGTTTCCTTCTCCTTGAAGCTAATTCCCAATAGCTCTTCTACTAAAGGTGGGACTCTGTGTCCACTTCCTCTCTCTATTCTGGAATTCTGTCTCTCCTGAGCTTGCCCAGGTCTTGTGTATACTGTCAGCAATACCACGAGTTCATACGTGCAACTGCCCTGATGTGTCTATGAAATGGTGGTGACTGTAGTCACCCCCTCCCTCTGGCTTTTACTGCCTTTCTGCCCCTCTTCCATAATGACCCATAAACCTTAGGAGGAATGTGTTACATAGATATCATTTAGGGCTGAGTATTCCCCGTCTCCCACTCTCTGCACAGAACCTCTGTCTAGACAAATCACAGGACCTAGGGGAGAACCTACTATTATTATTCTGCTAAATGGACATAGTATTGAACCCTTTTCCAATGACTTATTTTTATAGCCACAGATTAGTGCACTTCTTAGCCCTAATCAGAGTAGCCTCTTTGCAACAGATGGCAATTAACACACAGAGATGCTCACACCTGGTCAAGTTGCAGAGAATAAGAAATTTTCATTTAAAATACTGTCTTATAAAATTTCCTTCTAATAGACTACTTAATAAAAATAGTGTTACCTTTGATTTATAATTTGGTATTTTTCCATTACCCATCCCAAACCATAGTCTTTTGTAATCCTGAGATATACTGTAGATTACTGTATCACTGCAGTTGATAGAATTCATTTTTTAAAAATTAGATGAATCATCATTCAGTATAGTAAACAAAATTTTATTATTTACCTCTAAAGGCAAGTGGGTAAAGATTAATGTGTATAAGATCCAAATCATTATATATTTAAATTTTTATGTTGATATGATAAAGCTTCTCTCTATTTCTTTTTAATTATATAAATCTTAGAAGAATGCATTTGTTTTTTTTTCAAAAAAATGTGCAGAGATATATGGAAATATGTTTACATCCAAATATTTTCTATAGAGAAAATGCATTTGGTATTTGCATATTCTTAAGTCAAATATCAGCTTCTTTCTTTCTTTCTTTTTTTTTTTTTTGCCTAAATAAAAAAAATGCTAATGAACTTTGGAAAGGGCTTTGAATCTAGATATGTTTCAGTTGTTAATCTTTTTTCTTTGAGATAGGCGTATAAACTCACACAACAGAGCCTGACTATTCTCTTGCAAATGCCTTATGTTCATCACTTAGAAATGACAGCAATGTTTCTTTCTTATTGTCTATAGGTTTCCAAAGTCCTCATCCTAGGATCCGGAGGTCTGTCCATTGGTCAGGCAGGTGAATTTGATTACTCGGGATCTCAAGCTGTAAAAGCCATGAAGGTGAGAGAGCATGAGTTTCCCTAGGATTAATATACTCTCCTTAATGAGTCTAATTAGTATTTTGTAATTTAGATTTATGATGCCTCTTTCAAAGTCACTATAATTATTTTCCTTAGCTATTATTAGAACTCTGTAGTAAAAGTTTGGTCAAAACCAAAAATTTTAAATGTTTCAAATGTGCACATTAGCCAAGCGAAACATTGGGAATTATTTATGTTATTGTCTTTTCACACTGAAGACATAAATTTATTTTTCGTTTCTACAGGGAGTTGCAATGTATACTGTGTTTGATGTGAAGGAGGGAGTTTGGGCTTTAGGCTACTTCACATCCCGTGTTAGATGCTTCAAGCATCTTTGTAGTGGAAGTGGAATGTCCTAGCTGAGTGAGCAAGGGTAACAATACATTTGTTCAAGCATAAGACGTTAGCACCAGTCACTCAGGAATCCTATCCCTTTATTGCTGACTTGCAAAACTGGATGATACATCTGTATTTTCAAGTGGGAAAGATGATTTAATACTCATGTTGGGAAAGGTAAACTTGTATCTTCAATTCCTCCAGGTCCCCATTGTCATTATAGCAAAATCAACCTTTAGAGAAATTACCTTGTGTGTGTGTGTGTGTGTGTGTGTGTGTGTGTGTGTGTGTTTAAGATGTTCCACTGCCAAGATAACTTGCTCTCTCTTTAATTCTATTTCCCACAAGCTCTACATCTTGGTGATGTATTAGGGCATGCAGAGGTAGTGGCTCTGTGACCCTGCCTCAGGCATTGCAGTGTAAAAACCATCCAATAGAGACCTGGCTAGCACAGAGTAGCACTGAGATGTCAGAGTGAGAGCGGGACAGCAAACATCAGGAAACAGCTGGCTAAAGTTTTCCTATGGCCCAAGATTTTCCCTGATAAGTGTCTGTTGAAAAGAGCTTTAATACAGCCCTGATGCCTAATTCTTCTTCCCAACTTCCCTCCCCTTTCCTCCGCTCCTCTTCCCTCCTCTTCTCTCCTTTCCTTTCCTCTCCTCTCCCCTCCTCTCCTCTTCCCCCCATCTCCTCCCCTCTCCTCCCTCCCTTTCCCTCTTACCTGGTCTCTTCTCATTTATTCATGGATGATCTTATATGTGCACATATTTTTTTTTTACCTATCTAAAATTAATAAAAATATTGAATCATTTCATTATATTATGATCCAGATTCTTATTTATTGATTAGAGGTTTTCAACACTTTAGCTTGATTAGGACAATGTTACTATGTTCAGGATTTAGAATTCTTTTCAGCAGTATACATTTTCTTTGGAAATTTTGTAAAGATTTATTTCTTCATAGTTTTAATTTAATATGTTCTATATTCATTTGTAACTGAAAAATAGGAATTAGGTAATAACATATGATTAATTATGAGATTAATAGATAAACTCAAGCTAAAACACATTAAAAACCATGATGTGATATATATAATATATATTATATATTATGGAAAGAATTAGGACAAAATTCATGCAAAATTAATTAAAATTGGTGAGGATTTTTAAATGAATTTTAAAAATGATTAGCATGTATGCATGATATTTTTCTGCAAAATTCATAAAAGTTGTTATATTTGCTATATATAGCATGTTCTAGGTATTCTAAAGTTTGTTAGTACCTCAGGAGTGAACTTTTCTTCATACCTTTGTTAATGACATGTTTACAGTTTAGATTCAATTATTTCAATTACAACTTATATCCAAAATACATTCACTTAACTGTATGTATCTTTCTGACACTTTGTTAATAATAAGACTCTTGTTCTGAATAATTTCTTAAAATCTTGACTGACAACTCATACTGAGGACGGAGAAAAGTGCATCTGGGTGGTCTTATGTAGATAGAGTCCAATGTCGTGTGTCAGCTGTGTGACCTTTAATAACCCTTGTAACCTCATTAAATCTCAGTTTTTTCAACTTAAAAACGGATATCTCTCTTATTGGATTAGCACACCAAAATACATTAATAATTATTATACTATGTGCCATTTAAAATAGCACAGACCGTATTTATCTTTATTTGAGAGCTTCCTTGAAGGAAAAATTTGGCTTTCGAGGGTGAGTTTTAGACTTTCATCTGAATATTTTGCTGATTTTTTTTTAGAAGAAATTGAAATCTACACAATAATTTGTTAAATAATATGAACTATCTAGCCATATTTAATACTTTATTTTGCTACGGTTCACTCATCCTGATTAGGAAAAAACGTTATTCTTAGTAAGTGAAGATCATTTTAAAAGAAATCTCTCCAGATGTAAGCAATGAGATAAGATTACAAATACCCTTGCACATGAGCACACACATACATGCCTACCTGCACATAGACACAGGTTTGTATTTTAATTTGTTTCCACATGGTAATTTTTATTATATATATATTACACATATGTGTGTGTGCTTACTCATTTTAAGTTTTTAGGGGAGCGTTTCTTTCTTTTAAGATCAATTGAGCCCTAAAGTTTAGCAGATGATCTCTAGACTGTCTGTCTAGAAACAATTTCCAGTTTGACTTGCCACTGCCTGCAAAGGAATCATGGTGATGATCTCGATGAAGTTGTTTGTTTTTCTCATTTGCATTATTTTAAAGCATTTTCCTCCTTCATTGGGCCTGATGCCTGATTTTTCCTTTGATTTCCTCATCTAAAAGCTTTGCTATCCAACGAGTCTTCATTTGAGTGTTATTGCCATTGTCTTCTGTAGACCATAACTTCAGACACTTAATTTGTCTGCTTCCTTCCAGGAAGAAAACGTCAAAACGGTCCTGATGAACCCAAACATTGCATCAGTGCAGACCAACGAGGTGGGATTGAAGCAGGCCGATGCGGTCTACTTTCTCCCCATCACCCCCCAGTTCGTCACAGAAGTTATCAAAGCTGAACGACCTGATGGGTTAATTCTGGGAATGGGTGGCCAGACAGCTCTGAACTGCGGTGAGTTCTTTTCCATCCAGGTATAGATTATTTTGCCTAGGCACCAATGTGAAATGCGTGTTGCTTGTAGTCATCTAACAGTTGTGTTCTGTGTGTTCATAAAGTTTTTATCTTAATATAGAAGGAAACAGCAAATGAAAGCCTTCAATACCACGTAGTAAATTGTACTAGTTTATGTCACAAAATAGTAGAGACACAAATAAATTTTCACTTTAAGGTTCTGGAGTGGCCAAATGGATTTAAAAGATTTTCTTCTCCATCTTAGGACATTGTTAACATTGAAACTCTTAACTGTTATTTACAAAAAAATGAGAATTAATGATCATGCTCATGAGTCAACTCTGTGGCATTTGCTTTTCACATGGCGGTAGAGACTTGACTTTACTGCTCTATTATTGACTGTTATGACTCTTTGGATGCATTCTTAAGAGTTTTTAAAAAAATTTTTAGATGTAATTATTTTATATATATGGGTAATTTTGCCTGCATGTGTGTATATATACCACACGAGTACCTGGTACCCTAGGATTTCAGAAGGCAGCATTAGATACCCTTAGAACTATAGTTGCTGGTCATTGTTATCTATCTTGTGGGTCTTGAGTCTTCTGCAAGAGAAGCCAGTGCTCTTAACTTCTGAGCCATTTCTCTAGCTTTCAGATATTTTTTTGTTTGTAAACAATATCTTCAGTGTCTGTTAAGAAGATATAAGGTTTGAGATTATAAAAACCATATGTTTGACTCTTCTGTAGGAGTGGAGTTATTCAAGAGGGGTGTGCTCAAGGAATATGGTGTGAAGGTCCTGGGAACATCAGTTGAGTCCATTATGGCCACAGAAGACAGGCAGCTTTTCTCAGACAAGCTGAATGAGATCAATGAGAAGATTGCTCCCAGTTTTGCTGTGGAATCAGTAAGAAACTTTGTCCTTGGGATATGGGGGCATTACTCATCTCGGGCTGAGGAAGAAGGGTTTATCATGCCTGATAACTGTATCTAAAATCTTTATGCTTGTATATGTTTTCTTCAGAAATATTTTAGCATCACAGAGACATTCATTATGTATTATTGGCAGCAGTCAGTGATAAAATTTTAGAAATAGGTATTGATGTTTCACTCTGTGCAGTGGAAAATACAAACCCAGAGGGGAATCCTTAAAGCACCCATGATCTCTGGAACCAAAAATCCGATGATACTGACTTCTGATAGCAAAATTATTTTTGCCTTTTGCCTTCTCTTCATCTTGGGTCTTCGTGGGATAAGTCACATATGTTGAGTGTGAGTCTTAATACCCTAAAAATTGGATTCTTGGAATGAAATAAACATCTAAGAGTGAAATGAATTTAGTCAGCAAGACTCATCCTGGATGCATATATTTTTGGTACAGATCTGGGTTGACTTTTTCTATACTCATTTTCCATTATACATTATTCCTATTTTTAGGATATTACCAATCAACAAGAAAAATTCAACTCGCTGTGTTTTTTTTTTTCCCCGCCCTGACTTTATTTTTGATTTCAGACATATATTTGGTGAGGTGGAAGCTTTAAACACAATCTCTCTATTGTAGAAATAGGCAAAGTCTTAGGGGAGAGGTGAGTAATTCTGAGATGACTAAAACTGGGTGTATCTGCCTCAGAAAAGATGCTACCAAGTACATACCAGACTACAAAGCTGTCAGTCAAGAACAATCCCACATGAGCTCCCCTGAATGCTTTGGGAAGCTCTTGCCGTACATTCATACTTTCATTGCCAGATATAATTATGTCCTTGCATCCCCATGATAAGAAACAGGCATATGGGAAAGGTGTAATTACATCCCCATTGGTGGTGTAATAATATTCCACGACAGAAAAATATAGCCACCATATGTTGTATTTGGTAAGTTAAAAAATTCCAAGCTGCAGAGACTATTCTGAGAATAAATTTGATAAATAAAATATCTCCTTTTATATAGTATTCCTAATGGCAGGTTGTTTTATCACCACGTTAGACTCTCGAATAGAAAAATCACATCTTTTTCTTTAAATGGTAGACTTTCAAACTGAAGCTAAAACTGTTATTCTGTGTACCTTTCATTCTAAACTAAATGATGCTTATTTCTACTTTGACCATGGCGTAGTGTTTAGAAAACAACTTAAAATTTACCCAATAAACATGAAAAAAATCACACCCGCTAGAATAACTTTTGTTCAGCAACATTATTTTTCAGAAGTACCTTAGGGGATAATAGAACATGTTCCCTTCTCTGAAATTCAACTAATTAACCTAGGTGTCTGGGCTCTTGTAGTGTGGTTCTGTGTGTCCCTCGTGTGTGTGTGTGTGTGTGTGTGTGTGTGTGTGTGTGTGTGTGTGTGTGTGAGAGAGAGAGAGAGAGAGAGAGAGAGAGAGAGAGAGAGAGAGAGAGGAGGGGGTTTGGTTTTCAGCTTCAACATCCTTGCTTTGTTCACAGATGGAGGATGCCTTGAAGGCAGCAGACACCATTGGCTACCCTGTGATGATCCGGTCTGCATATGCACTGGGTGGGCTAGGCTCTGGCATTTGTCCCAATAAAGAGACCTTAGTGGACCTTGGCACAAAGGTAAGTGTTTTTCTGAGCAATACTCTTACCAACCAAAGAAGCCGGTTTGATGAACCTATTCGCTTAGAGGAAGTTCTGACCATTCCCCTATCCCTGTCAAGCATCCTCAAATGGCCCTGCCATTGAGAGGTAAACAAGCACAAATCCTTGCACTAGAACACAGCATAACCCGTATGACTTGCGATAAACAAGTGGTCACTCTACCTATCCGTCCATTTTCATTGTGCTACTGAATTCACATTAAATCCACCTCTACCTCCCTCTATTTCAGTCTACTCTAAAACACCCAGATTGCTAAAATATGTTTTACTGGCTAAGAGAAGGGCAGAATAAAATGCCTCATTTTTCACACTACTTTTGAGAAAATTTGGTAAGGACACAGTCTCTCCTCAAAGTGCAGGTGTCAAAATACAAAGGGGATCAGCCTCTCAGTTTAAAAAAGTGAGTGAAGACACGCAAGTCAGAGTGGAATACTTAGAGTTTGCAAAAGCACATTCATGCATCACTAGATGCATTTTGAGAGATTTAATAAAACTACCTTGACTAAAAAAAATAGATATTCTCCATGAAACAGAGATTAGCACACAGAACCCTGCTTCAGACAGAAAGGTTTGTCTGTATTCTGCTTCCTAGAGAGCTGTATCTGGTTACACAGGGTACTCAGAAATGATGTTGAATGAGGAGATGCGTTGTACTTGGGAAATCGGCACAGTGTGGGGCTGAATTTGACATAGTTATTGTGTAGCCATTTGGAGGGGGTCTTCATCTCACACAATTTCTAGCCTTTCACTTCTTACTTTTGAACTAAAACAAAGTAAGATTTTTGAGTTTTTGACATTGAAATTTGAAAGCAGATAAATACAATTAAATAGTCTCAAATACTCGTAGTGACAAGCTTACAAGCTAACAACTTAGATCGTTCTTGAAAGTTGCCCAAATTATACATGCAAAAGACAACACATTTAATACGAAAGGTTTTTTCCCATTCTGGACTTCAGAGTTATTCATTTAAGGCAAAAATATGTTTATGTAGTTATAAAATATATTTACATGTTATGAGTATTCTTAATATTAGCAATATATTTAGTGACAGTGAGCATACATTTCTCCTGTATTAAATATATTTTCTCCATAAAATGAAGCATTCTGAATTACCAATTTTTATATAAAGCATTTACAGTCTGAAGACAGTTTTTGGAATGAAATATTTTCAATTATTTCTATTCTGGTAAAATAATCAGTGGTTGTTGAATACTTTTCCTTGTTGAAAAACCTTTATTTTTCCCCCTTGAGATTAATTAGTCATATCATTACATCTTAATCTGTCCTTTTATTCACTTGAGGTTCTAATTAGAGCCACTAGATGCTGTGCTGCATCATTTAGGTACTTAAGTTAACTTTGGAGTAAAATTGGAGACTTGAAAAACTTAAAATCAAGGCTAGGAGCTGGGTTGAAATGATGCTAATTTTCCTTGTATTTAAATATCTGTCATAGTTTACTAGAATACACGACTTATTCCCCCTGCCTCAGGGTTTTCTTCTTTTTGAAAACAACCCAAATGACAAATTAAATCATTACTCATTTGTTAACAGTAGCTGCAGAGTGTCCTAAGAGCTTTGAGAACCTCATCATGGGCAGATGCAGTGACAACAGAGTTGCGTTTTCAGTTGCATGTGTTGAAGTCTATGGTGACAACTGAGGCTGCAGAAACCCCTGTGCTGAGCTACCTTACAGAAAATTTAATTGAGCTGTCACTTCATCATACAGCCTACTAATAATCTAAAATAAAATGAAAGTTCTTTCCATTTTACTGACAGCCAAAATTAAATATTATGAGATAAAGGGATTTTTATTTTTATTTTTGTCTTCAATTGTCAGTCTCCACATGTCTTAAGGTCAGAGATGGCCTCTTTCATATTTTGAGTTCAGCATTCTACCACACTGTGGGTATGCAGTAAATATGAAATGGTAATTACACTAATTCATATCTGTCTAATCAGCCATGTAAGATATACGACTCAGAGTATTTAAGCACTTAGGCAGTGATTAGCCATAATAATAGCTGCATATGATTCTTCTAATTCCCAAGTTGCATATGCCATCTTGGCTAACTGTTTACAGCCATCATCATCTTGCTTCTCTTCCTCATCAACACCAACTAACTTTTATTGTGTGTGCCACTGTACAAAGTACCCTCAGTCATTTTAGAGAAAACCAGAGTCTTTAGACTTATTTTTCCACATTTATTTGTACTTATCACATTTTCTGGCTTCACAGAAGCTTAGTTACTGAAATAATTTCATTTCCCTCTGCCTGATTGCTCAATTATTTTCTCTTTTTCCCAAATTAGTTTGATTTAATGTCATATCAGCACTTTGAATGGCAAGCCTCAATAACCCAAATCAAGCATATTCACTGCAGGATACTATTCCTGGTCTCACTGATTTTCTGACACCCTACGCCTTCTGGAAGGTGGGGGAGAATGGAGATGGGTTTAAGACTTTAGTGCTGACCAGGATTTGGGTCAGAGCACTTTCTTTGATGTCCTTGTTTAAACTAGTGCCTTTCCTTAACTCTTGGGTATCTGTGTCATCAATTTCCAGGCGTTCGCTATGACCAACCAGATTCTGGTGGAGAGGTCAGTGACAGGTTGGAAAGAAATAGAATATGAAGTTGTCCGAGATGCGGATGATAACTGTGTTACTGTCTGTAACATGGAAAATGTTGATGCCATGGGTGTTCACACAGGTAGGCAAAGAATCTATAAGAATTATGCCTTTGGCTCAAGACTCTGATCACCATAGCAACCTCCATAAAGTACCACTCTTAGCTGATGGACTAATGATAACACTTAACATTTTACAGAGTATTTTATAGCATTGCACATAGTCTCATTTTTAGTTTGGAATTTACACAATCCCTCTTCAGTAAGGCGGATATTATTTTCCTGAGTTTAACTGGGGAAAGTCAGATAAGCAATGAATTTGAGTGAAAGCTATGACAGTGTTTGAAAGTAAAGACAGCCCGCAAAGCCTTAAACCACACTGATGTGCTAGTCTCCCAGTGCTTGAGAAAATAGTCTCCACAATGATGAAAACAGGTTTTAAACTATAGAAGACAAAGATGATGACTTATATTCCAGAAATGCTAAGTTGAAGATGTGGTAGGAACTTTGGAGAAAGGAGTTGGGACTCTAGAATGGGATACATGAGAATACAGAAATTAGAAAGTTGACACAAAGTCACTGGAAATCATTTAGTGTAGAAGAAATGATTGAAACTAGACACACACACACACACACACACCCTTTTAAGGATATAGGCATAGAAAGAGGTGAGAAGAGGGTCAAATTTTGATAAGATGGAAAACAATTCAATTTCTAGGGCAGGATAAAAAGAGAATTAGTGTTGAAGCAAGGGGGATAAATAGAAAGCTAGAAGGAAATTTAGCTGGAATAATATCATGTAGGGCAATGTAAGAACTTATTTTTACAAAAGAGCTTTCTTTGTGGAAGTATTAATTCCTATGCTAGGTCAAGAATGAAGATTTAATTTGGGTTTTTAGAAGTTCAAGAAGAAAAATTAGATACCTCAAGTTTTGGAACCCATATGGAATGGGATTATATGATAAGGAGGGATATGAAACTTGACAAACTTTCAAGATGTTTAGTGATGAGGAGAATGAAAAGTTTGTGTGTCTGACAAAGTTGGGAATGGGTTTCTTGAGGAGAGGATTACTGAGTATATCTGCATGCAGAAGGTGGGAGAACAGGACGCTGGGACTGAAGATTCAAAGGCCTCATGTTTGAGAATGAGAATGGGAAGAGAAAAAAGAGAGATGCAAGGAGAGAATATTTTATGGAAGGAAAAACTTGAGAGACAATTTGAGATGAAAAAGCAGCTGAAGGGACTAATAAAAATCTAGTAAGCTGATAATTAAGCTTTACCATTTAGATGAATGTGGCTGAAGTTAGGCGGGTTTCCATAAGTAAGGTGTCAACCACATAGGCAAAACAAGAATTATGGAGAATACCTGATGTCTCACTCATATGAATGTGAATATTAATTTTAAACCTTTCTTCAAATCTTCAGCTTACTCTGTGCCCTCTATCATTTTAGTGGATTAAGTCATTCAAGTTGGTCATTAAAATATGCCACTAAGTAATGAATACTGCTTGTGTTAACAGGTGACTCAGTTGTCGTGGCCCCTGCCCAGACACTCTCCAATGCAGAGTTCCAGATGCTGAGACGCACATCAGTCAATGTTGTTCGCCACTTGGGCATTGTGGGCGAGTGTAACATTCAGTTTGCTCTTCATCCTACTTCCATGGAGTACTGCATCATTGAAGTGAATGCCAGGCTGTCCCGGAGCTCTGCCCTGGCTTCCAAGGCCACTGGGTAAGACCAGAATGATTGATCACAGGTTTGCAATTTCTTTGCAGGTAGAAATGGGAAATTGACTGCTAGTGGAAGACTATTCTGTAAAACATACCCCCACCACTTCCTGTGTGCTAGCTCCAGAACATTTAGAGAATCCCAAAGACATGGTTATTAATGAGCTCACTGCTGGATTGAGACAAATGATATTGCTAGCTGACTTTGTTTGCTGGCTAATCATAAACCAATCAAAATCTGGCTGGTCAAAGCAGGTTGTGAAAAATATGCTTCTTAATTGCACTTTGCAGATGTTGTTACAAAGTGAACATTGATCTTTAATTTTAGTTTTCAACTGCTTATACAAGTGGTTGATAAAATATACTTTATTTAACTCAAGACTTCAGCGTAGATTATTTTGATTTTGGAAATCTACACAACAAAATATACAAAATTATCTATCAACTTATAATTAACAATTTAAAAAAAATCATACAAGAATAAACAATGTAGGATCTTTCCATGGATGAATGTTACAACCAAATGAGTAAGTTCGATGTCCATTTAATGGAGGCTAGCCAGTATAATTGGGAAGGAAAGTAAATAAAGCCTCTTGTTTCTAATGCTATTTTTTAACCTCTGGCTTTTAAGTTTTATGACATTTAAATGAAGAAAATATTTGCTTCCTTAGTATTTTATGTAGCTATACAGTGGTGCAAGGTTGTAGTGCTCTGTGCATGAGTCAGAAGACCCGACTTCTTCCTTGATTCATCAACTGACATGAGTTTGGGCATAGCACTTACCTCCTTCAGTTTTCCTCCTGTTAGATATGAACTTGTACTAAATAACTCATATCTAGTTCTACGAGTTACTTTTATCAAATAAAATCATCTAAACTGACATGCCAGAGAACAGCCATGTTTCTAGAGGGTTAGTTTTTTACAAGAGCCCAAAGTTAAATTTTTGGAGATAGAACCAGGGCTCAAACTTGTGAGTCCATATTTCCTATGCACCCTAGCTCCAGTTGTCTACTTAGATACAGGTAGCTATGTGTATTTTCTCAGAGAACATTTTGCAGATTCTAATCTGAGTGGATGTTGAACGCAGGTAGAGGAGGTGAAATCTTATTTATCAAGAAACCTATTGATTTTGTGTTGAAGGGATGAAAGCTGGAGTCTGTAGTTATACAAACTGGGCTTAAGAGTGAATTCTCTACTGCTGTATGCTTTATCATCCATCAAATTATTTTCTAAGTGGCTAGTAAATATTTATACAGGGCCAAAATCACATGTGCCTTATACCTTGAAGTAGACTAATGCCAGAATTTTAAAGGATTTGTTCATGTTTGGAGTTGTTTCAGTACTTATTGCTCAAATTAAAAAAAAAAAAAAGAAAAAGAAAACAGAGATAAAATATCTATGTCTCCTGCATCACAGCTATCCACTGGCATTCATTGCGGCAAAGATTGCTCTAGGAATCCCACTTCCAGAAATCAAGAATGTGGTATCTGGGAAGACATCAGCCTGCTTCGAGCCCAGCCTGGATTACATGGTGACCAAGATTCCTCGCTGGGATCTTGACCGTTTTCATGGAACATCCAGCCGAATTGGTAGCTCAATGAAAAGTGTAGGCGAGGTGAGTCCAGGACTTAGTATTCCACTCACATTATATTCGGTTTCAGTAATCTTGTCAGCTCCTTAATACCACTGAAAGTCATAGGGTTAACTGGGTTCCTGGCCAGAGAATATGTAGGAGTTTCATCTCCTCTTTAGTGTTTTAATATCTCTCTTTTTGAGATTTAGTATGTTCTTTATTACATGGTATTTTTGTGGATTCAGAGTTCCACACAAGGGTAATTATGTATATATATGTATATATATGTATATATATGTATATATATTATATGCAGCTGAGATGAAATTTGTTTTTTAACCAAATCTAGAAATAAAACAGTATAAAAGATAATATAAGGGCTGGGCAGATAGTTAGTGGGTAAAACAGTTTTTGCACAAGGAGGAAGATCTGATTTGGGTCCTCAGCACCCACAAAATGTCAGGTGTGATGGTGTGTACACCTAATTCCATTACTGGGTAGGATAGTGTTGGGAAGAAGGAGGGAGGGTGGAGACAGGCAGATTGGCTGTCCCCTGGCCAGAGGCTCCCTGCCCACCCAATTCAGCTAAATGGCAAGCTCCAGGTTCAGTGAGAGATCCTGTATCAAACACTAATATGGAGAAGCAATTGTGAGTCATCTCAATATCAAGCTCTGGCATCCACAGCACATGGATCAGCAAGTACACGCCACACACCTACAAGCTAATGCATAAATATACGGTACATACAAACACCACACAACAAAAGGTGCAGTGTTCCAAAACCACAACTGGTTTGAAGTCAGTGACTTGACTTTAGTCCATTCATGGGAACTGTGGCTTTCATTTTCTTATACTGCACCTTTTTCCATCTGTATAGGAGACAGGCAGACTCCATTTGCTCTCACAAGCCTTCAAGGGCGACAATTCCAAACTGAGCAAGCACAGTGGAATATTGATCTCCTTCCCCTGAACTGAAAGGTCCTGATACTTTGTTTACCCATGCTCTCAGGAATCTCCCCTTACTTCTAATTACATTTGCTACAGTGGAACAAAGGTTGTTTGCTGGGAATTAGTGATATTTGAATACGTATTTTTTCACATAGTTGTCACAACAATTTCCCAATCTATCATTAATGTGATAATCATGAAAGCTTACTGAAGGAAGTGTTATAACCACTGATATTTTAAACTGGAACCGAAAATCACATAGCAATCTACTGTCCCAGGGAGAGATTCAAAGACTGTTCATTCACTAACATAACTTGGTAGGTTGAAAGGTCAGATTAAATTATTATTTTTTTGTACCAATTGGTTCAGACTAAATTATCCCATTTTTTTGATACAATTAGCTATAAAGACTGTAAAAAGACATAGAAAATTTGTCATGGTGGAATTTATTCTCCACCTACATTTAAAAATTGTAACCTATCTGTGTTATGATTCTTAGTGGTCTACTAATATTAATACTTACCTATAGAAAAGCCAAGCTATCATGGATCCTGACTGATACTCTTAAAATAAGCTGTTTTTGCATTAATGTGTTTCTTTTCTCCGTATTTGCTCTCTATTCTGAAGAACTTATGGTCTTTTAAGGGTAGTGTCCCTATGCCTGGGCCATTTGTTCCCCATTTTAATACTATTATGTTTCAGAACAGGCACAGGCAATATTTTCCTTACTCTCAGGAAATACAGCTACATTCACTGGCTGCTAAAAACAAAAACAAAAACAAAAACAAAAAAAACCAACCGAACAAACAAACAAAAAAACCTAGTAAAATGTTAAAGATTCATTACATCAAAAAGCATGGGGAAAGGGAAGAGGAAATAAGAAACAGAACCTCAAAATCTACCAATACTCTCAGAATCTTTTTGCGGTTGTCAAGTTTTTGGAAAATATCGCACTCCTAATTTAGTCAGAAGTTAAAAATATGCGAGCTTGTTCTTTCAATATAAGCTCTTTCATGTGTATTCCAGGTCATGGCCATTGGTCGTACCTTTGAGGAAAGTTTCCAGAAGGCTTTGAGGATGTGCCACCCATCGGTGGATGGGTTCACTCCCCGTCTCCCAATGAATAAGGAATGGCCAGCAAACCTGGATCTCAGGAAAGAGCTGTCTGAAGCCTCCAGCACCCGCATCTACGCCATTGCTAAGGTAATATGGGAAGAGGTTCCTGGAATGGCCTGGAAATTTGGTCAGCTTGGCAAACAGTTGCAAAGTGTCTTCTGGCCTCTCTATCACACATCTGTGCTTGTATGCGTTCACTCTCACATACATATAAACACACCTCTCTCTGATCTCACACACACCCTCTGAATTTCATCAGACATTCTTCTAATTAAGTAATAAAATGTGTATATATTTTTTAAATTTAGTTTGAAGCTTAGACCTAAGGGCACATTGCACTTTTAAAAGAAAACCACACAGGCAAAAATGGCCCATCCTTTTAGTATACACAGCACCGGTTCTTTAAGATTTTATAGTACTGATTTGTCTTTTCTTGTAACCTTTATCAATGTTCCTTGAAAATGCATGCAACTGTATTTAGAGAGGAGATCCATACATTGGTATCATATAGCACATCCGACCAAAGACCCTGCCTGACAATAATCCCTTTTGTTTTTTTCTGTGTTTAAACATCAGGCTATCTAGACTACAACAGTAGGCTTTTCCAAGTAATTATCTTATTCGTGTTACTTTTAGAACAAAAAGCCCTGCGTTTCTCACTTCCATCCCCTAGTTCCTTTTCATGCAAATAAGGTGCCACTTTAATCTCCATTCATATTTACTGTGCTTAGAGTTTTGAAGTTTCAGTTCACCTGATTTTATGAAAGGTGACTTGGGCAGCTGGAATCTGTCTGGTCAGAAATCCCTCAATGGCTTTTTGACATTTAAGGAAGCACAGGCATTAATCCTCCAACAGTGTCAAACCACACTGGGTCCACAAAGCTCCCTTGGCCATTATCTGTGTGTGTACACGTGGGATGAGCTAGTGAAAACATGAATTTTATCTTTAAAGAAGAAATCTGACTTACAGAATGCCTTTGTAGTAACAGAAAAAAATGCAGTTTATGATTTGAAATCACTGCAACTCAGGAGCATTTAGGGACAGTCCTGCAGAGAGCTGATGAGCTAGGGATATTTCTCTCATAGCATCTGATATACCTCTCCTCATTCTTATAGTTTCTACTTGTAAAATAGTTAAGTCTTGTTGAACTTCTGGGAGAGACTACTATCTTTGATATATACTTTCTAGTCTTGAATTTCAAAACTGATGTTTTTCGGGAGTGTTGGGGTGCAACAACAAAGTGAGATTTTTCTAGAAGGCCATTTGACTTTATTTATTGTTCCTTTTTTAGTCTTTTATTTAAAAAGCAATCCATGACATTCATATGTGTGGGTGTGGATGTGTAAATTCATATCTATATATCTATATATAGATATTCATTTTTCCCCTGGGGAAGAACAGTAAATGGATTTTTTTTCTTGAGTCTAGCAATCATGTTTCTGTTACTTCAAGCAGATGAAAAAGGAAAGCATTTCCTAGTTCCCAGCCAGGCTGTAAAACTCAGGGAAATCTCTCATTCTTTCCTAACAGACTTACAAAGGATGGGAACGCAGGGCAAATGTGTGGAGGTTCATTCTGCACAGAGCACACTGTGTACAAGCCCTAAGTGCAGACTTGGGGATATAAATTATTGTCTGCCGGAGTGCTGGGACAAGGAACTGATTTCTGTTTGTTAGAGGCCATCATTACTGTTCATAGCCACAGCAACCAGGAACTTGGTGATTTTGACAAAGATTGTAAGGACAGTGCAGGGCTGAAAGGGAAAAAGAATGAAGGGCGGGTGTAAATCCCCACCTGCGTTCGTGATTCTCCAAAAAGGGCAACACATTCTGAGGTCTGGCTTCTGCAGCAGTCTTATTTCAGGATGACTGGATCATTACCTCTTTTGATTTGGGGAGAATTCAGGGCATTAGTTTTGATTTGGGGGAATATTTGAGCATCCTCACCTGTGTTTGGGGTCATCGTACACTTCATTGCAGTGGGGTGAGACCGCATAGTTGCAGTGTGAAAAGATGAAGTCAGGCTTGCTTCTTGATGGAAGCAGAGTCTGACTGTAGACTCTCCTTCCTCAGAGGAAAAAGGGTATCAGATTCTAGGCCCTTGTTCATTTCGCATCATCAGGTGTAATCTTTATTTGATCTGTAAAAGGTATGAGTGACTTACTTTCTATGCACCTTATATTATTAATGGCTGGCAGCTTTTAACCTCTTAGGAAACATGACCAATGTAGATCTTAATGATATGGCTGTGATTTTTGTGAACTACTAAGAGTAATAGGAATAAAGTTAAAAAATGAACATGACTTTGAGTGTTTTCATTAAATGTTATTATGTTCTAATCAAGTGTATTGAGAATCATGCTATAGCTTAAAGCTTACAGTCATGGACTTTCTGACTTAGAAAACTAAGATTTGCTCATTTGAATGTAACAGCAGAGTTACTAGTTACATGCATTTCTCTTCTGAGTTTAAAAATAGTGTCACTCTAAAATAGTCTTGAAGTAGATATTAGATGTTATTACTTTTCACAGGGTATACATACATTTGTATAAATATAAATAATAACAATGGGCACATTTTGAGTATGAAAGATTTGGTCTTGAGAGTTATCTATTTTTATTCAATAAGTAGTTAGCATTTTACTTTTGAGAAATTGTTAAAGTGAGCTTAAGAAAATGGTGGGAGCTGCCAGTAGAGTTAGGATTATGATGTCATTTGATCCTTCTTAATTACAAATAGTTTAGGAAATAATAATCTCGTCAACTAAGTAGGAGGCAACAGAACTTTTCAAGACTGTTCTGAGCACACACTATTTTTGTGACTCCAAGTATTGCCCCTGTATGCCACTTGTGGGTGCAGATAACAGCACCCCAAGTTTATGTCAAGGAACACCAATGATTCAGTCTCATATCTCAGTTGATAGCTTGGCCCCAGGCTCTGTAAGTAACATGGAAAGGAACAGCTCTTATGTTTCTAACTGAATAAGATTTTTAGAAAACGATTGCCAAAGAAAATGTTTGCTCTTCTTTCTGGCAGGCCTTGGAAAACAACATGTCCCTCGATGAAATTGTGAAGCTCACATCCATTGACAAGTGGTTTTTGTACAAGATGCGAGACATTTTAAACATGGACAAGACCCTGAAAGGACTCAACAGGTAAGAGGAGTGTTTCGAACCAGTATACATATTTCTGGTGCACTTGTTGAGTGGTCCTCTTATACAGTTAGTCAAAAGTCTGCTTCAGACATTAGGAAATGGTGGCTATTGCCAATAGACTATGGGTGGCTTCTCATATATGTTTTGAAAGTCATTTATTAGTATTTTGAGTCACTTCTACTTTCATTGTTGACATCAGTGTAATTTCTTAACTAAATCTTTTGAGCTCAGAATAATTAGTATACATTTATAAATGTGTGTTAATTTACATATTGTTAATCAGAAATTCAACAAGCAATATTTCCTTTTCTTTTTTTTTCTTTTTCTTTTTCTTTTTTTGGTTTTTCGAGACAGGGTTTCTCTGTGTAGCTTTGTGCCTTTCCTGGAACTCACTTGGTAGCCCAGGCTGGCCTCGAACTCACAGAGATCCGCCTGCCTCTGCCTCCCGAGTGCTGGGATTAAAGGCGTGCGCCACCACCGCCCGGCTGCAATATTTCCTTTTTATGTACATTTTCTTTTCAGTTTTGAAGCCTAGTTCTGTTTTTAATATTAACCTACAAATTGCTATGTATTGATAGAGAATTTCTTCCTCTTGCATTCTACTGATATTTTTAACATGAGGGCTTTCATTTCAGCATATAAATTAGCCACACTCATGTGTCTGTCAACAGTCTCTTTACCTCTGACTAGTTTTCAATTTTTATTTCCTCATGGCCAGTTATTTACAAATTTTATTTCATGTTAAGAATATTCTGACAATGTCAGATATTTAAAATTTATTCTTTTATTTATTTTTTATTTGAAGACTGCGCATGGGTTAGACAAATTTTACACATACATCTTTGAAAAGAGGAACATCTAGTAACAAATTAAGATGTAAGGTCATTTTTGGCTTCTTTCTCTAATACACCAAAACATACTAATATTAGAAAGAAATGATCTCCAAGCCTAGCGATATATTTAGAGACAGAGGATTTGGTGGTATAAATTCTTTTCAAATGACTTGGGGGAAATGCACACAATTTAACTGTATAAAATGTTGAGGACAATAGGAGACCCAGAAGGTGGGTTGCTCATTTGTTTAGCAAGGACAACAGATAGCAGGGTTGTTACATTGCCTAATTGAAGGGTTCACATAACAGCAGGCAGTGAAACACCCGATTTTCTTTTGGAGTAAATAACATTAGTCTTTGAAAAAAAAATCTATGTAATAATTATCCATGTTAAAATTCTCGATTTTGTACACGGGTTTTGCCAAACGAAGGTGAGACCAGCCACTGTTGCTGGTAGCTGTCCTTTGAAGAGCTTGCGTAAAATGAACGGCAGTCAGCAAATTTGACAGAACGGAGCCTATACATTTGTCTAAAGGTTTTGCTGACTTAGGGTTTCTTTGCTTGGTTTACGACACCAGTAGAACCTCTATGTTGAGCTATATACACCCTGTTTCACTGTTCTGTTTTAGACAGATTTCAAAAGCATACGCAAGCACTCCAGTGAAGCCACACGGGGGTGCTAGAAACTCACAGTATGCCAAACAGACTTCGGGGGAGACTCCAGATATTGTGATCGAAGTGTGAACTTGATAGGTAGTCTGATTTGGGGGCAAATTTAATGTTTTAACTGAATAGTTTTTGTTCCAGCCAGAACTCAGGTTAAGATTCCAACGAAGGAGAAATAGGTGGATATTGATAGAAAACAGGTGTTTGGAGGAGAAGAACTAGCTCACTGCCCTAGGCGACTTAAAGCTTATCATCTTTGACTTCAGATTCTGTTGCAGATTCTTGCTGTCAAGTTGACATTTTTAGTTTCCATTTTCTGACATAAGCACATTAGTAATTAAATATTCTTTCCTTTGTGCATAATGATCTGCATAAAGTTATAGAGCTTTTAAAATAATTTTAAAGGTTCTAAAACATTATCATTGTGTAAATATGTTTTGATACTTACTATAGCTTGAGACTCAAAACACAGTAAGCCCAAATTTTGTGTTAATTATTGGAGACGGTTCACTTTCTTTTTGAGTTCCACTGACTTAACACATAGCAATGTGGTGATTGTTAGAAATGTTTCATAAATAAGAAGACTGGATGGCCACTGAGGCTATCTGTCTCAATTCTTCTATGGAATATAAGGGTCTGAAGTCAAAAGGATATTAAAGTTGACTGATTCTAAGTATTTGAGACTCAAGTTGTCTGGCCCTGTTTTGATTGTTCTTAGCATTGTGGTCTTTTATTTCCTTAGAAGCTATTAAATGTCCAGAAAGTTTTAGTTCTCGAATTATGCATAATCCCCAAAACAACAGAAACACCTTATCGCCAGTTGACATCAAGGAGTAGACTGACACGTTGCCAGTTTGGATAAGGGTTAGAAAGACCAGTTGTTCTTTTATGTTTTCATTTGTTCATGGTTTACTTTGTTTTAAAATCTTAACTGTTCCCATGTTGGAAATCTGACTTTGGATGAGGGCCCAGGAGGTATTTATTTATTTGATGTATGTTGAGAGGACTCCAAAATTTTCCTGCCTCTGCATATCTCTGGTGCCCACGTGCACAAAGCCTTTTGCAATTTTTACGTAGATTTCTGGTGAAATAGACAGCAAGGGTCTCTCACATGGGAGAAGAGAAGAGACATGAACAGGGGATAAATATAGAATACTTGACATGGGTTTTTAACCTTATTCTTACGTATCAAAGACATCCAGGCTGTGGGGCCGTATAGATTAGCTTACTATACTATCTACCTACTGAGGAATTATGGGTTCACTACTTACTCTGGATTCATATTCTCCCTGCTAACGTATGCATAATAGTTTTGGCCGTGAAGCTCAAATAATAAAAGAATCAAGGTTTCCTGGCACATGTCAAGTGCCCAAGGAGGGTTTTTCTTTTTCCTCTTGAAATAACAACTGTAAATGACTTTAGAATATATGCATTTAAAGGTTCATTTTTAAGAGATACACTTGGAATTTGCTGATGTAGTCTACCATGTGTCATTCATTCTTTAATTTTGTTTCTGATACATTGCCCTCTGTTTTAACAATAGACCTATTTTTAAGGAAGCCATGTTGGTGATACAAACACAATCATCACCAAGAGCCAAACCATTATGATGAGAAGCCCAAATTCGTTTCTATAGTTAGTCATGCTGTAAAGTTCTAAAGTCCAATAAACAAATTTACTAGGAGAGGACAACAAACATACTCAAACTTGTGGGCAGTCTTTGCCTTACATTCTTTACATGGTCTTCTAAAATGGAATTTGGAATGTCACTCACTCTCCAAAGCAGTGTACTCATGAATTTAGAATATGTGTGGATGCCCGCCGAGAGGGATGAGGGCCAAGTGACTGAAGCAAGGTGGGAGTTATAGAAATAAGTAATATGAGGATGATAGCAAGGGATCCTCCTTCCATGAAGGGTAGTGCGAAACATGGGATGTGAAGTCTAAGCCTTCATCAGTGTCGTCATTTGAGGTGAAATGTGTTGTGGTAATGGATTCGGTGTCTTTTCCCCAGATCTTAATTTTATTTTTTTTCCTTTTCCTTCTCTGTCTCTCTGTCTCTGTCTCTGTCTCTCACCTATTCTTCTATCATATATTATATCCCAACTGCAGTTTCCCCTCCCTCCTATACTCCCAATTCCTTCTATCCCCTTTCCCACATTCCCTCTCCCCCAGATCCTCTCCTTCTTTCCTTTCAGAAAAGGGTAGTCCTTCTGGGGAGATCAACCAAACATGGCATGTCAAGTTATAATAAAACTAGGCACATCTCCTCATATTGAGGTTGGATGAAGCAACCCAGTAGGAGGAAAAGGGTCCCCAAAGCAGACAGAAGAGTCAGAGATAGTCCCTGCTCCCTCTGTTAGGAGTCCCACAGAAATGTCAAGCTACACAACCATAACATATATGCGGAGGACATAAGTCAGAACCATACAGGCCCCCGTGATTGCTGTTTCAGTCTCTGTGAGCCCCTCGAGCCCTTGTTAGTTGACTCTGTGGAGCTGTTCTTGTGGTGTCTTGACCCTTTGGGCTCAGTGTCTTAACCCTAAGTGTTTACCTTATCAGTACTCAGTTCCAATCATTGTAATCAATCCATGAGCATAGAAATGATGACATATATGCTACTTTGAAAACAATATCCATGTTTACTAATCAAGATGACAGCCATTATTTAGACCCCTTCAGCTCAAATTTCCCCTTTTCCACTTCTCTTCACTGACTTTCATTTTGCCTTTAATTGTTCATTGCTGCTGAAGAAGATGTTAGGGAAGTTTATCAAATTAACAAATGGTACACTGACATTAATCAGCACAAGGCAACACCATTGATGTGAATTATTTGTTTAGACTTTGAGTGGTTTCTCTTTACTGAATGTGCTATGAATTATGTCATGTAGGATGCACCCCCCACCGACCTCCCATCCCCCCACACGCATGAATATGCATTTGAATTGTAGTATGGAGGTCTAGTTCTCCTCAAATATACCTATATTAACTGCACATTGATAGATCATTGATAGAAGGATAGATTACTTGCAAGGAATTTGAGAAGTTAAGACTTTTTGAATTTCTAGTGAAATTAAACATGCACACACAGACAAAGACGCACATATGTTTATGGCTATGAACAGGTGTGTTAGGTACCATCTGGAATAACTAAGACTACATGCAATAAAAACCTCCAGCAGAGTTACATTTGCCAATAAAGGCATAGTAGTTATCACCATAAACCAGCACCTATGATAATTATTTTAATTGTATTAGCAATGACTAGATAAACATAGTCTCAAAGCTCACTTAGCTGGAATGACATTGCTATAACTAAAGAAGAAAGAGAAATATAAGAAGCCTCATTTGTGAGCAGGAACTATTTTAGGACTTTATTGCCCCAAACATTTTATTTATAGCATCAAATTGAATTGGACAATTTTTGGTTAAAAGGCAATCATACCATTTATATAAATATATACAGGTCAGAAAAAAATAAGCCCTTCCCTATCCTCTGTCTGCTGCTCTAAAATTGTGTGGTTTCAAGCATTATTCTTTTGGACTCATTAGCTATTTCTAATATAAGCTCTTCAAGGATGTTATTTCACCTGCCTAAGTTAAAGAATGTTACATTAATAAAAGCTGGCTATAACAGAGCTGCATTAAGCCTTACAGTTTTTCAAGTGAGTGTTTTAAAGGAGAGATAGCCTGTCCATGTTACATCACCAGATGGAAGGTGTCACATAATTTATGGCGATTGCAGTTTTCCTGGAATGGTCCATTTTTTCCCTCTGGCTTTAATGTCATGGTTAGAGATAACCGTTTAAAGGAATTTGTTTTCCACCACTTTTAGATGTTCAAAAATAGTGTATAGACCCAGTGAGATATATTTTAGACCATGCAAACTTTAGAAGCTAAGATTTGGATTTATTTTTCTATAAAAGATTGATGTAACATTTCCTGGAAAATACGGACATTACTTTTATTCACTATTCTATGGGCTTCTATGATTTTTCATGCTAAGCCAATTCTGATAATATGAATATTCTCTTTCCCTTTCATCTCATCGCCCCTTACTGCTATAGTCAAGTTACTAAAGAAGGGGAAAGCACAATTTTCAAGGGTCCAGTTTTCATCTGAACTTTACTATGTTTGCGTGATAAAGTATATCCATTGGTAGGTGCTGAAAAATCACAGGCATGCCTATTGCTTAGGGAGACAATCTCGGGCCAGCCTAGTAAGTTCTGCTTGGGCATTCAAGTGCTAAATTGAGCTCAGTAAAGTTGGCCCTTTCCCTGCAGCCACAAACTTCTGGCTGATGTAATAATGCAGGTGTCACCTTAGCCGGAACAGTCCCTTTGAATGCCCTCTCCTACACATGCTAGTTTCTATTGACTTTTTATTTAACTTGCTCACAAGGCATGGCAAAATCAGACAGGAACACTTTGTGCTTACATTTGATTGAACTTTTCAAGGGAAAGTGTCACCCAAGCGTTGTTATTACTTAGACATAAGAATGAGAATGTCTCTACTCTAGATCCTGGTGTTAATTTGTAATTTCTGGGTTAAAATATTAAATATAGAAGTAATTCAGGGAAACATATATAAATATAACATACTTGCCTGTATAATTTGTATATTTTAGAATGACATCCACTTATAATACTATTTATTCTTTTGGATGTAGAACAGGATGTGAGCGATAGGATACTTTAGTGCAAACCCCTGATTTGGTTCCCAGGAAAAATGTCCCTTCACAGTAGTACCAACTTACTGTATTTCTTAGTTTAATCCTAATTATAGAAAATGCTCCTTTCTTATTGTACTAGGCTGAAATACAAGTTGCTGAATATGTAACAATTTGTGTTAAACATGACAGGAAATCCACTTTTCCAGTCATGACGTATTACTATTCTGTGTCTTTCCTCTTCATATTCCTAGATACCTATATGATGAACTTTTAAAAAAAAATTTTTCCTTTGTTCTTTTGATTTTCTGAGACAGTATTGCAGGAAGCCTTGGCTTGCTTTGAACTCACTAGGTGGCTGAGGGTGGCCTTGATCTGACACTCCTGCCTCTGCCTCCAAGGTACTGGGATTACAGGTGTGTGCCATCTTGCCTGGTTATGATAAAGTTCTTTGAGAATAATAAATTTGAAGAAAGAATATTTTTCTTTAAAACAGGAATATTGCTATGGGAAATTTTATGTCTCAAAACTAATACAAAAATGCATTATATTTTTACCTTGCTTTTATATTTTATGTGGTGAGATAGGCTATTTTAAGTGATCTCATTAAAATAATATGACTCTCTTAATTTTAACTGAGTCTATTTAATTACACATGATACAAAAATTTACACAAAATATTTAATGTCCTGAGAAAAACCTCATTTATTAGTTAAATAGTAATTTCATAGTTTTGATAATAATTGTGAAATTTTCAAGTGTAGAGGCATTCTTATGATTCTGGCAAGGACAAGATGTTTTACTTAAAAGCTTTTCATAGTGATAGTCAGATAATCCATGAAATTCATATTATGTTATATATGTATTTCTGTATATTAATCTTACATATCTGAAAAATATAAAACTTTAAGTTGATTTAAAAGCACATATACTAGGGGTGTAAAAGTACAAATATTAATAATTACTAGATTATCTATATCGTCAGTGTGTCTAATGGCAGCATGATAGATTGGGCATTTACTTAATGCCCTTTTCCTTTATTAGTAATTATGTTTATCTATTAGTATTTATTCATAAATATTTATTTAGTACCTACTCTTTGTGAAGCCTTGCACTAAGTCCAGTATCTTTTGATGAAGAATAATTTTGTCATTAGCCTGTCTTCAGAGGGCTTACAGTCTGTATAGATAACTACACATAGATAGACTTCATTGATGGGCATATTAAAAATTAAAACATTAGTTCAGGGAAATTTAATGAAGGTTAAAACTTAGAGGCCCAATACTCTTGTATGCACATCTCATATTCCAACATGAGTGGTCTGAGAAAGATTCATCTCTATTTTATTCTATATACGAGGGCCGCTGAATGCTCTACTTGATCCTCCAAGGTTTCTCAAGTGGTTCATGCTGAAGTCAACTCTGAGTCCAAAGGAAGTATGCTTTCCTTTAAAATACCCTACTGCCAGGACAACAGCTTGAAGAGAGGATTTACTACAAAATAAATCAATAGGAAGACCCTTTCAACAGTCTGATTCAGCAGAGAGAGAGGGGGGCAGGGAGAGAAGAGCGGAAGACAATTCAGTCTACCAAGGTTGATTACGGGGGGGGGGGTGTGGTGTGGTGGTGGTTAGGAGGGAAGCCATAGGTACATAGTGAGCAGCCTGCAGTGGGGCAGTGCAGGGATTCTGCTCAGCAAGTGGAACATCAAGGTTGCTGCTATTTTCTATGTTAAGTGTAATGAAAGTGAGAATCTTAACTATTCAGCGAAGACAGTGTAAGAGGAGAAGTTAAACTGAATGTCGTCTAACCATCTAACTATTTGACCATCGGTTGTAATAGTTAAAACTACACAGTATCATTGTTCTATATTTATTATATGCATAGCAGCATCCTCCAAAGTTAAATCACCAGTTCCACTAGGGATAATAGTAAACATGCAGATAGTAAACATTTTAAGTTAAAAGTTTACTCTCTCTCTCTCTCTCTCTCTCTCTCTCTCTCTCTGTGTGTGTGTGTGTGTGTGTGTGTGTGTGTGTAGAGGCACATGCTATGGCGTGTGTAGTTAGAGGACATCTTTTGGGAGTCAGTTCCCTCTTTCCATTTTGGATTCTGGGACTGAGCTCAGGTCTTCAAGGTTTCTGTGGCAAGCCCCTTTACCTGCTGAGCCATCCCATTTGCTTAATATACTTTTGCACTAGTCTTTCATAGTAAGAACTTCTCTTAATTTGTTAGAGCATAAAATAGAATTCACCATTCTGAGGAAGAGCATAAGTCCTGGAATGTATACAAATGATTTGCAGTCATCTATTTTTTTTTTTATTTTCTTGGGGATCAGCTTAAAGCAAGCACTTAGTAAAATTTATATGATAGCATAACCATTAAATAAAGAAAAATTACTGGTCTTCATGAAAATCAGAATTTCTCAGTTATAGTAAAGAAAGGAGAAAGAAATAAAACACATGATTCATGGTTGCTTAAAAGGACCAACTAAGTTACTAATTGCAAGATTGGTGGTCTAAGAAATAAATGAGTGAGGCAGAAGACAGTATAAATCAACATCGTCAGGTTCTTATTTTTTTCCTAATTATCTAGGAGGGCCCTAAATTAGCTGTTTACTAATAAAAGAAGCTTTATCTAATTATTTTATATTGTTAAACAGAGATTATATACACCTAACTGCCAAGCACTAGAATGCAGAATAAAGGTTTTATTACTTATTGAAAACAGGTGTTTTTATACTTTTCCAGAAAAAAAAATCTGTACCTTCAAACACGTGCATTTTTGAAGTTTTGACAAGAAATTTTTATAAATATTTTCAGTTGTAATGAAGGATCTAGTTTACTTGGTAAGGAAGGTTAAGGCAATACCCAGCGATTATAATGAAGACAACTGTATTTTCTCTTTAGACTTTAAAGCACATTTGTATTATGTATGATACAGTTGGGAAATAGCATGGTCCGATTCATTACAGACGGTGAAACTGAGTCACAGTGGGGTGTGTGCCATCCTTTTGTGTCATGTCAGTCGGGGAAGTCAGGGACTCAATCTCAGTACCTCTGCCTGCATTTCTAGTTGCCAATCCTTTTCAAAAGCTTTTTCGAGACATGCCTTTTAAACAGACAGTTGGAGATCAGGTCTCCTTAGCTGTCATGTTGTGAGCTGCATGTTTTCCTGCCTGCATAGTTGACCTCACTTAGAGCAGAAGTATTGTAATGAACATGACCTTTCTAGAGCTCTTCTGGGGGAACGTACAGGGAGCCTGACAGGGAAAAAGCCCCAAAGGCCACATTTAGAAGAACAAAAATTTTAAAGGCATAGTGATCTCAGGATAATCTTTAAAACATTTGTTCTATTAATAGTAAGTTCTAACATATCTATTTATACATATATATTTAAAATAGTGCATGAGTCTTCTCTCGGATGTTGTTGTGTGAGTAAAATAATAAAGGGAAAATGAAAATTAAACAGGGAAAATAGGCACGATTTCAGAGTGTTGACCTCTAGGATGTTCTTAGTTGGTAAATAATGCCTGAGACTCAACTGCAGTACATGAAGTCACAGAGGTTGAGTATGGGAATGGCCATGCCTCATGCTGGTACTCAAAATGCCTGGGAGCATTCCCTTCAGAATTTCAATGTCCATTTTCAAGGACAGTCTCAAGGACTGGATACAAGAATGCTACCTAGGATAGGAAGGGACAAAGGTGGCTGAAGTGTGGCCCGGATCTGGTGACTTTCCAGTTTGTGCTAATGAGGTCCTTGTGCTTTCCTTCCTCCTCCTCCTCCTCTCCCGGGTCCTCTGGCTTCCCTTCCTTTTCTCCTTGGATTTACCTCCGTGAACCACTTAGGACCTGGTTAGTGAATGTGCATTGTTTGGTCTCTGGGGCTTTTTCTTCCTTTTTTTTTTTTCCTTAGCAGGGTTGAGAGTGGCGGTGAGATTGGGCTAGTTTCCAGAAGTCAATGAGAATCATGTACGCATTGAAGTTATAGATTTGTTGCTCAGTGGGACATATGTGGTATTTGAAAAGGCCCTCTGTTGAAATAATACCTAGTTTTTCACAAAGACAACAGATCTTCAAATAGACTTATCATTGAAACTATAGATTATAACATCAAAAAATGCCAGGTCTTAGAATGCTCCCTTTTTATCTGAGATATATAAATTTGAAACTTATGTTCCTGTAAAACTTATGATTTTTATTTACCTATTTTTTTTCTTTTGGGGGGAATAGTATGGATTTAAAATTATAAATAAATTTGTTAATTGGAAGCAAAGTAGGACTTCATTCATATGCCTTCTGCTTCCATTGACTCAGGTGAAACCCATCAGAAGTCTGCTTCATTGAACAGAGCAGAACCATTTAGCTACACTCAGATGTATGATGTACTTTTTTGCTGCTTTTTACTTGATGTCTGTAACATGAATCTTAAAAGGTCTTATTAAATAAAAAAACCTGAAGCCGGATATTGGGGTGAAAAGCTGAGAGATCAGAAAAGCAGAAAGAAACCAGGCACTTTCTTACCCGCTTGGAGATCCTCCACCAAAATGACCTACTTCCTGTATACCCAAACTTATATGCCTTTCTGTTCTGCCATCTCATTTCCTTTCTGCCCAACTACATCACTTCCTGTCTGTATGTACAGATCTCCAGACCTTTATGGTTAGTGCTGGGATTTAAGGCATGTGCCACCATGCCTGGCTCTGTTCCCAGTGTGGACTTGAACTCACAGAAATCCAGACATATCCCTGCCTCCTGAGTGATAGGATTAAAGGTGTGTGCTACCGTTGCCTGATTCCTCTGTTTACTATAGTGGCTGGCTTTTTCCTCTGATCCTCAGAGAAACTTTATTGGGGGATACAGATAAAATATCACCACAGATTTTCATCTTTATTGAATTATAGACAGAGACAAAAAGAGTTCAATTAATAATCACTGACAAATAAAATGTGACTTATTAAGGATCAGAATTACAATAATCTATACTGGGACATTTTTCCATAATTAGTAATTTATATGTAATTATTTTTTGATACAGGATCTCTCTATTTTGTAGTCATGGCTGTTCTGGAAGTCATTGTGTAGACCAGGTTGGCCTCAAACTCACAGAGGTCCACCTGCTTCTATCTCCCTGTAACTAAAGGTATGCACCACCACACCTGGCCATAATTAGTATTTTGGTATTAATATTCATAGGAAACTATACTATTAAATTTGATAGAATATTAGTGGCCCTAATAGATCATAATTAATATCACAGTATTATAAATAACCAGGTATTATAAAGTTTATTTAAAAATGAACATAGGGCTGGGAATGTAAACTAGTGAGCATATACTTATCTAGCATGCCCAAGACATTAGATTCAATCCCCAGCATCACAAAAATAAACAAAAAACTGTAAAAAGGAAGACAGGCAATTATATAGAATAGAGAAATTAGATACAGACTATTTAAAGCATCTATAGTATCAATTTCTCATCAAGTGTTGGAGTTGTTAGTGCAGTTTGTGTTTTTCAAGCTGAAGTGCAATTTCACGTTGAGAACCAGTACTTCTGATACGATGGCATCATTGATGCCAGCTAGATGTAGATGCCAATAGATCATTTTCAAGATTCTGTACTTTCTCATGGACACTGCTATGGCTCCCATCTGCCCTGTGTATGACATACAAGGATGAAGGTGTTATCTTCCTTGATTGACCCCATTGCTGCGCAGGAACACACCATGATGAGATCAGAAAAGAAAAGAGGTTAATAACATTCGCTTAGCTGTATCCTCTTTTAATTTTTTGCTTTTCTGAATACCACTTATGATTTTGCAAAATATCTTCTGCAGTTCTCTTAATGATAAAGGCATGGGCTCTTTCCCCAAAGGTAAAAAGATGAGAAGAGACATAATCTTTCCAACAGTGGAACTAGTATGATTGTAGCATGGTATTAATATGCTGAGATGCCAAAAATTATTAGCAATGTTGTGCAAACTCAATGGAGAAGGCGAGGATTTGGAGGGTGAGAACATGATACTCAGTTCTCTTTTCTTATTAAACCTGGGGTCGCTCACTGAGCACTGGGACTAGAGTGCTTTTCTGCCTTTTGTTTTTTGTAAGATAAAGGACAACAATAAAATTGTAGGTCCATTCCATAATTGTAGGCTTAGTAGAGTATTATTTCCACATTAGAGCTTGTGCAATATGGAGGGAAATTTGTTTAGTATGACTTGTGAGTTGGTAGATCAGATAAAAGCAGTCAAGTGGCAGAGAGAACCCCGTGAGTGCACAGCTCCCCTGGTAATTTCGAGGCTGCAGGCGCTTCTCCAGTCTGTTAATAGATTTCCCTAGCTCCTCTGAGCCAGGTGAAAATTTCCTCATTAAGGAGAACTTATTCCATTTCCTTTCATCATTTATTATTGAAGACCAAGTGTGAGTGGAGGAAGTTTCCAAGATGACAGGATAGAATTTTAAACAACAACAACAAAATCCACACTGGGAATCCGAGAGAGAAAGAAAAACTTGTATTGTTTATAACCTAGAGAACACACAAGAGGCTCCCTGCCGGAGAAGCTGAGCCACGCTGTCTAACCAGCAAAAGATTATAGCAGAGTGTGTAAAACTCCCATTGTCTTGGCATAAGATCTTTTATCTCCCTTCTAAAATTTCACTCTTTCATTCTGTGCTGCTGAGTAGAGAGGAGGAAGAGATTTTTGAGTGGGCCATGGCCCTTCCACGAGGTGTGTCTTTGTTTTATTCTGTAGATTGTTCTATGAGGTGATGAGACTCCAATCTTTGAAGGGTTTACCCTTGAACTCTGAAAAGAAAAGCTGATTGGGCAAGCCAAAATTGTATCGGTAGCATACTTTAGAAGATGTAGCTCTCTAATGTAGATTTAATGTCTATGTTTAGAGGAGAGAAAGTAAACTGGATACCAGCACACACATACATATCAAATAACAGAAGGATCGTTTACTGCACACATTTTAAAACCCTGTGCTTCAGTGCAGTGTGTTCCCTTCAGCTGATCACTCTCCTAGCTTGGTATAATGCTCCCTTGATTTATAATAAATATAACATAAATGGAGCATCCCCCACTGAGGTTTCAAAACACAGTTTTGAATACAAATTCAGCATTTATATTTCTTTTTAGCAATTATTGTGCTTTGTGTATGTTCCGAATGAAGATTTTCATTTTCCTTGGGAAAAAATAAAATTGTTACATTACCTTTCCCTAAAATACAATCCTAACTAGTTTGGAAACACACACACAAAAAAACCCAAAATGAAAAAACTAACTTTTTTTTTTTTTGTGTGTGTGTGATGGTGGTGGAAGCTCTGTTCAGCAGATAGAATGTAGGTGTGGGCAGAAAGGAAGGAGGGGCAGTGCCTCTGAGGCTGGTCCACCAGGCCGGTGTTCATCTAAGATGGTGGTTCTCTACCTTCCAATATTCCTCATGTTGTGGTGACTCTCAACCACAGAATTATTTTCATTGCTGCTTCGTAACTACAATTTTGCTACTGGTATGAAACATAATGGAAATACCTGTCTTTTCCAATGATCTTAGGTGACCCCCCAGGGAAAGAGTCATTTACCACCCCCATCCAGGGGTTGTGGCCCACAGGTTGAGAAACCTCAGTTTAGAATTATTCATACTGAATTTGAACTTTAACCTTATCTGATTCACTGGCCCTAAGCTAATGAATCAGACTTTAAGCCGTCTCTTCTCTTACGTTATTGTAACGGGGTACAGAATTTTTTTTTTTTTATCAGAACAGGTTGGGAACAGTCAGTTTTATTCTGAGTGCAATGACATGCCAGGCAGCCTTGTTTTGCACATAAGAGAGAGCAGTGGGAGACAGGGCTATCCTGCTCTCTTTCTTGGGGTTGGAGACAGGGCTATCCTGCTCTCTTTCTTGGGGGTTGGGCAACTTGCAAACAGGCAACTTGCAACTTAGGAAGGGATCCAACCTAACGCTGTCTGTCTTTGTAACCACTACCATGGGTCAGAATTAGCATCTACTTCTCATTGAAGAGGACTGTGTTGCTGGAGAGCCTTTTTCTCTGCATCCCATCAAGTCCCACCAGTGCCGGAGCCCACTTATAAAATAAACACACAGATGCTTACATTATTTAAACTGTTTGGCCATTAGCTCAGGCCTATCATTGTCTAGCTCTTACTCTTATATTTAGCCCATTTCTATTAATCTTTACTTTGCCACGTGGCTCGTGGCTTACCAGTACTTTACATCTTCCTTGTCCTGGCGGCGGCTCCAGGCAGTTTTCTCTTTCCTTCCTCCTTCCTCAATTCTCCTCTCCCCTTGTCCCACCTATACTTCCTGTCTGGGCACTGGCCAATCAGTGCTTTATTTATATAGCGCGATATCCACAGAAGGACTGAAAATTGTATTATGATGTTTCATGTCTAAAAGCAGAAATTAACACCAGAGAGGCCATGAGTGAAATCCTATAAAAATCCTTCCTGAACATCATATGAGCACACTCAGTATTTGCATCCATTTAAGGTATGAACACAGATGTAGTAATATGCCAGTCTGTCTGGATGAGCTCTAATTTTTCAAGACATGCCAAAGTATCTTGTCTGTTGTCGATCCAGTTACAGAACAGTCAATGTTAAAATAGCTCGTTTTCTTACTATGAAATTATTCTAAGAATCAGCTTAAAACATGCACTGTGCAGTTCTAGTTTGATATATTCGTTTCAAAATTCTCACCTGATACAGTATGTGGGGGTTCCTTTTGGAATAGCTCCTGTATAGTACAGGAGCACTGATGGCTGTTTGTCCATCTCTAACACACTGTGACCTCTTTGAATGTAGAAATGTTGGATTTTTATCTCCTGTCATTCATTCCTGAAACACGCGCAGGTTCACCAAGCATGGAAGCCCCAATGACAGAACAACAAGGAACTTGATTTGCTGTCCCCGTTCAGGTTCCCACGCACTCTCCACCCAAGATGCCCAGTATTTCCATATTTCAAATACAGTTATAACTGATTTCTGCTTGTAGACATTCTCTAGTCAGTTTAGAGGGTGGTCTGCAAGATATAAGGATGCAAACTTATGCAATACAAAGTATCTAGACGTGGCTCTCTTTTGGACTTAACCCACTCACCTGCGGTAGAGGATGAAATATATACTGACAAGTACCAACTTTCTGTAGAACACTGTATGGGCACTGGAAACAATACACAGAAGGGAGGTATGGGTACTAGCTTCAATAGCTCACATGCGTCCTGGGGACATAGAGCATATGTTTCAGGTTAAAATGCACAGTACAGATAGGACATACACAAACTGTCCACAATTTTGTTCAGTGTCCCTATTTCAACCCACTGCATTTGTGGCATGTATTACAATTGTTTATTAATAACATTTTTATATGTTGCACAAGGTTTTAAATGATGTACTTCAATTTTGGGTATATATTACTACCTTGCCACTTGAAATGATTTGCTTTTAAAAATATTTAAACTTTTTATTCTTTGATAATTTCAAATATTATGTAGTACATGTTGATAATTTTTTTTACCCCACCCATGACCCTCTCTTATCCCCTCCCACTCTTGTTGACCCGTTTCTTCCCCCATTTTTCCCTTTCAGGTATATTTTAAAAATTACTTACTTTGATTCTATGTGTATGAGTGTTTTGCGTGCATGTATGTATTTGCATTCCGAGTGTGCCTGCCCGGTACCCAAGGAAGTCAGCTTGATCATGAGTGTGCCTGGCTGGTGCCTGAGGGAGTCAGAAGACAGCATTGGATCCCCTGCGACTAGAGTTACACACTGTTTTGAGCCTCCATGTGTCCTGGAACTGAACCCAGGGCCTCTGAAAGGACACAGTGTTCTTAATGCTCTTAGCCTCTGAGCTATCTCTCTAACTACATGTTGAGTTTTTTTTTCCTTAAGGGGTTTATTTATGGTTGCTTGCATGAATTTGAACTGGGGCCATTTACTGGAACCTGGGAAGTTTACCAGTGGCTATCATACTAAAGAAGATAACTTCCTCCTCAACTATATCCTAATAGAGTTTTGCAATAATGCTTTATTTAGCATGAGTTAGAGCTTCTGTTATCACAGCTCTATGTTTCAGTTTTCATTGTATTGACTGGCAAAGTGTTGTAATTTAATTTTATTGTATCAGATATTGCTGGGAGCAGCCCTCAGGTATTGGGCAATAGATGATTTCCAGTAGCGTTTTTATTTTTTATGCACCTTAGCTCTTTACCAATTATTTTTCTATTGGTTTTGAAATTTAGGTAAGAGGTGGCTTTAATCACTCTTGTGACTTTTCTGCTACACAGAAAATTACACTTATAACTTCATTTGTTTGATAAACATTTGCTAAGTACTGTCTGTGGGCCAGATAATGTGCTAGGTTTGGGGAAAAATCTGATGAGTGAGCTGTTTATGGAGAGAATGTGCAGTCTTGTGTAATGTTGGAATACCCGGGTCAGGTAGACTTCCGTTTCACACACATGGAGACTTAGGTTGAAGTTAGATATTGGAAAGAAGCCACAGACGTAGGAATCACGCAGCTGGGCTAATGGGTCTCACGACAGTGGTTAAATGTACAGAAGGAGAGAATGTGGTCTGACCGGAGTAGGTGTCAGAGGGCAGGGCTTTAACAAAAAGTTACAGCAGCTGCAGTGGATAGAAAAATAGGGTGAGAGGGGATGGAGAGATGCCAAGGGTTAATTAAGAGCCCTGGCCGCTCTTCCATAGGTCCTGAGTTCAATTCCCAGCAACCACAAGGTGGCTCCCAACCATCAATAATAGGGTCTGATGCCCTCTTCTGGCATGCAGGCATACATGCAGAGCACTCATACTTAAAACAAAACAAAACAAAACAAAACAAAACAAAACAAAACAAAACAAAACAAAACAAAACAAAACAAAACAGGGTGAGATGCTGCTTAATAGAAGGTAAACTTGGTCTCACTGTGAAGAATTGTGTGTCAGAAGGGTGAAGTGATGAAGTTGGGCACCAGGAAAGTACGTCTGACTTTATAAAAGGAAGTCCCTAATTATTCCTGAACAGGAAAATTCATTAGAACAGTAAATATAAGATTTTAAAGAGATCGGGGGAGAGGGGTGTGTGTGAAGGCTGGAGTTTACAGAGATGTCATCATTGCTAAATGTCTGTGGCCTCACAAGGGCTGGAAGAATTATGGATTATATATTTATGTATTTTTGAAAGATAAAGAGACATGAATGTGCTTGAAGATAGTATAAAAGAGGACTTTTAGTGCATTTGAAATGAAACAGTATGCTGGTTCGTATTGTGCTTGTGTGTTCGGTCTAATCTTGAACCTTTCTTTTCCATTAAATCCCAGTGAATCTGTTACAGAAGAAACCTTGAGAAAGGCCAAGGAGATTGGGTTCTCAGACAAGCAGATTTCCAAATGTTTAGGACTGACTGAAGCCCAGACAAGGGAACTGAGGTTAAAGAAAAACATCCACCCTTGGGTTAAACAGGTAATGTGAAAATCCCTCTCTATCAAGGATTTCTATTTTGAAATATAGGTATCATTTCAAAATCATTAACAAACAGTGCTTAGAAAATGACTCCAATTATCTGATGCCCATGACATTGTTAGGTTTACTCAGCACGGGGTTGACTCGTCCATCATGTGAAAAGGGATGAAAGGGCAGTGGGATGTAAAGAAAATACGATTTCTATGCTTTAAATAAAATGACCAAAATTATCTCTGCTTTTGCCCTATATCCAAACATATATGTAGTGACAGAAATTCTTGGTGTAATAATATATGGATCAGCACATGGGCTGAGCCTCTGGGAAAAAAAATCATTATCTCTTCGGGCACTAACTTTTTAAAGGGCAATACTTTATTTTAAGTGCCCCATCATTATAGTTCATTCAGTATTCATCGTGATGGGGCTAGGCATAATGATCTCATCTAGTATTCATGACAATCACACATGAACATTCATAGGTATGCCATTTGGTTGGCTTTTTTTTTTCTTCTTTTAATGGAAGGAGTGTCTTGGCTTAAAGTACCACCAGCTGCTTTTTGTCCTTTAGAATCATTGACTTTTCTCTGTGGGGCTTAAGGCGCACATGTAAGCCCTTAGGTCACAAGCTGGATTCTAAGTATTTTCTGCTCAGCGATTATTACCTTTCTTCTTTCTTACCAGCTGCACCAGCTTGCCCTGTCAGCCCCAAATTCTTGCTCACTAAGCGGAGCTAGTGGCCCCTGAGAGTAGAATTGATTTTACCTTTTCCAATTCTGTCCAATGAGATCCAGTTTCCCATTGCCTGCTTGTGCTTTATGGTATTTATGCCACCCATTAGTGCTATTACTAACTTGAATCCTATATGTTAATTTGCAAAGTAAAGACATCTTCCCTTATAGTTTAGTTTGGTCTGACTTAGGTTTTATACATAGCTGCTTCAGGTCAGGTGAGTTGAGTAAGCAGTCCTGGTGACTTATAAACATTTTATGTGGGTGGTACTACTGCATAGATCCAAGATGCACTGAGAAAGGTCCAAATATGTACTGCTCAAGTGACCACTAGATTATATTGTTTTTTTCTTTTGTCTCTTTTGTTTTCAGAATCAGTAAGTGATTTGATTGCACATAGCTTTTCCTGTCTTTATGTTTGACAGTCGTAGACATTGAAGAAATATGAAAGCAGCACAAAAAAATCCGAGTCTTTAAAAATAGTGATGGGAAGAGTAAAATCCTTGTGAAGTAATGCATTTTCTCTTGCAGATTGATACATTGGCTGCAGAGTACCCATCAGTTACAAACTACCTCTATGTTACCTACAACGGCCAGGTAGGAACTACATAAGTGTCACATGTAGAGAGCTCTGGGCTTAGGGGGTAGCCCACATTAGGGAATGCATATTTTTACCTCTGATTATCTGCTGACCTTGGTAGCAGATGTGGCACCATGTGGGACAGCTGCCATGAGGAGTTTCTGTACCCATTCTGTTTGGAATTGCCTTAACAGTGAAACCAAGCAAGCAAGAGAAGACGTTCTCAAGACTAAGTTGCAATTATTGAGCAGATCAACTTAGAAATAAGTAGAGCTTCTGTGAGATTTTGTAACACTTAAGAGTTAGGGATTTATTTTATTTTATCTTTTTTTAAGATTTATTTATTTATTATTTATTATGTGTACAATGCTTCTTTAAGATTTATTTATTTATTATGTGTACAATGTTCGGCATGTCTGCCTGCAGGCCAAAAGAGGGCACCAGATCTCATTGTAGGTGGTTGTGAGCCTCCATGTGGTTGCTGGGAATTGAACTCAGGACCTTTGGAAGAGCAGACAGTGCTCTTAACCTCTGAGCCATCTCTCCAGCCCTTATTTTATCTTTTAAAATTTTTCTTTATTAAGAAATTTTCTACTCACTCCACATAGTATCCATAGATCCCCCCTTCTCCCTCCCCCACCTCCCCAGCCCTCTGTCCTAAGCCACCCCACTTCTTAAGACTAGTAGAGGTGCATGTGAGAAAGACATACTTAGAGATGGGGCAAGTACTTTAGTTAGATGGTATAATAACAATATAATTTCAATATTTCCTATTTTTCCTCTCAGGAGCATGATATCAAATTCGATGAACATGGATTGATGGTGCTGGGCTGTGGTCCATATCACATTGGTAATGTGATAAGATGTTTACATATGGCTTTACAGTTTTTCTAGTACCCTTTATAAATATTGATTCCACTATTCTGAGAGTTCACCAAACAAATGTTATTATAAAAATGCTTTGCAATTTAGGAAACTGAGATCCAGAGAAATAATATTCAAACTTATGAAGTGATTTAATGGTGAAAAGCACAAGTCTCAACTATAAATTCTGTCTCCTTTTGTATCATCATATTATATCTTAATTTTCTGTCTTATTAAGAAAGAAGGGCATAAAGGAATCAAACTCCCTCCCAAGGCTGATCCTAAAGCATGAATCGAATCCTAAGGGTGCCACTTTCCAAAGGCCCCACCTCCAAACACTGCTGTGTAAGGGATTGTGTTTCCAACATGTCGATGTAAACATCACCTATTTGTAACACAATACTTGGCTTATGGCTGTACAACCTGAAAACCTTCTTGGGCGTCTAAGCTCTTCTCTTTGGAACTTTTCAACCTTTACATTTTATGTGATTCATGTACTACCACCACTTTACGCAGTGGTTCAGAGAAGAATAGCCGAGCTGAGGATCACGTGTATACTTACTTGCCACTGAGAAGGAGCATGATGCTACTTGTGGATATTTTGATAAGACTTTTTAGAAGAGACTGTCCTAATGCAAAGAGTTAGTACATGTACTTTGGTTCCTATGGCATCCCAGCAGAGTGATATTTTGAGTACTTTAGGTTTTTATTATGCCTCAGATTAGTTCATAGAAGGTCACTCACTCTTAGAAAGGACAGGACTCTTCAATCAATGAAGGAATGTCAAAGCTGCAAGTCACCTCAGGGACTGCCGGGTTAGCCCCCTAAGAGTCATTTAGTGGAAGGACTAAGGGAAGACTTTGAGTGTTCTAATTCCAGGCTGAGCCGTGTAGCACACCAAGGCCAGTGTTTTCACTCTGAATTTCCTTCAGTAAACGAAGGTTATTATTTTTTTACAGTTAATAATATTTCCCATTGACCTTTAGGCCCTGGTTTCTTCAAACATAGAGATACCTATTACTAAGCTTAAGTATTAACAAAGCCAGCATTTCATTATTGTCTAATTAGTCCCCAATTCTCTTATTAGTAATAGAGCTTGTAAACAGGTCTAAAGTTTTATTTTAAAATTTTAATTGAGAGCCATTGACTCCCTTAGCCTGGACTGACTGGAGAAATATTTCTTTTCCTCTCACTTCTTTCCCCGATACCCTTGTCTCCGCAGGCAGCAGTGTGGAATTTGATTGGTGTGCTGTCTCCAGCATCCGCACACTGAGGCAGCTTGGCAAGAAGACAGTGGTGGTGAACTGCAACCCCGAGACCGTGAGCACTGACTTCGATGAGTGTGACAAGCTGTACTTTGAAGAGCTGTCTTTGGAGAGAATCCTAGACATCTACCACCAGGAGGTAAAAAAGGGAGAAAAGTAAAAACAGAGAGAGAGAGAGAGAGAGAGAGAGAGAGAGAGAGAGAGAGAGAGAGAGAGAGAGAGAAGAGAGAGAGAGATGGAGAGAGGCAGAGAGACAGAGAGACAGAGACAGAGGAGAGAGAGATTCAGTGCATAGTTTATGTATAATTATATTCACGTGTGTAATTATATTTAATTACATTATAGCTTTTCTTTTAGGAAATATCACCAATTTCTTCCATTGCCTAATTTTATAGTGAGATTCTGAGGAAACAAATGCCCTGGCTTTTTATTTTTGAGGTCTTTGGCAGAGAATGATCATTTTCGTGCAATATTCCCCATTTAGTTTGCATGCATTCCAACTAGAGTGAAAACGTTACTTGGTAACACATACCAGTCACATATTAACTAGCATAAAGGGCTCTCCATAAATACTTTTGGGAATGATATGAGGTCATATCTACATATAATAAATGTGGTTTAATGATGAACAGTTTTCAGAGGAGACAGATCAGTTGGTTGCCAATGACCAGTTCATTCCTTACCCAATCATATGAATCATCATTACCCTTCAGTTTGAGATCAGCGAGTCTTTTCCAAATGATTCTGGTTCCTGTAAGGCTTTCTCTTACAGTCATTGACCCATCCTCGTGCCAATATTATTGAATGTTATTCTCCATGGACTAGTGATTTAAAGTTACTGTAAGTCTGTAGAGCAGGTTATCTTATAGTTATATAAATAGTTATTGGAAAATTCCATAGTGATATCCAATAGCTGGGTCTGGATATCATTCTCGTTAATTCCTCACCACAAAGAAACAGCCTTTTATGTGGGAAAAAAGACACTGAATCAGAGCCACAGTATTGAATTCTAGTTTTGACTGAGAACCTCACTGTCTTGTGTGAGTTTCTTAAAAAATCACTGTGAACCATCTTTTTGTTAATGAATAATATGAGGATGAAGGCACAACATATGCACTCACTATGAAAGTGAGGTGGAATTATGGATGATACGGCACTGTAGAGTATAATGTATAGAGCTGAAGCGACGTGATAACTTTATGTTTATAAAGAAAAATAGATAAATTTAGGACCTATGTATAGTCATAGGTGTCTGCTTAGGTCTGACTTACTTGTCTGACATTCATATATGGTCACATTCACCCATGACGTACAAGAGGTTTTAGCCCTTTCAACTGATAAAGGTTTTCTAGATGACTCCTTTATATTCTCAGATAGATAGGTGAGCATCAAAAGAAGTACATTATGCAAATGCTTCTTTATAATTATACAAGGAAAGATATGTCTTAGGGTTCTCTTGCTGTGATAAAACATCCTAACCAAGGCCAACATGTAGGTGGAGGGGGAAAGGATTTATTTCCACCTTACTCTTCCAAATAACAGTTATCATTGAGGGAAGTCAAAGCAGAAACTCAAGGCAGGAACCTGGACTGATGCAGAGGCCTTGAAAGAGTGCTGCTTACTGGCTTGCTCTCCAAGGCTTGCTCAGTTTGCTTTCTTATACCACCCAGGACCACTCACCCAGGGGTGGCACCACTGTGGGGTGGGCACACCACATCAATCGTCAATCAAGAAAATACATCACAGGTTTGACTGTGGGCCAATCTGTTGGGGGGAATTTCTTCAGTTGAGGTTTTGTCTTTCAAAATGACTTAAGCCTGTGTCAAGTTGATATAAAAAACTAGCCAGCACAGACATTCTACCTCCAAGGCATTAATATTAAAACTGGGATCCATGATCTATCATGAAAAATCAAACACTTCTTTAAAAAGTATTAAAAAGCTTCATAGGCAATATCATCATATAAATTTTACACCATTTCCTTGTGCAATGGTTTAAGGAATAATTAGAAACTTCTATACCACTTTTAAATGTACTTATACATGACTTTTAGTGAAATTCTGAATGTATCTGAAGAATTGTAGAATGAATACATTGGCTCTTCACTGAAATTTACTGGCATCTAAAATAAATAGCACCATATCAGATTATAATATTATGTTGGGGAACAGATGAACAACATCCCACTGATATGTTCTCTAAGTCATCCTAGAGGGTGTGTCACGTAACATATACAAAGATGTACATATGAGTGATTATTCTCATGATATTGTTGCCTTTCCTTACTGCAGGCTCCACAATGTTGCTTTACCACATCTTATAATGGATGTATCTCCACTGCAGATTGCCCTTACCCTGCCTTGAGATGCTGAATGTCTTAGCATATTCCACAGCATATTTTTCTTTAAAGAAAATTGAAAACATGTCTAACAATTTTCAGAAATATGGCACTTAAGGCATTTCTAAAGGAAATGACTCTCCCAGGAATGCATAGTTACTGGGGTAGTAACAAATATGACAGGTCTCTTAGTTTTGTTTTCAACCATGGCTGAACTTCTAAAATAAAACATTAAGAAGTGACCTGCCCAGTGAATAAAGCAGGCTGCCACTGAGGAGGTTTTTACCCCAGGATTTGAGGGAAGTTCTGACATCCACTCTCCACTAGTCTTTAATATCCTTTTTTCCTAGAAACGATTCTCTTAATATAGCCCTTTGACTGAGGACATCACTCATGGGTATATCACCCATTTTTCAGGAAAGGAACACTGATTCTACAGATTGACCAAGAATACCAGTCATTTATTTCTTCTGATTTTGTGCCAAGGTTCTGTTGGAGGAGAGATCTGAATTTTGATAGTGTACTTGTTTGCTTGCTAACAACAGTGTGAATGCCAAGGGTCAAGGAAAGAAGATGCCAATGTTCACCACTGACACAGCTTCACTAGGTGGCATCTTTCCTAGTGTACAACTTTGCTTAGACCACTCCCTATAAGGGAAAAACCATTCTTAAATTATCTTGAAGTAAGCGACTTGAAATTGTCACATTGTTAGAATTAAGAACATGCACTATGCTTCTCTTTACTAGATCTATTTGCATGGAGCAGATTATTATTATTATTGTAAATCCTTACAATAAATAAGTCATAGAAATCTGGGCTTAAATTCATACATCTCTTTATTTTGCACTAGATTTATATTTGAAAAGTATAAATGAAAAACTGAGATTAGTTATGTCTCAATCCCATTTAAGAGTCTTTCTTCAATTCTTTTTATATTTGTTCATTTAACAACGTGTGTGTGTGTGTGTGTGTGTGTGTGTGTGTGTGTGTGTGTGTGTGATATTAGGATGCAGCTGTGCTCTCAGATTCTTAGAGAAATGAAGTAGAAAAGACAAGTTGAATCCATGAGGTTAAGACCAGCCTGGAAAACATATAAAGACTCAATCTCAACACACAAACACACAGAAACAGACACATGCATGAACACTCATGTGCACATGTACACACACTTAGATTTGCATGCACTCCAGATTCCATCTGAAAATACAAGACAATACCTTTGATCACTGATAGTTTGAGTCTTCCTTGGCTATTTTTTCTCATTTCCATAATGCATACTTTGCTGGACTGTACTTTGTAAAAATGTGCTCTGCCTAGTGGTTAAATTGTATTAGTTTTAACACTATAGGTCTAGACAATGGTACTTCTCTAATATAAAAAGTTAAATGGATGACTTACAAACATTAATTAGTAATGAACAGTATACATTAGAATACGAAAGACTTTAAACAACTCATTTTTAGCATTGATTTAGTTGTAGTTAAATATGATGCCAAGGTATCATAAAGTGCATACTGCATACACTGCATAAAGTGTAACATGTTATCTAAAATAAAAAGTATCAAAATATAAGGCATAATATTTCTCATTGGTATATACAGTGTAATTTTGTAAATTGGAGATAACCATGAAATTGTAGAAATCAAGACCATTTTTAATTAGGCAAAAGCTATTTCTATTAATAAGATAAGTTACATTTTCTCATATTGTATTATGCCTGAATTATAGCATTTAATCAGTACTGACCAAAATGATTAATGGTTAGAAGAAATTAAAAAGTTCTCAAATAAATTTGAAGCAGTTTCTTCCAATTCGTTAGGGTTTTAAAATAAATTTCTGGTGTGATTGTAGTTTGGATAATGTTTAGAAATGTCCTCATGTTACCTTAACCTAGGGAAATCAAGTTTTAAAGTAGAAAATGAAGCTGAAAATAAAGTTGAGGGACTAGAGATGTAGCTAAGTGTAATGTGTTTGCCCCATGTGCTTCATGGTTCAAGTCCAATCTTCAGTGCAGAGGAACTTGGAGGGCCTGTTGGATTGTTTTGGCACTAAATAATTTATAACTATGTGAAATACTGTCTTAACTTTAGATCATTATATTCCAGGATATTACTTGTGGGTATTTAGGTAAAAGTGACCATGAAGAAGATGATGGCTAACCTGTGTAGAGTGCCATGATTCTATGTCTATATCTACAATTCCTGTACTTAGAGTCAGGAATGATCTAAGACAGTGGGTGTCAACTTTCCTAATGCTGTGACTTTTTAATACACTTCCTCATCTCGTAGAGACCCCCAACCATATAGTTTTATTGCTACTTCAGAACTTTAATTTTGTTACTATTATGGATTGTTATGTGAATATCTGATAGGCAGGGTATCTGATAAGCAACTCCTGTGAAAGGGTTGTTCAACTCCTCGGCTCTTTCTCACCAGTCCAAAAACAGTGTTAGGAAGCCTTAAGAATTAGTGAGATATATATCTATACATATGTGTGTGCTTATAAACCAGGTAGGCAGAAAATTGGGACTAAAATGCATTGTTGAGTACAGGGAAGAGATGTCAATGTATCAGCCAAAGAAAGGAGATGGTCTTTAGGATGTCAGAGGAGAGGTGAGAAGTAGATGGACTTGAACATAGAGTTGGTTAGAGGCTAAATAACTGAGGGCATAAAAAGAGACCAACAGCCTGAGAGGTTTTGGTGGTGTCAAGAATTTGGTAGTAGTAACATACATAGTTGTAGATAATGAATAGAGTAATCTCACTAGGTTGAGTGGACCAATGATGGGTAAGAGTGGGAAGTATTAAATGGTAGGAGTGTGTCCTTTATTCTCTAGGTATAGGGAGCTTTGCAAGAACTCTGAGTAAAGGAGCAAATTGAAAAATAGGTGTTTATTTAGGGAATGGCAAGAGTGTCCCAGGAAATCATGGATTATAGTGGATTATTAGTTGTCCATGGATAATAGTGACAAGCGCATGATGCAGCTCCTCTATTTGATTAAAAGAATGTCCATGTAAATGTCTCACGTGATATTTGTGTATAGTTCTGTGGAGCTTTTGCATAGATTTTAGGCTGCAAATTTCTGCAAAGTCAAAAGAAGTTATACTTATCCATTGTGTTAGAATCTATAATATTCTTCCCCCTTGGTAAACTGGATGAGACTCTCACCATTGTGATAAATATTTTAGTGAGGAAATGCTGTCAATATTATTAGCACAGCTGTCCATTCCTGCTCAGGTTAACCAGTGGCCGATACCGTGGATTGTCTCTTCCAGGCGTGTAATGGCTGCATCATATCCGTCGGAGGCCAGATTCCAAACAACTTGGCGGTCCCCCTGTACAAGAATGGTGTCAAGATCATGGGCACCAGCCCTCTGCAGATTGATAGGGCTGAGGACCGCTCCATCTTCTCAGCTGTCTTGGATGAGCTAAAGGTGGCCCAGGCTCCATGGAAAGCTGTTAACACATTGGTAAGGAGGGGAACAATGTCTCATTTTAATGTTCTCTTTTGAAGAGTCCTAACCTGAGTGTTAACTACTAGCGAAGTTAACTAGAGGGCGGGTGGAATGCGCGCCAGGCTTAGTGAACTTACTGTAAAGTAGCTGTTTCCATGATTGCACTTAAATGCTGATTATAAATAGACAGCAGCATTCTCATTAAGATTCAGACAATGAAAAGGAGTTCAAACTATTTTTGAACTAGATTTGATATTTAGAATGAGAAACTAGGAATTTTATGTATCTCGGTGTCCAATTTACATTTTAATGGAGTCTTTTGAGAGGAGGAATAAAAAGAGTTAGGTTACCCCTTGATCTAATGATACAAGTCTGCATTTTTATTGCATATTTTAAACTATTCATACCCTCTGTGTTGTTTTTTTTTCCTATGAATTAGAACGAAGCACTGGAATTTGCAAACTCTGTGGGCTATCCCTGCTTACTGAGACCTTCCTATGTTTTGAGGTAATATATTGTTTTCCAGAACAGCGATTCAAAAGCCGGGAGATACAGAAATGCATGCTGCATGCTAAGAATATTAGGCTTTGGTGTGCAGTAATTTGTTAATCCTGCCACAATCTCTAAAGCAACACAGAAAGTTTGAGGACAAATGTTCAGTTTTTCAGCTTAACTTTTCTTCAGGGATTGATAACAAAGAGACACTACCATCTTCATCTAGAAGCAACACAGCTAAAAGCATTTCCTTCCCAAACTAAAAAGGGTTAGTTTTACTTAGAAAATATTAAAACACATACTGGGACATCTCTTGGCATCATCTATTTTTGGTAGTCAGAACTGATAGCATTTTTTACTATCATCATCACCTTTGGATAGTGCCTTTGTTTTGAATTTTTTGAGTTTTTTGAGATCAGGTTTTTCTAATAGATGAATTATGATGGCGAGGAACATGGGCAGTGAGGATCTTTTATATTAAACGTTGAAACTAAGTTCTATCATCAAAGGGAAAGTTGTGAATTATCACTTAGTCTCTTCAGATGTTACCACATGTAAGGAATCACTTCTCTGAACAGGGGATAATAAGAGAAACACAATTTGCTGTGCACAATTTGGAAGTGTGAATGGAATTTCAGATGGGATCCTTTCAAATAATGAAAAGTTTCAAAAGAAGAGGAAAAGTGCCCTTTTATTGAAATGACATTTTGTGTAAACCAGTTTAATAATACTACTTTGAAGAATTAATGTAATTTAATTTAAACAACAGGCATGTGTTTAAAGAGGGTTGGAAGAAAGTCTTTGAAAATTGCACATCATATCTGTCTTCCACTTTCCTGTGCTGAAATCCTCAGCCTCAATTGCTTTAGCCAACCCCGCACAAGCCATAGAGCAATGGCTTCGTGTGGAACTTTATAGTAATTAGAGAAGAGCAAGAAAACATTACCTTTTCAAGGAGGAGGGAAGTCATTTTTCTCCCTTACTCCAATGCTTGTCCTTTCCTCCTTTTCCATCTCATTTTGAAAGTGTCAAAATTTCAGAGTAAATCTATTTACGATAGCATTGTCTCTTAGCTATGTAGAAGGAAGGACACACGTGAATACATTTCAGTCAGAGATTGCATATTGTTTTTGCAAATGTTACTGAAGAATTGGTTCTATTGTTATAGAGGCTAAAAAATGACCTGCCTTGCAGAGTGCCAATAGGTTAAGATTAGCTGTGGATCAAAACCACAGAAGAAACAGGGTGAGAGAAATTGTGTTCTTGACTGAATCCTGTTAATCATCAAGGTCTACCTGGAACTAGGAAATTATTGACTCTGTGAATCAGGCAGCATAATTCTGATGCTTTACACCTGCTAGGAGTAGCAGGGTTTGGAGGGGGCACTCCAAAAGTTCTTTGACTTTTTACTTTGATTTATTGAGCATGTGATTACATGGAATAAAAACTCAGTTTAGAAAAAAGATATCTTTCTTTCTTCTACCATATTGGAATTAGACATTGCTTGGACTTGTTCAATAAACTGTAATATACCTTACTTCTGAACTGGTAAAGAAAACTCACCTGCTTTTCTCTCCACTCTTTCCAGTGGGTCTGCCATGAATGTGGTGTTCTCTGAGGATGAGATGAAAAGATTCCTTGAGGAAGCCACTCGAGTCTCTCAGGTACTGTCCCATTTCCTCTCACTGACTCTGACCAATTGGTGCATAGTTTTCTACACAGATTTTGTGTTCACACAAAGTTGGTAAGGTCACTTTCCATTCTTCTCCTCTCTGTGTACTTGTTTCTTACACATACGAATGAAAAACTAAAAAGGAAAAAAAGGCTTTAGGTGATGACTCAATTCTTAGAATGAGTGGATAAAAGGAAGACCTGTGAGTCTTTGATCACCCAGATTAATTTGTTTGGAGACTCTGAGAGTGTGAATGGCTGAGCACCCATGCTGGATGCTTAATAGGTATCTTGTCTTTTTTTGTGAGTTTCAAGCTGGTCAAGTTATTCCTGGGACTCCCAGTCTCCAGGACTATACAGACATGTTTACCATTATCTGGTGAAAGATTCCTTGGATTTTAATTCTCACACCTGGGGATTGGCCTTAATCAACCATTCAACTTTATTAGTAAGTCCTCTCGCTCACCTATTGATTTTTTCTTCCATTCTAGCACACTGCATCTGTGAGTTAATGAAAATGTTTATAATTTTGTAGTGGCTGAGACACCTTTCTTAACTGCCCCAAGCTTTTACTCCCTCCTTTGGTTTTACCTTGGTGTGCTGCATTTAAGATTTACCCAGCAGGTTTTATTGATTTGCAGACCTTGCACCATGGAGGATGAAAGTAATGTTTTCCTTTAAAAAGCTTTCAAAGTCTAGTTGGGTTAAAAAAAAAAAAGAACAATTCAGAGGTGAGTTTGATGTTAGGCAAGTGGAATTTGAAGGGAGCCGAAGAATGAAGTCAGAGGCATTTCAAAGTGGGAAAGGAGCATAGATTGTTCTGAACCCAAAAACCTGGGCCCTTTTCCTCTATGGTAGCTGTTCATCAAGCATGCCTGGCCATGGAGAATGTGGAGAAAGATAATGAGTGAGAAAAGGTAAAATCTAAAGAAAGGAAATCAATGGTGTTAGAACTTACATTTGTATGGAAGTCAGTATCTTAAGGACATCTCTGCAATGGGTCACTTAACTAACTTTTATACTTTAATATCTGTCCAAGATCCCACTATGTTCCTTTTCAGAGAGGCCAGCAACTACAACGTATATTTGAGGAATGGGATAAGGTTCTTTTTTTTTTCTCTGCCAGGAATATTTCAGCCTCAGAGGACTGCCACTCAGTAGAAGACTTAATTTTATTTTTCTGTCAACATATCAAATGAACCCAAACAGGGCCACAGTTTTGTAATAGAGATGCCCTTATGGAATCTATTCTAGTTCAAGGCTCTCAATCATGTTACAACAGAACCTATGATATTCAACTCTACATATTTAGAGTAAAATTAATGTTATACATTATTTCTTTATTTGTTTACTCATTCATATGTAGTAGCTAAAAGATATTGTTTTGTTCTCACTATCAAAGAATATTCTCATGTAAAGATAATCTAATAATTCATCTGTATTTATCTCTATATATTTACACATATATGTATACATATACACATATAAACACATACACCATATTTGTGGTTACACCCCCCCCCACATATACATACACTATCTGCACTCACAGATTTTCTTTGCTTGTAACATCAAAGTATGAAATAATTATAATTTGATACAAGCATTGCAATAGAGAAGAGGTGGGATGCTGAGGGAGACTAAAAATTTTGCTGTTCAATTCTTGAGGAGGGATTTTTAAAGTTAATGTCTGATGACTGATTCAGAGTTAATCGGGTTAAAGTCTATTGTGTGAGTAGAAAGAGAAAGCATATGTAAAAGGTTGAAGGTGAAAAAGACCATAGGTTTTCTAAAATATGGATAAAGCATTCATTACATATCTAGGACATAAAATATGGCACCGACTGTACTGCTGTAGTATGGAAAGGATGAATTACAGAGCAAAATTGAATTCATGGAAAAGGGTTAGCGAGCTTCTCTGGCAGTTCAGGGTGGAGATGGCAGTGCTTTGGAATGACATGGAGAATAATATTGAAGGTATTCATTGAAGAGAATTGGTGAATGGGCAGAGGGTAGTGTTGAAAGGTTATGAGAATACAGAGTTTCTGACCCCGACAACAGGGATAGAGAACCGTGACATGGCTGAGATAACAAATGCTAGAGAAGGAGACAGCTTAGTAGAAGAAATGTATTTCATGGTAGAAATGTATTTCATTTGAATGGGACAGCCTGAGAGGAACCCAGATGGTGATCATGTGAGGGCAGAGAGAAGTGCATATTTAGAACTGAGGATGAGGAGATGGGTTAGTGAGGCCTGAGAGATGGCTTAGTGATAAAGAATATGTATGTATGTATGTATGTATGTATGTATGTATATATATATATATATATATATATATATATATATATATATATATATATAAATGTATGTATATAATGCTCTTCAGGAAGACTTGAGTTTGGTTTCCTGCATCCATGTTGGGGAGCTTCATAGGGATCTATCACCTTTGGCCTCCACAGGCATGACTATTTTATGCACATACCCCCACACAGACCCACATACATACACATATTAATATAAGGTAAAATTTAAAGGAAAGAGGATGAGTAGACATGACAGACATAGAGATATAAATATTGACTTTGAAGTTAATAGCTTATCCTTTAAAGTGAAGCTTTGGAAATGGAGACAATCACTGACAGAGTAAGTACAGGAGATGGGGGCAGCTAAGACAGACACTAGATGGGTACCAGCATTCTAGGGCTTAGTGGAAAATAAGGGATGATGAGAAGCCCGGGGAAAGAAGTGTGAAATGTACCTTAAAATTTAAATTCTATTTACAGTGTTCAAGGAGCTACGTCAAATTTAACACATGCATACGATGATGAATTTTAGCATAGTGGCCAGAAGGGCCGAAAGAAATCTTCAAGAAGGTAGCATCTGGCCTAGGCTTTGAAGGTGTGCTGAAATATGAAAGATGACATTGAGGAGAAAAGATGAAGGGCACATAGGGAAGATAGGCATGGAGACAGGTAAATGCAACAAGTGGTCCAGAATGCAGAATCCCAGAGCATAGGGGAGGAGACACATAGATTGGCAAGGTCATCGGGCATCCTCTTCATTGAGTCGGGAGGAAGCAGTGGCAATCTGGATATGGAGGGGCACCTCAGCATTGCCCTGGGGCAACGGGGTACAGGAAGCAACTCAAGATTGAAAAGCAGTCCAGAATACTGCCCAAAGAAGCACATGCTAAGGTTGATAAAGAAGTAGATTTGATTTGATATCCAGTTGCCATAGTCACACTCTAAAAGCAGGATGAGACTTTTCAACTTCAGACAAAGGATTTCGTCTTCACACTGAAAACAAACCAACAAACAAAACTGAACGCTGTTACTTTCTTTTAAGTTTATTTGCATTTCTTAAACATTTAATTCACATTTTGACTAGGAAGTTGTAGCGTTGCAGAAACAAATAGGGACAGAAAGAATCTAACCCAATAATAACCTACAGGTACAGAATAAGTAGATGTGTACTGATGATTCTCATAGAAGGGAAAGATGCTGCATTTGTCTCATCCTCTTTTCTCAAACTGGCTCAGAAACCAATATGTGGGATTTCAGGATTCATTTTCAGTTTGTTGTGCCCTCAGAGTTGCAGAAAAACATTTGCTCCTACTGTAAGCAGAACATGACCTCGTTCTTACAAAACAGACTGGCTAATGAGCTTCTGTTGTATGTTTGGCCTTAAGTTTTCTGCAAGTACTGCCTTGTTATTTACTCTAGCTACACAGTTACCTGATATAATGCATGGAATTTGTACTCAAGGTTTTTTATTTATTTGTTGTTGTTGTTGTTGACAGGAGCACCCAGTGGTGTTGACTAAGTTTGTCGAGGGGGCCCGGGAAGTGGAGATGGATGCCGTTGGCAAAGAAGGACGGGTAGGTACTCTCTCTCCCTTTTCCTGTCTTCGTCTTTTCATCTTGAAACATTCACAGGTTAGAATTCTAAAAGTCATATGTCTGAACATAGTGGGGAAGCTGTTCAATCAAAACCACCACCACCACCACCACCACCACCACCACCACCATCACCACCATCACCACGCTGCCTCATCCCCACCACCCACCTCCCTAATAACAACAACAACAACAACAAAAACCAGCCCTAAAACCCAACTCTTGAAGTCCCTGAAGACTGAGTGGAAGTGTCATAGATCTCTCCTTCCTCGAATTTCAAACTGTTAGCATTTCTCTTTGATGATATTCAGTATCAATTATCATCCCACACTTATCATTCTTTTTGAATAGATCTTTCATTCTCATTTTCTTTTGTCTGTGGCATTCCTTTTATGTTTCAATGAGTGTTATATAAAAACACCCAAATACTTTGCTTTCTAAAATTTATAATTGAATCTCTGATTTTCTTCTCTTATTTTCCACTCTTCTCCCCCCTTTCTTTGGATTAATAAGGGCAACCAAACAGAATTTTGTAGATGAACAATAACATAAAATTAGCTTACCATATCACATCTGGAATAGCTGCAACACTGAATGCCTCTCTGTCTTCAAGAAAGGGAACTGGAAGAGGGTTTCACTTCAGTTTGCTGGTTGTCTTAATAAAGCATTTGTGATTTATCTTGAATTGTAGTACTTTATGTTTTAGAGAAGGCATGTCATTTTATTTGCCTCAAGGATAAAGTAAAAAAAATTGGCCTTCATCTTTTGTTTTGCAAATAATTCAAAACACTGCCAAATATATCAAATCGTTTTTTCCCTAACAGATTAGCAGTCCAGAGTAGAGTTTTTTTTATTTTCTTTTAAACTCATAATAGTTTCTACTAACCATAGAATCTCATAATCCTGATTTGAAGCATTCAGAGATAACATTTCCAGTCTCCTGTCTGCAAGGATAGAAATTTTGGCTGAAACATCTTCAGAGGGTGTTCATCTGGTTCTTTTAACTCTTTGTTGACAAAGAGCACAGATTCCTTTAAGATTACATATGGTTTTTGCCTTGATTTTTATTCAGATCTTAGGACCTGGAAGATGCTAGGCAAGTGCTCTGCCACCAAGCCACACCCTCAGAACTGTTAGCTTCTATATTGGAGTCTTTTTGTTTGAGGAAGAACATCTCACACATCATCCATCTTGAGATAATCTTTTCTTTCCTAGAACTCTCAGGCCTAATCTCCTGTTTTAGTAGATTTCACTTTCTTTCCACCTTTAATATTTGAAGCTAGAGATAGAAAGCAGGAGGTACGTGATTGTACACCTATGGAAGTGGAGGATGGGGACTGTCCTGGAAACGGGAGTACTTGTTCCTTCACTGTGCTCCCAATGGAGCCCATGCTAGCTCATTGACTTGGTTTTGCTCTGGGGTCTGGGATGTGTACTAGGATTTTCCCTGCAATGCATTGCACATTGTGCCATAATCTGTCTTTTGGGAATATTTCAGGTTACTCGCACAACTTTAACATTTATTCCCTGAAATGGACATATCACTTAGACTTATCGTAATGCTCCTCAGTTCAGCCAGATGATTGTTCCTGTTTCCTAGATAACCCCCCCTTCAAACATGTGCACCTACGCATTCACATACCCATACTAACACATACCCTCTCACACATAGACTTATACACACAAAAATGCACATACTTTTGGGCTCATTCATATGTATTCTTTGTTTTACAAGGCTTCTGTGAAGATAAGCATAATTGTTAGTTCCCTTTCATTAGAAACCAATGCCACACAGCCTTGCCTAGGTCCCAGAGTTCAAAAGTGACATCAGAAGAATGGAAACTCAATGTCACTCTTATTTAAGCCTTTTATAAATGTGATGAGTAAATAAATCTATGTGCTTTACCACAGTCTTATTATATAGCCATGGAATTATTCTCTTTACACTAAGCCTCATAAGTTCCTGAGCAATATATCCTATTAACGTATAGACTAAAGTGATTGAGGTTATAGGCCTCAGAATCTGACAATCAAGGGTTTGAGTTTCTATCAATCTCACTGTGACACAAACTTGGTCATTCATCCTTACATTCCCTTTGCTTCCTTATTATAGAGAAGGACAAGAATATTTTCTTGTCTCTCAAACTTCACTTTAAAGATCTCTGCATCAAATCTTCGATCTTTCTCTCTAATCCACCAAAATTCGTGGGTGTGTGATATGTGATGTATGATGGCATTCACCTCACATTCACCTCTCTTGTCTTCTTCTCCAGTGTCTAAAAGATAAATCTGCTTCCACTGTAGTTTACTATCCCCATCTCACTAGTTAGTGTGAGCTGACTTAGTCTTCTTCTGTTGACACCCTTGGTAATCAGTGGGGAGGAAAAAATAACAGTCTCTTTGTCCCTTTCTGTTCCCTCTAGAGGTTACTTATCACCTTACATTGATGCCCAGACAGTAGGGCAGTTCTTTCTCCTTCTCTTAATGGGAGTTTAGCAGAGTAATTCACTAATGGTTCCAGAACTGGTTAAGTGTCAAAGTGGGTAGGTGATGGAGTGGTGCCTGGAAATAGGTGTCTCACAACTTTAAAAAAAAAAATCTTCTTTTGACAGGTCATCTCCCATGCCATCTCCGAACATGTTGAAGATGCAGGTGTTCACTCAGGGGATGCCACACTGATGCTGCCTACACAAACCATCAGCCAAGGAGCCATTGAAAAGGTCAGCATTTATAAATGGAAGCAGAAAGGAAATGGCAAAAGATGAAAACTACCACCATAGCAATAGAAAATTCCTTAGATTTTCAAAAACACTAGGTAGTGATGTAAGGCATACTCCAGCTTAAATTTAACAAGGAACATCCTTGCCCTTAATCAGCTGAGTGTCTTAGAGATGTTCTCTTTCACTGTGGTTAGAGCCTTATTGGTTATGTGCTTGGTTCAACTTTTTAATGTACATCTAGACCATCCAGGTGAAATACCTGCTAAAATACCGGCCTCCACTCTAAGTTTCTGATGCCATGATTCTGGAAACCTCTCTGAACCTTTAGTTTGAGCAAATCTTCTAGAGTTACTAGTACCACGAGTCTGGGGACCAGGTGGAGAGAGTGGATGCCATTGGTGATTCTGATAGCCGAGAGCCACTTACTAAGAACCCCAAGAAGTGACGCTTTTGAGCAGCGTAGAAGTAGGTGTGCCGCAGCCACTTGGCAACCTCTGGAACCTGAGCTTTCACTCTTCACTCTGAGTCCCACTCCAAGCCAGAACTTTGTGCTATTTCTCTTGACCACTCTTTGAGAGCAGTTCCTGTAAAGAATACACAATATGACTGCCTCAGCACCCCACGTGCATGACAGGGTATCCATGTAGAGCCTGCTATTTTAAGTCACTCTTGACAACTTAAGTGAGGTCAAGTTGACTTGGCCTTTAAAGGAAGCTTTTCCTGCTATTCTGTCATAAGAATTTGTGCTGGCCTGTACATTTGCTTTGGGTGTATTCTGAAGATTTTTTGCTCTAGATTATGGAGGCAATAGAATGCTTATACTAGCAACAGCATAGAAGTTTAAAAAGTTCCTAGATTTAACATATGACTCATTTTCTCATGTCAGGGTAAATAAACACAAATCGGAGATTTTCTTAAGTCTTTCAGAATGGACATGCCAAAGACCATTGGTTCTCAATTTGTGGGTTGTGACCCCCTTGGAGGTCAAATGACCATTTCACAGGGGTCACCTAAGGCCATAAGAATACACAGATATTTATGTTATAATTCCTAACAGTAGCAAAATTACAGTTATGAAGTAGCAATGAAAATGTTTTTATGATTGGGGGTCACCACAATGTGAGGAACTATATTAAAGGGTCACAGCATTAGGAGGGTTGAGAACCATGGCCATAGACTGTGCTTCCTTTCATACTCAATTAAGTTGTTGACCCACTCCTGTACCTGTCATGAGTGGGTAGTTCTTGCTTCCTGTCATCATTGCCCCTCTTGACATGGGAACCTGTTTCTAAGTATAGGGGTTCCAACCTGTGACATACAGATATACAAAGCTTCCCTGCAGGCAAGCTTTATTTCTTTCTGCCCATACTATCTACTCTTGTAGAGTTTAGGGTAACAGAAAAGCAACATAAAATAAATATCCCTGGCTACTTTGAAGGGCCATGTGTTTGGGGAACCTGCCCTTCTCTGCTAGTAGGTCATTAGATTAATGTATGGTTTGAACTACAGTTTCTGGTGCTGGAGGAAGAAGACCGGAAAGAATTCATTTAGCCTTCAGTGTAAGAACAGAGTACATAATTGTAAGAGATAGTACTTTATGGATGACAGATTCTCTTGTAAAATTATCTGTTTCTCGATGTTTAATATTACCCATTATTGCTATTGACTAACATTGTTAATAGAGATACAGATTTCTGCAAAGAGAAATTAAGGCCCTCTAGATATAATTCTGCATCTCTTTAAACCACCACTATGCTCTTTATCATAGTGACTTTGTCTTTTTCCGCTCTAGGTGAAGGATGCAACCCGAAAGATTGCGAAGGCTTTTGCCATCTCTGGACCTTTCAATGTCCAGTTCCTTGTCAAAGGAAATGATGTCTTGGTAAGAAATACTAAATGACCTTGGAGGACTTTGCCATCTTGTATGGTTATGTTGGGTCATGTTGGCTTGTGCCTCACCCTGGTAATCTCTGTGACCTGGCAGCTACTTCTGTCTGAGAGGGATGTTGCAGTGTGTAATGTCTCTCCTGTTTGAAGGCAAGGGCTCTCAGTGGCACTGATATGTCACTCACAACATTATGAAGTACTTGATGAACTGAAAGATCACCATATTCCATTCACAGTGGAGTACAGATGAATGTGTGCATATCTTACAGTTAACAGCATGTGCATTTATAAGTTCCTTCCTTGAAGTTTGACTTGCTTCTTACCTAGAGAACCAAGTTGTTTTGCAACCATCTTGAAAAGACAAAATATAATTTAGATCAATTAGATTGTTTTTACTTATTTTATTTTATTCAAACTATTAGTAACCCAAATCTGTTCACTATAAATGATGGAGTCAAGTGGTGATTACAATGATGTATGAGGCATATTTTCCACCTGCAGATACTCTCACTTAATGAGGACTGGGAGGAAAATGAACTCAGATAACTAGAAGTATATTCATAGCTTTAGTAGTTACTAGATGGTGTGCAAATGTCTTTGGAGTTGAACAGGAAGATCATATTTGCCAGGATGCACACACACATGTATAAACATATACACATATGTATACACATATACATATACATATGTATGAGTATATTTACACACACACTCACACACACACACACATATATATTTATATTGAACACATATTTGAATATCATGTCTTGCCTGGAGAAAATAATGAAAGGCTTCAAGAAAAATTTTATATTGTAACTTAGAGTTTACAGAATATCTGGGATTTTGGTAGGTTGAAGGTAGAGAGGGTGTTACACATAGTTATAAGATCATCTACAACAGGGAATAACTAGTACATTTGGGGAAATATGAATTTATTATCTTTATGTTTAGAGAAAGTATTTCCTTTCTGAGTGAGGACTGGAACTGAATCTTGTAAAGTAGAACTTGGGCCAGTAAATTGGTATCAGATAAGAGATATGCATTGAAGCAGGAAGGCAGAAGGTTTCCACCAGCCAGGTTTTAATATGAAGCCACCAGGATTCCAGTGGGGACTTCTCAGTTAGGGGTGTGACATTATCCAAACTCTGCATTAACTGAAATGTATCAGAAATATGCAGGGATTGAACTGGGGAAATGGGATGGAAAAGAGTCAAAGTTCAAAGATAATGTCCTCAAAGAAGCCAGTTAGTCAAAAATCTGAGCAGTGGGGATAAAGGGATGGGATTAGGAAATGAACAAATAACAGAAGGAAACCAAGGGACAAAATGAACATGAGGATTGTTGTTACTGGCACTCATCATCTCTCCCCTTTTGGACTTATCTTTCTAGGTGATTGAGTGCAACCTGAGAGCATCTCGATCCTTCCCCTTTGTTTCCAAGACTCTCGGGGTGGACTTCATCGATGTGGCTACAAAGGTGATGATTGGAGAGAACATTGATGAGCGGCATCTTCCCACACTGGAGCAGCCCATCATCCCTGCTGACTATGTTGCCATTAAGGTAACATTTTACAATATGTGTCATTTTATGAGCAGAGATGAAATGAAAGGAAACCATTGCCACAAAATTTCTGGGACTTAACAGACCTGCTGGACTGATGATCATCTTCCTTTTAGAACGTGCTGAGGTCGTGCGGCAAGCAACCTCATGTGAACTATTTGCATTTGCAGAAACATTGACAGCCATCAAGGATAACCTGACCTCAACATCAGCTAGCCCAGTGAATTATAACCCATGTTTCTGCAGCTGACACATGGTGCTGGTTTAGTTAGAAAATTAAAATTCTGGGCCAACTTGTTTAGGACAAAGCTGAGCTGGGAAAAGTCTCTAGGAATTCACGAGTCTCATAAAAGTGGTTACCCTGAGGGGCTGGTTAAATTCTTACCACCCTAGCTGCTTTTGCTTAGTGTGTATTTTCTTCCATGGCACAGATTTTCCATTCGAAAAATTAAAATAATAGTTTGTAGTGGAGCTACAAGGCTGATGGAATTGAAATTATATTTCAATAGTACATTAATCATAAAGCCACTATAGTCCTTTAGTGGAAACTGAGCATACTCAATAATATGACCATGAACCACTTTGATGGACAGACATGAACATTCATGAAGAATACAAATACATTTTAATTTCTTAGATGAAGCACAGACAGTGACATTAATTTATATTGTGCAATAGTTATGTAACACTGACATAGTTTGGATGTCTTTAAAGCAGTGGTTCTCAACCTATGGGTTGCAATCCCTTTGTGGGTCAAATTACTCTTTCATAGTGATTGCATATCAGATAGCCCACATATCAGATATTTATGTTACAATTCATTACAGTAGCAAATTATGGTTATGAAGTAGCAATGAAAATAATTTTATGGTTGGGTTCACCACAACATGAGGAACTGTATTAAAGGGTCCCAGCATTAGGGAGAACCACTGCTTTAAAAGGATTCTGTTCTTATAGGTACTGGTGGCTCCAACCATAAATCTGCTTCTGTGAGATTCCGACTCCTGACTTTTGTTGTAGGTGTTTAAGTAGTACCAAGGATTCAAAAATGTAAAGCCAATAACTTAGGATTCCTTAGATTGTATAGTGTGTTGGGGCAGAATCTTATTTTTTTTCATTTTTAATTTTTTTAATGGTTGCAGATATAGAACACACATTATATCAGAAGGCAGTAGTCAACAAAAATGTTTCCACTGTAGACACTATTTATTATTATTATTATTATTATTATTATTATTAATTCTTCTCTCATACAATAGATCCCAGCCACAGACCCCTTGCCCCCACTTCTCCCAGTTCCCCCATACTCTTTCCCAGATCCACTGCTCCTCTGTTTCCCTTCACTAAACAGCAGGCCTCCCAGTGACAGCAATAGATCATGGCATAACCAGATGCAATAAAACAAGACACAAACCCTCATATCAAGGCTGGACAAGGCAACCCAGCAGTAGATATTTTAAATTCTTTTATTAATAAACATAAGAAATGCATTTATTTTTACAAATTTATATATATGTGTGTTATAATTCTGACTAAATGTAAATCTCAAAATTCACTGCATTTTACATATTCCCTTCATAATTGTCACTATATATGATATGAATATTAAATTTTTTCAAGGTACCTATTTGTTGTCAATTTGAGAAGACCTAGTATGGCTGATGGGAAAGAGCAGACAGCAGAACAGGAAAGCTGGAGGACAGGAGCACATGATAACATCATTAACACAACCCAATAAAATGACCACAAGCTCTTTTTCCCATAACTTAGAAGTGCCAGTATCAGTGGAAGGGCCGTCTAGACCAGATGAATAGGCATATGTAAGAAAGAAGAACTTGGTCTTTATGAGTCACGCTGATAAAATAATTGAAAAAGGAAGCACTGCAGTGTTCCTGCTGGTATGAAAAAAGACAGGAAAAATGTTTCCAAGCAGAATGTTTTCCAAAGCTTTTAAGAGGTGTCAACAACACTCTAATGTCTCAGAAGTCAGCTTACAGACAGCCATGTCTGGCAAGGTGGCTTGCTGCAAGTTCAAATGAACAGAACAAGAAGAGGAATGTTCCAAAAGCCTATCAAGGGGAAAATGTGTTTGAACTCTGTGTTTGGAAGACTAATGCCCAGTAGATGTTGTTTGAAATAACTCCAATAAGAATATGTGCAGGCCAGATTAGAAGTACTGGTCTAGACTGGTCACATGGGATCTATTTACAGAAATCATTTGTGATTACTTAACCCAACTTTTGGACCAGGAGTACAACATATTCTTGGAACAGAATTTGAAAGCTATTTTTCAAGTCAGAGTTTTGGGCCAGAGAGAATTTATTGTTTTCTGTTCACCACGGCCTAATGAACCCTGTGGGAGGTGATTCATCAAGTGTGCTTACCTCTCTTCTCTTTTTATCCTTTATCTCATGTTTTCCCTCCTTCTTACATCGGACAGGCTCCAATGTTTTCCTGGCCCAGACTGAGGGATGCTGATCCTATTCTGAGGTGTGAGATGGCTTCCACTGGAGAGGTAAGTAGTTAACGATACATGAATACTTTGGTTAAATTTACTTGGAAGTCTATGGTTCTATGATCTGAATATGGTCTTGTACATAAAGTAGTAAGTGGGTAGAGAAACTCAAACTTCACAAGCTTTTCCTTTCTCAGGGGATCTCAAAGGTTTAGGAAGTTTGAATTAAAGAAAAATCTTCTACCTCTTTTTGTAGCACATTACCCACCGTGAACAACAGTCATATATTTCTGAAGACATCTGAGTATGTCCTGTGTCAATCTTTTTAAGGTTCTCACATACTCCAGTAAAAACAGTTCATTCCCTGCTTTGCTATGATTGAAGCAGATCTGCCCATCTTTACTAGAAATATGTAGAATGACAGCATTAAAAAGGTCATAGATAAGAACAGTGGAAACCACAAATATGTAAGAAATCCCAAGCCCACTTCTGAGGCAGCTTGAACCTCTTGAGGCTGATCTGAAAACGATAATGGGACTGGCCACTGGATGTCCCTCTTCTCTTGTGTTGGAATTGTGTCAAGTGAAGGTTTCTTTAAGAATGCGAAACGTGTTTTCTCATAGAGAGCTGTCAGATTCTAGAAAGTTCTCTACATGTCAGTGTCAGGACATTTTATGAATCACCTAGCCCTTGACAGACATACTCGCTACAACCTTCAGATACTCATCAGTGCACACTGGAGTGGCAACATCAGACTGTAAGGCATCATTGTCTCTCTTGGTATTAAGGAAAAAAATCTACAGAGGAGAATATTTAATTGCAGCGAATACGTGGGGTTTTATATGGTTGCTTGGTTACAAGCTTGAGCTCTGATGAGAAGCCAACAGAGACTGGGATGCAGACGGTGAGGAACAAACGACTCTGGTGTTGGAGTTGCACTTGTAGAAAGTGGCTCTTGACCCTTCTGCTGCTTCTTTTGATTTAGTTGGAAAGCAAGCTTCGCTGTGAACGATGGGAGCTATATTATTCCCAGTTAAAGGATGCTGTCTTCAGGTTCATCCCCATTCCAGGATTCTGTTTTCGGCTGGCCAAGAGTCCTGTGGATCAGGGAGCGGCCTCTTTCTCTTAAACTGCTTCTCTAGCGTGGCAAGTTGTTTTCAGAGTCTAGTCCTCTTTGTTTCACACAGAGATGATAATACGAACAACTTAGAAGTTGCTCCTAATGGTTGTCTCCTTTTCTAAACTATAAAAAGGAAGAGTTCTTCTAGCATTAAAGTCATATTTCCAAGTGTCATCAAGTATGATGTTTTAAATTCTGTTTCACAACTGAAATCAGAATAATAAATCCAGTTTAGAAATCTCAACTACGCTTCAAAGCGACTTTTACAGTGGCTTGTTGTAGGGCTGTGTAAGCACCTCGCTTCTTACCTAATTCAGGGGAATTTTATTTTACATCAGTCAAGTGAGGATGTCATCCTCATATGCATAGAACTATTTGACTGGTTATTTTTTGTTTTGTTTTGTTTTTAATGGCCAGGCAGAAAATTGTTGGGACCTCTTTTGGGTACCTGCATTTCTGATCAGACTGCAGGGTTCCTTTCAGTGAAAGTGAGACTCATTAACTTCTGTTGACATTGCTCAAGTTGATTGGCCAGTATTTAACTGATTAAAATGTTCAACTGTGGAGTGAAAAGCAGGCATGTACTTGTGGTCAGCTGAAGGTTACACTCACAAGAACTTTCTTTGCCCAGCTAGAGAGTCATTTGCTTAAAGAATGAATTCAGGCGTCAGCATTATTTACTATAATGGTGACTCTGAACGTGTGCCAGATGATGATGTGCAGAACTGACTTCTATCGTGTTAAAACACACCACTTGTCCTCCAGTAATGGTGGCTGTTTGACTTGTAATTACAGTGTGCAGCAGTTACCCTAGAGGAAATCTCCATAGACCCTACCAATTTGTGTTAGCTTGGCATCTTTCCTCCCCCCCCTCTTCTTTTATACATGGCTTGGGTTTCCAGGATGAGTGGCAGAATATTTTGGTTCAGTTTCTAAAATTGATAAAAGGGAATAAACTCTTTTGAGATTTTTCACGTACTTATTGGCACCTCTTAGGCAGCCTTCTCTTAAAGGGGGCTGAGAGGATTTAGAACGAGCATGTCAGCAGTTTGTCATTTTTTTTTAATCACTCCCCACCCTGGATTTCATGCACTACTGCATGGTACACATGATGTATACCGTGATTTAAACATTAACTCATACTAATTTTTGGATACTCACCACATGACACACCAGAAGCTGTGATTTGTATCCAAATAACGTGCAGCACAATCCAGTATGTCGTACCACTGAGTGTTGTTGAGTAGAGAAGAAATTGCTTATTCATTCATTATGCTTAATTAAAAACATAAGACACATCTGTCCTGGCCAGCCATTTAATCCTTGGATTCAGATTGCTTGGTCTTTGGGGAATACTGATAAAATCTAGGGAAAGAGTTTATCAGTACATTGCTCTCCATTTTTTCCCTTTCTCCCCCCCTTTTTTTTGTGTAAGGGTATTTGACTATTCTTCCCTTCCTTGATTTTATATTTTTCATTTAATCCTAAACAGGTGGCGTGCTTTGGTGAGGGTATTCACACAGCCTTCCTAAAGGCAATGCTGTCAACAGGGTTTAAGATACCACAGAAAGGCATTCTGATTGGAATCCAGGTGAGTGGCATGTGGCTATGCACATTCTCAGGTAGCACACTGTTAGTGGCCAGGATGTCAACTGTGGTGTAGAAGAGAGGGGGCTTGTTTGCATGCCTTGGAAAATGGTAATTTATGAGAATGGCCACGGTACATTCTGATTGCTCCCTTAGTCTTCTGCTGCTGCAGCAGCAGACACAAAAGTAAAAATGAAAGAAAAAGAAAAGTCTCTATTGAGAGACTATTTGTTTTTAAAGGGACTATTTTAGAAAAGCAATGCTCTCTATTCCTTGATTAGACCTTTTATATACATTTTTCTCATTTTTAAAATTTATTTAGAATTTTCTACAATGTACTTCAATGGAGCATATCATCTACCCCCCTGTCCTTCCAGATCCATCCCTCCTTTTCTACCCACCTAACTTGATGTCCTGTATCTTTTTAAATCCACTGTTTGTGCTGTCCACATACTCATAGATGTGTGGCCTTCACTTGATGGTGGTCAACCCAACCCAACTGCATTCTTCCAGCAAATTAGCACTCTTTTCCAGCTAAGAGTTACCATTAATTTTTTAGCTAGGGTTGGAGCTTTATGCCTATTTCCTTTCTTCATGTTGGGATTTTGTCTGGCTTGAGCTTGTACAAGCCTTGTGCATTCTTTTTATGTATATAGACCAAAGTAAGATGAGATGACTATAAATCAATATTACCACAATAAAAAGAACATGATTGGTTTATTGTTGCAAGTAAATAAATCTTAGGGTAAAGTTTTGGACGTAAAATGTCTTTAACTCCTTGAAATAATTGTTGTAACAGTGCATACATGTTTTGTTTCTAATTTCCTGAAAAATAATTGTATATGCTTCTCAAATGGTCATTCATTTTGACTTGAGATTAGCGATTCTTATATCCTTTAAAAACAATGAGTGGTCATATATAGCCCCCCCCACTGTGACTTTAATAAGCTCAAACCCTGCATGTCTTCACAAAAATCAATAAAAACATAATTAGAAGAGAATCAGGTATTCTCAAGCCAGTGGGTGATTATTATAAATGCTGCCTCATTAGGGTGTCTCAATATTAGCAAATTAGGTTCCAGAGACTGGACAGGTAGTCACTTTGAAGAAGTTTCTGGAAAGAGTAACTTGAGGTTTTGCTTTATGAAGGTGGCAGAAGGGTGATGGTAAGGATTTAGAGCAAAGGCTAACAAGATGGCTTGCTACACGAGGCTTAATGGCAGTTTAGAGACAAATCACATCATATGAGTGACTCATCACGTTACAAATGGGTACTAAGTATTATTAAGTCCCAACCAGGAGAATATTGGCCCATCTTCCAGTGATGGCTTAAAGTTTAATGTGAGACCTGGGGACATTCAGAGGAGACCATGCCCTTAGCCCTCATCTTCACAACTAATCAAAACACTGCTAACATTTTCAAATAGCAGTTTAAGAAGGCAGTGATGTATAAAATTGTGGCTTGTTTGGTTCCAGTGCTGCAGGGAAATGTGCCACAAAATTAATTTGTTCCTATGAAATATTTGTGGGATTTGGGCATCAGTGAACAGAATTTTGCTTTGTAGGGAAAAAGGAGACCTTATGGATTGGGGAACAATATTTTCAAAGCAACGAGCTTTTATCAGTTAAAATTCTACCTTTGAATGCATTATTTTTAAAACAATCTTTTAGCAGTTACATGAGTTGTTGCAAAAATATATTGTGTATATATGAGTGGCAATCATTAGTGATTTAAAAATATTTTTTAATACAATGTTAAATGTAGTTTAAAATTATTAATAACGTTATAGTTACTGACATCTACAACTCAGGAAAATTGATCAGTAGAATTGTAAGCCTCTAGAAACAGAAGGAATATAATTCATGACTTATTTTATATAAGGCAAAGAACACCTGCCATTCCCAACATTTAATGTTTATATACTCTCTCCATTCCATTCATTCTAATTTTAAAAAGTGCTTAGTCTGATAACTTATGCTGAAGTTATGACGGGGTAGACTAGGTAGAGCGTCAATAGCTTTAAGTCTTGGAGGCTCTATCTCAGCTAGAAAAGGATCCATTCTAAACTCAGTTTTCAGCCAGATTAACAGCAGCATGGATGACGTCATCTTTTTTACCCAGCATTCTCAGTAGTCTGGATGTAGTCATCTTATTACCCAGCATTCACAGCAGCATAAAGTCATCTTTTTACCCAGCATTCACAGAAGCATGGATGAAGTCATCTTTTTACCCAGCATTCACAGCAGCGTGGATGCAGTCATCTTTTTACCCAGCATTCACAGCAGCATGGATGCAGTCATCTTTTTACCCAGAATTCACAGCAGCATAGATAAAGTCATCTTTTTACCCAGCATTCTCAGTAGTCTGGATGCTGTCATCTTTTTACCCAGAATTCACAGCAGCATAAAGTCATCTTTTTACCCAGCATTCACAGCAGCATGGATGCTGTCATCTTTTTACCCAGAATTCACAGCAGCGTGGATGACGTCAACTGTGTTTCTGTATTGCAGTACACACTTTGAGAAATTACATGCTATCACTGGGTCAGAAGGATTCATCATAACTCCTTTAAACATATAATCAGAATTGAAAGAGACTTAACAGAGGACTAATATAGAAATGAAGGCCAGCGCTAGAAACTATGTCTGAAAGCATCTATCTGGTTGGGGGAGTTATTTAATCAATTTATGAGAGAGGAGTTCACGTTTGTATCTTAGCTTCTTACGGTGGTCATCCACATCGTATGATGCTGCCATAGGCTATCTAGAACCCTGAGAGCCGTATCATTACCCTGAATTTCCTCTATAATTCCTTCCTGGAACAATGGAGAGGAGGCTCAGTATCCACCCTATTTGTAGTGACAGTCTTCGTCCTCCTTCTCCACATTCCCTGAGTTAAGTACATGCTCTGAGTAGAAAGATTTAATGAAGACACTTAGACTCATTCATCGTCCACAACAGGTTCCAAGAGAAAACTGAGGGAAAAGAGAGACACGGAGTAGAGGACAAGGTGACTCTGAGCTGGAAAACTTCTTCACTTAGTGTCACAGGCTGAAAATAAGCATTTATTACCAGCAGCTTTTTTTTTCTTTAATATGTAGAAAGTTTGCGTGTGTTCACATGCACATGCTTGCCTGTATGTGGCTTTCTGGCTAAACCTGTGTTTCTCATCCCCATTGTAATCCTTTACTCATGCAATCTCTTTGTGCACTTCTTATGTCAGATCCCAGAGCCAAATCACTCAGGAAGTTTGAAATATTTGTACCATCAATCTTGTGTACCCAGGACTTAGGAGAGAGGAAGAGCCAGGATGCAGATTTTAACAAAACACCTTTGTTAGCTTAATTGCTATGTGTACTGCGTCTTTACCAAGAAGCCTTCCACAGTCTAGGGCATTTGTAATGTAAGAAGCATAATACGGGTTTATGAGGCAACAGAATCACCCTTGATTTCCCTGCCGTCGTTCCAGCCACCTTTCATCCTGTCAGGATGTATTTTTAGTTGCTATGAGAAGGCAATCTGCCTTGTTTTGAGGTTTTCTAGAACACCCTTTAACAATGAGTGATTTACTCTAGAGGAGATGGAGAGCACTTTCTGTGTTTCCCCCTCTGATTGGGCTATTCAGTGATCCCGGTGAAGTGGCAGGCACCAGCCTGACATCTGGCCTTCAGCATTGCTCAGAAACACAAAGCAAGCGTTTATTTGAAGAGACGACGCCAAGTGACATGAATAACCTTTTATCTTCAAAGGGGCATCATTAGGAACAACCACACAGTTGTCAATCCAGGCGACCCTGGAGCATCCTCAGACATCACTTAGTGTTAACTTGGCTTTCTCTTCTGCAGCCGGAAGTTGGCTTAGTGTGAAAAAGATCACTGAAGGGAATAGATATTTATTCCACTTTTAAAAAAACTTTCCCCCCCTTATAAACATTTCCCAGAGCATAAACTAACTTGTACTTTTCACCTCTACTACTAAGGAATGGATTCTTATACAGGTCTTTTCAATCGGCTTTTAAATCTGAGGTTACTCAGATGCGAGCTGACAGCGGTAATTTCTTTTTGCAGAGAGGCTGTTTTATGTGTCACAAGTGTTCAATACATGTTTGATAGAAGTTCATAATGTGTCTATGGAAGCCAACACCCCACACCAGAAGGCAGCGTGGTCCCCTAGCTGGGAATTGCCAATACTGTCATGTTGGATATTTATCTTTTCCACTTGGGGGAGAGCAGTGAAACAGCTCCGTAATAAGGTTCTGCCTGGTATCTCCAGGTCTTAGAGGACTCGCTGACTTATTTTATTTTAAAATGGCAAAGAAAAAAATTGCATTATGGTGCTCCTCCCTCAACATTTTTCATTGTGACTTTGGTCAAGGTTAATACATCTTGACCTCAAATTGCAAAATGAGTGAAGGATAGCTCTTCCAGCCTCATTCATTTCCATTTCTAAAGTGAGTGTCCATCAGAAGGACCTGAGGGTTTTAAAACTATATATGACTGGGATACCCACCTGATGCAATCCATCTGGGTGCAGCCTAAAGTTTCCTACGTTTAGTAAGTTCAGATGATGCTGATGCTATTGCTTTGGGACATCTGGGAACACCTTATTTGTGGTAGTTCATTATCACCATGTCCTCAGTGACTTCTTGCTAAAGTGATGTTTAAGAGATTGAGAGTCATTAGTTAAGTGCGTGACTAATGCACCAATTATCCAGGCATTAACTGAGACCTCTCCTGTCATTTAGTACAAACCTAAGTCTGTTCTGTGTTTATCAGAAAGTCCAAATGTAATGTTTCATATGAGGGGGATTTAACAAAATGCAGAGATTCATTTTGCATGTTTCATGCATGTTTCTTATCAAGGAACCTTCAGCTATGAGGCAAATATAATGGGTTATCTCATCTGGCCCCTTGCTTCCTAAGCAGCATCACACTTAAGCATATTAGTGTCTTATTCTGCCTGGTGTATATGTTAAGACATTGCTGCATACTGCTTTAAATTGTCTTAATGTCAGTGAGTAATAATTATTCTGTTTTCTGTATTATAGTTTATAATATTATTTAGAGTCATAAACTGATGATATCTAAACTCATTTATTCCTGTTTAGTCCTGAGTGGAAATAGAAGGCTACTACCCTGGGGAGCTTACAATTCATGTTATAGCAGGCTGTCTTGAATAGGCCCTGTGCCTGTCTTGGCTCAGATTCATTCCATTGCATTTATCTTTTCTATTTGCCAGTGTTTTCCTCTCATAAAACTGAAGTTCTAGGATTGAGAGGGCCAGAATCTAAAAAGAGTTTATATTTGAACACAGTCTTTGGAGTCATTGCTTAGGATTTAGATCTGTTCTCAGAGAACCTTTGCATGTAAATATTAGGAAACTTTATGGGGGCCAAGCATTATAAAAATTGTACAAGGATCTGGATATGTTTTTGATCACAATTCTTAGTTTGGGGACAAGAAACAGGATCATATTCATGTTTTTTTTTTTCAAACATCACCAGTGTGATTTCCAAATCAATCACAGGACATTTATAGAAACAACCACATTATATCATCAGTTGAACAAAACCTTTTAGAGGAAAGTCCAGCAAAATGATCTCATTTAAAGGAGAACAGATATGCTTTTAAGCATATATGATTTTAAATAGCTTAGGGACTTAGACATTCGTGATAATAAGGTCAAAGGGAGAATTTAATCTTTGGTCAGATCACTCATCTTTGTTGTGTGTCTTCCTGAACATTGTCTTGAAAACACAAAGCTCTTAAACACAGGGAATCTTTAGAAGTGCTGAACCCCTGATGACAATGGGCAGGAATCCAGGGAAATCACGTCCAGCTGGGGTCCTAGGAAGTATACAACAACAGACTGATAGAAACTGTCATCTATGCGAGGACATTAAAAAAAACTGTATGGAAATGGGTGTAAATACTGAGAAAGATGGTTTGAATTATAATAAATGGTAGAATAACCCAGGATTCAATACTGGGTTACAGGGACAGGAATCTAGTGTCTGGGGAGCTGGAAAAAAAAACCAGCACCTGTCTTAATGATACTAATCAATATTTCTTGAGAACTGTTATTAGCCCAGAAACTGCTGATATGGAGTAGTAACCTCTGTAGTGATTGCAAATAAATTAACCTACTGGACAATCACAATGACCCAATACCACAAGTATCATTACTACTGCACTGAAGGGGTGAAGAGACTACCTCAGAGAAAAACTAAATCACCTGGGAAAACACAAACTAGTGAGCTGTGAAGCCTCAAGAGGCAGGAGCATTATCATCTCTCGTTTAGAAGTGAAGAAGTGAGGCCAAGGGTATTAAGTTTTCTGAGCATACACTTCTCGTGAATGATAAAGCTAGGATTTGAAAAGGAACTTAATACTCTAGGGATTCTTAGCAAATGATCTTCTAGGACCGTGAGTGAGTTATTAAAGGTAGTGAAAAATTAGAACTGGCCAACAAGAGCAGATTGTTTGGAATAGCAAAACAGCCAGGTGCCAGCAAGGTTGACTTGATGTTCTGATCTCAGCCTTAGTGTCTCCCTAACCAGGCAAAGAAACCATGCACACAAAGAAATAGTGTGGTTCTAAACAATGGGCTCAATGTGAATGAAAGGTCTTAGAGATGGGTAGAAGGCAGAAAACAAAATAACATAAATGGAATTTCATCTATATTGGAAAATAAACAACATATTAAGTAAAAAAGAACATATGGGATTTTCTTTTGCAAAGGTGGGTGGGACATCATATTGAATGCGTCTAAACAGAGACAATGTGTATCTAGAAAGTGAATTCTGTTACATTCTTTTTCAGCAATCATTCCGTCCAAGATTCCTTGGTGTGGCTGAGCAGTTACACAATGAGGGATTCAAGGTATACTCTCTCAGTTCTTCTTCTTCTTTTTTTTTTTAAGTAGCTTTCTTTCAGCATGCAAATTCGTCCATGAAACAAATACTGCACAAACAGGAAACCTGCCCTTTTAATTTGGAAGGCTTAACTAACTTGATCATTTCAAAACTTCCCCAGAGGATTATTGGTAGTTAATGATCGTTGGGGGAGGAGAGTGTCCCTTACTTCAGTATTGTAGCTGCTGGTAAGCTGTCCTGTCTATAGTAAATACCTTCCATTCACCCCGCAGCAAAGATGCTCTAAATTCAGTGGGTCACACACAGAAGAAGACATGAAAATAATTTGTTGAGAAGAAGGGCTCTAGTGAGGGACGGGGGTGAAAACAATGAAAATTGGTTATATAAACACTCGAACCTGCCAAACCATGGAAGTTAAAAAAAAATAAGCTTTACACAGAATAAAATAATTAGGAAGACTAGGTTTAACAAAGTAACTACAAAATCAATAGTAGGTAGCTTAAAATCTTGGAAACTATAGTTGAAGCATAATTAGGATGCTCTGCAGTGTATTTCTGACTCTTTTCCTCTTCTTGATTCTGTATGAGGTCATAGTTTCCAGCTGTTACAGTTACAGGCAAAGTGTCTTTGTAGCAAATTGCTCTGCACACAGCCTAGTTCAGAAAAAAAAATAAAGTTACTCCCACAGCTCAGATTGGGCCTGTGGCCATGGACTTTGTTGACCTCATAAAAATAATTTCTAAGCTATGACTAATTCTTTTACAAAAGCCGTTACAGCAGAGGCTCTGACGTGTTTCCTCACTGAAAAGATTTAAAAACATTTGAGGTACCTCTGCCCTAGATTCTGAGTTTGAGTGGCTACCCTTGGCACCATGCTTCTTCCATGTTCCTTCCCCTTCCTTCTGTTGTAAGTGATTCCTACGCCTCTTCATTAACAAAGGCTTCTCCTTTATATTTTAACCGAGTTTTCTATTCTAAACGCAGCTGTTTGCCACGGAAGCCACATCAGATTGGCTCAACGCCAACAATGTCCCTGCCACCCCTGTGGCATGGCCATCTCAGGAAGGACAGAATCCCAGCCTCTCTTCCATCAGAAAGTAAGAACTGAATAGTCTCTTTTCTGAATTGGGGGAAAAAAAAACAAAAACTAAAAGAAAAGCAGAAGGTAAATAGTGGGAGCTAGTACAGTATGAAGCTTATACCTCATTTGTTTTCAAATCTTTTCCAAAGGTTGGTTAACAAATTTACAAATGAACACACTTATGGGTGATAGTTTCATTCTTATAAAAAGTGAATTACCACATGTGTGCACCTGTCCACATGTTCAAAAACACCTCTCAGATATTTCTGTTAAAAGTGCTTGACAGATAAAATAAAACTATGGAGAATTTAATGCAGTGCTTCCTATATGATGTCATATATGTATACACACAAAGTGCGTGTATGCATATATACTTGATTAATCATCTACATTTCACTGAGGATGTGCATCATTGGGTCCGTCAAATTTATTGAGCACTTGCTGCATAGAGAAAACCAGAGTAAGCATTTTGATAATGTTTTTAACTAAATGGTTCTTTCTTAGGCCATCACTACCTGATTTTGTAAGACCTACTCTGTGAGGCTTCAGGAACTGCAGGGTGTCTGTTGGTACAAAGCTACATGGGATGAATACACTGTGGATCCTTCTCAGTTACTCTTGAATGTTCTAGTTTACACAATAGTTACAACCTACCAAATCCTCTGCAGTATGCTATTTATTAAAAGTTGTTCAGAAATCATTATGAAATGAAGGGAAGAATGTCATCCCATGCAGACCTTAGAAACTTTCCACTGATGCTATGAGCACCCTGCTTAAGAGTTTTATAAAATGAAAACCTGATCAAATTCATGCTTTTGGCATTTGAAGGTCTCTTAGGGAATGTTGAGTCAGTCCAACAGTAGAATGTGACACAGGTTAATTCACAACCAGGTAGTCTCCTGCTCTCTTCTGCCAAGCAGTGGGAAGCAAGCAGAGATAGATGCAGAGTGTGGAAAGAAGCCTGGAGGGGCTTCAACGCTGGAGGGATCACCTCTCTATAAAAACAAAGTGACTATCTATCAAATTGTCCATTCTTGCTATGTTGGGTGGTATCGTCAAGAGAAAACAATACTTTGCATCCTGTTAGACTTTTTACCAGAGTTCTTCCAAAACCACAATAAAAAATTATAATTCCCCAGTGAGTGCAACTTGAACATCAACTTAGAAGTAGAAAAGAGCATGCTGCAGGTGGCTCAGTAATAGCGTTGGTTTAAAAGGCAGAGAGAAGAATTTGTGTTAGTCATTTTGAAACTAATTATAAAATAGATGTTGTCAACTGTGAGTTTTCATTTATTTCTTTTTAGATTGATTAGAGATGGAAGCATTGACCTCGTGATTAACCTCCCCAACAACAACACCAAATTTGTCCATGATAATTACGTGATTCGGAGGACAGCAGTGGACAGTGGGATTGCTCTCCTCACTAATTTCCAGGTATGTTTTTCCCTTTAAATATGAGCCATGTGTAGGTTTTATTTCTGGGTCTCCCTTCATGTGTGTTAATCACTCCCTGTATCCCTTCCCCCTCCTCTCCCCTCTCTCTTTCTCTCTCACTCGCTTTCTGTGGAGCATTCAGAACAGAGGAATTTTTAATAGAATCTAAAACAATAGTGTTAATATGATAGATGGTGTCCTACTTGAAGAGGTGGAGATTAAACAATTGGTAAAATCAAAAGCCAGGAAAAGGACCGTTTCTTTTGTGACCCATTCAATCATCCTGTGAGTACAAAGACACAGTATAGAAGGGAGCGAAGATTGGGAGTTCTGTTTCCTCATCTCCAAGTGAAAGCCACTGCATGAAAGCAATAGTTTATTGATCAAAGGTGCAGATGTAACACACATGCTGGACCACATCACAAAAAAAAAAAAGACTGTATGAAGCGCATTCAATTTCATTAGGCTATGAGCCACCAGTCATCACAGAAGGAGTTATATATCTGACATTCACTAATGATCTGTGTGTCCTTTTTTTTTCCTCTCCTAAGTTAGTTTGAATCCTTATTGGGGGTGGGGTAAGTTTATTCATGGTGAGTCTGAGACAGGGGGAAAGTCCCTGAGGGAAAAAAAAATCACATCTTTCATTCCATCCCCCTTTGAAAATAGGGAGCAGATCCTTGGGTTTTCACTTCTGATCTGTTCTCCATTCTCTTTCATCTCTTGTAGGCTGCTCACATTCTTGACATTCTCTTCCAGGTGACCAAACTTTTTGCGGAAGCTGTGCAGAAGTCTCGCACTGTGGACTCCAAGAGTCTGTTCCACTACAGGCAGCACAGTGCTGGAAAGGCAGCCTAGAGCAGTGAATTCATCCTTGTGTCGGCACGGGCCACCCCGCTCCAAAAGGACCGTCCCCAGCCTATCCCCAGAAATGGATGCTGTTGCCAAACTTTATTTTGGGTTCCCCTGTCTTGATAGTCTGTATCTTTGACCATGACATTGTTGTCAGTCACTGTTTCAAAGCCACCAAGTTCTCCCTAGTCACTTGTTCTTCACAAGGAATTCAACCATTCATGCCTTGTTTTTTTTTGTGGACTTACTTTTAACATTTCATGGTGCTGATGAATAGTGATCAAAGCAGAAAAAGCTGTTGCCCTATCTCCTTAACTCTATACCCTAAACATACTCTTGTTTCTAAAGCAATGTCTGCCACACCGAGTCCACCAACAGGGCAGATTACCATGAAAATTTGTTAATGTGAAATTTGGATTTAATTTATGAATGGCATCATGTTTGTGTAGTGTTTCTTTTTTGACAATGATTCTCACTTATTTAGCCAATCTAGGAATATCGTTTCTTCTCCCCATGATACACAATGTGAGATTGGATTTCTTTGATGGATACTTGCTTGGAGTTTTGGAGGATGTCAGCAGTTGGTAGAGAACACAAAGGGGGTTATATTTCTGATAGTCTTGCTGGATTTTAATATAAGCAAAGTGGAATGTCCACAGAGTTATGACATTCACCCTCCGGTTAAATTTTGGAACACTTTAGAAGTCTCTATTCCTTTTGTATGATGGAGTCTGGGGATCAGCTGAGTCTCACCCTGCATTCTGTATTCCACACATATTAAACATGGGACCCCCATTCCTTTACGTACAAGATTTCTTTTCTTTCAGGGTAGCCTTTGTTGCTTTTAAGTGTTTTGGTTATTACAGTGCTTTAATTGTGAACTTTTAAATAAAATACTATTAAGTGAAATTCAGTTGAATTATTTTTATTTAAAAAATAAAATATAATACAATAAAACAAAGTGATCACATTGAAGTTGAACAAGGCAAACCAAGGGAAGGAAAAGAGCCCTGAATTAAGGCACATGAATCAGAGACACACTCATTTAGACATTTAGGAGTCCAATGAAAATACTAAACTGAAAGCCATAATATATGCAGAGGACCTGGTACAGACCCATGTAGGCCCTGTACTTGCTGCTTCAGTCTCTGTGAGTTCGTATAAGCCTTACTCAGTTAATTTAGAGGGTCTTGTTCTGGTGTCCTCTATCCCCTCTAGCTCTTACACCCTTTCCCTGCCTCTTCCATGGGGTTCCCTGAGCTCTGAGTGGAGACATCCTATTTAGAGCTGTGTATTCCAATGCCTCCCTCCATCCCCCCTCTGTGTATGTGTGTGTGTGTTGTGTGTGTAAAGTCTGGCTGTAATTCTCTATATTGGTTCCCATTTGCTGTAGGAAGAAACTTCTCTAATGATGGCTGAGCAAACAACTGATCTATGAGTATAGCAGAAAATAATTAGGAGTCATTTTATTTATTTATTTATTTATTTATTTATTTATTTATTTATTTATTTATTTATTTTGTTAGACCAGTAGTATTTGTCTAAACCCTAGGTGTCTCTGAGCTATTTAGTTTCTGGTTCTTGGTCACACAAGTAGTGATGAATATGGGTCCCATCGCATGGAGTGGGCCCCAGTTCAAATCAGACATTGGTTGGTTACTCAAACAAGCTCTGTGCCACCATTGCACTAGTGTATTTTCCAGGCAGGACAGCATTGCACATCAAAGGGTTTGTGGTTGGGTTGCTCTCTCTCTCTCTCTCTCTCTCTCTCTCTCTCTCTCTCTCTCTCTCTCTCTCTCTCTCTCTCTCTCTCTCTCTCTCTCTTTCTCCTTTTTTGTAGCCTGCATAGTTATTTCCCTTATGAAGGGCACTAGAATACAGGGATGTAGGGTCTATGCAGGTACCAGCTCAACCTCTCCATGTTCAATAAGTTGTGTGGGTCCTGGCTTCAGCAGTGGAGGCTTGCCTTCAGTTTGTGGAGAGTAAAGCACTGTCTTGGCAAAAGCTTGGGTTGTTTGGGGATTTCCATGAAACCCATGTGGCCAACAACTCATTTGAATGTACCCTACTCCTAGTACTGGAAGTTTCATTTTGTGACAAGAACTGGCCAGCTGGGACTCTGTCTCTCCCATTATTTGGAGACTTCATTAGGATTTCCTTCACATATTTTAGGAAGTTTCCATTGCATTAGGTATATACACCACCCTTCAAATGCCCCTTAATTCCAGCTGTCTCTCCAAACATTCCCTCTCCCTCTTCTACTTACCCTCCCAATCTATACCCCATCACCAGTCCACCCATAAAATTTGTCCTATTTCCCCATTCCAGAGAGATCCTAGTGCCTTCCTCTACACCTAATCTTTCTGAGTCTTCATATTGTGGCTTGGTTATAATTTACTTAGAGACTTATAGCTACATATAAAGGAATATATGCTATATTTATCTTTATGGGTTTGTATAACCTTAGGATGATTTTTTTTATAGCTCTGTCTATTTGCCTGCAGATTTTATGATGACATTTTTGTAGCTGAAGTTTTTCCTGTGTCCCACCTGGTCCACAGCCACTCAGACCCAAGTAAACACACAAAGGCTTATATTAATTAAAACTGCTCAGCCATTAGCTCAGGCTTACTACTGACTAGCTTTTACACTTAAACTCGACCCATCCTGAGAACAAGGCTAGTGGTATGCTGGAGCAGCCATATCTTGAGCAGCTTCCTTAGTCCAGTAAAAGAGAAGGCCTTTGTCAAACTGCCAGCTGGGCTTGTCTGGTTCTGCTTACCAAACTTCTAAAGTTGGGCTTTTCCAATAAATGGTAATTCTAGAAAACTTCAGTTCTAGTTTGTTTGTGCTAGATCCACTCATCACACAATATAGTGAATTATTAACAGAACTGAGGTCTGGCCTTAATGCTACAGGTTTGTTTGTGGCTTCCTTAAATAGGACACAACCAGATATTCTAAGCTTTGACACATTTGCTGATTTTACGCATCTAGTGTCTGTTCAATGTATAGAGCTCAACTTTGAAGGCATAAAATGTAACAGAAGCTCAGATCATTAGGAACTATGTGATAATCTCCCCATCACCTCCCTGACTTCAGATGTCTAAGGTGATTTCCTGTTCATGATCTGCTGAACAGAAAACACTTCAGATTTTTATCAAAGATGCAGACAAGGAGAATTCTTGGAAAAGGAAGCTGAGTCAGGAGATGCCAGCCTGCTAGCCAGGGAGCAGTATGTAATGGCACACAGGTAAAGCCATGGAACATGTGGCAATGTGTAGTTGAACAGAAATGGGCTGAGTTTAAGTGTAGGAGCTAGTCAGTAGTAAGCCTCAGCTAATGGCTGAGCAGTTTTAATTAATATAAGCCTCTGTGTGTTTACTTGGGTCTGAGAGGCTGTGGACCAGGTGGGACACAGAAAAAACTTCAGCCACACATTTTTTTTTAACAGCTACATAATGCTCCATTGTGTAAATGTACCACATTTTCTTTATCCATTCTTTTGTTGAGGACGGAAGTTTAGGTTGTTTCAAATTTCTGGCTATTGTGAATATAGTTGACATAAACATGGTTGAGCAAATGTCCTTATCATAGAATGTAACATCCTTTGGGTATATGCCCATGAGTAATATAGCTGGATTTTGAGATAGCTCCATTTCTGTCTTTCTGAAGAACTGACACATTGATTTCCATAATGGCTGTACAAGTTTGTACTCCCAACATCAATGGAGGGGTATTTCCCTTATTCTACAACTTTACTAGCATTAGCTGTCACTCGTATTATTGATCTTAGCCATTGTGACAGGTGTAAGATGAAATCTCAAAGTAATTTTGATTTGCATTTGCCTTATAGTTAAAGATGTTGAACATCTCTTTAAGTGTTTCTCAGCCATCTTGGCTTCTTCTACTGAAAATTCTTTATTTGGATATGTACCCATTTATAAAATTAGATTATCTGTGTTTTTTTTGAAATCTTGTTTCTTGAGTGCTTTATATATTTTGAATATTAGTCTTCTATTGGATGTGGATGTGGATAATCAGTTTAAACAGACCTAGTGAAATAGAAGTAGTCTATTTATAAGACTATAAAATATATTATATTTATATAGAAGTATATATAAATAGAAAAAAAAAGCCCAGGACCAATGATTTTAGCTCAGACTTCTACCAGACTTTCAGAGAAAAGTTAATGCCAGCACTCCTCAAATTGCTCCACAACATAGAAACAGAAGGAACATTGCCCAACTCATTTTATGAGGCCACAGTTACCCTGATACTTATACCACATAAAGACTCAACACAGAAAAAGAATTACAGACCAATTTTCCTTATGAATATAGATGTAAAACATACTCAGTAAAATATTTGCAAATGGAATTCAAAAACATACAAAAAAGATCATCCACCATGATCAAGGAGGATCCATACCAGAGAGGCAGGGATGGTTCAACAAAAAACCATATGTTATGTTTACATTTACAGTCACATATACACAAACTGAAAGAAAAAAATGACATGATCATCTCACTAGATGCAGAAAAAGCCTTTGACAAAATCCAACATTGCTTCATGGTAAAAGTCCTGGAGAGATTAGGTACACAAGAACATGCCTAAACATAAGAAAGACAGTTTACAAAAATCAGTTGAAGTTTTACATTTATTTATTAACATTGACACAGAAAAATCTACATTTCTATGATAAAAGTTGTCTGGGGCCAGGATGCTATTGCTTATTTTTTCTTACATGACTTCGTATAGGTTACAAACATATTAGTGCAAAATAATCTGTAATTATAACCACACCCTTTTCTACTGTCCATTTCTTGCTCTAAGTATCAATATAAAATTTATAGTTTGCTTATGTGGTTATATGTGCTTTTGGTTTGAAACCTTTAAAATGTAAGGCTGTAGTCTGATACTAAATATTGTCATAAACATGTAATGATGCCCTAAAGTGTTTGGTAGAACACAGTGTCTCATGCTTAGCAAGTGCTCTACCACTGAGTTACATCCAAAGCCCTTTGCTAAGCTTTAAAATTGTCTTGTATAACACAGAGAATAGTAACTGATTACAGAGTATTGCTCCATCCTAAAGGCTGCTTTGAGGGAGGGCATGAGAAGGCACAGCATCAATGGCACAGACATCGGGACCCAGTTGAAGGCAAACAACAAACTCATTTATTCAATAATGGGGAAGGACTTATGTACCCTCCTCCCAGCACTCAGTTTATGTTACAATCTGGTGGCATTGCATGGTCATACCTCATTGGCTGGGCATGATGAGGAACTCTGACAGAGACCAGAAACTCTGACAGCACCTGATAATAGGCCCTCAGGCAGACTCCACACAATTAGAAACTCTGACAGCAACCAGGAACTCTGAGAGTGCCTGTTACTAGGCCTTCAGGCAGACTCCAGGTAGGCTTATAAGGAATTATGTTATGTGCATGTTTCGGCAACTGGTCTGAACCTACGGGCCTGTCTTACTGCAAGAGAGGTCGAGCTACCCTTAGCTGATGAAAACAGTACTGATGGGCACAATGATGTTCAAACTCAGTCTCACAACCTAAAATATAGCTTTGTGAAGGCTCTGGGATGATGATACCACGACCAATTTATATCTTTTCTTTCATTCTAGAGTCAATTGATTACTGTTTTTCATCTACAAGAGAGTGTTTCAGATTCATTTTCTCTTGTCCCTGAAACTGTGAATGAGGCCTTCATATTTTATTTCTGTGATCTTGTAACTATGCAACAACCAATCATTCATTTGTCTGAAAATATTTAGTGAGTTTCCAAAGTATTTTATGTAGGATGCTTACTGTCCTATAGCCACATAATCTAGTACTTCTTATTAATCAACTACTTTTTACTAATTCAAACCCACCACTGTAATATGAACTTTATAGAGTTCCTACTATTTCTAAAGTAGTTCTAAATAATTCACATTAATTAACTCATTAATCCTCATAATATCCTTGTGAGTAATACCTGTAAACACTAGATATACATAAGGTAAGTGGCATGCTTTTCACCTAAGTAATCATAGTATGATAAGATATATATATATATTTAATATATAAATTATATATATATATATTATCATAGCAAAATAAATAAATATTTGCCTGTAGTGATCAGGAATGAACATTTGGGGATGTGACTTCAGGTATTGTCTTGAACAATAAGGGTTCTCTATTTCACATCAAGTTGAAGTCATTTGTAAAATACAATAAAATGAGAAAAGTAATAACCAAATTGTGAATAAGTTCTGTTTTTGGGGTGGACCCTACACACCTTCTCCATGGTGACAAAAATGAAATTACATTAATTTTTGTTTTTGTTGTCTTTCTGTATTCCAGTGTCTTAATTTTTATAAGACTTCAGTGCAAACATAGACTGTATTTACAATATTTAGCTGAAAGAGAGAAATGCAAGGAATTGGAGACTTTTGTGTTCAGATTTAGTAAGGCTTTGTCCTCTTCTACAGAGGGATTCCTTCATATAAACAAGTTAACACATTTCTAAGTCTCTCAGTTTGCTATATACCACAAGTGCAGTCAATACTGTGACAACATTCCCAGTGCCCAGCAGTAAACTGAAGTGCTATTTCCATATTAAGAATGCAATAGCTTTCAAAGAGGATGGGCTCTACTATGCGGGGAGGGAGGGAGTACAGCCAGCTTGTGAGCAGAAGAGGGATAAAGAGTGGTCCATTTATAGATCTGGAATTTTAAAGCTTTGGAAAGGGAAGAAAAATATTTTAAAAGTACTTCTGTGAAAGTTTCCTGTTAGGCAGCATTCCTGATGGAAACGTTTAAAAGCAGCTCCAACACTCATTTGTCTCAACAGCTGCAGGTACTTGAACCTCAGCTTCTACAGTGTCCACGGCCTCTCGAACAATGAAAGTGGAAATTATCAGAGAAACAAACCATGTCTGAATGCAGTTAAGTGCTCTGTAATTACACACCAGCGTTACCATTTGGCTGCTGGTTCGGCCCCCTGCGGGCACACGTGCCGTACATGAGCTCACACACCCAATCAAATCCACAAAGACCTTTCATTACACATTGTTTGAGACACCCTTAGCTTGAAAAAGACTAGCTCAACTTTATTCCTCGCTTCTTCCTATTACTGTTTCTTTTCCCTTTGTTCTTATATTACAACATTTCTGTTTTTCCAAGTGACTATCGCTGTGCCGTTCAATCAGAAGTGTGGCGATCAGTGAGTGTGGAGTTAGTAGAGCAGGAGAGGGAATGTCGGTGTCCTTCTAAGTGGCTCCCTGGGTTCCATGAAAAATTGGTAATAATTGTCTCTCCATCTTCTCTTGTGCATAATGGAGAGTGCAAAGGCTTCAGAAAGAACTTAAGTACCTACAGCTGTTGAGATCAAGACAGCCATATGAAAAAAAAAATCTCAGTGAGTCAAAATTAGTACCATTTATGCTTGCTTTTTATTACTTAAAGACCATATTTATGTCTTTACAACTTTGGTTTTGTAAAGGATTTATATCCACACAGAAAATGATCAATCCCTCCCCCAAAATAAAACAAACAAATCGGGATTTTTCAGCAATAATAAAGGTCCACTTTTCTAGATACTTCAAGCTTACCATTTTTTTTTTTTAAGATTTTCCCTAGAAGAAACCCACAAACCAGCAGGAGGAACTTTTGCTCGTTGAAGGATATACACGTCCATCTTGCCGAGCAGTCATAGATGCTGATATTTCCTAAACACACTTTCCCATACAAAGCTTACTGCCACTTGGCAGCTGTAATGAACGCCAGGATATCCTCAACTTGCAGGAAGGGGAGAAAATTCACGTTTAAGTCGTGTTATTGAAGGAGAGGAATAACTTGAAATTTTTATTTGGTTTTCTTATTAAAGAACACATTTTAATATCTAGTGCACAGTAATTTTCCCCCTTTTTGACATTCAAAGACATACAGAAATCTATTGTCATTTTCCTAAAGATTTTTGTGTGTGTTTGTGTGTGAAACTGTGTGTGTGTGTGTGTGTGTGTGTGTGTGTGTGTGTGTGTGTGTGTGCGCACTACCACATGAGTGCAGTTTTCCACAGGGGCCAGAAAGAGGGTGTTGGAGCTTACGGAGTGGAAGTTACAGGTGGTTATGAGCCAGTCCTTGTAGGTGCTGGGTGTTGACCATGGGTCCTATGGAAAAGCAAAGGGTTCTTAACCACTGAGTCATCTCTCTAGTCTCCACACACCTACGAACTCCATTCTTTCTATATAAAACCCCCAAATCCAAAGGATGCCAGGATTTTAATGCTTTAACAGAAAAATCATAGTTAAGTATTTTCCACAAGTCTTTGCAAATTTCTTCACAGAATATTGCAAAAGAAATGTATATGAAACAATTTGAACTGTAGATTTACTTAATCTTTCTTCCAGAGAATTTGCATATGGGTCCTTTTGAAAATGTTCTCTAATTATGGAGATATAGTGGCATATTGTCACTATTCTCCTGCTTGGTACACTTTCTTTGCTATTCCCAAATGAAAAAAAATACCTAAGGAGCTTCAGGGAAAAGGGTATTTCTCTAGGCAAAACATGAGCGAGTAGGCATTAATAGAGAGTTTTTAAAAACCATGAGGTTTAAGCGTTTCATATAAAGTAAGCTCAAATTTTATTTACTGACTCAGAATGATATACACAGCCCTAGCTTGACTCTCTCGGCACTGGGAAAGCCTTCCAGAGCAAGCAATCATCTCATGCTCAATCTTTTATTACCTGCCTCAGGCCCTGTGCAAAATACTGTTAGTTTCAGAGGTCCCTCACTAATCTGAATGCCTGGATCTGTTGAAATCTGGATCTGCAGGGTCCTTGGGGACTTCTTGAAAACAGACGCTCTCCTCTCGAATGGTCCCTGGTTTACCATATTGTGCTTTGCTGTATTAAGCCCTGGAAAGTTGATATAAATGCGGTGTTCCTAGACATACATGAGATGTGAAGTTCTTTGATTACTATAATTTTGGTACTAGTGTTAATGGTACAGGTTTAGTTTTAATCAGTGGTAATTTTCTTTGATCCAGTAAAATGAGTCTCACAAGTGATTTTTAACAACCTCTTTTCTTCAACCTATAGCTGAGAAAACAGTCATGAAACTCTGGTAAAAGTCTATGGGAGGTAGGGGCATATTTATTTTATTGACTGCAGCATTTTTTGATATTAACACTATTTGTGTTGAGATGTGGCTGATTGTCACAATTAAATTTATCTCCTCTTTTTTTTTTTAAGTTCCTAGATCTTGTCATCTCTTTTGGGATAGGAACATGAGTCACGGTGTTTTCTTCTGGGCCTGGAATCTCGACCTTGTTCTTCATGTATTCAAGAAGTTAGAATTGTTGTTGGTGGGCTCTTGTAAAGGAAACATCAGCATGGTTCCTCCAAATCTTCAACCTGCTTATTGTTTAAAAGTCCATGGATCACCATGGTGTCTTAGATTCTAGTTATGGCTTTTGTAAGTTAATGGATGCTATTATTTGTCTCAATGCTAACAGCATTAATCAATGTGCTGACGGACCTCTGAAATGCATCCACACTTTCACCATCATTGGTCCACGACCACTGTCTAATCCCTTTTTAATTTTAATTTTAATGTTTTAGGGGCCAGAGAAGGAGGAGGACTCCAGGGTCCAGCCACCCAGCTACACAGCAAGCCATCGAGTAAGAGTAAGATTTACAGAAGTAAGAGAATGGGAAAAGCTCAGAGGCAAAAGGTAGATGGGATAATTTAAAGTTAATAAAAGCTGGCAAGAAACAAGCCAAGATGAGGCTGGGCATTTGTAGTTAAGAATAAAAAAGAGCAAAACCAAACAACAACACACCTCTATTCTATACAGATGTGAAGTCGAGGCTTAGGGAAGTAAAGTGGTTGCCTGAAGCCATATAGAACCCAAGGGAACGGGCCGGGCGGTGGTGGCGCACGCCTTTAATCCCAGCACTCAGGAGGCAGAGGCAGGCGGATCTCTGTGAGTTCGAGGCCAGCCTGGGCTACCAAGTGAGCTCCAGGAAAGGCGCAAAACTACGCAGAGAAACCCTGTCTCGAAAAACCAAAAAAAAAAAAAAAAAAAAAAAGAACCCAAGGGAAGAATGTAGAGAGGTGATGAATCTTGTGGGGAGAAAAGCGGCCTAGAAAGCGTGAACGAGAGCAATAGGTAGATCTGAGCCGTAGAGAAGGAGTTTGTGGGCAAAGACATGAAGGAACAGATGGCTGAATACTCAGCTCTATGTCATAGGCAATTCATAGACTTTGGGAACTTGTGAAGACGCTGAAGATAGGAGTGATACACAAAAACTGTGGTATCTTAAGGTCTTTCATGGGACACAGTAGGTGGAGAGTGTGTCTAGACCCATATCCAGCTACACAGGCCCATGTTTGAACATATTGAGCCATATTCTGAGGGTTCAAGTATGGTAGAAATCAGACAGCCACAGTGACTTCAGTGGATTGTTGCTGGAGGGCTTCTCTCCAGGTTCCACCAAGCCCCGCAGTCCCACAATCCACGTATAAAATTAATCACTCAGACACTTATATTACTTATACTGTATGGCTGTGGCAGGCTTCTTGCTAACTGTTCTTATATCTTAAATTAACCCATTTCTATAAATCTATACCTTGCCACGTGGCTGGTGGCTTACCAGCGTCTCTACATGCTGCTTGTCCTGGCCGTGGCTGCAGTGTCTTCCCCTCCTTCTTCCTGTTTCCCCAATTCTCCTCTCTCCTTGTCCCGCCTATACTTCCTATCTGGTCACTGGCCATCAGTGTTTTATTTATATAGAGCGATATCCACAGCAGTGGATTCCATGGCAGGAGTATTTGGCTGTGGGTGTGAAGGACTTACTATTTTATGGCCTGGGAACTCGGGGTTGTGTGAGGGCAGAACATAAGTTCTGATTTCCTTGTGGCAGTGCCACATTGGGCACTATTATTTCCACCACCATAGAACAAACCACCCCAGACCTGAGTGGCTTAGAATACCATGTTAATACGCTGTATAACTGCAAAGCTCAGAATTTTGGACCAGACTTGCCTGCATGGTTCTTCTATGTGGCATTGGCAGAGGTCATTTTTGTGGTACTAAAATGGTCAGTCAACTGATCTTGAAGATTCAAAGGTGAGCCTGACAATGTAGCTCAGGTGGTAGAATGCTGGCTTAGATAACAGAAAGCTCTGGATTGGATACCCACACAGTGTAAATGGGGCCCGAGAGTACCTTCTGTAATTCTAGCACCAAGGAGGCAGATGTAGAAGGTGAGAAGTTCAGAGGTCATCCTTAGTTACATGGGGAGTTCAATGCTAGCTGAACTGTAAAGTGGCCCCCTCCCAAATGAAACAAAAGAAACAACCAGAAAATAATCCAAGACAGCTTCATTCATATGCACAGTGCCTTGGAAGGGATGGCTGGAAGTAAGAGCCCCACCAGAGTTTTGACCAGTGTGCCTTCAGTTAAAGTCTCCAATAAGTGAGGCTTTGACAAGTCACGGCAATTGGCTTTTTCCAGAGTGAGCACTTCAAGGCACCCCAGTGTAAACAGCAGTTTTTTAGGATTTGTCTCAGGACATTTGTATTCCACAGATTAAGTACATCAACTACTAAGGGCAATTCAGATTTAAGGAGGAAGGAATTAAGTTCCTCTTTTCAACGAGAGGTTCAGCCAAGAATTTACGGACATCTTTAATTAATCACACAGCCCGACTCCAGTTAGATAGCCCATAGACAATTTATATTGCTTCCTTGCAAAAATTCTTGTTCAGTTACCATCCAGCTATAAACATCATTCTTAGTGCAAATCTCACCATCAGTGGGCAAGCAGCACCTTCTTCTCTTTTGAGGACACACCCAACTTCTCTACAGCACAAAGTAATATTTTGCTGTCAAAGGCTAGGTGATACTTTCAAGTTGATTGGGGTCAAGAACTATAATGATAGTAATCTTGACTGGCTCAAAAGCAAAACAGAATTATTTCAGGAAACATGTATCTGGATGAGCCCTCAAAGAGAGATAGGCAGGAATTTCTGACTATGCTGCTAGATCAGTGAAACCAACTACAACCATGGGTCTAACGAACTTTTTATACATCCTCTTCCTAAGAGATATCTACACATAGTGTGCACACATCTAAGATTTTTGCATCAACCACATTGCTCTGCAACAGTAAGAACATAGCATGTTTTAAAGAAATGAGAGTCTGTGTTATAAGTACATATTCATTTGCTTTTTACTTAAGAATGCTAATAGTTAAAATCCAGGATCCTAGAGGTTAAAGTCTGTTGTCAACTGTGACTTGCTGCTACATAATGTTCATCGAGGTATATAAAGTCCTTGAGGTTTCCCAGTAGTCAGCCAATTAGGAATAACAGTTCATTTATAAAAGTATATTTCAGGTAAATAACATAACTGATGAAGACTCTTACAGAATTATACCTAAATGTATGCTGATTTCTAGGGCCAGCTTAGCCCTTTGTCAATACAGTGATCATTAGGTCCATAACCCCTTTGTTAATACACGCTAAAGGGATTAAACAACAATTGAATCACTATACGATCTGGTAAGATCAGAATGAACTTTGAAATATTACACTTGCCTGTGTTATCAAGACACAGAGATACCTAAAAATCAATGTAGAAGTAGATATCCAATTGCCCCAAGATGAGAGGGAAGTACTTACGACCAATAGCAGGGCGAGAAGTTCTTTGAAGGCTGAGAATGCCAATTATATAAAATCCATCCAGAAATTGAGACCTTAAATTATTTTCCAAAAACACAGGCCCTAAACTGAGGTCAGTAGAGCATTTTGTCTGCTAACACAAAGCAATGCTGCATTAATAATATTTAACTAAAGATGGAATGATTTTTAAGAAATTTGCTGTTGGAAAAATAGCTTCAACAGATTTAACTCACTAGCGATGATCAAGGCAAAGCCTATTAACAATAATTGGCGAGTTCTTAGAAACTAAGAACCCATAATTAAATTTTATTGTCTTGTGAGTGATTTGGATTAATTATATCCATAATAGGCACATAGTCACCCCCTCCCGCTTTACAGTTGGTGGTGGCTGCTTCATAGACTCTAGGCATTTACTGCAACCCTTGAGCATTCTGTGTGCTGCCAAGGCAAATCTGCTACAAAGCCCATTTCCTCTTAGGATTTACTGAAAAGTGACAGGTGTTGATTTGCTGGGTATCTTTCTCAACAGATCCGAATGAGCTAAACAAAATGACTTCTCTACCCATTTAGGCAGAAAAATAAATGGGGACACCAGCTAATGAGTGAATGTAGAGCTTGCTGGACTCAAAGCCTTCCAAGCTGTTGGCAGCTGGAATCAAAAGAGGAATCATGCAGACAGTTGCTCATGTTTATTGCTGAACATGAAATTAGAAGGATGCTTTATCTTCTCCACAGGTGCAAGAGCATATAGTTATTAATTGCAGCAAAACATGCTTATTGACAACCCCAAGCCTGCAAAATCCCACACTCAGCAAATGGCTTTCAAAGTTCATCCAAAAAACACTTTAGAATCAATACAAAAGCATCGCACAGTTGATGAATCTGTGCCCAGCAGAATTGTGCATCCTGGAAGCACGGCATAGACTGTCTCTTGATATTTATGTAGTCGAGTACCATTGGTGCTTTCTTTGTTCTTGTGGGGAGAGGGCACCCATTATGTAAAACATTCTTCACCTTTCCACTGTAGATGGGTATAACTCCAGACTATGGGAAGGATTGCACCAATTTTGTTTCTGTCTATAGGTTTTTAAAAGCAGTTTCACCTTTTCATTGAGCTGTAAGCCATGTAAGGTTATGTGTTCATCCCATGAATTTAGCAAAGGTCTATTAGGCAGGTAATTTAGGCAAATCTATTATTGGACAAATTCTAGTCTTAATACCAGAATTCATATAAATACACACTTAGGGCTTAAAATCTTACTGGATTGATATTATGGACTAATTATGACATATCATCAGAGAGTATTTCACTAAGTTCTGAATTATAACCAAAGAAAATTAAGAGCCACCTTGGTTTGAAGGGGATAAACACTTGAAGGAATTGCAAAGATGGACTTCTGAGCTATGCTGCCCTACTTCTGTTAGATGAGCCTACATAGTTTATTTAGTTGTTTTTTCTAACTTATTTCAGATAGAATTTGAGATGGCATTCAGAAATGAGTATAAAATAACAAGATAAAAATAAAACAATTGGGCAAATAAATGTTATAAGTAACTCAAGGTGTGATTGCAATACTCCAAATGTCCACCATAAATTTTTGTCTTTTGAAACTATATCTTTAAATTGATCCTAAGTTTCTTGGTGGCCAGGAGCAAAAATACAATTTAGTGCAAGATACATATGATTCCAGATGAATCACATGAGTTCTAGACATTCTTGTGTATAAATACAAAAGATGAGCATCTTCAATAAATATTTTAGATATGATAGGACCTAACATTTAATTGTTGAAGGTATTTATATAGTATTTTATATTATATAGATTTACAGTTGTTTGTCTTGCAACTCTGAAAATTTGGCTTTATTCATTTATACATTCAAGTGAGTATTTAAAATGTTTATTAAGAAATTGCCATGTGCCTTGGAGATAAACTGATGAGCAAGACAGATAATAGTCAGAAATGACAGACTATTTAGAAATCAGGTGATAAATCAATAAACTCATTTCAAAGGATGGTGAGTGTTACTGAGATGACACGACCAGATAATGTGATGTGAAGTCACTGGGTAGATGGATAAGATGTGACCTAAGACACATTTTAATGAGTGGAAGGAAGTACTCCTGACAAGATGAGGAAGAAGAATTTCCAGGCAGGGAGAGCAGCAGTTTTGCTAGGTCTCAGGGAAGAGAATAGTGGGTATATGGGAAAAATAACAGTGACGCTGCCGTGGCTGGAGTATAGGGAGGAAATGAAGAGGAACTGAGATGTTAGAAGTGGGTAGAGCTGTACTGGAGAGCTGTTATCAGAGAGCTGGATCAGCTATTAAAAGCGTGTATGCTTATTGAAAAGGATTCCAGTTTGATTCCCAGCACCCATGTTAAGCAGCTTACAAGTACCGGTGACTACAGCTCTATAGAGAGATGATGCCTCTGGTGTTTGTGGCACTTGTACACAGTGTACACCTCCCATACATATTAAAAAACTGGGTCAGGCAGAGTAACCTACAGTAAGACATTTGGATATTAAGGGAAATGAAGAACAGGTTAAATGATTTAGAGTAAGGCTGAATGAATTATTCCTACTTGTTTTTACTTCTTTTTAATTTTTTAATCTTCTCTCGTACAATATATCCTGACTAGTTTCCCCTCCCTCCACTCCCCTCTAGTCCCACCCACACCTCCCTCTCTTCTCCAGATTCCCCCCTCCTCTGTTTCCCTTCAGAAAAGGGCAGGCCTCTCAGGGATATCAATTTAACAGGGCATAACAAGTTACAATAAGACTAGGTACCAGCCCTCAGGTCAAGGCTAGATGAGGAAATCCCATAGGAGGAATTTTCCTGTTCATGGGGTCCCAAGAGCAGTCTAAAGACTCAGAGACACTCCCCACCTCCAGAGTTAGAAGTCCCACAAGAATACCAAATTACACAACCATAACATATAGGCAGAGGACCTAGGTCAGACCCATACTGGGTCTGTGATGGTTGCTTCAGTCTCTGTGAGCCCCTATGAGCCCTGCTCAGTTGATGCTGTGGGCTATGTTCTTCTAGTGTCCTTGACCCTCCCTGGCCCCTGTAATCCTTCCTCCTGCTCTTCTGTGTTTTTTCCTGAGCTCTGCCTAACATTAGGCTGTGAGTCTCTGAATCTACTCCCATCAGTTGTTGTATGAAGCCTCCATGACGTTGATTGGGCTAGGCTCTGATCTGTAAGTATGGTAGAATATCATTAGAAATCATTTCCTTGACTTTTTTTCTCTTTTTGGCAAGTCATGTTTGGTTGTATCCTAGGTCTCCTCTGGGCTATCCATCCAAACAATGATAAAATATTGGATATTATATAACTTAAAAAAATCTTCTCTCAAAAAACATCCCATAAATGATAAAAATAAGTTAAAGTCAAGGCTTCTAATCTTTATCTAAATCCGGGTAGAGGGGCTGGAGAGATGGCTCAGTGGTTAACAACACTACTGTTCTTTTGAAGGCTCAGATTTGAAACTTGGCACCAATATGGTAGCTTTTAACCATTTGTAACTCCAGTTCCTGGGTTATTTGACTTTCTTTTCTGGGTTCTGTGGACACCAGGTAATCATAATGTAAGACATACACATGGACAAAAAGTCATACACATAGGTAGAAAAAATAGGTAGAATATCTATTAAGTCATGTGATCAGAAAGTACTTTTAGAGTCAATTCTATTACAACAATTTTATAAAAGGGCACCAAAGCTTCCAAAATGACATTCAAATAGTAGAATTTGACAAAAAATTTATATTACATGATCTTCATTATTTTATCGTGGAAAAAGTAAAATCAGCTGTTTCTAATTGTTCATGGAGGCCTGAAAATATTAGCAAGGCAACTGGTGTATCTCCAAAGTAAACTAGTTATGGATCTATACCCTTGGTAACTAAATGAATTGACCTATGATATACAGCTGTTAAATCTAAGCCAATTAAGCTTTGGAGGGCTGCCAACATTGTTATTAAGGCTTTACACTGGGTGTTATGAAGCCATACTTTCCGACAATAATTAGGTGACAGGGTCAGTTATCCACTGAGGGCACTCTTAGTTGATGACAATAAAACACAGGATCAGTATACCAGCCATCCCCTCACATAATAAGACACAGAATTGGAATACCATCGGATAATAAAACATAACATCAATATACCCAGACATCCTGTCGGCTCTGTGGTCTCAAATGTGGGGAGAGGAGGAGACTGACTTTTCTTACCATTCAAGGCATCTAGTAGAAATCGCTTGGTTTCCTTGGGTCTTCTTGATGAAAAGCAGCTTCGAAATTAAAAATTTGATCACTGAACTAGTCTAACTAAGTTTTTCAACCAATACGGGACTTAAACATCTTAAACTTTCCACCACTGGGGTGAAAACTATTAACTACATATGCCCAAAGAGGTAATCTAGGATGCCCTAGTTTTGGCTCTTGCATTTGTTTGGCAAAGATCCAGCCATCTTTCTAAGAAATTATGGTACTAAAATGCACTCTACCCCTGGTTTGGGTTTGATTCAGGCCCTGGTCTCTTATCTGGCAAGATGCAGCAAAATACTGAGCTACAGTGTTTTCTAGATTGGTGTTATTTGGAGCAGGGGTGGATGTTTCTTGGAGTTTTATTTTAGAGATGGGAACGCAGACTTAGAAACGGAATTCTGTAACTGTCCCCACTGACGTCTTGCCTACCTTTATCATATGCATTTCTGAATGGTCAAACATGTTCCAATAATCTGTTTGGGTATTCATGACATCTGTATTTCCATTTGGTTGATAGTAGGTGTCAGTCAAGGCTCTGGTGGGCAATAGATGGTTCCCTGGAAAAGTCAATTGAAGAGAATGGAAGGCGGTGTCAGCACTGAGCAGGACTGCTGTGGCCGAGCCTTGAGACCTCCGAGCAAGACCACCACAAAGCCCATATCAGATGCAAAACACACGGTGGTTTATTGATAACAAATAAACCTGGGCTTGGTCTGTGTCCAACATCCGACACAGCAGGTAGAGAAGGATGGCCCTGAGCTCTCATGGTGAGGGGTTTTTAAAGGGAAAAACCGCAAGCAGGATTGTACAAGCCTTGGCGTCATATGATTGGGTCAGGGTGTGTAATCTTGGAATATACTGGTTGGGGCTTACAGTCATCATTTTGGGGCAGGCCTGGACAAGTCCCAGGCTTTGTCCTTGAGCTGCCATGGGGGCTGGCTGGCCTTGAATGTTCCCATTGACCCATGCACATAGCTCTAAGTTGGTGATGGGTCCCAGATGGTAAACAACTGGTTAAACCTTGAGCAGTCAGAGTATGTGCAGAAAGGGAGCTACTGCAAGGACTATGTCATAGCCCCCCCCCCCCCAGAAACTGCTTGCTTAAGTCTCAGGAAACTGAAATTGAGACCTGATCTCTGAGAGAAGACTGAGCAGCCTGTTATGGCATCTGATCCTTTCAGGACAAAATTAAGGGAATCAACATGGAACATGGAAGCACACAGACAGTACCAACAGTGGGAAGACTTTGACAAGCCACAGACCTAAAGAGAGGAAGAGGAACCACTGTTGACCAAAGCAGTGGCATCTGCAGCCGCTGGAGAGCTGAACCAAAGACTTGTGGTCATAGAACAACTCAACCACTTCTCAGACTACAGTCTCAGCACAGGAGAGCTTGAGTAAAGAGCATCGTGCTTGCCACCTTCCTCACGCTCTCTCCAGTCTCTTGATGATGCCCACATTGTTAATGCAATCCAATTACAAGCTTGTCTGATGACACATTTCTGAGCCTATCTCTTTAGAATAAAAAAATAAGGTAGAAAAAAAAAGCAGATAAAGAATTTGTGGGGGTGGGGTGGGGACAATGAACAGTTTGAGCTGTTACATATTAAATCAAACAGGATTTAATTAAAGGTTGCTTCTTTCTTCTTCAACTTTCACAATCTGCAAGTTAATTCTCTTCTCTTTTGAGACAGGATCTCACTATGGAGCTCAAGATTGCCTGGAACCCTCAGACTTTTTGCCTATGTCTCCCAGCTCATGGGATAATGAGTGCATCAACATGCTCAGCATTTTCCAGTTAATTTTTAATGCTAGTTGGTTGTCTTGTTCTAAAAGTTTGGTTTTAAAAAGCTTTGTTTTCAAAGCATAACTACATATAGAGAAGCACACAGACTTTCAATATATAGCTTGATGAATCTTCACAAATATGAACATGCTATATAAAATTCTCTCCCAGATCAAGAAGCAAAATTACAAGTTCCCCAGAAGGCCTCTCTGTTCCCCACCTTCTCACAGAACTCCCCCATCCTACCTCTGGTAAAGAGATGAGCTGCAATAGATTTAATTTTATTTAATAAGTATTCTGCTTCATGTAATCACTTGAATGTCCTTTCCTCTAAACATGTTCTTAAATCTCATCATATTGTTATGTAACCATGAATATTATTTATTAGTATTTTTGAATAATAGTTTACCATATAAATATACCATATGCTACCCTTTATTTATCCAGTCTTCTAATAGAGAGTAAGTTGTAGGTATTTTTGGCTTTTGTATTAAACCTGTACTTTACTGATGACTAGTGATTGAACCCAGGGTTTTTTTTGCATGCTTGACAATCACTCTACAACCCAGCTGCATCCTCAGCTTCTTTTAAATAAGATTACTGTAAATATTCTTATACTTGGCCCATGGTGAATATATGTGCTTATTTACAGAGAACATTGATCTGGAAGAACTGCTGAGTCAGAGCGTGTGCATATGTGGTCAGGCTTACTATATATTCCCAGATTTTCAAAGTTGTTTTCAACAATGCCTATTACTGCTAGCAGTGGGTGAATTTCTTCTGCTTACACCCTCAGACCCATAGTTCCTTTTTCTCTGTTTTTACTGTTGTGGAGAATGTGTTATGGCATTGAAATATAACTTACTTTGGCTTTTCTGTGGTGACTAATGATCTGAATACCCTTTGATGTATTTATTGGCCATTTGGACATCAACTATGAACAGCATGCTCCACTCTCTATCTATGTCAGGTGGTCCTCTGACATATTAGTGATAGGAATGTATCATGTATTCTGGGTTTGAGCCTTATGCTGGATGTAGCTGACTATGTCCGTGGGGTGGGTGGTAGGTGTGTGTATTTCTTTCATTCTCTGGCATTCCTTTGCAGAATTTTAATGGTGCATTTTGATAGATAAATACTAATTTTGAACAATGAAACTGAACAGACTTTTGCATTTTGGTTAACATAGTTTGTGTACATTGCAGGAGTTTTTGCCTGCCTATCCAACTGTCATGCTGTGCTCACCTATGCTTTCAAGAGCATTACAGTGTTCTCTTTCACAGTTACAGTCTCAATCCACCTAGAATTTATTTTTGCATGTAGAGTGAAGCAAACAGTAAGATTTATTGCCTTCTTGACTCTGTTCATAGAAAAGACCATCCTTTCTCCTCTGTAGTGCTTGTTTTAATTTATTAGCATTGCTTTAAATTTATGTTAGTTTGTGGAGCTTTAGCATTTAAGAATGGCCTTGCTTCCATTTACTCCAGTCTTCTTAGGGACTTTCCGTAAACATTAAGGTTTCCTACAGAAAATATCTAGTTTTTCTAGTTTTGGTTTTCACAACCATCTGTTTCTTCCATTATATATGCTATAGGATTTTATTTGTGTTCCTCAAGGTTATTATTTTGGTATATTAAAATTTTAGACATATTTTACCTAAATTCGTTTACTACTTGTTATTTGCAGTTGTTTCATTGGGAATTTGTAACATCCTGTGCAAATAATTACTTTTATTTTTTTAATCTTTTTTTATTTCTCATTTTGCACTGGTCTTTCTTTGAGCTAGTTCTGGAAGAATTACAATTAACAATAACGATACCTGATGTATTTGTTATGTTTTACATGTTCTGTACATACTTTTGGGCTTTTTCTAGTAATCAACACTATGTTAAGAACCTGTCCATTAGTTTAATTTAAGACAGAATTTTTAAATAAAATCATAAGTAAGATTATTTGGCCTTTTTTCTATTTTGGTCTGGCTAACATTTTTATAATATTAGTGCTTTAAAATTAAAAATGAGATCAATCTCTTGTGAAGATACATAGGGCTATAGATTTTCTATTAAGGGCATGTATAAAATATCTTAGTATATATATTATATATGTTAAAATGCACATAAGAAAATGATCACAGGTCTATTTTTATCGTATATTGGCATAAATACATTGTGGAAGTCAACAGAGGCTTTCTAGTGACAACTTACTTAGGGTCAGCGAATATGAGCTTGCTTTATCCAGCAGGGCTGCGTAATGGGATGATTTGACCACGGGCATGGTTACCAGGTATTTGGAAGAGTCTATACTTGGCTGTACAGTGTGCTTTGTTTTTCAAGGGGGAGGTCTTTTACCCTCCCCTTGGTATTGTTATAAGAAGCCCCTTTTAATAAATGAAGTGGCTGTTGGGCATTGATCCAGGCCCTCCCAAAGCTGTCCTGCATCTCTGTCTTTCTTCTTGTCATCTAGGTCTCTCTATCTAATATTTCCTCATTCCTCTCTCCTCCACCTAAGGACCCTTTGAAAGGTGGGAGTTGGACTCCCACAATTCCTGATCTTCTACTTTGGTTTATATCTGTTTACATTTACAAATAAACAGTTATAAAATGAGCATATATTTCCTTTTTCTAATAACCCCCTTACCACCCCCATAAAATGTTTGCCATGAGTTATGTTTTTCCTTAATTTTTTCTGTTGATGACTTCATTTGAATCAAGTCATATTCTTTCCTTAATACATTAAGTTCCAATAATATGCTTCATAGTTTACATATGAAATTTGAGGACATTAGTATTACATGATTCCATATTTTTCATCTCTAAACTCTGTTTTCCCCTGTTCATTATTTTTCCTGTCTCTTCATTTCATTATTGTGTGTTAGCAGTATTGCTTCATTGTGGTTGCAGCTCTAGTAGATTTCACTCTTTGTTATTCTTTCTTGGTTCTTTCTGAGCCACACAGAATTGTATTTCAACTCCCTCTGCTGTCCCACTCTAGTTTTTTCTCATTCTTTGTAGTTCTTTGAATGCTTTGATTAATTCACTCGATTACTTTGAATTCATGGCAATGATCTTGGCTAAGATTTTCATCTGCTTGCTGGCAATATTTTGTTCTAGTGATTATGGTCTTATTCTATTATTTGTTTTTCCTATTTCTTTCTTCTCAAGGCATTAAAAATAAAATGATTCTGTGTTGTATTCTTTCCTAACACAACACATTCTTGATTGAGGAGATGAATTACATTCGTATCAACAATTTTCACAATTCCTACATGAGGTAGTACCTGGTGGAGATTTATTTGTCTGTGAATTATTTAGTTTTTATTTGCCCTCCTGGATATACACAAACCACCAGCTTTTCAGTAGCCAAAGAGGACTATAATTCAATCTTTTTCTAGACTCACCTATAGACTGTTTTGTATAACAATGTTGTGTCTCATTCTGCAGAGTCAAATTTGTACTAAAAGAAGTCCAGTCCTCAATTCACTTATCATCTTTCTAACATTATAAACCATGCCCATCATTTGAAATCACAGTGAAAACAGGGGGTTTATATAAATGGCGTAACTGAAAATAATTCAGTGCAGAGTATCCTTAAAGGGGATAGTCATACATAAACGAAAGCAATACAGGATGGTGATTACCATAAAACTAACAACAAACAGGGATCTAGAATCTCCTAAGAAGGTAGAAAAGAGAGAGGAGGTGGAGTAAGTGAGCCAGCCAGCCATAAGAGCCAATATCCCAAAAGGATCTTTGTCTACTGGTAAAGGACTATCAGTCTATGGCTTATTAGGAAAGATCTCAGAAATAAGTATCTCAATCATATTTTCTTCATTTCCTAATATTTTCTTTGGAGATTACTGCTGGGGATGCTGTGAATGTGTTGCTCTGATTGATTGATAAATAAAACGCTGATTGGCCAGTAGCCAGGCAGGAGGTATAGTGTAGGTGGGATAAGGAAAGTGGGGAATTCTGGGAGGTGGAAGACTGAGGCAAGGAGACACTGCCAGCCACCACAAGGAGAAGCATGATGTAAGATACCAGTAAGCCATGAGCCATGTGGCAAGTATAGATTTATAGAAATGGGTTAGTTTAAGATATAAGAACAGATAACAAGAAGCCTGCCATGGCCATACAGTTTATAAGTAATATAAGTCTCTGTGTGTTTACTTGGGGGACACGAGTGGGAGAGATTAGTCCCAACTGCTGGCAGGCTGGGACACAGGGAAACTTCAGCTACAGATTACCATTAGCCAAAGTCAATTTGAAGCTGTAGGAAAAGAAAGGTATTTGGGTCATGTGGTCCATAATATGGGTAGTTGATTGTAGGGCCAAGCAGTTTAAATTAGATTCAGGGAGGAACAAAGAGAAACTGTTATGGTGAGAAGCAATTTTGGTTTTGGATCTCAGGGTTTGTCATCATCTTCTTTAGATTAGTAGGACATGTGAGAGAAAACATGGCAAACTTTGGTATAAGTACGCACAGGATTCTTTTCTTGGTATATTATTATATTCTTTCATTATTATTGACTTTGGTACTTTTCCCAATATACTATTTTGTGGGTGTCTGAGAATGCTAATAAAAGACTTATTTCCTATTGTATGAGATTATTATCAGGGAACTAAGGAGGAAGAAATGATCTACCTTATAACTGTGGCTCAGTATGAAAATGATTTGAAAGAATAATTCAGGACATGAAGATGACTTATTGGAGGCTGTTGCAGTATTCTAGATGACAGATGATACTGCCTTAGATTTGAGTAACTATAGAACTGGTGAGAAATGTATGAACTGAAAAGCGTGAAACAATGAAGGAGGTCTTGGTTTACGGGTTGAACAAGAGGGGTGAAGATGTGCAAACTTACGTAGATGGTGATTCCATTGATTGAAGAGGCTGATCCACAATAAGGGACCTATCGCGACCGCCTTGTTTTCTTTGCTCTCACACATTTCCTCATATTTACAGAAATGAAGAAAATACTTGGGGAGTACTATTGTCACTTTAAAACAAATATAACGTGACAAGGTTAGTCAGTGTTTTTAAGATTACCAACAGTACATGCCTTAAAACTTGGTATATTTATTTCCAAAGTATAAAAAATTATAGAATCTTGCTTCACTCAAAGAATATCCTTTGTTGAGGTCTTGTGGACTTCCTCCTGTCTGTTTTTGCATGTCTATTGGTATTATTCTTGTTCAGCTTGTGTTCAGACTGCCATATTGGTGAGAGTTTGTTGGTGTAGGCTCTAACATTCCTAGGAGACACAATCTCACAGAAAACTCCCTGATCCTCTCCACTCTCCTGAAATGTTTTCTGAGGTTTAGATACGGGAGTGTTCTTTATATGTATCCTTTGGGACCTTGTTCTACAACTCTGTATGTTGATTGGTTGTGGTTTTTCTGTAATGCTCTCCATCTGTTGCCAAGGGAAATTTCCTTAATGAAAGGTGAGAACTGTATTTATCTGTGGATATAAAGAAAAATATTTAGATTGTTGTTACAGATTTTGCTGGTTTAGTAAAGTGGTGTTTGTAGATTTTCCTCCAATACCCATGACTTCGCTAGACCTCATACCAGCTGGTTGTCCTATATCAAATGGCCATCCCTGAAAACATATATAAAAATAGCATTATACACACTGAGCAGCTTATATGTAGGAATGTATATTATAAACAGATACATATATGCATGTAATAACAACTACAAAAAAGGTCGTGAATCCAAGAAAGAACAAGGAGGGGTGTATGGGAGGCTTTGGAGGGAGGAAAGGGAATGGTAAAATGTAACTATATTATAATCTCTAAAATAAAAAAAAGTGTTCATTTATGTTGTGTGCATGTCTGTGTGGGAGAGATACCATGGGTGGAGGTCTGAGGATAATCTGCAGCAGTCAGTTCTGTATCTCTAGCAGCCAAAGTGTGTAGTAACTTCAGCCATAGGATCTTACTATGTATTGCCAGTTGGGTAACCAATGGCAATGCCAATAGCCTATATTGTTTCGGGGACCTCTGGAGTCTCCCTAACCAATAAATTGTAGGGATGTATCTCTTGCTTTGCACTGTAATGTTTCATTTCCCATGTCTTCTAGAAGCAACATTGCCCACTCATACAGGTTAATTTTGTTTCAATCCCCCCTTTTTAAAGTTGTGTTTTGAAAGAAGCCATTTTCTTACTATTTATACCAAATGTTCAAAATATGCTAATTAAATATTATATTTAGCAATATAAAATTATACGATGTGGTTAATCTACAAATATGTGGCTAGACTATAAATCACCTCTGGGTCAATGTGCTTTTGAATGCAAGTGTCTATGACAGACTAGGTTTAGAAATTTCTGGTTTTGCTTGTGTTCTGATAACATTTCTCTTTAAAATAGTGACAATCTGTCTTCATGTGCTTTTACATAATGAATATTAATGAACATAATTGAGGGTTAATACTTTCATTATTTCCTTCTGTTTGCTTGCTCCATTTTTCAAAAAATTCTCCCCTGCCCCCTCTCTTTCATTGTTTGTACATGATGTTTAAGTACCTGGTCTTTCCTTACCTCTCAATCAATCAATGCTAAGTGTCCCAAAGGTTAACATGCATTTAGAATAGTGCTTTCATGAGGTGGTGGAGCAGAAGTCATACTGGGTATGTTGAAGAGAGTCTAGGTAAAGGAAAGCTAGAAGACAGCTCTTTCCGGAAGGAAAGAAAGTTAGTGCCTTTATTGAGTTTTAAGTACTGCTGTACATAAAAACTTTCACTGTGGAAATCCAAAGCCAAGATACAGAGAGTGAAAGCTAACCTGTCATTTTCAGCCACTCTAGGTGACCCATTCAAAAAATCACTGAGGAGCAGCGAAATTTTCTGTGTGCAAGAATTGTGTTTATAAAAGGCATGTGTGGGTAGCTTTTATTTAAGACTAAAATATTTTGACAAACCCAAACTGCAACTAGAAGCCCTGTCACTAAATTTAGCTCTATACATTGAGATGTAAAGTGGTGCTAATCACATATTCCATCTGTCAAAATCCTTGGCAGACTGGGTTAGTGAGCAAGGAAGGCATAAAAGCAGAAAAAAGTGTCTGCCAAGGGAAAAATAGATGGTTATAAATACAGATTTTATCTGTAGATTCAAGTGTTTTCACTAAACATGCCAAGAAAGGAGAATTTAGAATCTCAGTGAAAGGATTTTTAAAAGAAGCTAAAATAAACATGAAAAAGACAGACCATGAGAACAATCAAGACGGGGAATAGCCACTGATTCTTCCCCCAATGTCTTATAATTTTATTGAATTTGAACCCAGCTCTAACTTGAAGATATTAGAAAACTTAACTTAGGATTTATTTTTCCTATTGATATTCAGCTGGAAGGGTAAGTCATACATTATTTAAATGAAGAATAATAAATCCATTTGAAAGGGCTAGATCAAACTCATACGGATATGTATTATTCTCCCAGAACTTCAGACTCCAAAGGCAGCTGGAGGACCCCAGAGGTTGACAGTTCATTTTCCTGCACGTATAGCTCTCCAGAAAGATGGCTTCGTGTCTTAGTGGTTTCTCAGGTAGGCAGCTACTCGCACTGCTGCCTTAATCTCCACTAAATCTTGATTCAATGCTTTCTGCTCTATCGTCTTCAGTTTTCCATGTATCTGGTAACTATCAGACATCGATCAGATACTAAGTATGACATTTAACGCCATCAATAAAATCTTATTTCCATAAGGAAACACAGGGAGTTGAGTGGAATGAGCCAAGGGCTCTAGGCGCTGAGGGAGGTGTGTGTGAACCGAATCACGAAGCTATGTGAATAAGGTGGAGTATATGTGAAAATAGAACACTCGGGAAGTGGAATCAGACTGTGCAAAGACGTGCGGGTGTCAAGAGCATAAGTTCCAAAAGTACTACATCTACCAAGTAAAGGTTAATAGATGTAGCAGGGTAGAAGCAGATGAGGTTAGAGCACCCCTCTCCAAAATGTCTTTGAAGGGGATTAGTTTTTCTACAGAAAACTTCCCAAAGATGACTTTGAATAAACAATGTAAATTATAGTTATCTTCCAGAAATTTGGGAACTATTATCATATTAACATTATAAGAAATCCTATTATATCAACTCACATTATCTCTAACCATATGATTCCAAAGAATGTCTTATGTTAGTAGATCACTGTCGGTACACAGGAATTGTATTCTGTGGGGTACACTGGGAAGTGTGGCACTAGCCTGGGTGAAAAGACTAATGTGACATTTAATAGCTTTAAAGCTGGGGGTGAACACAACCAGAATTTGTCTTAGAGCTCTCCCTCACAGCTTGAATGCATGCCAACTCTGGCAGTGTTGTGGACTTAGGTAGAAAGGAATGAAACACAGAGAGAAGGAAGAAAAAGCTACTGTGATATTTCAGAGCATCGTGGTCTGAATGAAAACCGCAGTTGTAGAATGGAGAAGAAAGAAGAGGAACAGGGATGGAGTAGACAGAATTTAATGGGAACTCTTAATAAACAGATGAGGCTCCAGGGACCACAGAGAGCTGTAGTCAGGTGGGTATCCAAGGAGGAAGCCATGCAGCAAAAGGTTTGGAGTAGCATTTGGCTGAGGCTGCCGTTGTAAGCAATGCTCAAAGAAGATGAAGCTGGAGGCAATGCCCATGACATTAACAGGCTGACTGAAATGGAAGCCCCCTGGAGGCCCTTTCCACTTCCAGACTGTGGTCTCATTAGGTTATGTCCATTGAAAACATTAGTACAGCAGTGTCATGAGGCGGCTCCTCTCTGGGGCATGGTTAACTATACAGTCATTTGATCTCTCTGCCTTCTCCATTCTGGATTGTCTGCTGAAGGACAGAGCCGCCTGATTTCCTCTGAGACATTTTAGAGCTTCACGGCACCCTATCTGTTTCTTCAGCTCTTTGTCCTCTTGATTTTCTTAGCATCCTGTTTGCAGTCCATTCCTTAATCCCCATGATTAAGTCCCTCTCTTGCTCACTTCAGGAATTAAAGGTGCTAATTTTGATTTCTCTTTGGCCACTCTCTGACACTCCTTCATACTGTGATCATATTGTTGCAGGCATCTAGCTAATGTCTGTTAGGGTAAATGTTGTGGTAGGTTGGCCAGCTTTCCCAGTGTTCTTGGGAGTTAGGATATGTTACTATCTGTGCTAAAACTAAGGACATCCTACTCAACTTGGACCAGCTGTTGAACTTAAGTTTCTATGGCTGTATTATTCACTACCATCTCCTAGCACAGTGCTTGTTATATGGTAGCCTATACATATTTCTAATTACTACCAATTAATTGAAAATCTCAACTTACTTATGTATTTTTATATTAGTTTATTATGATAGAAGACAGTGCTGTATTCATTTTATCCACGAGAAACTGCTGTCTCAAGAGGTTACCATCAGTCAAGGATCTTCCGTATGGCGTGAAGCGGAGTCGTGATTTGAACCTAGATCTGTTTGATTTCAAACTTGTGTTAATTCCAGACTGCAACCCTTTTTCTGTAGCCTGACATCCTCCACCTGCTGAGTTAGTGGGTTGGTGCTGAGCGTGGGGGCTGTCAGAGACAGGCTCCAAGGGAATGGGAAATGCTAATAGAGTCTAGCACTCTGTAAACTCTCAGTAATAGCTACCACTCTCCTCTCTCCAGGGCCTTCTTCCCCAGGGAAGCTTGTTATCTACAAGAAACATGAATTTGTTAGAAAGAGAAAATTCTTAACTATCAGCATGAGTTAGAAACCAGGCATTTGTAGTAACTTTTATCTCCATGCACATATCATAAAATGTATTGCTTTAATAACTCCAAACCTTCTTGTACTCCTTAAATAACAGCTTTTATAACTGAAATTAAGGTGCTATGAGGATTAATGGCAAGAATTCTTCTGTGTGTTTACTTAAAGGTATTTTCACAATGGAATTTGTGCCTTCCATATTTTCCCACGACCATCTTATGAAAATAACCAATTTCTGACACCTGCCATAGAGCAGAGTAACTCCTTCTAAATCCTCTTAGTAGTTTAGATTTATAATGCAACGCCTAATTCTTCTAATAGAATATTATCATCAGATTAGTTTCTCATGTGGCAGCTATTATTCTAGCACAATAAACAAATGTAGCTCATAATTGTAAATTGTATTGTGATTAATGGATGTGCCATCCTTGCTCAGCAGTAACATATTTGCTCTTCGTTTAATCAAATTTCAAAGGAGATGAAAGAAGGAATTATGATAAGATACCTACGAGATGGAACTGGTTTAGAGTTCCCGGTCGGCACGTCTCTCCCTGTATGAGAGCAGCATCCCTGATGTGAATTGTGTGTGGCCAGGGGTTACAGTGGGCCGAAATGTGCATGGGGCCATACATCCATCATCAAGTACACAATCTGATGTTAAGATTTCTGCTCCATATTACAAAACAGTGGAAAAATAGCCACAAACCAGCATCAATGCCTACTCTTAAACTTTCACCCAAGTCCTCCCCATCATGCTTCCCTCATGTGGAAAGTGGAGGCAACTTCTCAATTTGTTGTTGGTTTAGCACCACATTTTATTTTATTTATTTTTAAAATATTTTTATTTTATAATTAACTTAATTTCACACGTCATCCAGGGATTCCCCTGTCACCCTCCTCTCACCCCCCAGCCCTCCCTTACAAATCCATGCCCCATTCCCACCTCCTCCAAGGCAAGGTCTGCCCTGGGGAGTCAGCCTAACCTGGTAGACTCAACCGAGGCAGGTCCAGTCCCCTCCTCCCTACACCAAGGCTGAGCAAAGTGTCTCAGCATAGGCCCCAGGTTCTAAAAAGCCAGTCCATGCACCAAGGACAGGTCCTGGCTCCACTGCCTGGGGGCCTCCCAAATAATTCAAGCTAATCAACTGTCTCACTTATTCAGAGGGCCTGGTCCAGTTAACCAATGGCTGAGGAACCACCATGGAGCAGGTTAAATTTTTTAAATTGTGGTCATATTATAGTTGATCCAATAGTCACTAATAAAAAAGACAGCTTAATGTGGAAACCTGTAATGGGTTATAAAAATGCATTAGGAAATACCTCCATGAATAATTTAAGGCCTTTATTTCATAATGCCAAGTCAAAACAAAGATGACCTTTGCTACTAGAAATCAAACTGTATTGAAATGCTCATTTCAGAATGAAATAAAAACATTTTTATTTTTATCACTATGCTTAATGATGGGATTAAGCAGCCAATGTGAACATCCTGGGTGTCATCATCTTGGGGCCAATCTGAGAAGACAGTGTTGTGGGTAGCCATCCCAGCTTTGGTCTGGAAGTTCCAACCCCCATTGAGGCTTCAGTAACTACCATGCCTACAAGGCGGGGCCAAGAGAGGGCCCTGAAGACCCAAGATCCAGATACGCTGTCTTCTCTTGGTTCCTGGACTTGTAGGTACATCTCTATAGTTACGTTAGTTAGGTTATCCAGATTTACAGATACATAGGTCAGATGGACAGGTAATCTTCAAACACTTCATAGACCTAGAGAATATGGCATTTAAATAACTTAGAATTCTGTTGACGCGAGACACAATTGTTCCTGGCAGCACCAATTTGATCCCAGGAGAATGTTGGGCTTCTAAGACATTTCCATTTGAAAGTTTGTCTTCTTGGCACAAAATGTCCTACTGGGCAAAGAACTGCCCTTGCCTCGACTGCTGACAGTACGAATGCAATGCTGTCCTTTCTGGACAAGTGGGGCACAAGGAAAGAGACCACTGTACTCTGCCAAGACAGGGTAAGATGGTCTTTCAGAATTCCTGCTTCTGAAAATGGTCTGTCTGATTCTCTTGGCCTGTAGCCAATTTGAATGCACCAACAATGCTGAGAAACATTAGGTGACTGTCCAGGCTGCCAGCTGTCTCAGTCTACTCTTGCAAGATTCCTGAATGTTGCTTGCATCCATCTACCATTTCTCAGGTACCATTATATTCTTTCTCAGGTCTTTGATGGGATTGAAGACTAGCAGTTATAGTTACAACTTAGTATATATATGTAATCTTAGATATACTATTATCTAATAGTATATACTATTATCTTAGATAGAACATATTAAGTATTAGATTCAAGTTCTTTAGGATAGGACACCTTTTGAAATGATCTTTGTAACATGCCATTTACCTATGCTCTATACTTCTCTGGATTTTAGTATGTGTTTCTTGCTTGATACTGTTTGCATTGATTGTAGTTCCATCTTATCTAGGTCATTATCCCTCATCACTCCTGGACAATATTTGATAACCATTCCTTTGTATATAATCTTGTATTAAGCTAGGACCTTCTTATTTAGACAAAAGGGGAAGATGTAGTGGGTAGCCATTGCAGCTTTGGTCTGGAGGTTCCAATCCCCATTGAGGCTTTGGTAACTATCACGCCTACAAGGCAGGGCCAAGAGAGGGCACTGAAGACCCAAGATCTGGATGTGCAGCCTTCTCTTGGTTCCTGGACCCTGAACACTAGAGGTAGACTGAACAGAGTTCTCCAGAGAACACTGCCAGACTGTGCTACATCGTCCCCAGACCTTGTAGCCTATCCCTTCATTTGTGAGTTACCCCACAAAATAAACCTCCCTTTTAACTATGTGGACTGGCTTTAATAATTTCACCAATAAGACAGTGGTTCTCAACCTTCCTAATGACTCTACTCTTCCTCAGATTGTAGGGATCCCCAAACAGGAAATTATTTCATTGCTACTACATAACTGTAATGTTGTTACTGTTATAAATTCCCACTGTTGGTGGGAATGCAAACTTGTACAACCACTATGGAAATCAGTATGGCGGTTTCTCAGAAAATTGGGAATCAAACTACCTTAAGACCCAGCCACACCACTCTTGGGCATCTACCCAAGGAATGCTCAATCATACTACAAAGATACATGCTCAACTATGTTCATAGCAGCACTATTTGTAACAGCCAGAACCTGGAAACAACCTAGATGCTCGTCAACTGAAGAATGGATTAAGAAAATGTGGTACATATACACAATAAAGTTCTACTCAGCAGAGAAAAACAATGACAGCATGAAATTTGCAGGCAAATGGATGGAACTAGAAAAACCATCCTGAGTGAGGTAACCTAAACCCAGAAGGACAAGCATGGTATGTACTCACTCATAAGTGGATTCTAGATATAAAGCAAAGAACAATCAGACTGCAACCCACAGAACCATGGAGGCTATATATATATAGCATGGGGGACCCTAGGATAACTGTGGCTTATAGTAAGTTTTGGTTTTACTCAACTACTGAGCAAGCCTCAATGAAACATTTCACTATTAAGATACGAATTTATACTGTATCAAGCTGATAGTAGAAAAAATAAATAAATTAATTAATAAAAAAATAAAAAAATTTGAACTATTAAAAAAACACCAAACAAACATATTTTGCTAAAGTAAAAAGGGGGGAGCTAGGGGCTCATCATTCCTCTCCACATTCTATTCTTTCCCTTGATATGTATATATATATATATATATATATATATATATATATATATATATATATATCAATGGATTCTGCTGGAGTATCTGCTGCAGATAAGCACTGGAGGGCTTCTGTTGCAAATCACCCTCTGGAGAGATGAAAGGATCTTTCTACTGGCAATTGATGGGGACCTGATCTGGTGTTGGTGTGGGTCTGGGGTTCTGTTTATGTCTTTCCTCAGGACAATGAGGTCCCTCTTTGGATTCCTGAGTGCTGTTTTCACCCTGTGACTGCTGCTGAAACCCAACATGACAGAGACCTATTGGGCCTTCATGAAAAACTCTCCCCTTCTGATGCCAATGGGGATTGAGAGGCCAATATGGCCATCTTTGGCAAACATTAACATAAGCCTAGGAACTGTAGCCACACGGTTGGATTCTCCAGAAGGTAATATATGGTAACTGCTTTTTCAAGTATGTTTGAGAACGTGTCACCCAGATATCTTAGAGATTAAGGATAACCCTGAAGGTCACTGACCTCCATTTGTTAACAGTAGCATGCCAGCTAAGCTTTTCATTTTCACAATCCTCTTCAAGCTGGTGTAGTACCTACTTTTCAGGAGTGGCTCTGTGCAACATTTATTGGCCTCCTGAAATTCATTTATCCCCCTTTGAAGATACCTTAAAATTTGTGAGCCTGAATGTAGCCATTATGAGACCATTAGTTCTGCTCCTTGTGAGCTGCCTGTTTTTTTCTTTATGGTTCTTAGTTGTTCTTTTGCAGAGCTGCCAGCTTAAGCGTGCTGGGATCAAGAAAAATGGGCCTTGGTGGTTTGTGTTCCTGGAGTTGTGTCTATGCCAATGGATTCCCATATGCTCCAGAAGAGAATTTGACATTGCTGCTGCCGTTGTTGCTGTTATAGCAGTGGTGGCCACCGCTGCTACTGTTTCTGGGATTACCATTTCATAATTGGATACTATAGCTAGCATAGTGGAGACCCTGGCAGCAAAAGTAGCAGCTACCACAGTTAGTTAATCTTTCATTCTATTGGGCATGATAAATTTAATTAAATAGTTATACACATTTCGATTGGTTTTGAAAGTTATAAATTTATAAACTCAAGTTCCATTTGCTTTGGGATACCATCTTACAAGGACTCCAATTTGCAGTAAGGCTCATTTAGGAAGGGAATGGCTCAGTTGCCTTTAGCCTACTGGCTATGGGTGGGTTAGGACTTCTTTTGGTCTTTTCTATGTCGAACACACAGAGTGCAAGCCCAGCGTCACTTTGAGATCTTTGGCAGCAGTTAACTCTGCAGCTCACACACAATTGAGCCTGTATGATAATGAGTATTCAGAGATGGGTAATGCCTGGGGGGCACTCACCAACCTAAGACAGAGTGCCTGTGTGGCCTGGGCAGGTGTCTCCATGGCAGGTAAGGTGACCTGCTGATGTCTTACGCAACCTAAGTCAGAAGCTCATGTTTTAGTAAAAGGGGGGACCTGTAGGGCCCTGGCCCCTGTTTTGGGTAGCTGTTGTCCTGTTGCTGACCTTGACCTTGATGTCCTCCCTATGCTAATTCCCTGCCAGGTTCCACCCTCCCGAATGCTTAAGGGAAGTCTCTTGTCTGTGTATCCTGTATATTGGGCATTAACAGCTTAGATACAAGATTGTAAAACATCAGTAGCGAACTTCTGCCCTCGGGGTTCTCCCATTGTGCTGTAAGCCTGTATTTAAGACCTCCTCCCTCCTTCAATAAACAGCATTTGGCATTCAAAAAAATCATAATGTAAATATTTGATGGGGTCATGGCCCACAGGTTGAGATCTAATGGCTAAAGAGATTCAACTCACTGATCAGCAAACTTAGTACACCTACCCTGTTTCCTTTAAAAGTATATTATAAATTTTCAGTTCACAGTTATCCAAGTAATATCTAAGTACTTCCAAGACAAAAAAGAGAGAGAGATAGAGAGAGGTTTTTTTTCTCTCTCTTCATATTCTCCAGATAGGTTGGCACACTAACATATCTTATGGCATTTTTACATATATATTGAATTATAAACTGATCTTAAATTTGAAATAACCATGTAAAGAACATATAAAGATTTCTAATGAGATATAAAAAATAAGTTAATGTGACAAATCTCAAAGTTGAGGGATTATTAATCTTCGTGTTTGATAGAAGGAATAATATCCCACTAATTACCAAAATTTAATGATCCATCCTTAACATCAATTATCTGCTGTTCTTGCCTCCAGTTAGAAGAGAGTTCAGAATATGAGTCAGATGTGCCTGGCTAAACACAGGCATGTTAGCAATGTCTCCCCAAACAGCAGCATTTTATATGGTTTCTTTTTAAAATATTGTTTGAATTGTTCTCACAATATTACGAAAACCTAGGGAATACTTGTCATTCTGAATATTCTATATTATTTTTGTTGGCATCTACCTTATATTCAAAATGGGAACAGACATACATCAATTAAATTGTATCCGGCCTCATCTACAGAGAAATAGCAGCTGGAGGGGAGGAGATCAGAAACATGAAGATAAAGAAAAGAGAACACTTCTATTCTTGAAAGCAGGCTCTTAGTAACCTTGACCAAGTGTGGGATGAGGTTGAGGAAGGTACAGAAGCTTATGCTTTCTGCTAGAGGTGTGGAAGGATATAAAGTGCTGAGTACATGCAGATCATAAGGGTAAAGTAAACTCTCCCTCTATTAACGTGACTATTTGGTGAGATAGAAGAGAAATCGGATTTCTACACCCTCTACTAGTGTAGACTGTTGAGACTAAATTTCAGAAGAGGGTGTTTTAAAACCACAAATTGATATTTGATTCATAATGTGTTAACAAAATATCTTAGTTTGCAATGGTGTGTGAGCTCCCAGAAATTTTATGTGAGTTGGAAATAATTCTCAGGGGCATATATGCTGATGGTTTGGGGAAAATTTAGAGGGTTAGGTGAGGTCATGGACAAGGATATTTGAACTAGTGCATTTGCTGAATCTTACAAGATAATGCACTCTGCCATATTATTATGCTATACGACATCCATCTCCAGAAGCCCAGGAGACACTAGAATTATGTTCTGGATTTCTCAGTCCATAAACTTGCAAGCATTTGTTTACAAATTAGCCAGCTCTAAATAGTCATCTATAACACCCCAAAATGGACTAGGTTGTGGGTCCCTCCTTTGTTAATATTACTTATATCCATTTGATTTCATAAAAGCATGCTTCAATAACAAGAATTTATTTCACTCTGTTTTAAGTATAAAAGACTGAACTCTAGCTTCTTTAAAAAGCCTGGGTATTATTCAGTGATTGGAAGTTGCTGATACAGGATGTCTGAGTGGTAAATGAGCCTAACTTTAAAGATTGGGCATCTTCCACTAATACCATGGCATCAAAGCATGCTATGTCTTAAAAAGACTCACTAAAGATAAACCAAGCACACCATTGATGTTGGCACAGAAAGAACAATGTGGGTTTTATTCACCTCATCTCAGAATCATTTGAGGGAAACCCTACATTACTAAACAACACTGAACTCCCACTTGGTCCTTCTCTTTCATTTCTTCCCCTCAGCCTGTCTTAAATTTTAGGACTGGCATTCTGTAGACATCATTCATGATGGGGACATAAAGTGCCCCTCAAGTAGTAATGACTGGCCTTGGTACCAGCAAGACTCTGTTTAACCAAACCTAAGACAAGGACCAACCAGGCCACAGACTGACAAGATTGTCTGACCCTGTGTATTTCCTGCCCCTTGCTTTGCCTTTTTTGCTTCTTCTGAAGAAGACCACACTGTTTCTTCCTTTTCTCATGTGGTTTTCATTCACCATGGTCTCCTATTTTTTGTTCTCCCTCTCTGTTCTTGATCCAGCTGGGATCTCCCGCTCCCACAGGCTCTCTTTCCCCTGACCCTCGCCCTTCATTACTCCCACTCATGTCCAGGTTGCTCATGTAGATCTCAGCTATTTCTCCATCATTAGGCAATCCCCGTGTCTTTCTTGGGATCCTGTTTTCCAGGTAGCCTCCCTGGTGATGTGAGTAGCAGTCCAGTCATCCTTGTTCCACCTCTAGTATCCTCCTATGAGTGAGTACATACCATATTTGTCTTTCTGAGTCTGGAAGAAACCAAGTGCTAGAGAGGCCCACAGAAATCCATAAAGATACCCCCACAATAGACGGCTGGCAATGGTCGAGAGACAGCTGGAACTGACCTACTCTCTTGATGGGATGGCCAAACACCCTAATAGTCATGCCAGAAACCCCATCCAAGGACTGAGGAATCTGGATGCAGAGATCCATGGTCAGGCCCCGGGTGGAGCTCCAGGAGTCCAATTGGTGAGAAAGAGGAGGGTTTGTATGAGAGAGAATTGTTGAGACCAAGGTTGGAAAAAGCACAGGGACAAATATACAAATGAAAGGAAACACATGAACTATGAACCAATAGCTGAGGAGCCCCCAACTGGATCAGGCCTTCCAGATAAATAAGACAGTTGATTAGCTTGATCTGTGTGGGAGGCATCCAGACTGTGGGACCGGGTCCTGTCCTCAGTGCATGAACTGGCAGTTTGGAACCTGGGGCTTATACAGGGACACTTGACTCAGCCTGGGAGGAGGGGACTGGACCTGCCTGGACTGAATCTACCAGGTTGAACTCAATCCTCCAGGGAGTCTTTGACCTGGAGGAGATGGGAATGGGGGTGGGCTGGGGGAAGGTGGGGGTGGGTGGGTGGGAGGGGGGAGAACAAGGGAATCTGTGGCTGATATGTAAAATTAAATTTAATAAATAAATTTAAAAAATGAAAAAAAAAAAGAATACCACAGCTATTGTCAGTACCCCAAAGACACGCCTTAGGATGTTAGTTTCTCTTTCTTTTCAAGTGATGGACATATAAAAATAAATTCCTTTCTTTCTTCTCTAGCACTCATTTTTTTTCTGAGACAAAGATCTTGTGTCTCTAAGAAAGAACTCTAGTGAATTCTAAGCACAATCAATTTTAGTTAGGATATTTTCATGATTCCAAAAACAAGCTTCATAATTAGCATAAATTCATATTAGCAATTTGCATTTTCCTCCTAATGTCCCAGCTTCTCCCAGCTTTATCAATACCTATTAATAAACCACTTATTATTTCTGTTTTTTAACAGAGTATGTGGCCTTTTGTGACTAGTTTATTTTGTATTATATTTTAAGGTTCATTCATATTCAAGCATTAATCTTTTCTTCATTATTTATGTTGCCAAATAATATTCTACTCTAAGAACATACTCCTTTTTATTTATACATTCACCTTATGATGGCCATTTGGACTTCTGCTTTTTGATTATTATTATTTATGTTATGGATTTTAAATAATTACATTTATTTATTTATTTATTTAAACAAAATGATATGTATGACAGGTTTGTCTACTTTCCAAGTAGCTCAGGATAACCTCAAACTCTTGATCATCCTAGCTCTACCTACTGGAGTGCCGGAAAGATAGGTGTGTACTGATACACTCAGGTATGCAGTAAACTGATTGAACTCAGGGCTTCTTGCAAGCACTCTACCAGCTGAGGTGACATCCTCAGCTCCAGTTTTCTGTTCTACTCTTTGACATTTCCATCCATATTTAGTGAATTTCAGTTCTGTTCACCCCCTTCCATTATGCTGTCATATCTGCCTTCCACCTATTGAAAGACATCTTCCCAACCACCCTCCTTCTGCTTTCTTGTGTGCATGACCCACTGAGATTCAAAAGGGCTGCCTGCATGAGCACGGGTGAGAGGCTGTCTGCTAAAGCATGGGCAACTCATCATTGGCTCCATTAAAGAAGAGATGGACATTTCTTCCCATAGCGTAAATCAATGTCAATAGTCATGGAGGGTGGGATTTCATGAGTCCTTTTCCATTGCATGATGAAATCTTGTCAAATCCAATCATATCCAAGTATTGCATAGGTAACCAAAGCTGCCATGAGTCCACAAATCCAGAATATATGATGTTTAGATGATATCTTTTTCAGCATTCTTCCCCAAACTCTGTATATTATATTGTTTCCACCCCCTCTTCTGCTTTGTTATCATATCCTTGAAGGAAGTGAGGTGATAATGCTGGTGATATTATTTTGTGGCGGAATTTTTTTGTTTGGGGGAAGGTATAAATAGACTAGACAGACTGGTAAATAACACACTAACTCATTGATTAACTCATGGAGAAGGAGTTAGTATTTTTCAAGGCAACTCTATGCACCACTTGATATTCTTACCAGCTTTCATGGCTCTACCTTCAGATACTGTGTTGTAGAATATTATTTTAAGGTGTGTTACTTTTGTTTATGTTGAATTTTTTTTTAACTCTGTGAGGCTGTGTTACTTTGCCTGTCTAAAACACTTGATAGTCTAATAAAGAATTGAATGGTCAATAGCAAGGCAGGAGAAAGGATAGGGGGTACTGTCAGGTGGAGCAAATATATAGAAGGAGAGATCTGGGAGGAGAGAAGATCAAGGAAGTAGCCAGAGAAGGAGGAGGACTCCAGGGGCCAGCCACCATAGCAAACCATGGCGTAAGAGTAGGATTTACAGAAGTAAGAGAACGGGAAAAGCCCAGAGGCAAAAGGTAGATGGGATAATTTAAAGTTAAGGAAAGCTGGCAAGAAACAAACCAAGTTAAGGCCAGACATTCATAATAAGCCTCCATCTGTGATTTATTTGGGAGCTGGATAGCGCCCCCCCCCCAAAGAGCCAAAGAACAACAACAAAACTGACCATCAATCATCTCAAGATCACACTGTGGTTGTCACCATTCACAGCTGGGCTATTCTCACTAAGGCTTATTTCCATCATTATGTTGCTTGACAGAGTGCAGTCACCTTGTAATGGCAATGATTTTTATCAAGGTCTTCGTGACTGTCTTTTTTACCATCTCTTTTAAACTGTCTGTCTTTGATAACATTAGCCCAGCTCCTAGCCTCCATTAATTAATTGCTGGCCAATCCACCTATTGCTTTCAGCCATATCCTGAAGCATAAATTGTTCCACAGTCTGACCCAATTAAACTTCGGTCTCCTTTGTAGAGGTGTTCTTTGAAGCTGGCTTTTGAGATTTGTCCTCAGCTCAGAAAGGATCTCCTTAGCTAACTCATTCTTAGCTCTGCTAAATTCTGTCTAACTTGTGGTTTGGTTGCTGACTTGATGGAGCTATCAGCCTCCTTTCAATCATCTTCACACCCTTCCTGTAAAGCTGGGGAACGGAGACAGTGATGCAGTTTTTGAGAACTCATGCCCCTTCTCTGCACACGGGGTGCTGTATGAAGCACCTCCTCTGTTTTGCTTACCTGTTTAGCCACAAAAAACCTCTCACTTGCTCATAAGTAACACGAGACAAGGGTGTTGGGAACCCTTGATGATTTGTCAATTTTGATGATCCTGGAGTAGAGCTTCCCTCTTTTGAGAGAGGACTGGTAGAGCAAAGGAGTCTCAAAGTGCTCAGCCATTTTTTTGTGGAATAGTTTCTGCAACAAAGTGTTCCAGAAAGAGAGGTCCTGGTGGCTTGCGGTACCACCTGAGGTTCATGACTGAGGTGTGTGTGTATGTGTGTGTGTGTGTGTGTGTGTGTGTGTGTGTGTGTGTGTGTGGTATGGGAGATCCCTCTACTTGCCTAGGATTCAGTTTTGCTTTCACTGAGCTGGGAGGAGATCAGGTAATAGCTTAAAATACCAGACTCTCATCATCATTCTCACCCAAATTCTTATGGCTTTATGGCTTTAGGAATGGCCAGTGATTTTAGTTTCTGTTTTCTCTTAAATTAACATTGCAGGTCACAGTTGTTTCAGGGTGATACTGTTGGCAATTCCAAGAAGGCCATTGTAGATGTAACCAACTGTCTTATTAAATAAGAAACACAGAAACAATGTAAAAGAGAAAGCCAAGAGGTCAGATCTCAGAGCTAAAATCTCACCCTTCCTCCTGCTGTGTCCCAGCTTCTCGAAAGAGAGCTATTTCCTGTGTGTAAGTCGTTTTTCTAGTCATTCTGCCTCCTCATTGGTTGTAAACCCAAACACGTGACTGCCTCGTCACTGTCTGAATGTATAGCCCCCTAGGTCTTAAAGGCATATGTCTCCAATGCTGGCTGTATCCCTGAACACACAGAGATCTATGGGATTAAAGGTGTGTGCCACCACCGCCACACTCTGTCTATTGCTCTAATAGCTCTGACCCCCGGGCAACTTTATTTATTAACATACAATCAAAATCACATTTCAGTACAATTAGACAGGCTGCCAGCTGTCTTGGTCTACTTTTGCAAGATTCCCGAAAGTTGCTTGCATCCATCTACCATTTCTCAGGTACCATTATGTTCCTTCTCAGGTCTTTGATGTGGTTGAAAACTAGATAGTTGTAATTTCCTCAGTTATGATAAAAGATAAGTTAGATATAAAACCTTAAACTCACAAATATAAGATAGATAGGACATCTTCTTTAATATTTGTAACTGTAATTCTTGCTCGATAATTGTTTTGTTATATGTAATTTTACCATGTTAAAGTTAAAACCTTCCTTTTTAAAAAAAGAAAAAAAGGGGAAGTGCTGTGGATATTGCTCTATATAAATAAAACACTGATGGCCAGTGACCAGGCAGGAAGTAGGTTGCCAGGCAGGAAGTAGGTGGGACAAGGAGAGAGGAGAATTCTGGGAAGCGGAAGGCTGAGGGGGGAGATACTACAGTCACCGCCAGGACAAGCAGCATGTGAAGACGCCGGTAAGCCACCAGCCATGTGGCAAGGTATAGATTTATAAAAATGGGTTAATTTAAGATATAAGAACAGTTAGCAAGAAGCCTGCCATGGCCATACAGTTTGTAAGTGATATAAGCGTCTGAGTGATTATTTTATACGTGGATTGTGGGACTGCGGGGCTTGGGGAACCTGGAGAGAAGCCCTCCAGCAACAAATGCACCTTTCCTGGAACTCACTTGGTAGACCAGGCTGGCCTTGAACTCAGAGATCTGCCTGCCTCTGCCTCCCAAGTGCTGGGATTAAAAGCATGCACCACCACCACCGCCCGGCTCTGTCTATGGCTCTAATAGCTCTGACCCCCGGGCAACTTTATTTATTAACATACAATCAAAATCACATTTCAGTACAATTAGAATACCACCACAGGCCATTCCAGAGTGTCTCTCTTGAGAAGAAAGTATACTCTTGGTACATGCCAATTTGTTTAGGACAAGAGAGAAAAATCTAAGAGCTACAAAAGTACAATGTCAGAACACCCACGAAGGGTCAAAATCAATTTTTGTGTCATACTTTTTTGTGACCGAAAAAGTCTGCAGTGTTAAGAAGTGTTAAGAAAAGAAAAACAATAAAACCATCTATTTGTGACTTCAGTCTGTGGGCAGCTGCAGAGTCCCAGTTCAGTTGGGGTTTCTAGGCAGGGTCTCACACAGTGCAATGTAGGTACTTGGGGGAAAGAATCTGTGTTCTTGTCCAAACCTTGAAGGATGACAGTTCTTTGCCTAAGCTCCACATGGTCATTGCAGAACCATCTCGGTGCTGCTGTGGAACCGAGGCTCCCTTTCACTGTTGGTATCTGCTCTTAACTGTGGTGCCTCCCACAGTTCCTTGCTACACAAGCTTCCCTCTCAGCTCACTCACACCATGGCTCTCATTTTCAGGCCTGCAGGAACTTTCTTTGTGACGTTTTCTTAGTGAGACATCATGTAACATAATGGTCCAAGTGTCATGACATCTCCCTTGCTATATAAAGTGAGGAGCATGCCATCGAATCATCTCAGCCATAATCTGACATACTCACACAAATTCTACTTAACACTGGAAGAGATGGGGTTGACTCACTCACTGTCAGGATTCAGGTGTTTATGCAGTTTCAGAATAGCTGGTGGTGGGTTGCTGGCACAGCCATCCATTTAGGTAGGAGAGTCTGCTGGACATTTTTCTTGCAAGCCTCCCTGATGTTGAATCTCTTCGGGCAGGACAGCACCTCAATCTTGATGCATTTGCTCTGTAGTCTCTGATAGGAATCACAACATCAAATTACGACATACATTATTTATCTTTCATTTCTACTTTACATTCTGAAGGCATCTTCCTCCAAGGAGCTTGGTGCAACCTTAAAAAACTTTTAGTTCTATGTTCAATCTTCAAAACAGTAGAAGTGGAACTTTGGAAGAGGGAAGGTGTGAAGAAGCAGGTTGGGTCAGCCAAGGAAAGATACGAGGTGACCGACACCAGCTTGCAGGAAAGGAGGAGCCCAGGAAAAAGAGAGCAACAAAGGGAAATGTTCATATCTTGATACAGTTTAGTAGTAAATCAAAAGAGGAGTATTATCAGCTTGACTGATTATTCAGATCCCTATTTTTAAATCTCCAGCTAATTAGTAAGTGGAAGTTAAAAATTTTAAAAGCTTCGAAGAACATTCTAGGCAGAGATGCTACCAAGATTAACACAAAGGGCTTCATGTTTCAGTCAGCAGTGACTCTAACTAAAAGTTATTGAGGCAGTTCATGACTTATCAACCTGACACCAAAAGGGTATTACTCTTTCCTGACTTCTAAAAATGTTTCTCCCTCTCTATCCCCAAGGCTCTACCCTTTGGTGCTGTGAGTATCTGTTGGCACAGAAGCTGCCGCCGCCTTTGATTTCCAGGAGCTGATTGATGATGGGCTTTCTAAGCAGGCGGAAGTTACCAATAAAATTGACTCTAATGGGTGCTTGGGGTGTTGTTATTGTACAGCTGTAGACAATAAGCCAAGAGAGGAACAGCTGATGAACATCTCAAGATCAAGATAAGAGGCAGTGCTTGGAGCTACAGTTTAGCAAAAATTGCAGAGTATTTATAGTGCTTATTGTATTTGTGGGGCATTAGTTGAAGTGTCAAGAGGGTAGTATTAAGGAAGCCATGGATCTAAAGCTTACAATAATGTTAAGTGTGTCTAAGTCTGCGGACTGCAGGCCCATCTTCTAACTTGCCTGTACCAGTCACTGACAAGGGAGTCTCTGACAAGGTAGAAAATCCACTCACACAGACATCTACTTATCTTTTTGTTGAATTTCCCCCCCTGGCTTTTAGAATGAATTTCCAGGGCAGGCAAAATGACTCAGCAGGTAAAGGCACTCACCTCCAAGCCTGACAACTGATTTTAATTCTCAGAATACATGGGGTGGAAGGAGAAAACTTGACTCCCGAAAGTAGTCCTCTGAACTCCACACACAAGACATATGATCCTCCCTCCATCTCCAGGTACTAAAATGGAAAAATTAAACATATAGAATGATTGTGCAAAGCCTTTTCTGACCTACACATGTCAATGTTTCTCCCTTACCCAAATTTGCAGCTCTGGCTTCAAACATCGTGGACTTACTGGATATAATTATTTTCTTTCAAAGTATCTGCCACATCCTAGTTTGTAGTGTTTTAAACATATGGCTCCATCCAATTCTAATACTTTCCCCTTCTTTTATTGAGTCTAATCAGAGTTCTTGCTCAGACTACAGGCACTTTCCATGTCATTACAATATAATTAATATTCCCTTGATGGGCCCCACCCTTTCAAATCATCATTCTTCTGATGGTTCATGGCACTGATATTTGTTAGTGTTTCATTTTTTTTTCACCTAGCTTTCTAGACTGGAAACTTCACGAAGGAATGCCATTGTTGTGCCTACAAACCAAAGTTTATTGTTGGATACTCAGTAGACTACTCTGGATCTATTTCTTGGGCCTTGTCATGAAGATGAGGATTTTGGAGTCCCAAACATCTGTCAGCAATAGAGTATGGAGTATGGCGTTTGAACATAAGGGATGTCCTAAACCTCATTGAACCTTCTTTCCTTCTATATGAAAAGGTATGATATATTCATTGCCAGTTTCCAGAGACTTAAATTAAAAAGACTTATGCACCAGAATCTGGAGAAGTACTGTAAAGGCCATGGCTGAGGCAGCACAGACAGCTTGGATGAAGCCTTTATTCTATATGGATTTCATTATGGTCCTATGGTTATCTCTATCAGTGAAAGATACTCCATATATTCCAGAGAACTGAGAAGTAAACCTTATATTTCATGATATATATAACTTGGTTCCTTTGTGATAGCTTTGGACTATGTCTATGTGCTTATTCTTTCTAGATTATTAGCTTTTATATTGCATAACTAGGAGGAGTAGAGATCATGATAATTACAGAGACTTCCACACTCCTGAATGGACATTTCTTCCAGTTAGTTAGCACTTCATGAAAGCTAGGTCTGCAGTTTTAACATTGCTATGTCTTTGAGCTATGGAAAAATTTCTTACATTTTTTTAAAGATTAATTTATTTTATGTATGTGAATGCTCTGTCTGCATGTATACCTTTATGCTGAAAAAGGGCATCAGATGCCACTATCAATGATTGTGAGCCATCATGTGTTTGCTGGGAATTGAACTCAGGACCTCTGGAAGAGCAGCCAGTTCTTTTAACCACTGAGTCATCTCTCCAATCCCCTCCCAATTTTTTATCTATATATTTATTCATTCCTTTGTAGCTATATGCTAGGGGTTCAAAGAAAGAAGACTATACAAAATAACGTTTAATGGAGAATTTAGGGGCTGTGGATATGATTCAGTCAGTAAAGTGCTTGCTGGAGAAGCATGAGGACCTCAGTTGGGAGCACCTGTGTAAAAGCTGGGAGCTTACATGTAACCCCAACTCTTGGGGGTGGAGACAAATGAATGTGTGTGTGTGTGTGTGTGTGTGTGTGTGTGTGTGTGTGTGTGTGTGTGTGTGTATGCTAGTCAGCCAGTCTAGATGGAATGGCAAGCTCCCGAGTCAGCAGACTCTGTCTTAAAAAGTAATGAGAAGAAACAGTTGAGGAACACATCCATCCAGACATCAACCTTGAATGCTCCTGTCTATGTAAACACAAATGCATGTATGAAGGTCATCAGTTGAATTTCATTGAGCCACCTCATTTTTTTAATTTAGTTTCTTTATTGAGGTGACATTTCTATTAATAGCAAGAAGACAAGATTTATTTAGCCAGGAATTGTGCTAAGCACTTACTACATATTAATTCTTCCAAAGGTGTTTTTTTTTTTTTTTTTTTTAAAAGTCTCTCGATATCCTCATTTTTGCAACAGGGTACAGAGAGGTAAAATGACTTGATGTGTAGCTTGTGCTTAAACCCTGAACCACCACACTACGCAACAAGATGGTAGATGTACATTTATCAGCTTTTAGGGTGAACAACAGTCACATGGGAAGCATTATTTTTAAAATGCTATTTCCCCAAACCCATTATCAGAGTTTCTGTCTTGGTAGCCTATGATGGAGAGCTTTAAAAAATTCATACTTTTAACCCTTGATTCTAATGCAGGTGTTCTTTAGGCCACATTGGATCTATATTACCTTAAATAAAATTCCATTGCCCTCTTAGTTCTTCTAAGGTAAAATGTGAACTGAAATTCTAAAGTAATTATCTAGGAGTAAAAGTCATTCTATATGCAGACTCATTTTCATTTTGAGGTCATCAAAATTAGTATTAACTAGATCACCATTCAAGATAAAGAATTCCAGAAAGCCTAGTACTCCAGGCTTTTACTTTGGTGCGCTTCTGGCCCTACCCTATCCCAATTCAGCATTATTATTGATAGAAGACTGTGACTTGGGTCCATCTGCCAATTTGACCTTCTGTCAAGCATTTGGTTCATTGCATTAGCTCTTCTCATGTCTTCTGGGTTGCAGGCAAGAAGGAACTTGTAAGGAAAGTCTGACAGAATATATTCGGTTGATTCAAGGGAAGGAAATGCGAGGGCTCCTCTAAAACAAGCCTGCTGTTCAAATGTTTTCAATAAGTCCCTGTGCTGCATTCTGAGAAAATAGGCTGAGTCTAAAAGGCTCGCTTGAGGTTGATGGTGTGATATCCTAGTGCACTGTACACTTCATCCTTTCTCATCCTTTTTTTTTTCTTTCTCCTTTGTATTTCTTACTAAAAATCACACCTCCTGTGAGAAGGAGTTGTGGTACTATCCTCGCTTCCCACCTTCCTTTGCAATTGTACTTGGTGAAGCCAAGATTGGATCCTCAGGAGGCCAATCTAACAGGATAATCAGCCTGCCCAGACTGACCCAATTAAGTTTAATTAGTTGTTTTTTTTTTTTTTAATCTTTAAATTTCCTACCCAGGTGGATTTTATGGCTTTTATTAAACAATGCAGAAGAGCTGAATCTTTGGAATTAGCTGGCCTCTCAGGTGCTCTCTGCCGGTAATAAAGCTCCAAGAAATCTTCAAGTCTCCATAAGGAAGCCAAATGATACTGGAAAACATTTGGCTCTGCCTCTCTTGGGCTGTCTCCTTTAAGTGGAAAGCATTCTTGTTTTGTTTTAAGAAGAATTAATCTCATCTGTTATTCTCGGCCAAGACTGTATGACAGTACTCAACCTTCCAACATGGCAGAATTAAGTCTCTCCACTCAACTGATGCCATTTCAATGATTTCTATCCAGTGGAATTTAGAAGGATGAGTTAAAATACAGGCTCTCAAGAGGACTTTAAGAAAGCCATGAAGGACCTAGTATGGAAACATTTAAAATGAGTCTAGACGAATTCAGTAGAGATGAAAGTCCTAGCATAGAAAAAACAAACAAACAAACAAACAAAAAAAAAACAAAGCAAAACTATACTTACCTGTCTTAGTCCATTTTTCTCTTGATAATAACACAATGCTATAGGCTAGGTAAACTATTCTCTTAGGACAGTTTTACTTTTTCCTCATGGTTCTGTTAACAAGTATAATAGTTATCATCCAGTGCTGGCTTTGCAGACAGAGTCCTGAGGTGGTACAGATTGCAAAAGTCATTCAGCAAATGTATGTGGCTGGTTACTCTACCTATAAAGACATCCATGTTCGGCCCTGGGGTCCCACCCTAATGATGTTAATCCTCTGTTCCACAAAGTTTCTGTGTCTAAATACCATAGGGGGCCGAGTCTCCAAGCTCTTAACATTGCAGAATGGGATGAAACTCCAACATGAGATTTAGAAGAGAAAACTACATTCAAAGCTCAGTAGCCATCTTTTAATAATGCAGCAAATAAGGACTATTAAAATAGCTGTGCTGAGATGATTTACTATTGAGCTGTTTTAAATGTAATTTTATAGACATCACACTTCTTAGGTCCCAGGGCATTGGAAAGTTATTAATTTGTGTAGTTCTGAACACTACTGTGGAGTAATCTTTATCTTCCAAATGATGAACATCTAGTCCTCTATCAAAGGATCCCATGATTCTCCCCTTCCTTGCCCTCCTTTCCCTGTACACGTCTTGCTTTTCATCTTTCCCCATGGCTTGTCCTTGTCTTTTTTCCTTCTTTTTCTCTCTTCCACCTCTCCTTTTCTCTCTGTCCTCTTATTTCTCATTTTCTTTATCTCTTTCTCCCCTGCTTCCTTATACATTATCTCTGGCTCCTCAACCTTTTCTACACATGTAAGTTACCTGTGGAGATTGTGAAAACAAGATTTGCTCATCTCTGAGTATTTGATTCAAGAGGTCTGGGTTGGGGCTTAAACATTTGTATTTATGACATATTCTCTGGGAATAACAGATTCTGCTGCACCAAGGACCATACTTGAGAGAGTCAGTTCCTTAACTGATGTGATGCCCAGGTTTCTGCTTCCAAAATTAAGTCAATAAGATTTTAGATAGAGCTTAGAATTTGTTTAGAAAATTACCTGGATTGTCCCAGGTAATTTTTATTATCATCCATGTGATGGAAATTGGTTTTACAAATTCTCAAAAATGAATATTTGATAGCCTTTTTGATGCAATAATCTAATATTAATACTATCAATCAGAATTACTTTCAGAACAAGAAGAACCGAAGCTCCCAAATCAGGTAATCCCCGAGCTGTGTGTGTTGCAGGCACAATGAGTTATGGAGGCAAGAAATTAGAAAAGCCCAAAGGACTACAATGTTTTCACCTGATTTAAACAACTTCTAATTTTATGTCCAAGACAATTGCCTTTGGAGTCTGTTCTCTGCTTCTGCTATCTCTTGCCCTATTAAGCTATTTCCCCCGATACATATTAAATGTGATTTAGTTACCTCATCTCTGGAAAGAGATGCAAAGAATTAAAGGAATACCCTGCTGTTTACTGAGAGATAACCAGGTGTCAGATGCCAAGGTTAATAACTGACAGACCGAGGGTTAAGGCCAGGGGCACATGGCTAGAAACACTTTCCTGTCCTGCATTTTACAATATCATGCTTGGCAGCATGAGATAATTCCCATGACCTAGAAGCATGTTCTCTCATGTCCACAAGACCCAGACCTTTCTGATGCCTCACTCATCTCATCAGCAGCCCTTTCATCCCAATCTTCTTAGCTCCATTATTTACTCAAGTTTCTTAGAATTGAAATACTTCACAACACTTTACTCACATGTTTTTTCCATTTACACTCAGCCTAAATGATATTACCTAGGGTCATTATGATGGCAACACAGTCCACATTTATATAAGTAGTCTCTCCATTCCTCTTAACTCCTATATCCAACTGCCAACATGTTTATTTTTATGTCTGTCCTCTCTTTCTTACTATGTTCTTAAATAAGCATTGTGGTCATCTACAAACTGTTTCTCTGCCAGTTTTTTCCATCCCAGTACACCGTGTTTCTGTTTCCCAGTTGCCCTCAAAATGATGGGTCATTCTAGTTCCCATTTAGCAATCCTGTGAGTGCAATCATCAAAAATATTTCTCATCACACCCACCTTCCTACAAGTTACATTGTTTCTCCCCTGGACTCTGAAATAGCTTCCTCACTGTTGTCTTCCTATCAGCCAGAAGACTTCCGTTCTTTGTGCACAGAGCACTTTTAAAGCATGGGTTTTATCTCGTCAGTTTTTTGTAGAATCTTCCAATCCTTGTCACACTCATCACAATGACCAGAATAGGTCTCTTTTATCTCTTTCCTGATTGTGCTTTGTTTCCAACAAGTCACATACCATGCTGCTGTTTGCTTCTCTGTCCTGTAGAGCAGGGCTTTCTGCTTCCATATCCTAACTTCCTATTTAACCCCAGCTAAGCCCCACCTTTGAAATGTATCTTTTCCATTAGGCCATTCTGGATACCATGCTTCTCTCATTTTTTTCTCTCTTCTCTTGCATATTTGGCTAGGGAAGATCTTTTTTTTTTTTGTTTCTGAAATCTCCTATGCTTGTGTTTGCCTCTTCACTTAACACAATGCTGATCAATTGTCTTCTCTTTCTGTGTCTTTTACAAAGCTATGTGTTTCCTAAGAGTAGACGCTGGGAAACTCTAAGATTTGGTAAATCTATGGGCAGAGTTGGTATCAGAAGCTCATATGATGGCAGGTATCTTACTGTCTCTGCTATGATTGAGTTGGTGTTTCCAAAAGGCCCATGTGTTAAAGGCTTCATTCCTCAGGCCTGTGGCTCTGTGGTGAGATGGTAGAACTTTTGGGAGGTAGGGTTTATTGGGAGTTTTATATCACTGGGGAATGGATCCTTGAAGGGGATTGTGGGACTCTGGTTCTTCCTTCTTTCTCTTGATTTCTGATGCTGAAGTCAGAAGGCTTCTGGTACCACACACCCACCATGATGTAGTGTTTTACAACAGGCTCAAAGCAATGGATCCAATTAGTCTTGGATCTACAACTCAAAAACCATGAACTAAGACAAGTCTTTCCTCTTTGTAAATACATTTATCCCAGGTGTCTGTTACAGTCATTGAAAGCTAGCTACTACATTCTTCTATAAATTCTTCTGTTCATCTCTTTTTCTCTGGACTCTTTCTCATTCTCTTATACTATAAGGAGTGTCTACATGTGATCACAGAAGAGGAGAGACTGTAAACAGTTCCATGCTTTAGTATTCAACTAGCAATACAATAAGCAGGAGTCATATGCACATTCCCCCTGTAAAGGATGATGACTCATATAACTTGGAGCGTGTGCTTATTTTAGATCTAGTTTCTTGTTGAGGAAGAAGCTGTAGCAGGCCAGGTCTGTATCAGTTGTCTATGTGTTGGGGTCAGTGTATGGTTACGTCTGAAATGGTTAGGTTTGGAAGTAGATGTCTTATTACAGCAGAGACTCTAAATGATACAGGAAACTCCAAAGAGCTCTTAGGGTCTTAGTTCTAGTCCTGTCTTGCTATTATGGCATATGAAGGCTCCTCTGTCAAGATAATTTAGAATCCAACACTGCTTCTCTAGCTCTGATCCTGATGTCCATATGTAAACAGCCAGAGAGAAATACTATGTGCAAGAAGGCAGAGAACCTTTACTAAAGTCTTGCCAACTGATCCCTGGGATGTCTCAGGAGGCTTTATTATCTCACCACCTCAGATTAGGCACATGATGGTTGCAAAAGGCTGGGAAACAGCTTTGGCTCTGGTTGTCTGTTTGCTACAATATTATGACAGTGGTGCAAACAAATCTTTTGGAAGGAGTAGCAATGAACGCTGTAGGGGTGTACCCTGACAGCCAGTTCTTCCACCTCCTGGGAAGAGGGACAGTCACATGGGGATGAAGGCCTGAAGGAAACCAGAAAAGCCCCCTTAAGGATAAGTTTTGTGGTATTCCTAACATTCCATGTTTAGGTGTCATAGTAAATCTTGTTACCTTTCTATTAAAAAGTCCATGGACCGGATTGGAGAGATGGCCATAAAGAGCACTTGCTGTTATTACAGAAGACTCGGGTTCAATTCCCAGTATCTGAGTGGTGGTTCACAGCTATCTGCAACTCCAGTTTCAGGGGATTCTCTTACTCTCTTCTGGCATCTGTGGGCATATCAAGTGGTACATAGACATCCATGTAGACACAACATTTACAGGGAAAAAAATATCCATGGATTTATCACATAATCCACATTGGTCTGTATAAGAAGGATTAGAAAATGAAACTCATGTCCATTTTGATGGAAATTCACAGTAAGACAGCCCTTCAAGATCCCTTCATTTCATGAACCAATAGTTAACTTTTTAAAAGTAGATCCATCTACTTTAAACTCCCATGTTATCTTTACCTCTACTGTAATCATTAGGTCATTTACAAGTGAAAGCCACAGGCAGGAATCTTTCATTAATCTGATGAGTGGTTGCTTACTGGGTGTATGTGTTTCCCACGAAGAGAGAAAAATAAACTGATATTTTTTAAAAAATGGTGTGTGGTAAATTAACACTGATCTTATTTAAGACCCACATCTGACTTCTAATTATGAGAGTAGATATTTATCACTTTTACAATGAACTGAATCTATTCATCAGTAACAGAGCACCATATTTTGGAGAATCACTACTTGTCCTTTCTGTTCATTTGCTACAGTCCAACCATTTATCAAGGTATTCTGGCCCTTCTAATCATGGAACTAAGCTACGTTCCTAAGTCTTCTCTCCCTGGAATTTCAATGTTTTGAGTAAATAAAGATGGAAAATGTTTACAGTTCATTCTTTCAAGAAGTCTGTGGGGAACTGCTGGTGCCCCCTAGACCATGAATAGCTCTGATATCTACAAACTAGCCAGCCTGTTTTTTTCTAACCTTTTCTTGGATTTGGGGAGCCTTCTAATATATGGTCAGTGTTTACTCATTTTTCTCAATGTACCCAAAGTTGACTTTGTTGCTTTCTTTAAAATAAGGATACCCATGCTGCTGAAGTACACAGATGTGCTTGACTTCCACACTCCGGAAGCAGAACCTCTGTGCCCAATTTGTAAACCTCACCTAAGAGGAAGGTGCTACTTCATAGCCTCTTCTCTAACCTTTCCTAGTGCTAACTACAATATCCTCTTACTGCTAAAGAGGGGAAGAATGTGCCACCCCAGTTTCTTTAGGCCAATTTCTAAGTGATAGTTGGTCTATTATTAATCTCTATAAAATTTTGTTCTGGGTGTCCCTATAAGTTCAAGTTTAGCCCTTTTACATTACTATGAAAAGAATGATATCTGTCAGCATTAGAGACATGTGGCAAATCATTTAAGGAGTTTGTGTTTTCTCACGCTCTAGTGATTCAGCAAAGGAAAAGTCTACTCAGTTTGAGGTTACTAGATTTAATCCATTGGTGCCTTCATAATTTTTTTTTTTTTATGAAGGCTTGCCCCTACTTTTCCCCTCAGAGTACTCTTGAGCAGGGAGAAGTAAGAAATATTTAGATAGAAATATAGAGGGAGAGAGACAAATAGAAACACAGGATAGTTTCAGGAGGGCCTAGGTCAAAACCCACCAGTCCCTTCTGTCTCTTCTAAAGGTCTTTTAAAGGAATGCCAATGGGTGGAGCAAAAGACCTTCCCCTAACCCAGCCAAGTGCAGACCCTTCCAAACACCTGGTGACCACGCACATGGTCAAGCCATCCCCTAATGCAGCCCTGCGGGGTAAAGCAAGCTTGGATCTCACTAGGAAACATTTGTGGGCTCCCACCACTTTTCTCATTCAGGTAGACTATACAATTCAAGCATTGCCTTTCTAGTCAGTTGCTTGGGATGCATCTATACTGCAACCCACAAATACTGAAAAACAGAAAGTAAGCCACTGGGGAACATTATGTTATAAAGATGTTTCAGGTGTGGATTTTCTGAATTGAAATCCACCCACCAATAAGCTATTTCTATATGAGAAATGTGGGAAAAAACACATATACAGTGTTTAAGAGAAGTATGAAACTATATATTTGTCCTCATGAAAACAAGAACTAATGTTCCAGTCCCTTACCATATTCCCACACCACTGTGAACCTATTCAAGCGTTCACAGACACCTTGGCCCTTCTTTTCCCTTCTCCTCTTTCCCTCCCTGTCTAACCCCAGCTCGTCTCTCCTTCCCTCCACTTTCTACCCCACCATTCTGTAGTTTCTGTTGCTATTGTCTGTTGTTAGCTCAGTTTTAAGCTTTGACTGCTCCTAGTTGGCTTTGAAATCTATTCATTTTATCCTCACACTACACTGTCAACAATCAGACATGTTCTCCTAGGAGCTAGATGTCATAGATCATAGAGATCTACCTGACTAAAACCACAGAATAATCTCTTGGTTTGTGGATGCGAGCTGACAGTGATGACATCCTGGGGGATGGGATAACATTTTAAACTGTAGCACAGATGAATGAACTTTCAAATTCTACTTGGACTATCTCTACCCACATATTCTATAAAGCCATTCATAGTAACCTGTTCATGGTTTAACTACCTCTGAGCATTCTTATCCTAAGAACTCTAAGAACAAATCAACTGCTATAATTTCACAATTTCTCTTTTCTGGTCTTCTCAAGACATCTTCTACCCTCTTTGTGATCCCTTCAGGTACTGAGAAGCATCAACCAATGGCAGTTGGTGAGAGAACCTGGGTAACTAGGACTTTCCAAGGTCATTAATATACAGATACATTTGATAAAGCAGATGCAAATCACATTCAACAAAATGAATTCTCTCGCCAGTAATACAAATTACAATGTAAATACCTTATGTAATAAGGCAACATAGTGATGGGTATCTTCTAAGTGCATAGACTTCAAAAGGATTTTATGATGTCACTGAGTACTGGCTAATCATTTTCTTCCAAAGGAAATGAGGAGTGACCCTATCTAAGCCATTAAGCATATTTCTAAGTTTCATTATGATTAGGTTTATTTTATTTGCTTGTCATTGAATCAATGACTTCAGGATAAATCACCTCTCTGAAACTTGGCGGGTATCTGTTGACATAATGATTCTCTAGCTGTGGCCACTGAGATGGATTCTGAAACTTGAAACCGTCAAGCCTGTTACATTTGTGTTATTGAGAGATGACAATTCTCATGATATCATAGATGGTCAATAAATAATACCTTTAAAAATCTAGGATGAAATGGAACTTCAAGTTTCTACTGAGTATGATTAAATACAGGAAGCTGAGAATCATAAAACCTTAATAAGTCAAATTAATCAACACAGAAAGTATTGTCCACAGTAGCAAAAGGTTAAAGATTGTCAGCTGTGGGAACCAGACCTAATGATTTCCAGTGTTACTTCCTTCATGTTTTAAATAGAAAATTACAGTTTACGGTTGATTCATGGACACCTGCCTAAAGGTTATGCTTTATAACTTTCACTGGCAATCTGTTTTGTCCTCCAGCAGGAAGAAAAATGTTTTGGTGAGGAGTGAGGTATAGAGAGGTCTGAATAGAAGTCCGATGTGCAACTGTTTACTTAAAAAAAAAAAAAAAAAACCAGTATCTTGTCTTCTGCTCTATCTAATGTTTTCCGCACCAGTTGTGAAATTATGGTAACAAAATTAATTGCCCTGGGCTCAAGTTAAAAACCAAGCATGGAAGGTGGCAGACCTCGGGCACCATCTTCCACTCACCTATGTGAGTGAGAAAAACTTTCATTGTACTGAATTGTACATTTGGCTCCCGTTGCCTCAGCTCTTGGCTAGTTTACTAACCAAAAAGGTAATGAACTAACCAAATGCTTGAACTATTTGGTGTTATTGTTTTTCCCTTTGTCTAAGATGCCTAGACTAGCCCAGCCCAGTTCACTTCGAGTCCTGGGGTACTGATGCATAGATAGCCGGAACACACATTCCTTGTTCTTTGCATCTGCTCAAAATCAACACAACAGGGACCTGGCATTAAGCGGCTCCTTTCAGTGTAAAGTCCTTCAAGCCCACATTAGGCAAACGCTGGTGTTCCATTGATCAATGCTTTCTCCTAGGGATTGAGAATTTTAGGAAGATAAAAGAAACTGCTGTGAGTAGCTAGCTTTGAATCATGTTATTGGCTTTAAATGGTGTGAAGACTTAGGGAGTCCTCTCCTGGGGTGAGTGGTCTCCTGGGGTGAGTGGTCTCTAGAATGGTACTACTTCATGCTTTGCTTCAGATTTGATTTCAAAGTATCTTCCTAGCATCAAGTGTTTACATATGTGTGTGTGTGTGTGTGTGTGTGTGTGTGTGTGTATGTATTTATATACACACACACATACATACATACACACATAATCTCAGAATAGTTTTAGGTTCATAGAAAAAGAAACAATAAAGACAATTCTCAATTACCTTACATGCAGTATTCTCAGTTGCTAACATCTGACGTGTTTATTAAAAACGATGAAACAATACGCATACCTTTTAACTAAGTTGACATTTTATTCATATTCCTTGGTTTTTGCTTCATGTCATTTTTCTGTTCTTGGATACTATCCAGAATATTAAATAGCATTCAGCTATCAGGTCTCTTTTGTCCCCACCTGGCTATGACAATTCTTGTGTTATCTTTTTGACTTACTTCTTGTCACTTAATAGTTTTGAAGAGTACTGACAAATACTTTATAGAATACCCAGTAATTGTTATTTTATGCTATCTTTCTCAGGATTGGACTGATATTACAAGTCTTTGAAAGGAAAATCAGAGTTGAAGCATCATTTTCCCATGACATGGCAGGGGTGTCTGCATGAGCAAGTCTGTAAGACTGGAGGCAAAAAGCAAAACAAACCTGCATAGAAGCTCTGTGAACTGCTTGATACAAATATTTCCCATGAAACAAAGGTGCTGAGGACCCTGACACTGCCACACATGTAGGTAGGTGACACATGGGGGGTGGGGGTGGGCTCTGTTTGTACTTTTGGAGTGGAAATTTACAGGTAAACAAGGGAAGTGGTGTGTGGTCATGGAACTGAGATAAAGGCAACCCCATGAACTTGTGTTTAGCGTGTGTGTGTGTGTGTGTGTGTGTGTGTGAGAGAGAGAGAGAGAGAGAGAGAGAGAGAGAGAGAGAGAGAGAGAGAGAGATTGTTATGCACTACACTTACTTCTCTGTTCTGCAACTTTGAAGGGCTGTAAAGCAATGGCACCCCATCACCCCTGATCCTGAAACATGGTATTAGACAAAGGAAGTGCTCAAACCAACAAACAGCTACTCGTTTGCTCAGGCAGTGATACCTAATGCCACAGAACGTGTGTTATATAATTCACATTAACACCAGCACTACTTTGTCAATTTTGTAGCAATGTATAAATATTAATAATAAAGTTATGGAATTGTATCTTCCATTGAACACAAATGGAATTCTCTAAGCCTCAAAAATAAGAATCTCTGTTTTACCACAGGAAAATAAAACTCTTCCAGAGAGTAGAGAGGACAGTATTCTGACCAGTTACAACTAACCACTGTTATTGGCTTTCATAATCTATGAGTACTGAAGCCAGTCATCTTGCTCCCATAGCGAAGAGTGCAAGACCAACATCCACTGTGTGACAGGTGTGCGCTTGCATCACAAGAGAATGAAGGATACTTCCAAAAACCCTGCATTGGAAACTTGATGACTAGTTTGGGACCGACAAATACTATTCAGGAGGTCTAAAAGTTCCATCCTCCCACACACAGTATCCTATGAAACCTGAAGCATTGTCTGAAAATACTTAAGCCTCCATCTTATTCTTCCCATGTTTTTCTCTTCAGGTGCTAATGGCTGCTATTCTGTGCAGCCTGGGATCTGCTCCTCTAGTGCGATAAACCAGGCTAGACAGAAGTTAAACTCGAGATACTTTCTTCTCTAACAAGATCAGGAAGCACAGAGTCACGGAAGCTTCCACAAGCATCCATCAGGACTGCAGACCGCTCCTCAGGAAGTCAGTACCAGTTTCACACCTCCTATGTCTGCAATCTCTGCACCTTGTTACTTTGTGATCTTCCCTGGGAAAAATCCTCTATAAAATCACAACAAATGGCTTTTTGGCATCTAGACCACTAGCTTCTCTGATGATTTACTCTCCTTTCTGTCTGTTTGTGCTGATTCATTAATCATTTGCGATCCGCACTCCTAAGAACAAGATGTCACCTCCTTTCTTTCCTCAAGCCCAAAGAGGTCTTTGCCTGCTTTTGTAGTTGGTGTCAAAGCCAGCAGTGAGTGATTTATTTTAGTTTAAGAAAAGATAGGTCTTGCTTTCTGGATTAGAGCAGGATAAAGAAGTGCTTCTCAGCCTGCTCTGTTATAGTGATGGCAGCAGGCATGTTCTTTCTTACTGAGTTTGAAGCCTTACTCTAGAGAGACCTGTTTAAATGAATGGAACAGGGTCCCCAAGAATCATTTTTATCACACATGAAATGACTGGGCTTTGAAAAACACTGCCTCTTTTTCTTTGTTGGTTGTGAGATTCATCTCATGGTTCTATAAGGCATTTGTTAGAAAGAATGGTCAAGTTTAAAGTTTACTAGATTTTCTTGGCCCTGATACTCTGTGTTCATTCTGGTACTTGTAGGTAATAACAACAATCCCACATAATTAGACCAATAAGACTGACCCATGATGCTCATAACCACAGTGTCTTTTTAGATTCAGAAAATAACAAAATTGCAAACATTTAACTTCCTTTTATTGATTATCTTCATTAGAGTGACTTTGACCATGTAAAATATGTAATTGAGAGAGTGTTGAGATTTGTACTAATGAACTGAAATGCCTCTCACTGTAAAAATATATCTTGGATTACTTAATTTAATTTCTGGGCTTCTGGGCTTTTGATACATGCCAAATATGAAAAATAAATTAACTGAGAAAGAAATTACAATTGATTATAAATAGTGATTTTGCAGGCTCAGTATGTGGTTTTTCTTATTGATTTCGGTACATGAAACATTAAGTTATACTGAATTATTATTGTAATTATTAACAATAATCGTCAGCATAATTGTAAAACTTTTACCTAGACATAGAGAATACTCAATGATTTTTTCTACAATTTAAATACATGTAAAATTAAATAGTGAAAATATTGAGACATTGAAACAACTAAAAGTGTGTGTTTGTATGTATGTGTTCATTTTTCTCTTTCACGTGAGTCTTTGGTCTAAAACTCAAGTTGGCCGGTATTAGCAACTTTACTTTTTGAGCTATCTCATGGGTTCCTCAAAAATTATTTTTATATCTGTAAAAATATGTGTAATCTATGCCCCATGCCTATTTGTTTTAAGCCCAAAGGTTAACATACCATTCTTTGATATATTTCTTAAATTAGCACATTTTATCTATTTGAAAATCTCATGTCATACATGTAAGCAATGTATTTTAATGGTTTTCACTCCCCAGTCCCCCACTATAATTCCCTAGACTGCTCTCCTCTAATACATCCCCTTCCCAACATATCCTTACCCAACTTCACATCCTATTCTTGTCCTTACATATACTGAGTCCACTCAGTGCTCTAATAGGTACGTGGGTTTGGGGCTATCCCTGGAGCATGAGATACCTATTGATGGCTGTACCCCAAAGAAAATAGATTCTTTCTCTCCCAGTGGCCATCAATAGCTTCTCAGCTAGATGTGAGAGTTTTGACAGGTTTGATCTTGTCAAGGAAATAAAGTTGTTTGAACATGAGTACCACAGCCACATCATGTTCAGAAGACAACATTCCACAGTGCTTCTTCCCAAACTCCAACTCTTACATCCTTTCTACCCCCTTTTCCTGTACATTCCCTGAACCTGGCCAGAAGGAGGGGGTTAATATAGAAAAATCATTTAGGGATGAACACTAAATCATAGCACTTTGACTGATTATGAAACAAAGATTTAAAAAACAATCAAGAAAATAAACTAGCTGTAATTAACTAACAACATCAATAAAATAAGCAACCCAATTTGAAAAATGGGCTATGCAACCAAGCAGGATATTCTCCAAAGAAGAAAACGATGGATAGGGAACATTTAAAATGTCCAACTGGATTTCAGTTTGGTTTGTTTTTATTGTATCTGATTCTCGAGTTGCATGATTGAGTTATTAACTTTTGCTCTTTCTGATATTCAATTTTTTCTTTTATTAAAAATAGATTTATTTCATACAATATATTCTGATTACAGTTTTCCCTCCTCCAAATTCTCCCATTTTCTCCCCAACTCCTGTCCCAACTGGATCCTTTCTATCTCTTGTTATGAGACATATTTCCCTATTAGAAATGCTTTTAATGTGTCCCAGAATTGTGCTATATTGTGACTTCATATTCATTTACTTCTATGTAGTTCCAGGAATATCTTTCTTTACTCCTTGATTTTTTTTTTCCTTTAAGAGATCCACCATTCAGTAATGAGTTTTTTAATCTCTGCGAGTTCATACTTATGTTAGACAGAGATTTGTTTGCTGTTGATTTCAAGTGTTATTGTATAACCATCTGTGTTGTTTTAGAGCTCTGTAGGGCCTGCCTGATTAATAACTTATTGTGAGTTATCTCATGCCTGACCCTGAGATTTTCATTGACAAACCCATGTTACCTAATATACACATATTACCAGTTAATTTTCTTTTTAAAAACTTAATTAATTTAGTTCCCCATCCTCCCTCCTCCTATCCCCCCGCCCCTGTGTGTACTCATGCCATGCTGTGGATAGCAAAGTCAGAGACAACTTATGAAAGACATCTCTCTGTGTACTTTGAACTTCGACTGCAGTACCAAGGTCACCAGTGACCTGGGAAGGTGGGTGGGGAATGGGCAAGTCAGACTGCTCACAAACCTTTCCTTAATTTATATTTTCTTTTCTTTTCTTTTTTTTTTTTTTTTTTGAGACAGGGTTTCTCTGTGTAGTTTTGGTGCCTGTCCTGGATCTTGCTCTGTAAACCAGGCTGGCCTCGTCCTCACAGAGATCAGCCTGTCTCTGCCTCCCGAGTGCTGGGATTAAAGGCGTGCACCACCACCGCCTGGCAATTGGTTTCTTCTTAATTTGTAATTGATTCAGGATTTGGTTGGTTCCCAAAAACTTAGAATTTCCTCAGGATACTTGAAACATTAATTATTACACTTATTTTAAAATTTTAAAAATAATCCTACAGTAAGATGAGCCATTGGAGCAATCAGTACTTCCATTTTTTGTTATATCAATTTCTATGTGGTTTTATAAAACACAGCTCTGTGATCAATGTTCTGGTGTATGAGGACTATTCTAATTCTTGTCTTATTTGATTTTGATATGCTGTTTTCTTCTTGGTGTTGAGGTTTCTGTTTGTATGATTATATTTTATTTCAATCATGTCCTGTTTAGTTTAACCTGTCAACTTGACCCAGCCTAGAGACTGAGAGAAGAACATCAGTTGATGAATTGCCTAGATCAGACTGGCTCGTAAGCACATGTGTGAGGTATTGTCCTGATTCTTAACTGATGCAGAAGAACCCAGCCCACTGTGGGTGGCACCATTCCTTGGGCACATGGTCTTGAACTGAACAGGAAGCCTGCAGATCATAAGCCTTCCTGCCTATCATCCAGTAGCATCCTTCATGGGTTGACCAGGTAGGAAGTCTGATAGACATTTTTTTTTTTTTTTGGTTTCTTCAGTTCTGGGGAATGCATGGACAGGTTTGGGTGTACTCAGTCACCACTACCTTGCCTAACTGGAAATCCTTTATGTGTGTATTTTATTGGAGTTGGTTAAGGGAGTATTGTGATTTTTTTTTTTTACCCAGCTGATCTATTGTCACTATTTTAAGAATAGATGTTGACTGAGTATCTGTCAAATATCAAGCTGTGTTTGTCTTAGCTTCATAAGTGTGAAGAGACTGTCACAGAGTATTCCCAGACCTGTATTCCAGAGCTCAGCTAAAACTGTGAGTTGGTGACCCCTATGTGGGGTCATGCAATTGAAGTGCGAACATTTTGACAATATTAAGAGGTTACTGAATCTGAAACAACCAAACTCATTTAAAAATCAAACCTTTATTGAACCCAAGGTGTTTCTGACAGTGCTTGCTTGTGCCATATCATGTAAGTGCACAGCAGTCTTAGCTCTGAGTACACGGTATAGTCACGTTGCTCTGTGCATACCCTCCTGACATAAACACGTCAGAAACAGCTTGCCTGATACCTGCAGGTTATGAATTGCACTATGACTGTATGCACAAAGCTTTCTCTCCTTTAGAAGCATCATGGTTTAATTTCAGAAAACAAAATCTTTTAGTCTTTGCTTAATACTCCATAATTCCTCACCATGGAAATGTCAAATTAGTATAGCTTTAGATTGGAGTATGTTAGAAAGTTTGATTTAAAAAAAATTGGCATTTGAGTTCTGCTTGAGTTTCATAAAAAAAATCATTGATTGAATTTTTTGGTTTGGAACTAGAGCAGAATTCCTGAGAATTGCTGAAATGGCCCTAAACATATTCCTGCTATTTGTTCTGTATCTTTACAATAAAGTGTATTCACAACATCGACAACATGAACGCTAAAAAAATGTTGAGGATACTGTGTGTTCTGCTGCATCAAAATTTAATTCTTTATGCAAAATGAACAAGAACATTCATCTCATTAGTAAGCAAATTTGCTTTAATAAATTGTAAAACTACCTATATACAAAATAAGTTATTTATGCTTTATTATCATTAAATGTTTGCTTTGTATACCCATGTTATATTCCTATGTACCTGGGGTCATGTAAACATTTCTTGATTGTAAAGTGATCATGAGTGGGAAAATGTTTAAGAAGCCCTGTTCTAGGGAAGTGATGCATAATAAATTATTGCTATGTATTTGTGCCCATCTTACTAGTGTGTATCCCCACACTATTATCTCATTCCTTTTCTATTTGTTTATCTATCTATCTATTTATTTATTTATTATACAGCATGTATGACTACAGGTCAGAAGAGGGCACTAGATCTCGAAATAGAACTCAGGACCTCTGGAAGAGCAGTCAGTGCTCTTAACCTCTGAGCCATCTCTCCAGCCCTCGTTCCTTTTCTTAAGGACACACTGTTGATTGGCAAATGGTGAGTCTAAAGCTACTCTATATAAGTAAACATCAAGATGGGATTTTTATCCTGTAAATCATTAGGTGCCAACTGTAGCCAGGGACAAGTTCTAAACTACAAGCATCCAGGAGAAAGAATGACTTGTTTTCTTGACTCTAAATTTCTAGAGTTTCATAGTTAAATTCATTTAAGTATTATTGAGAACCTATCATGAGGAGGGTCATATGATGGATTTGTCTTCTATCATCAAGGAATAGAAACATAAATAAGACCATATCATTTTCTCTTAACGTAATGATTTGTTTGAAGACAAATGCATGCAGAGGGTATTTAAAAATAAGGCAACACTTGTGATAAATGATGTAGTAATACTGTATTCGAGGTACACACACACACACACACACACGTATCAGCAATAAAAATGAGGTTATGATTTGAAAGAAAGCAAGGAAGGGTATATGGGAGGGTTTGGAGGGAGAAATGAGAAGGAAGAAATGATTTATTTAAATTATAATCTCAAAAATAAAAGAGAAAAGTGTTAGGTGTTGTGTGCCTACTTGGAATGCTAGAAGGAAGGAGATATTTAAAAAATATTGACAAAGTTATGATTGGGGAGCTATTAATTCCTTTTGAAGAGTTGATTTAAGAATAGTTAACAATCCTGTCTGTCTCCCTTTATGAATAAAAAATTGGTTTCCAGAGGGAAAAGGCACGTGTCAGGGTCATCTACAGGCAGGGTATGTGAATGGATAATAGAGCTGACTTTTCAGACTGAGCCTCCAGGTGTTTCCAACTTCAGAAGCTGCCAGAGCTTCTGACTGGCTTGCGGTCCACAGTTTTTCCACTGACGAAACAATCAAATAGTGCTTTCATTGTCTTTACAGAAGGGAAGTGGGAGCACAGAGTCCTAGAATCTACAACTTATGAGCATGTCAAACCAAGATTTATCTGTAGGTTAAAAAAAAGCTGGTTTGGCAGCAAGAGTTTTAACTGTTGAGTGTGTTATGATTCTTGGTTTAATTAGTTGTTTGTCACTTATTTAAAGCAGATTGAGAATTTGGATTTGAAACAGTTTGTGACCATGACAAAACTGCTTATGTGGAATTTTTTTATGATATTTTTCTTCTTAAAATATGTTCTGCCTGTCAGAACTCTGTGCATTTGCCTCATTAAAATAAACACACCCCGATTTTGCTCATGTATAAAGTAATGTTGCAATTATTTTGCCTAGTTTTGCAATAGGAATTGTATTTAATTTCGTTTCTGCTTTAGTTTTCTTAAACTAAGCCATAGCTCTTAGTTTTGTATCTCAATATCTGAGATATATAGCCCTCAGTTTCAGTAAAGAAAGCTACATAGTTGTTTCTAAGGGTTCCCTTGTGATGACCTTGACCTGCCTGGCTAGTACAATCCTTCCTCCCTCTCTTCAACAGGATTCCCTGAGCTCAGCCCAATGCTTGGCTGTGGATCTCTGTATCTGTTTCCATCAGTCACTAGATGAAGGATCTCTGATGACAACCGGGGTAGTTACCAATCTGATCACCAGATGGCCAGTTCAGGCTACCTATCCACTATAATATTACGAGTCTTAGCTGGAGTCATCCTTGTAGATTTATGGGAGTTTCCCTTGCACCAGGTTTTTACCTGACCCCAAAATGTCCCCTTCTATCAAATCATAGGATCTCACAGATTCTGGACCGACAGCTAGGGAGCCTGCATGGGACTGACCTAGGCCCTCTACATATGTATAACAGTTGTGTAGCTTGATCTGCTTATAAGATTCTTAGTGGTGGGAGCAGGGCCTGTTCCTAACACTTTGATTGGCTTTCAGAAATCTATTGCTCATACTGGGTTACCTTGCCCAGCCTTAATACAAGGGGAGGAGCTTAGTCCTACCTCAACTTGATATGCCATGCTCTGTTGACACCAATGGGAAGCCTTCCCATTTCTGAACAGAAATAGAGAAGTGAATCGAGGGGATGGCATGGGTGGCATGTGGTGGGGGAGAGAATGGGAGAAGAGAGGAGGGATGTAAAATAAACTAATAAATTTAACTGATAACAATTTAAAAAAAGAAAGGAAAAAAGCTATAAAATAAAGAATAAAATTATTTTTCATGTATCATTTAATCCAGAAATTGTAAGCTAATGACCATTGGCTTAAAGATGAGGTAAATTTCCTGTTGTACCTTTGAATGTTTATAAAGCTTATTATTGACATGTAAAGTAACATAATTGTTGCATTTCTGGGTTGCCTTAAAAATGTAAGGTATATGGCAAGGGCTGAATCCACGCAGAAAATTTCAGCTAGCTTGCATAGATATTCTAATCCAGCTTCACTGGCTATATTTGCCCCCCATTGCCCCCCCCTCTCTGTGTGTGTGTGTAGAATAGAGGAAAATCTCGGGTATTTGTCCTCAAGAGTGATCCACACTGTTTTATGTGACAGTGAGTTCCAAGGTTGCGTTTTATGTTGGGATTATAAATGCATGTCACCATGCCTGGCTTTTTTAGATGGCTTCTGGGCATTGAACTTGGGTCCTTTTGCTTGTACAACAAGCATTTCCCCATCCAAGCTATCTCCCTAACCCCTGGCCACATTCTTTAACATCTCTATCATCTCTGTTTCTTAGCCTTTCTCACCTCTCTATCTGGTCACTGGAGGCACTTGGACTTCAATCAAAGTGTATTTAATCCACATTTCAAATGCTAAAATTACTAAAAGGTATTTTCTATAAAATGTAGCTATGAATACTGATTACCATGAGCTATATAGCTTTTGGATAAGGTACAATTTTAAGCAATCATCTGGATATTCTGTCGAGACACTAGGAGAGGTATGTGTCCATCTATGTCTTAGTACCACTAAGGCAAATGACTGCAGGTGGGTGTCCTGAACAAAAAGAAACTGACTAGTTCTAGTTCTGGAGGCTGGGAGTCCAAGATGGAGGAGACTGTAAAGGGAAGCTTTTTTTGTCCCGCCCACTCCTGCAGCTGCTTTTAAAATACTCTCTTAGAGGCTTAATATTAATACAAACCCTTTGGCCTATTGCTCAGGCTTATTACTAACTAGCTCTCACAACTTAAATGAACCCATTTCTCTTAATCTATGTCTTGCCACGTGTCTCGTGGCTTTACCTGTGTTCTAATACATCTTGCTCCTCTGGCGGCTGGCTGGCTGGTGTCTGCCCCTGACTCTGGCCTTCTTCTCTGTTTATCTCTGGATTTCCCGCCTTGCTAGAGGCCAAAGCAGATTCTTTAATAACCAATGGTAAGAAGACCTATTCACAGCATACACAGGGGTTATCCCACAGCTGGTGACAGCACAGCTGGTGTCAGGGGCAAGCTCTTCCTGGTGTGCATTGAAGCCTTTGAGAGCACAAGCTCCGCCGTCACCAATCCAGTTCATCAGGACACCACTCTCATGACATAATTATCTACCACGCTTCATTCCCTCTCACCCTGCCACTGGGGCCCAGAATTTAAACATATATTTACAATGTTTGTATCCAGTCTTTGAGAATTTCATATACTATATTTTGAGCATATTTACTCCACCACTTCTAACCATCCTCCCCATCCTCTCACCCCTTCCCATACAACTTGAAATGACTTTTTCTTTTTTTCATCAAGTCCTGTTTGTGGGTTTTTTTTTTTTTTTTTTTTTTTTGTTAGTCTTGGGATCAGGGCTACCTTGGTATGTAGGCAGTCTATCAGACGTCACATCATTAAACGAAGCAGACTCTCTTCCCAGACTCTCTTCCCAGTAGCTGTCAATGCCAATAGTTGGTCAGCTAGTGTGTCCATCTTTTCTATCCTTGGCTAGGATTTAGCTGGATTTTTTTTGGAGGCAATATCTTGCTCTGTAGCCCAGGCTGGGCAGGAACCACTGTGTAGCTTTGTCTGACCTGTAACTCATAAACCCTTGATATTTGCCTTCTGAATTCTGGGGCTGTAGGCATACACTACAACGTGTAGCCAATACATGAATTTTAAGGGAACATCTATAAATATATTTTCTCCAAAACTTGTCCTGGAAAATACTACAATTATAAAGAATAAATGAGATTTATAAATGTATTCATCTAGCTCTATTTTTAAGAAAATTATAGTTGGCTCTTTGTAGCATGAGAAAGTATTTAATTATATTAATATTTAATAGCATATTTAGATGAATAATAAATAGAAAAATAAGCATTCACAATGAATAGAGAACCATCATCAATTCCTTCTTGTTTGGATTGAGTCACATACTGTTTAAGGATTCTGGTGTATTGTAGTTTACCTCTGTATCTTATAAACTTGCAATTATGTGTTTGCCAATGCATAGCTACTTTTTTAGTCAGGAAAATATGAATTATATATCTATTGAAGCCTCACTTGACAAAGATGATGATCTTACTAGGAAGTTAGTGTGGTTTGATTCCTTTGCAAGGTTCTGTTATTATAACACTATTTCATGATGTATTTTATGATAAGATGGTCAAGAGCACGTGCTTGGAAACTCCTCAGTTCCACAGTCAAAGGGTTTTCACAAGAAATCTACAGACAAAACAAAGAAAAATCCACAACCTTAAACTTTCAAATGAGAACAAGTTATTTCTTCATTTTTCTTCATTAAAATTTGTTTGTGCAGGACAAACTTCAGTCTAATAGGTTGGAGTAAAAAAACTATTCTGAAAAATTTTACTTTTATTCTTAAAACCATGATTTCCTTCTTTTCATTTAGCCATTATTATATAGATACTATGACATATTTTTGACCTAACAATGGGGTTAAGTCTTGATACACCAAGTACAAGTTAAAAACATTGAAAGTCAGAAATGCATCTGGAGCACCTCATGCAACTATTATAGCTCAGCCTGGCTTACCTCACTGTGTTTTGGAAACTTATTTTAGTTTTCCCTTGGACAAATCATCTAACACAAAGCCTGGTTTACAACCAAGTTTTGACCGTCTCATGCAGCAGCACAGATGGGCATTTTGTAGACATGATAGATGCCAAAGCACAGTATCCCAAATATGCTGGCAACCTGCATTTTTTGCCAGCTGTTTACCCTTGTGATCAAATGAACAACTGGACACTGTGGCTCCCCGCCACTGCCCAGCATCACGAGAGACTACTATACGGTACACATATTTCTATCCTGAGAAAAGAACAAAATGCAGAGTGTGTTTTCTCCTGATTTGTGGTCACATCATTGTAAAGTCAAGCAGTTGTGAAGTCAAATTCTCCTAAGTTGGGAGCCATCGGTATTTATTAAGAAAAAGATGTGCAGTATACAGGCTTTTATCTAAAAAAAAAAAAAAAAAAAAAAGGTTTATGTTGTCTTATTTACACATGTGTGTGTTTATGTGCACCATGTGCATGTAGGTGCCTCCAGAATGTACAGAGCAGCAGATTAGATGCACTGGAACCGGAGTTAAAATGGTTGTGAACTACCTGGTATAGGAGTCCAGGTCCTCTGCAGGAGCAGCAAACGTGCTCAACTGCTGAGCCAGCTCTCCAGCACAACTGGCTCTCGTTGTATTACACTGCAGTACAGAGGCTAATCTCACAACTTGTAAAGTCCAGCTCCCCTTCTTCTACTTCACTGGCCCTGCCATCAGCTGCCTACTCTGCCAAGTCGATTTTGTCAGGACCTTTTCAAAGTATACTCTTGCCATTTCCACTTCTTAGGATGCTATAATTAATATTCTTCTTATAATTATTGTAGTTAATTAATTTAATAATTAATACAAATTAAATGTATATGTAGAAAATATTTTTCTTAAATTCTATTGGATGCTCTCTTGGAGTATAGGGCATATATTATGGTTATTTTGCTCCACTAGAACTTAGAATTTTGCAACCAAAAGTCTGGAAGAGTGGTTATTTCCAGATCTAAATTAAACTCATAGGATTATATAATTTCATAATGTATGAACTTGGAAAATTATTTAAATTCTCTGTCTCTTAATTTCCTTATTAAACAATGAAAGTAGACTATTTCCTCAAGACAAGTTAACCCCATGGCAGCCATGGTTCTATGACTGACCAGGGCAGCATGTTTTCTTGATTCTACATTTTTGTTCACTTGTTCTAAAACTCTGCCACCATTAGAAATAAGTGAGAATTCAGTTGACTACCCATTTCATGTCTAGAAACTCTGCAATCCACTATTACTGTTGTAGTGACTAGCTGAACTTTCCCGTGGTAACCACCGCATTTCCCTTTGACAATTAAATGCTTCCCTTGGCCTCTGACTCTGAAGCCAAGGGACTGAAGGGACTCTCCAGGATAGTTAGGTTTCAGATTAGGTAACAGCAGATGTCACTCTATTTTCTGATCTGTAGAGAAGGCCAAGGACAGAATTCTTCAAAGTATCTGGGATTCCCCTGGAAAGCTAATATCTCACAGTCTTATTGATTTAGTATTTAAACAAGTCAGTCATTTGGACACTACTGGGTAGATAAATAAATAGGTCTTAAATGCATCTACACCAACATTTCCACTCCCTTAGCTTTTAGATCCTTTCCTTTGAAATACACAAGAGTAGTTTCCATAGAGTCCCATGTTGAACATAAACTTTTCTGGGCCTGTTTAAACCAAAATGTTTAGTAATATATTTAACAGTAAGGAGTCGAGGTAGTGGTGATGGATTGTAATCAAGATGAAGGCAAAGCATAGTTAAGACCCTTAGTTGGAGACAGAACAGCAACTTTTGACAAATCTCAACTGAAATTAGGGGCTCAGGGCAGAGGTTTTCTAGGAACTTACCACCTACTGCACTCTAACTTTCAATGTACCATTTCTTCTCAGTTGCCATATTCACCAGCAGTTACCATGTGAACATGGGCATCCAATTTATGCTGGCATTCAATAATTTGCAGGTGAGAATCTCAGATTAGTTTTAACTAATCACTGCTCTATAGCTGTAAGAAATAAATGATCCTCTCAGGGCAGACATAAACTTTTAGGTAATATATGTGCTACATAAGCTGGGAATTTGTATTCTTGAACTCATCATTATCTTTCTCAATTTTAGAGTATAATTAGGAGTGACAAGCCAATATATTTATATTAATTATTTTGTCAAGACTGTTTTAGTGTATAAAATACATGGTCACCTAGAACTTTACCTCTTATAAGTATTTGATTAAGAATAGCTACTGATAAATTTTCACATATATCTATATCCACATGACACTATGACCTGTCAGTAGTCTATTACCAGAAATGAGGTCATTAGTAACATAAAATTTAATTAGAATCAAGAACCGACTTCATAAGACTCAGAACCAATTTAGAAATCACATCTTCAAGATGCTCTTTTTTTAAGAACTACCCTCAGTGCCAAACTGTGTTAGTCAGGTTTCTCAGGTCAAACAGAAATATGCGTGTGTGTGTGTGTGTGTGTGTGTGTGTGTGTGTGTGTGTTTCTCTAATCAATATGTGTATGTATGTTATATATACAATTTTACATTCCAATATATACATATATAGATATGTGTGTATATATATCCAACTTATGTACAATATGCACATCCTGTTGAGGCGTGTGTATATATGCATTGTATATAAAATTGTATATACTAATATGCATATGCTGTGGATATCACTCTATGTAAATAAAACACTGATGGCCAATGACCAGGCAGGAGGTAGGTGGGACAAGGAGAGAGGAGAATTCTGGGAAGCGGAAGGCTGAGGGGGACACTGCAGCCACCACCAGGAGAAGAGCATGTAGAGACGCCGGTAAGCCACCAGCCACGTGGCAAGCTATAGATTTATAAAAATGGGTTAATATAAGATAAAAGAACAGTTAGCAAGAAGCCTGCCACGGCCATACAGTTTATAAGTGATATAAGCGTCTGAGTGATTATTTTATAAGTGGATTGTGGGACTGCGGGGCTTGGGGAACCTGGAGAGAAGCCCTCCAGCAACAAATGGCGCCCAACGGCTCGAGTTTCCACCTTAAACCTGAGAATATTTAATAACCAATTCTAAACAGAGCCAAAACCAGGTTCCTGCTTCTTGTCTCATACGGGCAGCTAGATGCGGCAAAACGCAAGTTTGGACACTGGCGGGTTCCTGGCGGGTGCGTTTGACCGGCAGTATGGCGGAAATGAGGCATCTGCTAGCGGCAAATTAAGCTGTGTGGTAGATTTACTCTTTACTAGTATTAAAAAAAAAAAAAAGAGGTTTCTGGGCTACACGCTGCTTTGATAAAAGCTTAGACCCACTATTTCTGAGACTTGATGACTCCCAGAGCTGGCGGAAAACGTACCACTGCCATGTTGGGAAGCTGAAGTGGGCGGAGCCAGCAGCCACAGCGCCGTTTCAGGCTTACAATGGTACAGTTTAAAGCAATAGGCTCAAGGCTCAAGGTAATATAAAACATAAGCCACATAAAGATGGCTACCACACAGAGAATCTGGATTATGTTCTCTTTGATATTCATAACTAAAGAAAAACATTTGATTACAAAAGCTGTTGAGTTATGCCAAAATGTATATTTTAAAGGTACCTTGACTTCAAAATTTGGATATAAGGATATGTTACTTTGGAAAAGAGGTTCTGCTTTTGTTTCCACAGAAAGCCAGAGGCTGTGGACTTGTTCCAGATTAAGATACATCAGGTTTGACCAGCCAAGACCACCTGAAAGGTCTCCGATGACACCATGGCCCAGATGATCCAACATCTAGAATTGTTTCAAGGCAACTGGCTCAGACAATACAGCCTCATGGACTACTCCATGATCTTAAAATGTCCCCATAAGATACAGCGCCCCCCTCCAGCAGGAAGTAGTTAAGACAAGCTACGCCCAAATTCCCAAATATACCAAGCTGGCTTTAGAGGTGGAATTGGCTCACTCCCCCTCTAAACCCAGACATATTGCTTTAAAAAAAAAAAATGGTTAAGAGATTCTTGTGTCCCAAATCAGAAGAGCCCTCTGGTGTGGGACAGAGAAAAACCAATATTTTTATTTAAAACAGGTTGATTATAAATGTGATCTCTTTCTAAAAAAGAAAAGGGGATATGATATATAGGAGGATATGGAGATGATAAGATAAAAGGGTAGATTAATGAACCTACTTTTAAAGAATAACTTGTTTAAAATGTTTTACATTGGTATAGATTTTAGTTTATGTTTAAAATGTTTTATATTGGTATAAATTTTGGTTCATTGATACAAACTTGAAGTTAATTTTGTTATACTCTCTCTATATATGTATATATTTCTATTCTTGTTTGAGGTGTTGTGTTTATATAACTCATTTAAAATTGTAATGGATAATTAAAAATAGATTAATAATTAGTCATCTATGATAATCATATCTGTAGCCATGTTAGTTAAGTCTTCTAGGTATACATAGATATATTTCAGATAGATAGGTAATCTTCAAACACTTCATAGACCTGGAGAATATGGCATTTAAATAACTTAGAATTCTGTTGATGTGAGACACAATTGCTCCTGGCTGCACCAATTGATCCCGAGAGAATGTTGGGCTTCTAAGACATTTCCATTTGGAAGTTTGTCTTTTTGGCACAAAATGGCCTACTGGGCAAAGGACTGCCCTTGCCTTGACGGCTGACAGTACAAATGCAATGCTGTCCTTTCTGGACAAGCGGGACACAAGGAAAGCGACCACTGTACTCTGCCAAGACAGGGTAAGATGGTCTCTCAGAATTCCTGCTTCTGAAAATGGTCTGTCAGATACTCTAGGCCTGTAGCCAATTTGAATGCACCAACAATGCTGAGAAACATCAGGTGACTGTCCAGGCTGCCAGCTGTCTTGGTCTACTCTTGCAAGATTCCCGAAGTTGCTTGCATCCGTCTACCATTTCTCAGGTACCATTATGTTCCTTCTCAGGTCTTTGATGTGGTTGAAGGCTAGATAGTCGTAATATCCTCAGTTATGATAAAAGATAAGTTAGCTATAAAACCTTAAACTCACAAATATAAGATAGATAGGACATCTTCTTTAATATTGTAACTATAATTCTTGCTCGGTAATTGTTTTGTTATATGTAATTTTACCATGTTAAAGTTAAAACCTTCCTTTTTAAAAAAAGAAGAAAGGGGAAGTGCTGTGGATATCACTCTATGTAAATAAAACACTGATGGCCAATGACCAGGCAGGATGTAGGTGGGACAAGGAGAGAGGAGAATTCTGGGAAGCGGAAGGCTGAGGGGGACACTGCAGCCACCACCAGGAGAAGAGCATGTAGAGACGCCGGTAAGCCACCAGCCATGTGGCAAGCTATAGATTTATAAAAATGGGTTAATATAAGATAAAAGAACAGTTAGCAAGAAGCCTGCCACGGCCATACAGTTTATAAGTGATATAAGCGTCTGAGTGATTATTTTATAAGTGGATTGTGGGACTGCGGGGCTTGGGGAACCTGGAGAGAAGCCCTCCAGCAACATGCATATCCTATTGATGTGTGTATATATGCATAAGTATACATATACATTTTTCTAATCATGGCAACTGGCAAATCAAAAATTCATAGGGCAATTGCAAATTCTGGCAAAATTAACACTGAAGTCTTCTGTCTCCTGGCAGTCTGGACCACATTGCACTCTCCTCATCTGTGGACGTCAATCTTTTCTCTTATGGTCTTCAATTGGTTAGATGATGCCCATCCACAACATGAATAGTAATCTGCCTTTAAAATGTCTACTTAATTAAATGTTAATTGTACCTAAAATATTCCTTGGCAGAAACATAAACTGATAAATGACAAAATAGTTGGGCATCACAGCCTAGTCAATTTGACACATAGATTTAATTGTCAAAGCCCCATTGTGAACATAACATGAGCTTGATGTCATCTATGTGAAGGTTCAGTTTGGCCCAGAGTAAGAATTGTTCGAATAAGTGCTCCTCATTAGGTTTTAATTTATTTGTGTGTATTTTCTTATGTAGCATTTCCTCACATTGTAAAATATGTCACCATCCCTACATTACACATAAGAACAAAAACTAGAGTAGGGAAGTTATAGCAATTAATAAGAACACTTTCTTCACTCTGGTACTCAAAGCAGCATCCCTCATTCCTTCTTGCGGGACTTCAATTCATTGATGCTTACCTCCCAAGATGGGCAGTCACCAGACTTACCCAGTTATTTGACATGTCCTTAGCCTCTCTAATTGGTTTTACAGGTATGTAATCCAGTTAGGGATAGAGACATGAAGAGAATAGTATTATTTCTGCTGGGCCTGGAAAATAGGTGGCAGACTGGAGGGTGCAGGAAGACGTATTTGTATCTAAAAGTGTGATTTTGCCTTAGAATAGACTCCATAGAGGAAAATACGTTCCATTAGCACACAAGAAGGAGCCAAGTCTTTCATGGGTGCACAGTTCTAGTATTCCCAATTGATCAATCCATTAAGCCAGTAACTTAAAAGTAATAGATAGTGGTAAGCCAGGCCTGGTGGCGCACACCTTTAGTCCCAGCACTTAGGAGGCAGAGGCAGGTGGATCTATGAGTTCAAGCCCAGCCTGGTCTACAGCAAGAGTTTTAGGACAGCCAGGGCCTTGTTTAAAAAGAGCAAAGAAACAAAAAAGCAGTCAGTGGTGATTATGTCTGAAATAATATTAATATTAAAATCTCCTCGCCCTTCCTCCAGGGCCTTAGCTTTCTGGTATCTCATGTCAAAGCAGGGCATTAGAAGTGGGAACAATAGTTTATGTAAAGAGCATTGTCTATACTGAATTTATTTTGTAAAAATAATATGGACTAAAGTCCAGTCTGTTTTTCATTATTGCCATGGGCTGTTACTTCTAAACATTGTCACTGATAAAATATGCCTTTCTAAAAAAAGCCTCATTTGTTGGCCTTAGTCCTTAGTGATTGTTCTAGTTACTGTTGCACTTTAATAGCAACACACACACACACACACACACACACACACACACACACACACACACACACACAGAGCTCCTGACAAAGACACAGATATACGTGTTCATTGAATACAAACCAAAAAGGCCACCTATCCATTCTTTTCAACTAAGTTAGAATCACTGTGCCAAATCTATTTCATTTGTTTTTCTGGCCACTGTGCTTTCCTCTTTTATTTTAAGTCTCTTTCTTAACTTCATTTGATTGGACTATGGATGTTGAAAATAAGAATGACACTCAACACAGACTAAAAATTCCAACTCATCATTAATACGTAAGGATATCCAAATTAAGTTTGATGTTATTTGGAAATATATGATACTTACTAAAGGATTTGCTATTACAAAACAGCTACTTCAGTGCATTTGCTGAAAATAATTTTATTACATAGAAAAAAATCATGCCCTCAAAACTGATATGACTGGGATGTGAAATATCTTAGGGTTAGCTCTCCTGTATGCACCACCCATTCGGCACTTATCACGTCGTTTATATATTGTAATACATGTTAAGGTCCCTGAATAGAAAAAAAAAATGCCTCTTTATCTTTACTTATTTTGCTGTACAAGGGGACACCTCTAAGTACCTGTTTGGTGAGAGTACTGAAAGGGAGTGTTTTGTGAGACACTAATACTTACAAAATATCAGCCAGGCGGTGGTGGCGCACGCCTTTAATCCCAGCATTCGGGAGGCAAAGCCAGGCGGATCTCTTTGAGTTCAAGGCCAGCCTGGTCTACAGAGCAAGTTCCAGGACGGGCTCCAAAGCTACACAGAGAAACTCTGTCTCAAACAACAACAACAACAACAAAAACAACAACAAAATTACAAAATATCAATTATATCCCAGTTACTTCACAAACCAAAGACCTAACCAATCCTGATCATCCAGGGTGCTTAGATGGCTGAGATAGACAGTTGGGTTGGAGCAATCAGCCTGTGTTATGGAACTGTCTTTGGATGTGCTTCATTGCCCGTTCTAAAGGGCAGCTTTGATGGACAGGCTTGTTCAACATAACGAGAACCCAAGACAGTAATATCCAATCCTTTTCTTTAGAGAACTGATGGATTCTTAAGAAACAGAGGATGAATTAGGCTTTATGAAGCTTGGAGACACCGAGGCTTGATGAATCGGAGGCGCGGCATGGATTTCACTGTGATTTCAAACCAGTCCCTGGCTGATGTGTGGAGAAGCAAGGGTCAGAAACCTGCTGGAGGTGTTGGGCAGACAGCATGTGGGCCAGAAACACTGCAGAGTAGAAGAGAAAAACAGGTAAACATGAGGGAGATTCCTGGTTCCCATGACATGACACCTGCTCATGTGTATGCCACCAGAGGACTGTGCAATGCTCTGGATTTTTTTTTTTTTTTAAAGAATAGTCTTTTTACTCAATAGACTGAAACTGGGCTTCTGGTTTTTCCATCACACCCTTGCCTTCTCCCGAAATGATCTATGTGGGTTTTAGTTATGTTTTACCGAAGAGCCTAAGTTCTAGAAGCATTAGTGCATGCTTTAGCTTCTCTGCTATGACGGTAGGGTTCTGTGCTTAGAAGACAAAAGCAATGTTCAGAATAAATCGTAAAATACCTGCTGTTCTCTTCTTGTGGTTGCAACGACTTCTTTGTACTGATTAGACCATGTATAAGTTTCTTAAGTAAAGATGCTCTCTGAAAAAAAAAAGATCTCTCTGAAATCCTGGCAAATTCTATAACCGCATTTTCATACTAAAAATTATAAATGTATGCATGCACATGCACACATATACAAACAATGTTTTCTATCTGATGTCACAGGTTTTCCAGGTCCAAGGAATCTTATAAGGAACCTGGGTACCTCAGGTTAGTAATATTATTAGAAACAGTTATTACCTTCTATCAATGTATTAATAACAACATACTAGTAATTCACTGAGAGCTTTCTATTTAGTTGAATTATATGAGGATTCAATTTGTAGGTTAAAAGAACTCCAAACAAAAAGATGTTTTAAATTATTTTCTATGGTAATCCTGACTTTTAACATATATGATTTATTTGATAATGTCACGATAGAATTCCATGCATGCACTGGATTTAAATTGCTTGCATTTTCCTTGTTAGGAAACGACCTCACCATATGTCTAGCCCAAAGAGTTGCTATATCAACCTTTCATGTGGGAAAAAGAATCTCCACTTATAGAGGAGAGGTTTTAAATTTAATACTAAATAATTAAAAACCATCCTCACACAGACATCTCAAATTAAGATTGTTTACATGCTCTTTAATTAGATGCAATTAAGAAGCACTCTCAAAGCATTTATGCCCAGAGGGAGCCTTTGCTGAGTTGATGGAATGACTCTTAACATACAGGAAGCTGCCTTTGCTATTTGTGGAAGGGTTTTCCTTTGGAAGATGTGATAGGGACTCTGTGGGTTTTGTCACAGGAGGAAACAGATGTTGGAAGTTTTCTTCAGAGAAGAAAATAAGCACAAAGTTCTGATTGACAGTCCTGGACAGTAAGGTAGCTCTGTCATGGTCCTTCTAAACTCCCTGCTTATCACAACAGCCACAAGGATTCCTAAGACAAATAATGCTGCCCCCTTGGTTCAAAGCCCATCAAAGGCACCTTCCCCACTAGGAGCAAATCCTGATGCAGGTTCAGCTTGCTTTTGCAGGATCCCTCCTACCTCTCACCCACTCCTGTCTGTTGCCCATACTTACCTCCTGCTCTAAGAGTTTCCTTCTGGCTCTCTTGGGTCTGCCCTCTCTACCTGGACTATGCCTTTAATACTCATAATTAAGGGTTTGATTATCTGCCCCCCATTTTAGTGGCTCCTGTAGATGTAACCAACCATCTTATTAAATAAGAAACACAGAAACAATGTAAAAGAGAAAGCCAAGAGGTCAGAGCTCAGAGCTAAAATCTCACCCTTCCTCCTCCTGTCCCAGCTTCCCGAAAGAGAGCTATATCCTGTCTGTTCGGTTTTTTTTTTTATAATATTTTGTTCTGCCTTCTCATTGGTTGTAAACCCAAACACGTGACTGCATCATCACTGTCTGAATGTACAGCCCCCTAGGTCTTAAAGGCATATGTCTCCAATGCTGGCTGTATCCCTGAACACACAGAGATCTATGGGATTAAAGGCATGTGCCACCACCACCACACTCTGTCTATGGCTCTAATAGCTCTGAACCCCGGGCAACTTTATTTATTAACATACAATCAAAATCACATTTCAGTACAATTAGAATACCACCACAGGCTCCCTTTCTTTGTTGTTAACGTTTGAAACTCCCAGCATCTTTTCACTACCTCACTTGTTTACCTTTTACATTTGGGCAGTAGTATTGATTATTATCTGATGTTTGTGTATTTGTTTACTCTGTTGATTATGTCATTGTTCGTTAGGATGTAAATTCAAATATAACATGGGTTGTTCCTGGGTTTCCTTGCCTGCTCTATTCCTAAGACCTGAAAAAAGGATCTAAGATTGCTGCTCAGCAGAGACTTGTTGAGGGTGTGGTTATTGAGTGAACAAATGGGGCTCAGCAGGATTTATATTGATTAAATTATTAACTTTTTCCCCTTGCTAAATTTTAGCTTTTAATGCCTTTTTATAAAAAAAATACATTGAGACCTGGTTTTGTCTGTTGCTTTAGTGCAAGGAAAACACTTTTAGCATGTGCACTGGCAAATCTAACAGCTGGTTCAGTTGTCCAAATTCTTTAAAGTGAGAACTTCATAAACTTCAGAAACAATCATTGTAAAGCCACAAATAAGGTCATGTAATATGGCCCATTGCCTATCACAGTGTGGATAAACTTCACGGAGAGACCAGTCCTTCCGAAGTGTGAGTTAGAAATCATGGGGTCAAAACAAAAACAAAACTCACAGAGTTTAGAAACAATCTTGGCAAAGAAATTAGGCCTTTGAAAGCATTTTTTTTTTAAATTTCTATATTTAACCATAATCTTTAAAGCTCAAACACGGTGCAGATGAGCTAACTACAAAGTTAAGTTTAAAATTCATTATATGTTCAGCAAGATTGTCAAGAGGCTTGTTTAAGGAATGGCAGGATGTGATGTGACTTCTGGTCATGGGTGCTTTAATCAAGAAGGAAGGTTTTGCTTTATGGTTAAGAATAGTCTGGAGCTGGAGCAGTGTAAGAGGCAAAAGATGAACAGGCTTTTAGAAAAAGACCCTGAAAATTACTTTTGGCTGATTCTCTTATCCACAGTATGCAGTGAATGGTGGAGCAAGTCCAAAGCAAACAGAATGCTCACTTTGAAGCACAGCATATTGTGTATAACAAGAGTTCAGAATATTAAGCATGTATGCCTGGGTTGTATTCATAAGGGCTCTTCTACTTTTAACTTCCTATTCTTGCAAAAACAAATTTATAACTTAAGCTCTGGTAAGAATATCAGAGACAAAATTCTATGCTCTTAGGAACATGAACCCAGCCATGACTCATATCACCTGGTCATCATTCTTCCATCCAATAAGAGTGTCAGGTTGGGCCATCCTGTTCCCTTTTAAATGAAATGTGTTCACTCAAAGTCACTGAATGTCATTTAGTGTGATCAACCGAGCTTCTTTAAAGGCTTGAAGTTTGTTCTATACCACTTACATAATCCTAGAATCTTAGACTAAATCAGATGACCTTGTGGAATTTATTATAAAACTCAGTGAGAAGAGAGATTTGCTTAGTTTGATTTGGGCTATTGTGATTTATTTAATTTCTCTGTTCAATTCTGCACCCTGGGGATTTGTAATGCTGCATCACAGTCATAATCTGCGGGTGATTAGTCATATAAATGAGTTTATAGATCCTACAAGGACAAGTTTTATATTTGTTTTCTATGAGCAAATATTATCAAAATGACTGTCATATAATAGAATCCAGATCAGTGGCCATACTGGTGAAACATTAAAGTCTTTTTTTTTTCCATTTTGTAAAATGCAAATGATCAGATCATATAAATAAAGTGAATATATTGATTTGTTAAAATTTCACCATTCATAATGAACAATAAATATATGATGTCCCAACTTTTCAACGAATGTGACAGAAATAACTCATGCATAGGTGTGTAATATTTAAACTACTTGGAAAGTAGTGGTATGTTTTATCTTAATGTTTGGATTTTATCTTTAGATGTCCTCTCAAACTTATATGATGACTTCTGATATTGTGGGTAATTGTTGCCCATTTTTTAAGTAAATAAATCTTTATTTGTATTTTGACTCTTTATAATGCTGCATATTTAAGTAGCACCTACACCCATGCTTGATTTACTAATATAACTAGAAGCTTGTATTTGAAGCCGTGTCTTCTGTCTAGGGTGTTCATAAGAACGTAGTGTGGTACCTGCAGTGGTAGACATTTCCATGACTTTTTCGTGTAACTCTGTGTTATGATTTGAGTAGGGAATGCCTCATAGAAGATCATGGGTTAAACCTCAAGTCCCTAGCTGCTGGCTGTGGAGACTTGGGGTGGGGAGGCTTAAGTGGAGGGAGCTGATGTTTGGCTTCTGAAGGTAATGCCAGGTCCTCAAACTGTATCCTTCTCTCTCCTTCCAAACTGAGGTGACTGGTCCTCCATCACTTTCTCACCTGTGCTGTTCTTCTGACTAAGTGCATAGGGCAAAACCTCTACAGACCGACCCCTCTGAAATCAGGAGCCAAAATAAATGCTTCCTCCCTTGAAGTTGTTCTGCTAAGGATTTGACCACAGGTGTCCAAGCTAACAAACATACTCCAGTTGTACCATTTCTATGGTGCTGGCTTTATTTCTGAAGACCCTAACTTCTATGCCTCATAGAGAGTTGTCAGAATTCATGGGAGCTTGAATTTTCAGTTACCTAGTTATGCTATGTGTGCTAATCTACTGCTCACAATTTTGAATAATATAGTTATATATCAAGAGCAGAATAAATTTCTAAAAGCTTACAAAGAAAAAAAGTCACCATGATCAAAGATGTGGATGAATTTGATTCCATCACATACAAAATGACATGATACTTATAAAAGTTTAATCATTACTTGTTACCATGAAATGTGTTATTTAGTGTAAGAACACAAGGAAGATTTGATATTTGAGTGGTACCTCACTCATAATTTATTTTATAGATGAACATTATTCTATTACACATATATTAGGAACACTAAAGCTCATGCTATTATAAAATTAATTTAACACAAACATTTCCTTAAAATTCTTTACCAGGAACCAGGCAAGGCTTACAGTAGAGGGATTGGGACACCAACCCAGCCACAAGATCTTCAACCTATAATTTGTCCTGCCTGCAAGGTGTGCTGGGGAAAGGTGACACAGAATTTGTGGGAGTGACCAACCAATGACTGGTCTAACTTGAGACCCCATACCATGACAGGGAACCTACATTTGACATTGCCTAGAGGACCAGAAGCCAGAGGCAGGATAGCCCAGAGACCTAGGAAAGAACCATACACTTCCAGTAAAAAGAAAAAAAAAGTCAATGAAATGATTCATAATGATACTCTGCTATTTTTGTAGACTGGAGCCTAGCATAATCATTATTAGAGAAGTTTCATCCAACGACTGATGGAAACAGACACAGAGATCCACAGCCAAATATTAGGTAGAACTAGGGGAATCCTGCTGAAGAAAGGGAAGAAGGATTGTAGGAGCCAGAGGGGTCAAGGACACTACAAGAAAACTCAAGATTCAACTCACCAGGATTTATAGGGGATCACAGAGCCTGAATCGACAATCAGGGAGCCTGTATGGGTTTGACTTGGTCATCTGCATGTTATGGTTGTGCAATTTGGTGTTCTTGTGGGACTCCTAACAGTGAGAGTGGGGGCTGTCTATGACTCTTTTGCCTGCTTTTGGGATCCTTTTCCTCCTACTGGATTGCTTCATCCAGCCTTAATCTGAGGAGATGTGTCTAGTCTTATTGTAACATGATATGCCACATTTGGTTAATATCCCTGGGAGGCCTGCCCTTTTCTGAAGAGAAGTGGATCTGGGGGAGATGGGAGGTTGGGGGAGGAGGTACTGGGAGGGAAGGAAGGAAGGTAAACTGTGGTCAAGATGTAATGTATGAGAGAAAAATAAAAAAAACATATTTACCAGTAAATCCTTACATAGTATTCCTTGGTAGTTTAGATAAAACTGGGAATATCAAGACAGAAAGCATGCTAGCAAGGGGGTGGGCAGTGGTGGTGGTGTATTCTATAGTGAGAGGGGTCATCATGTTTGGTTCTAGAGAAATAATTTATGAGCTGTTATACATGGACATCTTTGATGGGATGAAGGCTAGGCATTGGCCTTTAGAAAGGATTCTCCTTCCCAAAGAGATCATCAAGCAGTGCTTTTAGAATAGTTTGTGCTATAAGTAAACAGTTTGTAAGCTCTCTTACTTGTTCCAAGGAAAGGCCTAATTTAATAGTTTAATTACAATGATAGGCTTAAACTATCATTTAGTGTCGAGTAGTGTATACAGTAACATAGGAGCTCCATTTCCTCCCCCCTACCCCCAACATGACTCTGTCATAAACTCAGAAAACACATCCTGGAGATGTTTTCCTCAAATACTAACTTTGTGTGGGTGTGTGCTCTGTCAACCAGTGCACGCTCCTGGGAATGCTGTTGTTCAGTTATTAAATAATTCTTTGCATCATCTCTAGGAGTTCCACCATCCAGTTGTCCACTAACATGGTAGGAATTTGATCTATCACACAGGTTGTAAGAATACAAAAGTCTTAATAGTAACATGCAACACTTCCTAGAGAATTCTTTGCTCTTTTCAAACAAATTTTTTAAAAATTAGATTGTGATAGTATAGTATGAGCAGACCTGTCACAAAATTAAGCTTATGATTTGATCCCCACTGTGATTACTGAAGACTGATGAAAGCAGAAAGTCTTAAGGCAGGTGTTTCTGAAGAAGTTATTTTGGAAAGATGGGAATCATTTGCCAGGTGATTCTAACAAGTAACTGTCAAAGGTGTAGGCCTGAGTGACATGTAACGGAGGGTGACAAAGTAATTCTGATGTAATTTATGGAGAATGGGGAAAATCACTCGCAACATTTAGAAGAAATGCCCCCAGTGAGGCTATATCTGATCATAAGAAAAGGAGACATGAATAAATTGAAAGTAAATGCGGGAAAATTTTTTTTTTTTTGTTCTTCCATGGTGAATGAAAATGAAACTCATTAGGGCATTTTAACCATGAAGTGGAAAAAAACGACACGAGTCACTGCTCGCTGTTTTTATTTCTTGTAACTTGTCAACTCTGCAGGATCTGGGATTACCTGGGAGCCTCTGGGGGTACTTATAGGGATGGTCTTGATTTTGTTAATTCATGTGGGAAGACTGCCCATGAGACTGCACCTTCACTGGACTGGGATCCTAGATTCCCTCCATGGAGACAGGGAACTGAGCGGTTCAGGCATTTGCCTTCTCTGCTTCTTGACCTCCCTGCCATAGCGTGCTTTGAACTGCAATCCAGAATGAACCCCCTTTCCTTTAAATTGTTTTTTATCACAGCAACAGGAAAGGTATGCCACTCATGCTTCATTCCTTGAAAATAAGGACAAGGAACATTGATCGGATGGAGCCTCCTCAGCAGAAGGGAATAAAACAGAGAGAAAGGGTGAGTTTTTTACCCCCTCTGATAGACACATGGATGTTCTTGCCTTATTACCCTCAGTAAGAAATGCATAGGGTAGCATGTTAAGAGCAATGAGCCTAAGATTTTGGCAGAAATTAACTGATGTATTTTTTTTAACAAGTAAATGGCCTCTGCATCATACTAAAGGATGGCTGTAAATAAAATTACAGTTTATTAATACCTCTCGGTGTAATTTTTAGAAATATCAAAGTATTTTTTAAATGTGCACTTTAAGCACATTTAAAAGCCATCACATCTGCAATTGTTTCTTGCTGCACTGAAAAGAGCTGGCAGCTGGGTCTCTATCCGAGACTCAGCTGTCTTTTCTTTTCTCCCACTGTAGAACCAAAGATAGGGATTACTTTTATAAATATATAATTATGTTTTTTTCAGATTCTGATTAATAATTCATCTTCAACTCCTATAGCATTATGTTTGGAATGTTAAACAACCGAGTGAGTCAAATTTTGATATTTAGGAAGATTAAGGGGAATATTGTGCATAAATTTTAGTTTCCATAGCTACCCCGGAACATTAGTAGAGTGTAATGTGAGACAGATTGGTTTCTCTGACAGAAGTCACGTACTCTTATGTTTTACTCAGGAAAGGTTATGACTACCTGTGAGTCTGATAGTTGTATGGACTACACAGTGTGGCTATGATTCAATGAAGCAATTCTGGTTTTTAGCAAAAGTAGATCAGGGTACAGTGTGTTTCTGCTTCTGCCTCTTTTAATGCAAAATATGGTCTACTGTAAAAAGAGCTCAGTCATCTAATAGCAGTAAAAGTTAGACCTCAGTGGTTCAAACTTTAGTACAGTCTTTTGGAAAATGCATAAATTATTTTTCTTCTACTGCCTTACTGTCCATTGAAATAACACAATCTTATTATAAAAATTTACCAAAGTTGAATGGTATGAAGTCTATAAATTTTTAATATGGTGCTAAACATATATTAAGGATAAACTCGTTGAACTTTACCAAGTAGCACAAAAAGGGACAAAATGAAATAAAAATGTAGGTGTAAGTACATGTGTTTTGTGTGTGTGTGTGTGTGTGTGTGTGTGAAGAATGTGTATGTTGTTATAGAAATAAACTATTGTGGCTCTTATAAAATGTTAAGGAAAAGTTTATTCCAAATTATTATAATGGAAATAATGTAATAGGAGTGCTGTGGGATGTTCTGTATGTCCTGTGGGAGCCCGTTCTTGGGTTCCTAGTGGCTTTACCCAACAGGTCCGCATAGAGGATGATTAGGACCACAGGCCTGAGTGCAGGTGTCTGAGATGGTCTGCACTTGGCTGTGCTGGGGGATGGTCTGTATGGCAAATGTGTTGCTCTGATTGGTCAATAAATAAAACCTGATTGGCCGTGGCTAGGCAGGAAGTATAGGCGGGACTAACAGAGAGGAGAAATAAAAGAACAGGAAGGCAGAAGGACTCACTGCCAGCTTCCTGCCAAGACAAGCAGCATGTGAAAATGCTGGTAAGCAATGAGCCACGTGGCAGGGTATAGACTTATAGAAATGGATTAATTTAAGCTATAAGAACAGTTAGCAAGAAGCCTGCCACGGCCATACAGTTTGTAAGTAATATAAGTCTCTGTGTTTACTTGGTTGGGTCTGAGCGGGTGTGGGACTGGCGGGAGACAAAGATTTGTCCTGACTGTGGGCAAGGCAGGAAAACTCTAGCTACATAGGAGAGAGAGGCATTGGGCTCAGTTCTGCAGACAGAAAAGCCATGTGAATAAGGAGAGCGAGAGGGCTGGTACACAGAAAATGACCAAGAAGAGAGTGGAATTGTAGGCATTCTTGAGGAAGTTGATGTATTGATTACATTCCTGTTGCTCTGATAAAATACTGTGACTTAAGGCAGCTTATCACAGAAGCAGTCTATTTTGGCATATGAGGGAGAGTCTACAGTGGTGGGGAGGCAGGGCAACAGGCAGCCTGAACAGAAATCTGGGAGATCATATTTTCAATGGCAAACTTCAGGCAAAAAGAATGAGCTACAGGTGTGATGAAAGCCTTGAGCATTCAGAGCCCACTGCCAGTGCTGCCCCTCCCCCAACATCGCTGTAACTCCTAAGTATTCTCTAATATCCGCCAAACACCACCACCAACTACCGACCAGGAGCTCAAATACCTGAGCTTGTTGGGGATGTTAGGTACATTTCCCATTCAAACCACTGAACTCGGCAAATAAGAGTCTTGTTAAAGGTGGGTCAGGAATTTAGATATAGAGAGTGGAATAATGACCTGTTAAGCATGTTGGGTAACCTCTCTAAATTAAATTGCAGAATTCTTTGTGAATTGTATCGGAAGATCCAAATAGGATGTGGGCTGTATTAGTTTTTGTAGTACTAAAACAAAACACCTGAGGCTCAGTGATCTTCTAATGAAGAATTATATTTAGCTCACATTTCTGGAGCTTCAAGGACACGGTAGTGGCATACATAGGGTCTGTGAAAGCCTGATGGCAGATGCATTGCCAAGGTGAGTGCATGTGTGTAGTGGAATATTCTTTTACATTGTGTGAAGATGTGTTACTGTGATTGCTTTAATTAAGAGCTGAGTGGTCAATATCTAGGCAGAAAGAGGTTAAGTGGGACTTCATGGCAGAAAGAGAAGAAGAGATAAATCTAGGTGCCAGAGAAAGGCCAGAGGACACAGACAGGAAACAGGAGATACAAGATGGAAGACAGATAAAAAGCCACAAGGCAAAATGTAGATTAATATAAATGGGTTGATTTAAGTCACAAGAGATAGTGGAACAAGCCTAAACTATAGGCCGAGCTTTCATAATTAATAACAAGTCCCCTGTCGGTTTTGTGAGTTGGAAGCTCAAAGGAAAATGCAGCTACATGTGTATGAGAAGGAGCAATCTTAAGAGGAGACAGCCAGCCCAAAGTGGGAGGACTTTTTCTGTAATAACGTCCTCATGTGACACTACCTCAGAGTCCCTTGAAATCTGCTTTAATCCCTCTCTAGAACAGCACCCCAATAACTGAACTAACTTCAGTGAGTTTCACCTCATTTCTCCAAATTATATTCCAAGAAAAAAAAAAAAAAGCTTTTTAACAGATGAGCTATAAGTGATAAACTCAAAAGTTTAAAACCATATCAGGGACCACTACTGAGTCCTAATTGAGAGGAAAACTCACAGGAGCCCTCACTAAATGGGTCAAAGAGAAAATCTTTGTCACTGTGTGTGTGTGTGTGTGTGTGTGTGTGTGTGTGTGTGTGTGTAAGTGTGTAATTAGTAGAAGCACTTTAAGCTATATAATTTGTGAAGTCCAAGGCAAATAAAAATGAGTAATCTTACTTAAATATTGACAATAACTGGGAGATATCAACAAAAGCGAACTACACCGATAAGTTTGGCCCATGACCTGTGTGCATGCCCGAATGCTTTCCCATGAAGCTGCTCCAAGGAAGCAGCAATAGAAAGCATGAGATCAACCTTACGTAAAAATCCAAAGCAATTTACACTATTTTAGTGAAGTTATAACAATAAAGAGTACTAAAATGTTCCTAACAGCTGGGATTATCGGAAGAAAAAGGTGAGAGTAACACACACAGGGAGACCTGTTGTTATACACAGAAACCTCAAAGAGGCTCCTGGCCATTTTATCCGAATACAGTGCATTGATCTTTATTAGGGACTAGTTTTCAAGCAGAATCTTTTTTGTTGAGACTTGCTATATTTTAAGAACATAAAAAGCTAGGCAGACCTCTTATATCACTCACTTGTTCTTTCTGAACTTCTTGTAGCTTTCCCTTGTATGCCAAACAGAATGCCATATTCTTGCTCAGATTAAAATGGGTGTGGACATTCAGACGCCATGAGCTGCTGTGACAGATAAACCCTTCAGTACTGAACATAGTAAAACTGCTAAGGTGATCATAAACCTTTTCACTTGGATTAACACTAGGGGGGAATGCCATTTATAGGTTTCTTTTTGAGAAGGTTTGTTTATTTATTTTATGTGTGTGTGTGTGTGTGTGTGTGTGTGCGCGCGCGCGCGCGCGCGTGCCTGCCTGCCTGCCTACGTGCCTGCCTGCCTGCGTGCCTGCATGCTTGCATGTATGTGTACCACACATATACAGGTGCATGCAGAACCAGAAGAGGGCATCAGATACCTTAGAAGTGGAGTTAAAGAAAGTTTTGAGTTGACTGATGTGGTTCCAGGCAACCAAATCCAGGTTTTGTGAAAGAGAAGCCGTTCTCTTTATTGCTGAGTCACATCTCTAGCTCATTGTCTGTTTCTTACTAAACTTGTCAAATCAATATTCAAGAAACTCCTCAAAGAACTTTGTGTTTTATCTGTTATAATTAAAATGTTAAATTAGGGAGATTGCTCAATCAGTAAACCACTTGCTGTCTGAACCTGAGGATCTGAGTTAGGACCCCTAAGCACTCAAAAGGATGCACTGTCTCCCATGTCTGTAACCCCAATGCTAGAGAAGTAGAGGCAGGTGGATCCTTAGCCTCCACTGGCCCAGGTTCATTGAGAGGGGAAAGGTAAAATTTAAATGTTTCTTTTTATATATATTAATGAGAAGAAGGCCATCACTAAAGAGCAAATGAAGGTCTATTAAACATAAATGAGTCTATTAAAAGTGCCAGTTATGACATAAGCACTATTTGTGGGAGTGTCGAAGAACAAGGGCTCCTTTTTTAGGATCTGTGGGTACTGTGACTAGTGGAGGAGTGAGAATCAGATGGATTGGGTATTAGATGATACAGAAGTACAATCTCAAAGACAGCAATGTGAAGAAAATGTAAGGGAGTGCCCTCCAGGAAGAGCCAGATTTCAATCAAAGCAACCAACTATGGGAAATTTAGAGAAGTATAAGGTATTTGTTTTTCCATGAAGCCAGAATTTCAGAGCCCTCTCTTGCTGACACCTATACTAACTAGTCCAGCCTACTCTAGTCCACTGGCTCCTCAGGACTTGAGTCTACTAATACTTTCCTCTTTGTCCCCAACACATGACATAGAGACTTGTGTTTCACTGTATGTTCATCTGGATTCTCGTGGCTTAGGGACTAAGATACATTTATTATATAGAGAGCTCTGTGAGATATGTCAAAACCAAGGCATGTGTCAGATTTACAGTGTCAACCCCTTGTCCAAACACTTGTGTAAAGAGTAGTTGAGGTTCTGGCCTGTGGTCTCTTGAGTTCCTCTAAATATATCTGCTTCTGTAACGTGTCCCTCCCTGTTATCCCATCTTCTGATGCTGGAGGCTTGAGGGAAGGAAATGGAAATGTCTACATCTCATCTCTTGATCTGATGATTCATTTTTCTTCAGGAGGCACTGACTCCTCCTCTGCTTTCTTTATAGAGATTTCTCTCTCATTTCCTCTTCTTTCAAGGTGGATGAATCTTCCATCTCTGTCCTGTAGGTGATAAGCCTCTTGCTTAGCCCCGAACAGTTCAAAGACTTAAGGATGAGCAAGAAATAAACTGCATTCTGAATATTTTCAAAGTACCATGCTGCCACATACTTTTCCAGAATCCACAATCACAAGAAAAGCAAAGTATATTTGTTCCACTCAGACTTTACAATCTTCGTATTTATTCTTCCTTTGTTCTTCCATAGAAGATTTTTTAAATTTATGATTGAATATTTTAGTACTTTGATAGGTCTCTGGCATTTTTGTGCATAAATGGACTAAACCTCTTATTTAAGAATATGAGGCGACAACAGATATGCTTAGAATCTAAGGTCTCTCTGTTTGCTGCTTGAGCCAATGCATTCATCTATTCTTTCAGGAAGAATATACATACCTTTTATTCTTTGGTGTAAAAGTTCCGCCAGACTTCAGTAAGTATAGTAGTTAATGAAGACAATCTCTTGACTGTCCATGTCAGCTTTTTTTTTAAAGAGTTGAGTGATGTTTACTTTTTTTTACCTCCAAGTATTCATAAACAATATTTTGATAAAATACCATACTCTGTATTAATTTATTGTTGGTATAGAAATGACAGGTTTTATAAGAATGAATACATGGAACAAGTGAGTATTTGCTTTCCTTTTCTCTTCCTTTAATTTTAAGGGATCATTATGTAATTCTCTTCCTCTCCTTTAATAAAAACATGTACTAATGGCGAGCATTCTGTGATGATGTTAGTTGCACCCCACGGATCCTCTTCCCTGTATGTGCTGAGTTGAAGAGACTGGCACATTTCCCTGTTGTTGGTTGTTGCCCCTTGGGAGGCACACAAGCAGAGCCAAGGGCAGTCATCAGTCGCTCTTTCCAAGCCAGGCCAGATACCTTCAAGTGCTGCTCTCTGAGCTGCACACTGGGGATTGACTGCCTCCAGTTCTTTTTAGATTTATTTACCAGCATGTCAGAAAAACAGCAATATTCTAAAGGTGGATAGACTGATGTGATTTATGAGAACTGCCCTTGCACCTAAAACACCTGTGAATTGCAGAAAGAACTCTGAACGGGACACATTGTACTGTGGGGCCCTCCTAACACTGTTCTAGTCCAGCAGTGCAAAGATACGTCATGGTACCCAGAGACAAGAAAGGCTGACAAGACTGGGATTTACCACAGGACTGGTCGTAACTGTCATATGCCTGCTATGGGATAGCATCTTGATACTTGCCGTGGGTGTCCTTTAATGATGTAAATGACAATAACACTCTTACTCCTCCTGGGATTATGAGAATAGATCACATTCTGGACTTTTGCTCAAAGAAGTTAAATACTGTGGACAAATGACTAGGCAGCTATGTCCCCTGTGAGAAGTCCAAGAAGATTGCTTTAGGAAGTGCTAGTCATTAAGGAAACTCCCAAGTCAGGATTCCCTGAGAATGAGAAGACTCCTAAAATCTCGAGCAGCTTTAGGCTCCAGGCTGAATTCCACGTGCTACTTTTGACAGGCACTCTGAGCCTCCTTGATGGCACTCATCTGATGAGTTTTATAAGCTGTCAGTGACCACTGTGACTCTGTGGGTCTGCAGAAGGGTAATGTGATTTAATTGCTCTTTGGAGGGAGGATGCTTGAGGCATGAGGGAAAGGAGACATTTTATGAAGAGTTGAGTTGGCAGAGGCAGAAAGGAAAGTAGATATCCATACAGGGTGGGGCAGAACTCTCAACACAGCAGTGTGGTAACTCCTCAAGCATTTTATACTGAAACATGGAGGGATGGCAATGGGCTTCCTTTCTTTTTTTGCTCTGCCTGTATTGGTGTGTGCTGAGGATTCCTCTCTGGTAATATCAGGGAAAAATGGTGTGCTGGTTAGGCCTGTCTTTCTTTTCTTTGGTTTGTTTTTTTCTTTCTTTGTTTCTTTCTTTCTATGTCTGTCTGTCTGTCTGTCTCTGTCTCTGTCTCTGTCTCTGTCTCTTTCTCTCTCTCTCTCTCTCTCTCTCTCTCTCTCTCTCTCTCTCTCTCTCTCTCTTTTCAACTTGTCACAAGTGAGACAGACATGAAGGTTGAACCTCGACTGAAGAACTGCTCCTATCAGATTTGTCTGTGGGTATGCCTGTGGGGGCATTTTCTTGATTAATGATTGATATAGGGGAAACCAGCCAATGAAGGACAGTTACCATACCTGGACAAATAGTCCTAAGTTGTATAACATGCAAGCTGGGCAAGCCAATAAATAGCATTTCTCCATGGCCTCAGCTTCGGTTCCTACATCCAGGTTCTTGTGTCAAGTTCTTGTCCTGGTTTCCTTCCCTCCATGATGGACTATAAATTGTAAGATGAAATAAGTAAATTCCTCAAGTTGCTTTTGGTCATGGTGTTTATTAGAGCAACAGGAAAGAAATAACTACAGGTGTCTACCTTTGCTGATGTCTCTCATGCAACAAATGAGAAAAGACTATGAATTCTAGCAACAATTTCTTTGTGCAACCCTCAGCCTCAATCTGTGTTAAGAGATGAGCAAACAAGTATGACGTCTCGTTTGTGTCCCTGGAAAGTTCCCGTCTCTAGCTGCAGAACAAATCACGCCCGTTAAGGCACAAAATGAATTGAGCACACCGTCTTGTCTGCAGTATCTGCATGGCCATGTGTAACAGCTCAGACTGAGCAGTGGCAGGGGCATGAGCAAGGCCTTCCTTGCCAGATTCCCACGTCAGTTTCCTTGTGGGGCAAATGAAAGACAAGGTAATTTTTCTAAGCCTTGTGCTTGAACTTGCAAAACTCCAGGGACACCGCCACTTTCACTTTTTGTTCTCGGCCTCTGCTTCTCTGATTGGTGATGCAAGCTCTGGCAGCTTGAATTTGTTTATTCATTTTTCAATCTCAATTATGTGGCTCAAACCTTAACTAGGATTTAGGAAAATGAGCCATATTTTCTGGGCATTGGTCCCCTCAAGACCAATGAGGATGAAATCTAGATGGAAACCTGGGCTTGTTTTCCAAAGTCTAAACTTGTCCCTCAACACATAAGATGGGTAATTGCCTAAATATTAAGCAAAATAGCAACTGAGCCCAGCATTCCAAAATCCCATGTTAACAAAAGTGAGAATTTACTCCTCATTTCACCTCTATGAAAACGTCCATATTCACTAAAAGATTAAATTAAAACATGTAGACTGATATATAATCAAATTTTGCTGTTTATTTAGCCATGCTTTAAATACATTTGAATCTTTCAACCCCAATGACTTCTTTAGTTTTTAGGATTAGTTTTAACATCATAATTTTGTTATGTTTTGAAAGACTTCATAAACTAGAAAGTTCTGGAGGGAGGTAAAGGCAATGATATGATTAAGAGTTTTCTTTAAGACATAAGATGCTATATGAAGAAACTCTGAGGTAATACCTATATCTCCTTCGATACAAGAGCCCATGGTTGTTCACTGTCAAACAATGCAGGGATAAAGCTGCAACATGCTGTTCAGGGACGAAGGAAGAATACCACCTAGAGGCAGCTGTTACTGTGCAACATACATTTCTTTACATTTAAAGAGTACCAAGTTTTATGAGAACAAAGAAATCCTATCTACAATACAAGTATAAGCTTGTTTGAGTACTTAGGTCAGCCTCTGGCTTCATGAAATTTTAATTATGTCTTCTTTATATATTCATCATTTTCACTTGAAGGGCAATATGGTTGGTAATCAATAGAGGTGGAGAAATCTCACACTTTGAATCAATGGTCAAAAGAGTTGGTATAATGTGAATAATATGAAAGTCACATGCTATTTATTGCTACAGCTTCATTTTAGATCTCTTGGGTGTATTTATATTTGAAACTGTGTGTGTATCCTTACATGCAAACTTTTATGATTGTGATAAAGAACATCTCTTCAATAATTTTTCTAAAAATGCTTGTATTTTGATATCTAGTTTCCTTTTCATTTTATAACATGAATAACTTGCCCTTGAATTGAACATGACTATATGTACATTTCATATGAAACTTAATAAAGTAAACACATAAAAACCTATTCTAAAAATGTAATTTCTGTTGCAAAGAGAAGTTTTCCTTATGAGGGTGAGGGCTATATATATCTGTGGGTATGAAGACAAACATTTAAAGTGTAGTTAGGAATTATGCTGATTTAGTGAAGTGATGATGGTAGATTCTTCTCCAAAATCAATGACCTCACTAGCTCTTGGTAGTTGTCTAGGTTTCCAGTACCAGGCATGATTTCACTGTTGTTGAGCAAGTCTTCAATCCAATTAGGGAGTTGTTGGTTAACACCAAGGTATGTGGGCCACTACTGTGCCTTTAGGTGCTAGTTGTTGTTTGAATTCATAACAGTCAATTACAGAAAAATACAACCAATTAAAAAGCAGAGTTGTGGAGCCCAATCCCAATGAATAAACCTAAATCACAACCCCTGTACCTAAGGTCTTGGGGATCATTACAGAAGGGGTTGAGGCAAAAAGCTCATAAGATCAGGGAATATGCTGTAAATCTGTGTCTTTTAGCAATGCTGAAAGCTATAGCCATAAAGCCTTACCAACATGGCTACATAAACATGTGCTGAACATGTACAGCTATAGGCATTATAAAGTGGACAAGAGAAAAACAAGGAGGCTGCAACCCTATACAAAGAACTACAAGCTGTTAAAGAATACCAAGATCAGGAGAAACAGTCTTCTTCAGGGATGAACACAGCGAGTGGTTATCCAAAGTGGTCAGCACTGAAAACATACAAGCAGCATTATATACTGAACAGCTTGTATTTATGTATTTAGGAATATATATATATATATATATATATATATATATATATATATATATATATTTGTATTATAATAATTAATGAAGAAAGAGACCCTGGAGACCCTGAATTTGAAAGAGATCTAGGAGGAGTATTTGGGAGGGACTGAAGGAAGGGAAAGGTAGGCGGAAATGATGTAATTATGCTATAATCTCAAAAATTTTTAATTAGAATTGCAATTTCTACTTTCTATCAACTCATCACAGTCATCCTTCAGGATTCAGACGGAACACTGCTTCTTCTGTGAGACTTTCACTTATCTATCAAAGTCCATCATTTCCTTGATTATTTCTTATACTCTCATGTAGCATGAATCTTAAAAGTTCTTATTAATAAAAACAAATCTGAGGCCAGGTATGGGGTGAATGCTGGAAGACCAGAGAAACAGAAGAGGCCACAGTTTCCTCACCTTGCCAATTCCTCAGCTGATCCTGTTTCCTCAGACTGGAAGCGAAAGCCTGAAAGCTTAACCAGCCAAATGCTTCTAGTTTCTGGTCTTCATGCCTTATATATCTTTCTGCTTTCTGCCATCACTCCCTGGGATTAAAGGCTCACTTCCTGGGATTAAAGGTGTGTGAGTCACCATGCCTAGCTGCTTCCAGTGTGACCTTGAACTCAGAGATCTAGGTGGATTTCTGCCTCTGGAATGCTAGGATTAAAAACGTGTGTGACGCTATCTTCTGGCCTCGATGGCTGTTTTGTTCTCTTACCCCAGATAAGTTTATTAGGGTGCACAATATTTTGGGGAACACAATACCACCACATTCTCACCTCTTTTTTGCCTGGCACCATTGCATTTTTAGTTGGAGATACTGAAATACTATAAACTTATTTGTGTATATTCCATGTTTGTTCAGTTTAATACTCATGTTCATCCATTATCGTTCCAAGTCTATAGTAGGTTGTTCATAACCAGCAGGGACATTTCTTAATAATTGTTTCACTGAAGATACATAAACAATGACCTGAAAAATGATGGTGATTTTAATAAGTTATTGGAAAAGTGCTTGGATACAGAGAACTGCATGACAGATACCTAAGATTATCCTTATTTATTTTTTATGAGGCTGAATGCCTCATTTCATAGCAGTTTTAACTGCAAATCATAAAAATTAGTAGAAGAAACTGAAGATTCATTCCATGCAGTGAAAAATAAAAAATAATGAGCTTCTTGTGTCAAGGAGAACACCAGTGCATGTGTGGTTATTCATTAGTTTTTCCTTGCTAAGATCAAAATATGTACAATAAACAATTTAAAGGGAAAATGACTTATTTTGGCTCACAGTTCAAAGGTTTCTTGGCTCCAGGTGCTTGAACAGGATATCATAGCAGTGGGAGCTTGTGATAGAAAAACTTGTTGACATCAAAAAGGACTGGAAGGTGATAAATGGATGGATAGATAGATAGATACACAGAGGGAGAGAGAGGGAGAGAGGGAGAGAGGGAGAGAGGGGGAGGGGGAGGGAGAGGGAGAGGGAGAGGGAGAGGGAGGGAGAGAGAGAGAGAGAGAGAGAGAGAGAGAGAGAGAGAGAGAGAGAGAGAGAGAGAGAGAGAATAGATTCAGTGACTAGGTAACATCAGTGACTGGATTACTGATGGAATGTGCCATTAGTGAGCTTCTTGCTCCACCTAATAGTGTTAGCACCTCTCAAAATAGCATTACCAGATGGGACCACGTCTTTAACACATAAGGCTGTGTGGGAACATATTGCCTTAACAAGATTTAGAAAGAGTCCATCAGACTTGAAGGATATAACTGGTAAAATTGAGATTATTTCAGTACTGTAGCATTAGGTAGCACAAAGACCACCAGATGATATTATGGGACAAAATATTCATGAAAAAGTAGTAGCACAGCTAATAAGAACCACTTATTACCACAAAAGAAGAGAAATAAAGCAATAAAAATAATAGCAACAATAGATTATTTATAATAAAATTTTCTCCTCAAGACATAAAGGTCACTTTTATTCATAGACCATAACAGAGAATTTGTATGCATGCAAAAGTATATATGTATATTTATATCTACTATGTATGTTGCATATGCATGAATGTATACATATATAAAGTAAATGTATGTGCATAGTACATGCTACAAATACATTATGTAGCTACATATATATACATGTAGAAAGAGTGAGTGAGGAGGAAAGAAATAGTATTTTCAACATAGCACTTTTATTAGAAAGAGGAATTCCTTATTTTTATTTTTTGGGTGAATTTGCTTGCTATTTTGTTATGGAAAGAATCAACAAAATTAACATACTTACTTAAAAATTTATTTCATTTATAATAGTTTAAAGTTTGCTCACATTTTCTTTTTTCCCTTTTATTGAAAATAGATTTTCTCACATGATATATCCCCATCACTGCTTCCCCTTCTCTACTCCTACCAGTTCCTTCCCACTCTCCCTCCCATCTGAATCCTTTTCCTTTCTGTCTCTCATTAGAAAAGAGAAGGCTTCTAAGAGATAATTATAAAACATGAAAAAAATATAATAGGATAAAACAAAAGGTATCACATCCAAGTTGGGTAAAACAAACCAACAAAAGAAAAAGAACCCAAGAGAAGGCACAAAAATCAGAGACTCACTCATTCACACACTCAGGAGTCCCATAGACTCACTATACTGGAAGCCATAATATATACACAGAGGACCTGGTGCAGACCCATGCAGGCCCTGTACATGCTGATTCAGTCTCTGTGAGTTCATATGAGTTTTCTTGATTTATAGGGCCTTGTTTTCTTGGTGTTCTCCATACCATCTGGCTCCTATACTGTTTCTGCTTCCTCTTCTGTGTGCCGGCGTTCCCTGAGCTCTGAGGAGAGGGATTTGATGGAGACATTCCATTAGGACCGAATGCTCCAATGTCTGCCTTTCAGCATAATACCTGGTGGTAGGTCTCCATATTTGAACAAGGGAGAATATCGTTGGGAGCCAGTTTATCACTACTTTGTTGTTGTTTGTTTTTTGTTGTTGTTAAAACCAGTATTAGATAGCTTAGATCCTTGGGCTAGCTAGTCTCTGGTTCTTGGTCACCCAAAGCAGTGTCATGTAGGTCCCATCTCATGGACTGGGCCTTGTGTTAGTTTGGTTAATTAGTTGGTTACTTCCACAAGTTTGTGCCACTATTGTCTTAGCATATCTTGCAGGTGGGATACCATTGGAGATCCAAGGGTTTATGGCTGGCTTGGTGTTTGTGCTTCTCTTTTGCTATTGTGCAGAGTACCGTCCTGTGCCAAAGATTCTAGAACAAAGGTGTGAAGACTCTATGTAGCTACCAACTTGACTTATCCATATGCCATGAGTTCTGCAGATATTGTCTTCAGCAATGGGGCCTTGCTGTCAGTTTGTAGAGAGAAACCTATTATCTTGGCAATAGCCTGATTTGTTTGGAGATTTCTATGGGCTCCCTTTGGCCAACAACTCAATCAGATGTCATGCAGTCCTGGGACTGGGAGCTTCATTTGGTGATAATAGATGGCAAGCTGGGACTGTGTCTCTTCCATTGTTTGATGATTTCATTTAAATCACCTTCATACATGTATAAATTTTAGGAACTTTCTACTGTTATATTTTAGGAACTTTCTACTGTATTAGGTTTCTATACTACCCCTCAAATGCCCCATAATTTTAGTTGTCTCTCCCATATTCCCTCTTTCAACTCCTTACCCACTACCTCTCCTGACTTGATCCTCCAGTTACAGCTCCCCCATCCATCTATAATTATCTATTCTATTTCTCTTTCCTAATCAAATTTATCTGTATCTACTAGTCCCTTATTATATACCTACCCTCTGTGGTTCTATGGATTATAGATTAGTTAACATTGACTTAACAGCTAGTATCTACATATAAGCTAATATATACCATGTTTGTCTTTCTGGGTCTGGAATACCTCACTAAAGGTGACTTTTTTTTCTAGTTCCATCTATTTGCTTATGAATTTCATGATGTCATTTTCTATATCTGAGTATATAATATAACAATTATATACTCAGATATAAAAAATATACTATTATCTATTCTTCTGTTGAGGGATATCTACGTTGTTTCCAGTTTGTCTATTATTAGAGCTGTATCTCAACATTGTTGAGTGTCTTTGCTGTAGAATGAAGCATCCTTTGGATATATGCCCAAAGGTGGTTTATTTGGATATTGATGTAGACAATTACCATTTTTCTAAGGCACTGTCCCATGGATTTCCACAGTGGCTATACAAGTTTGCACTCCCACCAGCAATGGATGAATCTTCCCTTTACTCCATCATCTTGCCACCATGAACTGTTACTTGTTTTATTAATCTTAGTCATTCTGACAGATTTAAGAGGAATTCCCAACACAGTTTTGATTTGCATTTTCCTCATGACTAAGGATGTCAAGCAAAGTGTTTCCTGGCTATTGAGTTTTTGCTATGCAAATTCTCTGTTTAGATCCATACCCCATTTTTAAATGAATTATTTTTTTTCTTGATACATAGTTTCTTGAGTTCTTTGTATTTTTAGATATTATTTTCTATTGGATGTGTAGTTGGTAAAAATCTTTTCCCATTCTGTAGGTTTCTACTTGTTCCAAATGACAGCATCCTTTGACTCCATTTGTTGAATATACTGTTTTTTCCCCCAGTGTGTATTTCTGGCTTGTTTATTGAAAACAACAACAACAACAACAACAGGTATCCATAGGTATGTATATTTATGTCTGGGTCTTCAATTCTATTTCTTTGATCAACATGTCTGTTTTTGTGCTAACACTATGCTGTTTTTATTAATAGCTTTTTAGTACAACTTGGTATCAGAAATGATACTTTGACTTCTTCCTTTTTAATTTCCATTTCCTTTATCTCCTTGAGTTGCCTTATTGCTCTAGCTAAGACTTCAAGCAGTAGGTTTGGAGAGAGTGGACAACCTTGTCTTGTTCCTTATATAGTGGAATTGCTTTGATTTTTCTCTCCATTTAAATTGATGTTGGCTATAGTTATGCTGCAACTGTCATTAGTATATTGAGGTATGTCCCTTGTATTCCCAGTCTCTCCCGGACTTTTATCGTGAAGGGGTATTGGATTATGTCAAAGACTGAAAAAGGAAATCTTAACAACCATAGAGGAATATCACAGAAGGGAAAGGAAGATCAAAAGTATATTTCAGAAGCTATAGAAGGGTTTCAAGCACAAAAACCATGGTGGAGCCTATGTGGGTGGGTGGGGGTAATCCTCTTATACCTAGGTACTGAGTAAAGTAATGAAGAAAAATAAGTAAGGATGCTGAAATAGTCAGTTGAGCAACTTACCTTACTCAGCGACACATGAACTATAAAAAATCCTGCTTACTGGGCCTTAGAATGAAGGCAGCTTGCTGACTTGGTGACAGCCAATTTTACTTAGTTAACTAAGAGAATTCCATAATAGGTAAGACTTAGATGTGAGAAAGCAGAGAATACAAACTTTCTGCAGGTAGCTTCACTCCAAGAAGAGCCCAGTGTTCCTCTCGGATTTGTGAGCCAGATGGATAGCACCAGTTTCTGAGGGGCACACCCAGGAAAAGGGACAGTTGAAGTCCCAGAGCTTTATCATAGGAGTCATCTTCAGAGAAAGGTGTCAAGAGTCTGAAAAGAAGTGATTTTTTTTTAAATCAAATGTACAGTATTAGTATTAGACAAAATAGATATGTTGTCTTGACGAGAATTAGGAAGTGGCAATGAGACTGGGATCGTATAGCTGGCACAATGTAAGCCTATTTCTGTACAGTTGAATTAGGTGACACAAAGATTAGATTAAATATAAGAGAAAGAATGGTTGAAGAAATGGCACAATTTAATATGAACTGCTTGTCACCCCTAAAGGAGAGGGGAAAAGCACAATTACAATGATAACATTATTAGTCATATGGTTTCCTCCTCAGGCCCCAAAGAACATTTTCAGATCTGAAACTAAGAGAAGCCAACATTATATAATGAAAGACTGAGGATGCTGGAGAGATGGAAGAGTTGAAATATCAAGGGCTAGAAGAAACTGAGAGGTAATAAGGTCATAGACACTTCCACATCGGGTTCCTGTTCTCTCTAAAGTAGATTTGAGGTTTCACACAAACAAAACCTTTTGCTGGCCCAATAGGTTTTGGCAAATCCCAGCTTGTTTTCTCTCCCTGAAATGCATATTCTACAAGGAAGATGCCTTTTAGACATAATAACACATTGACCTTTTGCTATTTTGTGCCTTTTCCTATGAATATTTTTTCCTGAGGAAAGCTCTTAACTTCTTCAGAGTAGCTTGTGAGTGATGTGCTTGTGTGTTATATAAAGGCTTCTTCATTTTGCAATCTTATTAGGGTGAACAATCTGTTTACTTTGTGCATACAGCACACGTAGACATCTAAATAGCAGGCTATGCTGCTGTTGATCCTGTTCTGATGGGATCTTCTGCATTTGCTGGGCTTCCCCTTTGTGTCGAGTCTAACCAGTAAAATGTCACAGCAGGGCTGGTCCATCACAGATCTACTCAGCACATGGCTGAGGCCATTGAGCATCACTGCCTTTGCTTACAGTCATGCAGACACTTTAAAGTCAGGTATCAACCAGCTAAAGTGTTGTAGTTCTTCTTGCCTAAAATTAAAAATGGAAAAAAGTCTTGCCTTCACATCCTTCCTTGGTTAGGTGAGCTGTTTGCTTCCATGGCTGCATCTTCTGCTACAAAACTGAGTCTCTCTGTAAGTGCACAAGTGAGCTGGGAAGAATTGCCATGAATGGAGGGACAGGGATTTGTAGTCAGAAATACGTATAGTCCCTTCTGAATAGACTGAAAGCTCTTTAAATAACTAGACCCAAGGGTTTTTTTTCCATTTGCTGTGGAAAAACACATACAGGTAAGCCTGTTTCCATTGTATCTCAATTCTATTCTTTCTTACAAAAGCCATGTCTATTAGGGTTTTTTTTTTTTAATAAGCTCTGGTATTTTACAAAGAAATATGTCCTTTGGTTTGGGTCATAAAAGACTTTTCTTGGTGTGTAGTGAAAGATACATTTACCAAGGTGTTTTATTACTCCACAGTTGGAATTAATATCTCCCTGCTTTATACTTCCTTAGCACGTTGTAAGTGCCTCTATTATAGCACTTATTACCATCTGCCTACATTCAGGGTTGTTAATGTATGTCTTTAGATTATGAGTCCCTGAAGGGTAAGGACCATACCTTCCCCATTTTATATCATCCCTAAGGCTCTATGCACTGACTTGCATTTAGTTTATGCTAAATAAATGTTTATTAAATTGGCTGAGTAGGTGGCATATTCTTAGAGATAGACTGCTATTCTTTGAAAAGCATGTTTTATTTTTATTCTTGGCTGGTAGTTAAGTTTGTAAAAATCAAACAAGATGAAATATTATGGGAAAGTTTTGTAGAGCAAATGCTCCCTTAGAGAGACTTCTTTGCTATTGCAATTTAATTCATACTGACATATTATTTATGTGTATTGTGGAATTAAGACAGATTTTCAGGTCAGGTAACACTAAAATAAAATCTTTTCATCCTCTTCCTTTGTACCAACTCCACCGAACTGATTTATCTAACTGTTGTGATCCACAGTTCGACTTATTATAAATACAACCTGGGAACTGTAGAGTCTTTCAGAGAGCTCTAGTGAGGCTCAAGTGAAATATCTCTATAAAGCAGTTAGCATATTCTGGGAGCTAAATTAACAGATTTATTTATTTCCTTTCCTTCTCCTCTTCTTCCTTCCTTCTAAAATTTGTTGGTGAATTTTGGGTTTTCAGTCAATTGAATGCTAATGTCAACACCTGTCCTGAGTACTGGGACACACAAATGATCCCAACACTTCCTATAGCATTTGCAGCTGAACATGGAATGCTAAAAAAAAAACAACAACAACAAAAAAAAAACTGTAGTGCTGTGTTATATCATGATGGTGAATATGTTTGGGGTGATATTTCATAATGGAAATGATGGGATTTTACTTTGTCCTAGAGTGTCATAAAGGGCTTAATGAATGACACATGAGTGATGTTAATTTGACAGAGAGAAGTAAGAGGGACATTTTGCATAAAGGGAATGTTGTGAACCAAATTTAAAAACATCACAAAGCATCACTGTTTGTGAAAAGTACTACTTACTAGATTATAAAGATGGAGAAGAGTCTGAGCCCCATGAAGGCATTTCTGTTGTGTTTAAAAAAAAAAAAAAAGAAACAAAACAACTCACTTGTTAAGAGTAAAGGTCAGACAACAATTCCTATTTCTCCTTCTAGGATTTATTAGTTACTCCCTCTCCCCAGCAGGGACCACTGAGGTATTTCCAGAAAAATTTTTGGTGTTTCAATAACCTAATCTGAACACTACTGCTACAAATGATGAGTTGTTGACTGGGAGGGGTGAGGTTCAAGCAGGGTAGAGAATGAGATGGGATTAGAAACAGCAGTGTGTTTGGCCAGGAGTTTGAGTCTCTGGCTCTGAAAATGTCTGCTCTAAATATCAGGGATCCCGTGTGAGCTGCTGTGAAGTCTTTTGAGTTCAATATCTTTGAAGATAAAGCTGGATTTTGTTACACAGACATGAATTCCAGACAGTTTGGTTGTCTGGACTGGTTTTCTTATTGTTGATGCTTACTGTAGTATTTTCTGCAAAGCAAAAAAAAAAAAAAATGTGGTTGCAGATCTTATCATTTGTATGGATACAAAAGAATTCTTACAAAATCCCTCAGTACAGTCTTGGTTTCTTCCTGCCTAGCTAATAAAAGGAGACCTGATTTGATAGCTTTTCATCATTATAACAAAATACTGGAGATAGGCTTAGCTACTTAAAAGGAAAAGAAAGATGAATTTGCTCACAGTTTGGAGGGTTAAAAGTCCTAAGAGCACAGTGCAGGTTCAGGGAGGGCTAGTCTTTGACAACATCAGCAGCTATGCTGCTGCTATAGTGGCACCAATGTTGTGGGAGTAATAAACCACTCTCTGGTAGGATTTAAGACCCACTCTACAATATAGAACCCATGCCCGACACTGCTCAGGTGACCAAGAACCTGAGAATGAATAGGACATGGGCCTGGAGAAAAGCAAAATACTATTGTTCTCCTAAGGGACTACAGTCATTAAATGACCCCTAAGTACATTCTGCTATACCCATAAATTGGTGCTTTGCTTAGTCATCATCAGAGAACTTCTGCCTGAAATAGATGAGAACTAACGCAGAGACCTACAATTGGACAGGGAATGACAGATAGTGGAGCACTCACTCTTAAATGGGATTCTTCGTTGGTGCCCCACCTCAGGACTCAATGACCTATGTAGAAGAGGAGGCAGAAAGATTGCAAGAGCCAGAGGTGATAGATGACTCCAAGGAAACAGGGGCTTCCGGACACAATAAGACTGATGCATATATGGACTTAAAGGGTGTGGCAGCACATGTCTAAGCCAGATAGGGCCTCAGGGCTGAGAGGAGGAAGTGGACACGAACTCCCACCACTAACCAAGAAGCTATTTGCAACTGATAGACACCTGCTTATAAAGGAAAAATTAGTCTTCTCCAGCAGAGTCTCATTGGGTGTACTAATGACCACAATTCAAGATAGGCTCCATGCCCAGGAGTAGATGGCCAACACAAAATGAGCATCAAGATTTCAAGCCATTAAGATGGAGCATTTTCAGCTAAATGTTTATTATGCATAATGATTAAAGTTATGTTTATCTGAATATTATAGACATGGAAATGAACAGGAAACCAAATGTTCCACACTTATGTCTTACAAGATATGAATTGTTTGCTTTTTATAGCTGCAGATCCAAATCTGTCTGCATTGACAATACTCTGCCCACTGACAACCGTACAATCTGTGACGCCTCCTGCTGATGTCTGCACAAATCCAGGGGCAGGCCAAGCTCTGCGGGTGAAGTGCAAGTTGTCATTGCACTGAGCCTGTGTTTAGTGGGATCTATACCTACGACACATTGATTTGAAGATCTGCCATCTACATTTCTATGGATAGTTCAATTTAGAACACTATCACAAGGCCAAGATCTGTTCTCCTGTATATTATCCAATTCTATGGTGGCTGATTCAAAGGGGCTCTTTATTTTTTTCTGTTAAAATAGACTTAGATTTAATATTTTTTCATCAAGTAGATGAACTCTTACTTAAATTTCAGCTGAACTGGTATTTGCCTGGCTTGAATATGACTTGATTTTGGCTACTGTAATTCTATTAGGAAAATAACCCAGAAATGGAGAAATGCAGAAAATTGGAGAAATGTCCTTTTTTTTTTTGAAAATAGATTCATTTCTCATATGATATATTGTAGCTGGTGTTTTCTTTGGGCCACCAACCAGCTCCCAAATAAAGATATAGAGACTTACTATTAATTGTGAATGCTTGGTCTTAGCTAGGCTTGTCCCACTAGCTCTTTTAACTTAACCTGTTTCTATTCATCTGCATGTTGCCTCAGGGCTTTTTACCTTTCTTTTATTCTGTATGTTCTACTTTGCTTTTCCCTTCATGTCTGGATGCCTGTCCCCGGCATATCCCTGGCATCTCTTTTTCTTTCTTCCCCTAAGCCTAATTTCCTTCTCCTACTTATTTTCCCTGCCCAGAAGTCCCACCTATACCACCTCCCTCACTATTGGTCATTCAGCTTTTTATTAGACCAGTCAGGTTCCTTAGGCAGGCAAGGTAAAACAGCAACACATCTTTACATAGTTAAACAAATGCAATACATCTTTGCATAGTTAAATAAATATTCTACAACAATAAATCCTGGTTACTCCTCCTAGTTTCCTTCCATTCCCTTTCCCTTCCCATCCAGATCCACTCCCTTTCTGTCTCATTAGAAAAAAAAAAACCACAGGCTTTTAATAGATAACAAAATATAAGATGAAACAAAACCCATCACATCAAAGTTGGACAAATCCAACCAACAGAAGAACATAAGCAAAGGAAGGCTTGAGAATCAGGGACCCACTTTTTCACACTTTCAGGAGTTTCATAAAAATCCTCACTTGAAAGCTTTAGTATATGCACAGAGGATCTGATGGAGGCCCATGTTGTCTCAGTACTTGCCACTTTAGTCTCTGGGAGTTCACTAATCTTTGCTCAATTAATTTAGAGGGCCTTGTTCTCCTGGTGTCCTCTATCCCTTCTGGCTCTTACACTCTTCTCACCTCCTCTTTCTTGGGGTTCTCTGAGCTCTGAGGGGAGAATTTCTCTTTCTTTGTCTCTCTCTGTTTCTGTCTCTCTCCATATTGCATATTGTCTGTCTGTGGGTCTCTATATTTTTTCCATCTGTTGTAGGAGGAATCTTCTATGGTTATGGTTGAATAAAGCACTCACCTTATTCAGTATAACATAATATCATCAAGAGCCATTTTATCAGGGACTACAGGGATGGCTCAGAGGTTAGGAACACTGATTGCTTTCCCAGAGGTCCTGAGTTCAATTCCCAGCAATCACATGGTGGCTTACAGCCATCTCTAATGAGATCTTGCACCATCTCTGGCCTCCAGGCATATATGCAGACAGCACTGTATACGTAATAAATAAATAAATCTAAAAAAAAAAAAGAGTCATTTTATCACTACCCCTCCCCCTTTTTGGACCAGTAATATTTGTTTTTACCCTAGGTCTTTGGGCTATCTATTCCCTGGCTCTTGGTTACCAAAGAAGTGTCCAGTATGGATTTTATCTTGTGGGTTGGGCCTTAAGTCAAATCAGTTGTTGGTTAGTTTCTCCCTAAAGAAATTTCTATTAGCCTAGTTCTTGCTCAGTGACTGAAATAGGGTATCTTATTACTTGTGTTGTGTGTGTGTTGTGTGTGTGTGTGTGTGTGTGTGTGTGTGTGTGTGTGTAGACAGGTGCATGCCCCATATGTGCATGTGCTAGTAGAGGACAGACACTGATGTTGGGTATTTTCCTCTAGCACCATCCACCTTATTTTTTGAGATAGGCTCCAGTGAGCCCCAGCATCCTCTGGTCTCCACCCCCCACACTCCAACATTAGGATTATAGTGTACATTTCCACACCCAACTGTTTTTCTTGCTTTCTAAGAATCCAAATTTAGGTTCTTATGCTTGAGCAGCATGTTCTTTACCCACTGAGCCGTCTCCCTGGCCTCTAAACAGGACTTTTTTTTTTTTTTTTAAATCTTATTCAGACCATTATATAAACAAGCTTGCTCTGTAGAAATGAGCTCTCCTTTACCTGAATCTCAAATATAATGTTTATGTTTGGCCAGATGTTAGTTAATTGAAACTAATTACATTTCCCAAGTAATCCTAGCATCTGGAATCAGCCATGCTGAAGAGCAAAGCAGAACTGAAGCATGGTGTTGTCTCCGCCTCTCCTCAGATGCCTCTGCTACAGGAAGATTAAAGCAAGTTTATATCAAAGGATCCAATTCCCTTCACTCATTCTATTTTATTTATTTCTTCATAAATAGACAGAAACATCTTGCCTGGCCATTGGTTTTGTTAAGTAGGGTGACCATGTTAAGGCTCAAGGATGACATTCTGAAAACAGACAAAAAGAAGCATAGCCACTGTGTTACATTTTTTTTTTTGATTCTAACAAATATTTTTGTTGTTCTTCCTGTGTTCGTACCGTGGAATGCTTTTTCACAAGGCTAGAAGTTTAAACCATAACTACAAATATCATATTCTGGAAAGGAAATTTGGATTTTTTTTATTTGTAGACTTTTTTATTTTAATTAAAATCTGATCCATTATCTCTCCCATTTACTTTCCTCTCTCCAACCTGTTATATTTCCCCTCCTTTCTCAGATTCATGGGCTCTTTTTCCTTTATATTATTGTTTAATACATATATGCATAAATATATAAATACATCCTGGTGAGCCTGTTTGCTCTTGCCTGTGTGCATATGATTTCAGGACCGACCACTCTGATGACACATGGCACACCTAGGACACAGCAGTGCTGTTTAGATACACAGGCTAGAACATTCATTTATCCAATGATATTTAAAGAGAACTACTGGGTGTCTGTAGACATGAGGCTCAGGAGGTGCTGGATATAATCTGGCATTTGTTTGTTTCTCTCAACACTACTTAGATGGTATTACACAAGAATATGATGACATTTAAAAAGGTTTACCAATATGTAATATTAAAAGCAAGCAAGATATTTTTTATATGACTGGGAAGGGAAGCATGGTTTTGTGGGGATGATGTAGCATATACAGATATGATTCTTCATGCACACACAGGTCTGCACATGCACATACAGGCACAACAATATTCCCTGTGCTGAGAAAAGACAATGTAATTCTTGGTAACAGGAAAAATGTGATTCATCTGCACTCAGACATGTAGAAGGCCAGATTGGTTTGGTGAGTTCTTTTACAAAGACATACAATTATTTGACTAATGCATATCTAACCTGATTATTGCATATCTAGTTATTTTTGGTTACTGGAAACTATAGGGAATTGACGTCTTTCTTTCTTTCTTTCCTTCTTTCTTTCTTTTTCTTTCTTTCTTTCTTTTGTTCTTCTGTTCATTCTTTCTCTCTCTCTCTCTTTCTTTTTTTTTTTTTTGTTTTTTGTTTTTCGAGACAGGGTTTCTCAGTGTAGCTTTGGTGCCTGTTCTGGATCTTGATCTGTAGACCAGGCTGGCCTCGAACTCACAGAGATCCACCTGGCTCTGCCTCCTGAGTGCTGCGATTAAAGGCATGTGCTACCACTGGCCGGCTGACATTTTTCTTAAATGTGGCATATGAGATAGCTGCTGTTTTATTTCATCTAAAATTTATTTTGAAATTGACTTTAAAATGCTCAGTGAAACTTCCTGCTGTGGATATTGCTCTATAGGAACACTTCCTTTGGCCAATTTGAAGGGTTTTGATGGGTAAATCTTGAGTCTTTCCCATTTGCAGATTTCTATGTGCTGTTAAACTTCAAAATCACTTTTTGAGTGCAAACTAGTACAACCACTATGGAAATCAATATGGCCGTTCCTCATAAAATTAGGAATCCATCTTAAGACCCAGCTATACCACTTTTGGGTATACACCCAAAGGATGCTCCATATTACCACAAGGAAACTTACTCATCATGTTCATAGTGGCTTTATTCATAATTGCCAGAAACTAGAAACAACTTAGATGTCCTTCAACCAAACAATGTATTAAAAAAATGTGGTACATTTACACAAAGAAATATTACTCAGCTGTTAAAAACAATGACATCATGAAATTGGCAGGCAAAAGGGTGGAACTAGGAAAGATCATTGTGAGTAAGGTGAATAATTGTGAAAGGACAATAATACTGCGATCCACAGACCCAGAGAGGCTAAGTAACAAAGAGTCAAGGGAGGATGCATGGATCTCCCAGGGAAGGGAAAATCACATAGATTTGGTAGGTGAATTGGAGGTGGGAGAACATGGGATCATGGGAACAGGAGGTGGAGAGAGTACTGGGAGAGACAACTGGAATTAGGGGACATTTGGGAAACAATGTAGAAACAGAGTACACTGGAAACTTCCTGGAATTCATGAGAGTAACCCTAGTGAAATCTCCTAGTAATGGAGGATACAGAGCCAAACTGATCATCTACTATGGCCAGGCAAGGTTCCTAGTAGTGGGACTTGGACATCAACCCAGCCACAAAACTTTCAGGGTACAATCTGTCCCCATAGCAAGATATGCTGGGGCAGCAGTGGTACAGAACTTGTGCTTGTGACCAACCCATGACCGGTCTACCTTATGACCAAAACCGCAAGAGAAGCCCACCCTTACCACTGACTGGATGGCCAGGAACCCGAGGTAGGACAGTCTGGCAACCCGGGAGAGAACCAAATATGACTGCCAAAGAAAAAAAAAAGAAAGAAAAAGAAAACCAAACAGACAAGAAAACCAACCAAACAAATGAACAAACCAAAACAAGCATGCAAAGAAACAAAATCCCCCCAAAACAAAGTCAATGAAATGATCTCTAATGATATTCTGCTATGCTCATAGATTGGTGCCTAGACAAATCGTTATCAGAGGGGTCAGCTAGCAAGGGGTGGGAGCAGATGCAGAAACCCACAGCCAAACACTAGGCAGAGGTAGGGGAATCCTGCAGAAGAGGAGAAGGAAGGACTCTAGGAGCCAAAGGGGTCAAGGATCGCAGAACCAACAACAAAGAGGGTTCATAGGGGCTCACAGAAACTGTATGTGTCTGAGCTAGGTTCTCTGCTTATACCTCATGGTTGTGTAGCTTGGCGTTCTTGTGGGACTCCCAACAGTGGGAGTAGGGGTGCCTCTGACTCTCTTGAGGGTGCTTGGGATACCTTTCTTCCTTCTGGGTTGCCTCATCCAACTTCAATATGAGGGATTTGCCTGATCTTATTGTACCTTATTACTTTTTTTTTTTTTTAAGGTTTAAATGCTGCGCCAAATTATTTTATTTATTTATTTTTTGGGAGATTTTCTTTTTTTTAAAATTTATTTATTTTATTTTACAATACTATTCAGTTCTACATAACAGCCACAGATTCCCTTGTTCTCGCCCTTCCTGCCCCCCTCCCCTTCCCCCAGCCCACCCCCCATTTCCACCACCTCCAGATCAAGGCCACCCTTGAAGACTGAGATCTACCTGATAGACTCAGTTCAGGCAGGTCCAGTCCCCTCCTCTCAGATTGAGCCAAGCGTCCCTGTACAAGTCCCGAGTTTCAAACAGCTATCTCATGCAGCAAGCCCAGGACCTGGTACCACTGCCTAGATGCCTCCCAAACAGATCAACCTTATCAACAGTCTCACCTATTCAGAGAGCCTGATCCAGTTGGGGGCCCCTCAGCCTTTGGTTCATAGTTCATGTGTTTCCATTCGTTTGGCTATTTGTCCCTGTGCTTTATCCAACCTTGGTTTCAACAATTCTCGCTCATATAAACCCTCTTCTTTCTCGCTAATTAGACTCCCAGCGCTCCACCTGGGGCCTAGCCGTGGATGTCTGCATCCAGATTCCTCAGTCCTTGGGTGGGTTTCTGGTACAACTATTAGGGTGTTTGGCCATCCCATCACCAGAGTAGGTCAGTCCCGGTTGTCTCTCGGCCATTGCCAGCAGTCTTATTACTTTTTTTAAAAGAACAAAAACTATTGAGATTTTTATTAGCCAGTGAAAAAGAGGGGGCTCGTGCCTCAAGGACTCTTGGTATCAAAGCTCAAGGATAGAGCACTTTCAATGGCAAAAATCACAAAGACTCTCATCAAAGTTAGATAAGGGCCAGAGTAACCCTGACATGTCTGTTCCCAACAGAGTGTAGTAATTATTTCAGATATACCATGATGATAATTATTAATTTTTTAAAAATAATTTTCATTGATTCTTTGGGAATTTCCCATCATGCACTTCTAATCCCACTCATTTCCCAGGCCCTCCTTATCTGCCCTTCACCCTTGCAGTGTTCCCTTCTCCTCCCAAAAAATTTTTTAAAAAAATTAAAAAACCCCCACAACACTTTACTCCTCCATCTTTCCCACCTTTCTATAACCTCTTCATTAGTCTATGGTAATGAGTTGTTGATTTGGTACAAGGCCTGTCTCTGGTTTTTGGTACACCATCAATACTGGACCCTCACTGAAACTCCTCTAAGATAACTGGCTGTTGTGGGAGTAACCTGTTGTCATGGAGATCCTGTAGCTCTGGTTCCATGGGACCAGTCCCTTCCTGCACTCCAGCAGCTCGTAGATGGGATAGATGTTGGGGTGGGCTGACTCTAAGCACTGGATTGGGCCTGAGTTGTTTAGTCAGGGTCTCTGATAGCACTGCTCTCCTCAGTTGAGGGATAGAACCAGCTCTTCTGTACCCATAGTGAGGGATGAGGCCAGCTCTCCCATGGTCCAGGTCACTGGGGCCAGATCTTCCACTGCAGCAGCCAGTGAGGGGTAGGAACAGATCTCCCAGGGCCAGTGAAGGGCAGGGCTGGCTCAGCATGGCCCTCAGATTTCAACATGCATGGTTCATATGGCCCCCAGTGGTAAGACAGGCTACACACATCAACATGGACCCTTACCTGCAGCAGGACCATGGACTCAGACATTTCTCTCAGCAGCAGCTTGAGGTAGGATGTCACTGTGGTTTTAGGTGGCAGCTCAGGCCATTCTGATCAGTATGTCCCTGGTGGCAGCATGGCACTCAGACATCATCATGGCCTCAGGTGGTAGCCCATTACCAAAGCATCCACAAAGCCATCGGTGGCAACAGGAGACATGGACATCAACACAAATCCTGGCTGCTGTAGGGTCATGAGCCCAGACATAGCCCTCAGCAGCTCAGCCTGGATGACACCATGGCCCTAGGTGGCAGGGCAGGCCACTCAGATTAGCTTATTCCTTACCCCCTTCACTTCTTCAGTTCTGCCTCTCTCCACAGCACATGAAACACTCTGCTTTCTCTTTCTCTCCCACGTCTCCACTGTATATTTGCTCATCATAATGGCACCCACTTGCCAGGTGCTTCAAAGCACTGGCCAGGCCTGTGGGTGTCTTCCACCTGCCCATGCAGAGAGGGGCCAGGCAGGCCTAGAGGTTATTATATATTGTTTGGCCATGTTCCATGTTTGGTGGATATCCAGAGGCCTGCTTTCCTTCCTTCCTCCCTCCCTCCCTCCTTCTTTCTTTCTCTTTTCTTCTTTTCTTTCTTTTTCAAGGGAAACAGGAGAAGTTGATCTGGGGAGAGGGGAAGAGGGGAAATGACTGGGAGGAATAGAGGAAGGGGATAATGCAGTTGGGATGTAATGTATAAGAGAACAAAAGTTTAAAAAAGGTCTCCAGATACCATTCCAACTCCACTGAAAGTGTGTTCAGACTATACAAAAAGGGTTTTGTACAGCAAAATGAACATATTTAGTACCCTTGAGTTGAATATTTAGTGGCTAATATTATATTGTATGCAACCTATTTTTTTTAACCATGATTAAAAAATAATATTGTTTCCTCACACATCTCCTACCCTGATCTTCATGTGGGTGCCAAGTACAATTTACAGACTTGGAAGCTGTAACATCCATGGTGACCATGGATGGATAATGAAAGTAAACTTTTAAATCTGGACAGGTGAAGAGCTTGACCTGTGTCTCCTCTCTTCATCAAATTCTGGAGCCTGCTCGTAGGTACAACATGGTGCCAACTCCTAGAAGACAAGAGAGAGTAATAATGTAGCACAGGTTTTATGAGACCACAGCAGTAATACTACAACTACAACTATATAGTTATACCTATTGTAAAACAACAGGTTTATTGAGAGCAATGAGACAAATGAGATAATCTGAAAAGCATAGTTATCTAGTTAATTTGTTGTGTGAGAAGAGAGGGAGAAAGCCATGTAGCTAAGAAGTCTATGTGGCTCTTGATGTGAACTTACTTAATGATCTAACAAAAGTGTAGTAAAGTTACTAAAGACACATACACACACGCATATGCACACACAAATAAAACCACGTTTCTATTCAATGTGTCATTCACTTAAAACAAAGCAAAACAAACAAACACACAGAAAAACAAAACCAAAACAGAGCGTGTGAGCATTGTGAAGCCTACTCTTATTTTAAAGTCATGCACCCACTTGTCAAATGTGAATGAAGTGTCTCTTGTGTTGGAGATGACATCCCTGTCTACTCAAAGGGTCTATCTACAGATTAGGGAAGTCCTATAATAGCCTCCATCTAGGAATGCCTCTTCTGAAGCTCTGCTTGTGTCCAAGTCAACATTCATTTTTCAGAGTAAATATTTCCACAAATTTCTTTTTTAGATTGATGTAAAAGTTATATATAATATAAACCATCTATTTGCTTAATACCTATAAACTCAATGTTATATCTTTAATAACATATAAAATAAAAGTGAAACAACTTAATATAAAACACGTTTATATCTTTTGAAACTCCAACAAAATAAATGGACGCCAAGCTAATAGAATGTATTGTGAACAATTCACCGTGCATGCCCACACCTATGACAGTTAAGGCTTTCTGGACAAGCCATAAATGATTGATGATCATTTCATATCCTAACTGTCCTATCTATATCGAAGGTTTAACTGACCCTCTTGTTAATTATTAACAGACTTAACTAAACATTCATATAACTGAGACAACAGCCAACCCTTCCACCCGAACACGCAGATTTTGCCACAATTAGTTGGTCTTATTAGCTTGTGTTTTTCTATTTGAGAAACTAATTTTCCCCAAAGAAAATAACTAAGCACTATCTTTGATTTTTTTTATAGTATTTAACAGTTTAAGAATCATAACAAATTAATAATGATGTCTGCTTTTGCATACACTTGTGAACAGGTGTGAAGACTTTGTGATGGTTAAAATTATACTTAAGGTTTTAAAACATACATAACATGCACACACACATATACACACAGATGTGTTCCTGGAGAGCTTCTCTCCAGGTTCCACCAAGCCCTGCAGTCCCACAATCCAAGTATAAAATAATCACTCAGATGCTTACATTACTTATAAACTGTATGGCCGTGGCAGGCTTCTTGCTAACTGTTTTTATATCTTAAATTAACCCATTTTTATAAATGTATACCTTGCCATGTGGCTCGTGGCTTACCGGTGTCTTTACATGTTGCTTATCCTGGTGGTGGCTGCAGTGTCTCTCCCTCCTTCTTCCTGTTTCCCCAATTCTCCTCTCTCCTTGTTCCACCTGTACTTCCTGTCTGGTCACTGGCCATCAGTGTTTTATTTATATAGAGCAATATCCACAGTACTTCCCCTTTTCTTCTTTTTTTAAAAAGGAATGTTCTAACTTTAACATGGTAAAATTACATATAGCAAAACAATTATCGAGCAAGAATTACAGTTACAATATTAAAGATGTCCTGTCTATCTTATATTTGTGAGTTTAAGGTTTTATAGCTAACTTATCTTTTATAATAACTGAGGAAATTACAACTATCTAGTCTTTAACCACATCAAAGACCACAGATGGATGTAATCTTACCTGAGAAATGGGATAAGGATGTATGTAACTTTCGGGAGTCTTGCAGGGTAGACAGAGACAGCTGACAGCCTGGACAGTCACCTAATGTTTCTTTGTAAAGTTGGGGCATTTGTCTTTAGCTCACAGGGCTAGAGTCTCTCTGTCATTTTTTTTTTTTTTTTTTTTTTTTTTTTAGTGTCCTGTAGAATGTCTGGCAGTTTTCTCTGTGAAGCAGGAACCTGAAGGACCATCTTGTCAAGCAAAGTTCAGTGATCATCCTTCCATAGGTCTTGCATGTCCAGTCGATCAAGCAGTCTAGGCAAGAACAGTTTTTTGCCCGAATGGCTATCTTTGCCAAAGTGAAGATAAACTCCATTTGGAGTGTCTTCGATGCCCATCCTCCTCTCTGAAGTAAATCCAGTGATGTCAGGAGCAGACATGTCTCTCTGTCCAGAACGTTTAAATTTTTAAAACATTTTAAATGCCATATTCGGTAGGTCTTTGAAGTGTTTAAAGACTATCTATCTATCTGAAATATATCTATGTATACCTAGAAGACTTAAATAACATGGCTATAAATATGATTATCATAGATGACTAATTATTAATCTATTTCTTAATTATTCATTACAATTTTAAATGAGTTAACTAAACATAATACCTCAAAAAAGAATAGAAAAATATATATATACATACAGTATAACAAAATTAACTTCAAGTTTGTATCAATAAACTAAAATTTATACCAATGTAAAACATTTTAAACATAAAACAAGTTGTTCTTTAAAAGTAGATTCATTAATCTACCCTTTTATCTTATCATCTCTATATCCTAAATATCTATATCATATCCCCTTTTCTTTTTTAGAAAGAGATCGCATTTATAATCAACCTGTTTTAAATAAAAATATTGGCTTTTCTCTGTCCCACACCAGAGGGCTCTTCTGATTTGGGACACAAGAATCTCTTAACCATTTTTTTTTAAAGCAATATGTCTGGGTTTAGAGTGGGAGTGAGCCAATTCCACCTCTAAAGCCAGCTTGGTATATTTGGGAATTTGGGCATAGCATCTCTTACTACTTCCTGCTGGAGGGGGGCGCTATATCTTATGGGGATGCAAAGAAAATTTTAGGCTTTTGTAGTCTGTGAGGCTGTATTGTGTGAGCCAGTTGCCTTGAAACTGTTCTGGATGTTAGATTTTCTGAGCCATGGTGTCATTGGAGACCTTTCAGGGGGTCTTGGCTGGTGAAACCTGATATTTCTTAATCTGGAACAAATCCATAGCCTCTGGCTTTCTGTGGAAACAAAAGCAGAACTTCTTTTCCAAAGCAACATATCCTTACATCTAAATTTTGAAGGCAAGGTACCTTTAAAATATACATATTGGTTTAATTCAACATCTTTTTTGATCAAATGTTTTTTTGCAGTTAAAAATTCCAAAGACAACACAATCCAGATTCTCTGTGTAATATTCATCTTTACGTGGCTTTTTTATATTAATTTATCTTTTTTTTGTCTCTTTTAAGCCTACATATATTTTACACACATTGTAAACTATTTTATCTGAATCAGTCTTATTGTGAGCCTATTGCTTTAAATTGCAGCATTCTAAGACTGAAACAGTGCTGTGGCTGCTGGCTCTGCCCACTTCAGCTTTCCAACATGGTGGTGGTACGTTTTCTGCCAGTTCTGTGAGCCATCAAGTCTCAGAAATAGTGGGTCTAAACTTTTATCAAAGCAGTGTGTAGCCCAGAAACCTCTTTTTTTTTTTTTTTTTTTTTTTAATACTAGTAAAGACTAAATCTACCACACAGCATAATGTGCCGCTGGCAGACACCTCAATCCTGCCATACTGCCGGTCAAACGCACATGCCAGGAACCCGCCAGTGTTCAAACCTGCATTTTGAGGCATCTAGCTGCCAGTATGAGACATGAAGCAGGAACCTGGTTTTGGCTCTGTTTAGAATTGGTTATTAAACATTCTCAGGTTTAAGGTGGAAACTTGAGCCATTGGGCACCATTTGTTGCTGGAGAGCTTCTCTCCAGGTTCCACCAAGCAGTCCCATAATCCAAGTATAAAATAATCACTCAAATGCTTATATTACTTATAAACTGTATGGCCGTGGCAGGCTTCTTGCTGTTTTTATATCTTAAATTATATCTTAAATTAACCCATTTCTACAAATCTATACCTTGCCACGTGGCTCACCGGTCTTTACATGTTGCTTGTCCTGGTGGTGGCTGCAGTGTCTCCCCCTCCTTTTTCCTGTTTCCCCAATTCTCCTCTCTCCTTGTCCCGCCTATACTTCCTGTCTGGTCACTGGCCATCAGTGTTTTATTTATATAGAGCGATATCCACAGCACAGATGCATACACACACATGCATACGTACACACACAGATACTTATACATACACACACACACACACATACATACATACATACATACATACATACATACATACATACACACACCCTTTGTACAGGCTGTACCCTATCAGCCCACTTCCCTTTTATCCCAGACATTGAAGACTATTCTTAAATTGACTTATTTTATAAAATGTGGTGTTCTTACAAGACAATAAATCATAAGACAAACTGCTCTTTCTGATTTTATAATATAACTTGCTTACTTTGCTAAAAAAAAAAGATGACTAGGACAACTGCAAGACATATATGTGAAAATAAGACCTTACCTACTTGTAGGCAAAATATCTGTAATCTCATGTTTTTGCCTTTATAAGCCCTGGGGTGATATGGCTAGGGGCTGCATCTTGGGAGCTCTCTCAGGTCCAGTCCTAGCACCAGGAGGGCACCAGTACTTAAAAACCAAAACAAAACAAAACAAAAATCTTATTAAAATTTATTCATGGTCATGGTGAATCTCTGAGCAACTCCAGATGTATAACAACTTAAGCTACTTTTTCTTACATTTGATAAATTGTGGTAACTGTTACAGAAGTGAACATTGTATGAGTTCAAAGCCCATAAATGTCACAACTTCACACTCAGAATAAATCAGATATAGTCTGTTTGTAACAGAAATGACACACTTTTCTTTGACTACAGGGTCATGGTATTTTGAGCTGATGAGTCCTGCAGAGTTTATCAACAAATTTTCATTCTTTACATGGTATCACATTCAATGTATATTAAAACAAGTTCTCTACATTTATGTGACAGGACTCAAATACTAAATGGGGCTATCACTCACTTAGTGCCATATCCAGCAGAGCTTTATTAACCACCATAGAGCACAGAGTATGTCTTTAGTAGCTTTGTCTGTCCTATACTTTGGGAGATTATCTAAAAGCCTTGCCCAATAAAGCCAAGAATGTTACACCATTATTGCAACAAGAACAACAACAACAACAACAATTCCCCACAAATTTCCAAAAAAATTCACAAAGAGGCATTGGGTTACCACTGAGAATTGTTGCTCTGTGCATTGAGATCCCCCTCTGCTCCTGGCAGCATGGAGATCAATAGCTTACATAGAATGCTTCTTGGTCCTTGGCTACTGTGGGCTTTCCAATGGAGTTTTCAGCTAGCCTGCCTCTGGCTGTTCTTCCTGCCAACTCCTTGTGGCTCCTCCCTGGCCATTTTGCCACCTTCTCTGGAGGACTTGTGGGATCACATCCTGGGTGAGCTGTCCAGCATCAGCATTGTAGAAATGCTGCTCTGCAGAGAGAAAGTTTTCTGAGAATTCTCTTTATATTATTTCTGATTGCCTAAGGAAACCAATCCATAGAACATCATATAATGTCACATTTCTAACTCCCCAGGGCTTCCCTGACTGAGTCCTGGGTCAGGGAAGGAGTGCATTAATATTCCTTCAGCTCTAGGTGAGTTTCATCTTCTCTATATTGGTAGAAGAGGCCCCTTGTGCTATTCTGAAAGCATTGAAAGTTGGGTGTGTAGAATAAAGCATTAATCTGTGTTTTCTTTTAAAAGCTTCCTCCAACAAAAGCAAACAGATTTTGCAGAGGACAAAATTTATATTATTTGATAGATCCCTTTCAGAAAAGTCGCATAAAATGATCAAAACAGGGTTAAAATTTTACTTTAATTGAAAGAAAAATTACAACAAAGTATACATATTGAAAATAGGCCCAATAGTGAAAAACAAATTTTTTTGATTAAAAAAACAACACACACAGTTTTTAATTGATAAAGTGCCTGATACATCTCTGTGATGTATTTTTACCCATTTCTTGGCTTCATGATTATTGACAACCATCATACTCTACATAGAGAGAAGACATGTGATGTTTAATTAAGCCTCATCTGCTAGGTTTGACCAAGAAAGTACCACTTACTATTAATAACTGAGGAGACTTATTTCGTCCTTACAACTCCTAAATCTTGGTGTTTAAGTTTCATCTTTTATGCTTAATAACCAAACAGTCTTCTTGAAAAAATCACTTAGTGACCTAGGTATGTGATCGTATCCTAGACAAAAATATTTCACTAGACTTGAAATTTATCTGTGATTTGATCTACCTTTACACATTTCTAAAGGTGGCAGTAGAGACAAAGGGAGATAACATGAAATAGTAGGTGAAATAGGTAAATGTAGCAGTTTTATTGATTTTACAGAAACTATGACTAAGTCAAGGCACTAGCAAGATTCCCCTTAGGGTCTTAAAATTGACCCAGGTAAATAAGAGGGCCTAAGGCTTCACTTTCTGTGATTTCAGATAAAATCCACCGCCCTTAAAGGACATGGGTACAGGTAAAAACTCAGTCTCAGGGGCAGCAAAGGTATCCCAGAGCTTTCCAGACTATGCAAAGTCACTTAATTACAACCCTAGGCAACCTCTAAATACTGACATTCTCCTCACAGAGAGCAGGCTGACCTAGAAAGCCACAAATAGACTCCTTCTGATAGGTGCACCAACTGGATGTCAAGCATGATTAGTGAGAAGGTGAAGAGGCTCCCCACTACCCTCACTGACCTCAGGGGCATGCAGAGCAGAGTGTGACAAAGGTCCAGAAAGCATCTGCCACCTGGCCTAGAGGTGGGGGCATGCATCCCTACAGAATTACAATTATCCTTTTACTTTGAAAGATTGTCCACCTATGTCATTAAGTATTTTTTCTACCTTGTGCAGATTCTAGTTTTTTTTTAAACTAAGTGTTTACATCTGTTTTACCAGAGGACTTCTTTCTAAGAGAGTAAATCTTGTTCCGACGTTTGCTACTCTGTTCATTTATTTTGTGGTTATATCTTCCAGGCAGCGACAGAAGGTGGCAAGTCTGATAGGTATGGTAGCCTTAGTGTTTGACTGTTTGCCTTTAACTTTGTAAGTGTACAACTCCATGGAATTCACCTGACTTGAAAGCATGAGATAGAAAACAAATAGCCAAGGAAGAGTGGTAAGGAAATAGCATATCTTTACTAGTGATGTGTATTTGAGGCAAGACAGACTCTGAGCATCAGCCTTTCTCTCTGACTATACAATAAAATGTACAAGACAGTTATTGAGATTAGATAAGGGTTTGCACACAGAGGTTCTAATGTGACTCTAATTGTTCTGCTGTCTTGCCTTGACACACTTCTGTTCCAGCACTCGGTGGCAGTCTTGCGGTGTGTCACAAATGATACGTAAGTAACAATCCAAAGCATGACTGAGTAATTTCACTGGACACTTTACAGTGTTCTTTTCAAAAAAAGGGCCTTTGAATGAGAAATACATTTTTGGAAAACGAAGTATCTAGTTTGATAACAGGGAGTGACTATAGGCAAAGAATCACAGCGACATCATCAAGGGCTACATTGTGTTTAACTGAGGTAGATGGAGCATAGACGAATGAAGGCAATATCACTTAGTGGTCATTGTCTGCCAATGTTATGAGTGAATGTACTCTATGACTGAACAAAACAAGTAAATGTCCCTCTCTTTGTGGAACACAGTCTAATGGTTGAGAATACTCAGAAAGGCAATGCCATTACTGGCTCACATAGAATTTTGGAAAGCAAAAATAATTCACAGGAAAGATGAAATGCAGAAGATATTGGGTGTTTGTCTTAGTGATGATTAAATTCAGTTCAATTAGACATTCATTGTAAGACAAACTTGGGGTTGGAATATATTCATGGAAGGATGTTCCACGAGAGCATCCTTGGAGCAAGGTTGTCATGGAAACGTTGCAGATTATTCTACCTTAGGTTGCATGACTGGTGAAGAAGTGATGGATAAACAAACTTAAAATTCCCTCTTCCTGACATAAGTTACACCTTCCTTCCATGATTGAGCTAATTCTTTCAGACCAAAGCAAGTTTGTTGACCCCTTAATTGGCTTATATAATTCATTCATTTGGTTCTTCACTCAAAAGCTAACAAGCACCCTGGGCATGGTGGCTAGTACCTATAATTCCAGCATTTGTCAGGTAGAGGCAGGAAGATCAGGAGCTCATGCCTAGCCTTGGCTGCATAGTAAGTTCAAGGCCAGCCTGAGTTCCAAGAAACCCTATCTAAGAAATAAAACAAAAGCAAACAATAGCAACAAAAAATCCAGGTAGATAAACAAAAACCGTAAAATAAAAACTGGAAAAAATATAATGTACCAATATTCTAGATGATAGTACAACAAAATTTTTTAAATTTGACTAATTTTTTTTATCTTAAAGAACTTACAATTAATAATTGTGATATGAAGGTCATTACTGAAGTAGTCTGCATTACTGGAATGTACGTAAAATATAAATCCCCTTAGATGATATTAGCAAGATAATGGCTTCTCAGTATAAATGATTCCCTTCTGACTGAAGTGTTTAGATTGAACCATGTACTGTGTAGGGTGTGGAGTCAGACACATTCAGGTATAAGAAGGTGGAGGCCATTTCAGCCACTGTAAGAGAAATACTTTTTATTCTCAACAGGTCAACATAAGGTACCCACTTTTCAATAAGATCCTTACAGGTAGAAGAAAATAGAAGACATGGAAAGAATGGTTAACAAGGGTAATGGCTTGCTGAAATTCTCATAAAACTTGTGCTGTGCTAGAAGACAGGCAAATTTAGTGTTTAGATTTAGCTGTAATATAAAGGGAAGCCAAAGAGTGATATTTTCTAGTACTAATTGGAGAACTATATTAATTTGGACTCTTCCAGCAGAATGCTGGTGTCACACATAGGTAAATATATTTCAGTGCACCCAGAATAAGCATCTGGAGTCCCAGAGCTCTTCATTGAACTAAATTTGGTAACTGAACCTTTTCCTTTTATCCTCTGCATTTTGATGTTTGCCAGGTAGCCACTTTTCTATTTGCAAGGGATTCTGCATCTTTCCTGTGAGATGTCCCTTCAATGTTTCCTGTCCCTTCATTGTCTGAAGTCAATTAATGGTAGAACAAAAAGTGAAGGGTAGAGACACTTTCAAGAAATGTTTTAGTCAGTGTGTTTGTTACATTCATATCTTTATGCTATGTTTATTTATCCAACTAACAATGCTTCCTTCCTTTACACTTGAATTTGAGGATCCTTCCTTACTTTAAAGGGCCTTTTGTGGGTCATAGCTCTCAGGATAAGTACCAGTTCTGTGGCCCCTAATGGAAGAGTCTAGAACAATGGCTATACCTTTTTAAAATGATGACAAGAACATGATCACTAACATTTTTATATCCCTTTCATTTGTTTAGTAGTCTATGGAGACTACTTGAGTAAGAGTCACCATTTACTTTCTGCTCTAACCCTTGGAGTTCTGAGACTTTAGAGCTAAAAGGTTCAGTTATCTCAGACCTAGGATAAACCCCCCCCCCCAAAAAAAAAAAACAAAAACCAGCTACAGAATGACTTCTATAGAAGCACAGGTATTCCACTCTCATGACCTGACAAATAAAACCCTGGTATTTTTCTAAGCATATCCGTGGATCATTTTCTGATCCTAGGTAATTTTTAAGCTGAAAGTGAATTTGTGAATCTCAAAGCATGCCAATCATGTCAGTAAAGTTAGTTATATTTGGTCAGAACAGCAGAGAGAAAAATGGATTCAGAAAAATAGCTATTGTGTACTACTTATAAAAGACACTGATCACCCCAAAGACCCTGTGCATACACTGTGCATACTGCAAGGATCAATAAGCCAGTGAGCCTCTGAGAAGATATGTTGGTAGCGCAGATTTCAGCATGGCCCAGAGGGAAGTAATAGAGCCATTTTTTAAAAATGTTTAAAATGCTTCCTAACTCAAAAGTCTAAGCTTCTGAATCCATGTGGGTACAACTTGCTATAAACCAGTCTTATGTTATCCTCTGCCCTTAGCCAAGTTCCCTTGAACTGGAAGGACTTTGTTTGGTTACTCTACCATTCAGAATCTTCTGTCTTACTGACCATGAAACTGCTCAGCTGAGCTAAAAGGCAAAGTGACAATAATTGGAAGCAAAATGTCTTTGTTCCCTTTCCCTGTGAGCAGCTGCCTGCTCCTTGCAAACACCATATTGGTGAGGGCAGCTTCTTTATTGAGCCTGCTGACAGAGACATTCCGCATATTTATAACAACTGAGAAGAGCATGCCCTGAAGAGTGAACTTCATTCTTAGACTGCCAGGTAGCTTTCTGCAAATGACAGTGATTCGTCCCCTGTGATTCTCTCTCCTCCTCACTGACTTTATAAAGCAAGGCTTGACAGCCTAATTTTATACAGTTAATAATACTAAGAAGCAATGTGATTTCAGAGTGTCTGTTAGGCTTGTCCATATTAAGCTATTTTTAACAATCAGTTTTTTCATATCCTGGCACAGCCATATATGAATGGAATGGCAGAAGTCATAAAGCCAGCACAGCAGCTTGACAAAGATCCAGCAATGTTGAGCCACATGATGGCTGCCATGCCACCTTTGGTTTTCATCTCCACCTGTTGCATACTTGAGGTACTTTAAATATTTGTACAATTTGGGGATATTGGATTGATGGAAAATTCCTTATGAATCATTTATGTCTTCTCCCAGAATGCTGCTTCTAAGCTTCCCGAGGACAGTCCTGAACATACTATTCTCCCCGTTTTTTAGAGAGATATCTTTATCTACTTGAAGGTCTTCCTCATGCCTTGGAGGTTGTGACAAATAAAGAAGCCAGAGGTCTCTTGATGAGGCTATGAGAAATTCTTGAAACTTCTATCAATGTACTCAGGAACAAGATAATTAAAACAAAGTAAACTTAAAAAGGTCAACAAGATTTGGTTCTCTATTCAGATTACAAACCTCCTCCCATTGTACACTCAGACAATTATGTGGCACATACCTCTGCCCTACACAGAGACATATTGATGAGTAAAGTATGGAGTGGAAAGATGATAAAAATATGGGACATCAGGACTTCCCTTTCTTAGAAAAGTTAGCACATGCAGAGTCATGGTAATGTCATATGACCAAGGAACAGCAGAATGCCAGGATTAGAAATATAGACAAATTCTATAAAGTTATAAACATTGTATTATGCCAGAATTTGAATAATAACTGCAGCAGCTTTAGCATGAGGATTTTTCCTGGGCACTCTGACCATCAAGAGTTAATAAGACACTGATTGGGACATGGCAAAATGCCTGGATTAACTTGAAGATTTTGTTTTTGTCTAGTGTCCTTGAAGCAACCAGAGCTATCAGCCTGAGAACTGGCTGTCATATACCTCTAGATTCTTAAAAAATTGCGTTATGAAGTTAATGAGTAATAATGATAATTCTGTTCATTAATGATGTCAAAACTTCAGGGAAAATGATCGGAAATGATAACTCTGTTCTGTCATAATTTATTAATGATGACTAAAAGATGAGCAAAAAGGAAGTAAAACACATGTCCAAAACCAAAAATGATATGATCTGTGTTTTGGAACATCATGAATGTATCCCTGCTTACTAAATTCTGTATAAATAAAGAAGCACTCTGGTTGCCTGTTAATCAGGCTGCAAGAGTCTCCTGACCACCATAGCCTGGCTCACTTCCTTTTCCCACCAACTCCTTACATCCTTTACTGGGGCCTGTCCCACCAGGGATGGCTCCTGTCAGAGTAGGACAAGCCATACCAAGATGCACTTCCTCTCTGTCCATCTCTCCTAAAACAAAACTAAGAAGTGTCCCGTGTCTGATTCCTCCCATTGCCATTCTTGCATCCACTTGTCTTCAGACCCTACCCTCATCTGGAGCTGGACTCCAGCCCTATCCTTTTATTATATGACTTACCAAGGTACTATTTTAATTTTTTATGCTTCTTACTAAATAAGCTTTCATATTCAAACTAGAAGGCAGTGAAATCATCCTTGATTACATTTGTCATTTAATAGCACATAAGTTTGTTTCTGTTGTAGAAAAATTCTTATAAGGTTCAGTGACTGCATTAATGGGTACTTTATATTTATTTAACAAGTTTCTTTATTTGTTTTAAATTTATTTTTAAAATATCATATATGTGGACTGTATTTATGTCATTTCCCACCCTCTGCTCCCACCAATCCCTCCTGTGTGCTCCTAATTCTTCAGTTCCATGACAAGTTATTTTTTAATTATTATTGCTACATGTATACACATAAATAAATTTATATATGCAATCTGCTGAGTACTTTTAGTGCTTCTCATATGTATTTGATTTTAGGGCTAGCTATTTGCTATTGGATAACCAATTAGCAGGCTCATCCATAGGGAAGACTGATTCTCCTTCTCTCAGTAGTCACTAATTACCTGTAACCCTTCATTTAGAATTGCATACCCACATGATTTTTTTCCTAGCATATTGGCATGCCAACTGATGATGTCATTGTTCTGGTCTTGTTTAGGCAATTATATTATTGAGACTTCTTGAGTTCTGCTTCTCTGGCCATATAGAGAAGATACAATCTCACAGCAGATGTCTTGGTCTTCTGACTCATAATCTTCATACCTCCTCTTCTACAGTGTTATCTGAGTCTTAGAAGTAGGGATTATGGTTTAGATGTATTAGTTGGGTTGAGCACCCTAGGCTTAGTTCTTTTTTAATTGATTCTTTTCTTTTTTAAAATCTTTTTATTGATTCTTTGTGTATTTCATATCATGCATCCCAATCCCACTCAACTCTCCATCCCCTTGCCTCTGCCTACTGCCTTTGTGACCTCCTCCCAAATCAAAACAAGATTTAAAAATACAGTGAAAAAAAAACAAACAAAAAGAAAGAAAAAAAGGAGTGAGGAAAGAAAGAAACAAAGACAAAGAAAGGGGGAGAGAGAGAGAGAGAGAGAGAGAGAGAGAGAGAGAGAGAGAGAGAGAGAGAGAAAGGAAGGAAGGAAGAAAGGAAGGAAAAATCTTGGCATAGAAGCTATAGTGTGGCACAGTGTGGTCCATACATCTTTACTTGTAAGTAAGTGTTCATGCAATGAATCATTGGTTTGGCTTGAGGTCTCTGGCTTCTGCTATCCTATGGAGACTGGGTCCTCACTGGGATTTCTGTTGTCCTGTGTCCTAGAGAGCCCTTAGCTTTGGATCTGCAGGTCTGGCCCCTTCACATACTCCAGCAGTTCATAGATGGGGTGGAGGTTGGGGTGGGCCGACTCATAGCCCTGGTTTTGGGCGTGTATGGTATCTGGGTTGGTCAGCCTGCCAGCTTTCCCTCATTGTCACCACCAGGGTGAGCTCTCCAGCACTGCCCCAGCTAGCTCATCCAACGTAGCAGGCAGCAAGGAGAAGAGCCAGTTCTCCTCTCTGACATCCTCAGGTCTGGCTTACCCTCATTCCCATCACCAAGACCAGCTCTACTGTTTTGGCCAGGCAAGCGAGGTCCCTCTCTCCCAGTTGATTGCTGGAGTCGTTGAGGGACAGAGCCAGCCCTTCCTTTCTCATGCACAGAGGCCAGCTCTAGTCGCTACGATTTAGTTCTTTATTTTGACCAGTTGTGACTTTGTGTAATGGTCCCTGTCTGCTGTAAAAAGAAGCTTCTTTGAAGAGGCTGTGAGCAACACTGTTCTATGGAAATAAGAATAAGTATTTAGGCCTCCCATGGGGAGTCAGCAGAGTCTGATACACTCAGCTGAGACAAGTCCAAGCCCCTTTCCCTTGCACCAAGGCTGTGTAAGGTGTCCCACCGTAGGCAGTGGGCTCCAAAAAGCCAGCTCATGCACCAGGGATGGATCCTGATGCCACTGTCATGGACTCCCTTAAGCAGGGGTTGGACTGGGGAGGGGGATGGGAGGAAGGAGGGGAGGGGATCTGTGGTTGGTATGTAAATAGAAAATTTCATAATAATAAAAAAGAATACATATTTAGGATGTAGTTAGAATTTATACTTGTTTGGGAAAGTAACAGCAGTTGGTTTTCCTCTAGGTTCTATGATCTCACTAGCCATGAGTAGTGACCTCCATTTCCAGTTCCAGGCATGATACTTTGCTGTTTGATTTGCTTTGACTCCAACTAGATTGCTGTGATTACAGCCAAGATATGAATAACACTATTGCACCTTTAGGGACATCTTGCCATGCTGGTAATTATTATGGTTCACTGGCATCAATTTGGGTTGGACTATTGATTATTTTTCTCCATTTGCAGTTTGCATAGCACTGGTACTGTAAATGCCAGGCCCCCAGGGATCAGGCTTTCAAGTCAGATCCACCTTGATTCCTCCAAGACCTGTATCTGCAGTACATGGCATTTTCAGCAACAGGAACTTACATTTGACTTCTGGGAGGTAGCTCAGGGCAACAATAGTATGTACTGTTTAAGGAGGTGCTTAGATGTCTCTGACCCAAAACACAAAAGCTTTCTCCTACCTAGTACTGGGGGGTTTTGTTTGATAATCTATGGCTCTTGGGGGAAGCATTATCACCTCAAGCAACGTAACTCCATCTAAACTATATATACACCATCCACACACACACATATGTATAAATTTTGGTAAACATAACATAATATGATCCCTATGGGTTTTTCAAACATTCTTAGTGTTATTTATCCCTCCTTTCTCCACTCCTCTCCTTCTGTATTTTCCTCCCCACCCCCAGTTAAAGTCCCCCCTCATCTTCTGTTTTTTTCATTTCCCCTTCTTAACACCTATAGTCTATTATTCCCCTCTCTAGAGTCTCCTTCTACCATGGTCTCTTTTTCCTTTCTAGTTTGGGTGGCTATTCTAGGTTATAGACTCACACCTGAAGATTTGGAGTTAGGAACCACAAATAGGAAAGAACATGTGGTGTTTGTCTTTCTGGGTCTGGGTTACCTCACTCAGTGTAATACTTTCTACTTCCACCTATTGACTTGCAAATTTCATGATTTTCACTTTCTTTTCAGTTGAATAGAATCCCATTGTCTGTATGTATATGTACCACACAAATGCACAACTCTACTAGATATAGAGGCCATGGGAATGAATCTATGAAACTTGCTGCGAGTTTTAGCAGAACTCACAGTTTTAAGAAGGAGAAAGAAAGCTTTCTTTACTGTGCATGTTTTTTTATTTTTATATAGCTGATATCTAATTTCCATTTGGCAGATGGGAAAACTGAGGCCAACTGACATTTAGTGGCTAGGAACAAACCTTACTGTGAATTCGTGGCAGAGACAGGATGAGTCCTGGACTCTCTGCTGGTAGTGCCCAGTGTCTTCATCACAATAACACGTTTTTGGTTCTGGATTCAGAGCAAGGGATACATTGCATCGATACCCACCTTTGTGACATGCTCACACACAACTCAATTGTATCCTTCCATTTGGTGCCTTCCTGTGGTATTTTGTTCTCCACAGGTGATGTCCACACTCAGAAGAGGCGAGAAGAGAAGGAGGGAAAATAAATCATTTGATGTACTTTTTTTTTTATCTCAAGCTAATAAAATGTTTCTGTGTACTGGAGTTATGCCTGGGAGCCACAGGTCATCTTTTCATCATTACTAGCTCTCAGCTCTATTTTGCTTTTCTGTGTTGTTGGATTCCCTCAGGCATGCTTTAAGGGATTTGTTTCCATTACAGGACACGATCTGTGCAAACTTTGCCACTCAAAGGCTCAGCTTCCATGAATAGTAAATAACCTCATTTTGCTATCCAGATTGTCTTCAGAATTTTGTTTTACCTTCCACACATCTCTCTCCAAAAACCAAATATTTCCTTTGATCCATTTAACCAGAGCTGTCAATGTTAATAGGAAAAGGTTTGGTCATTAGCATGGAACTTTTTTTTTTTTTTTAAACCAGACTCTTCATCTGGAGATGTGTCTCTGCACTAGGGAGTGTGCTCAGCAGGGTCACAATTCAGTATTCAGCAAGTAACTGTAGAGTGCTGGAGCATTAATGTCACTTTTTAAAGTTACTCTCTGGAGTATCTGAGAAGCAGAATTGCATTCTCTTCCTTGGAATTTTCACCAAAGAAGTAAAATATGCTCTGAGAGGGAAGTTTCCTTGTGCAACAGGGCATGGCCCTTCGAAGCAGCCTGCCTGCCCTGCATTAGGAATGTACCCAGTTCAGAAGTGAGAGTCTCCTCATCACCCAGCTACAGAGCTCGGGGAGCTCTTCATTCCACAGTCTCTACAACATACAGATGGAATTTGTTTCTGTTCTTTCAAATTTGAGCCTTAGCTCCTGGAAAAATCTGTCCTGACTCTCAGCCCCTTTGGCAGATGACATACACCTTTCACCCCTGAGACTCCCACTAGAGTCATGGTGGTTAGAACATTCTGAGAGACAAGGTTTATTAGACTACCTTTGTACTTTTTAATGGCCAAAGGACTGACAAACATTTTTCTTTTATTGAAAATAGAGAGGGTTGTTTCTTTTTTTTTCATACCGTGTACTCTGATTACAGTCCCCCATCAACTCTTCTCAGTTCCTCCCTTCCTCTCCTCTGGTCTAGGTCCACACCCTTTCTGTCTTTAGTTAGAAAACACACAGACATCTTTAAAAGGGGTATTGAAACTAGAGTTCTTCACATTTGCTTTTCGCTAATATGAAATAGGGACATCACAACAACAAGGATACCAATGACGATATGGATCAATATCTGATCCATATTAATGATATGAATGATGTGTTTACAACATGAAAATTGTTTTACTGAGTTTCATATACATTATATTGTACATCAGAGGATGAGGCTCTTGGTAGCTATTTGTCACATAAGGAATTGGGGATATTAATAGATTTAATAACTTGCCCAAGGTCTTAACATTCAGTCTGATTAGAAAACCTTCACCCTTGTTGTTATGTATGTTAGAATTTGAAGGATCTCTGGCTTACTGTGTGGTTTTCTAAATATATCCTCTTGTGGTTCAAGAATGGTGTTTAAGCTGCACTCACAGATCTGTTTTCTCCTTTTATACAGCATTATCGCAGCTGATTTGGATAGCCGAGAATAGTACCATATAAATAATGATGGAAGACCTCAGGAAAATCACTTAGCCCCTCACCCCTGAACGTCTCTTTTCTCATTTGTAGGATGATGAAACTGTAATACTTGCTTTACAGGGCTGCTCGAAGATCAAATGTAATAATGCAATCAAAGTGCTCTCATTGAATATTGTTGCTGGAGAGCTTCTCTCCAGCTTCCACCAAGCCCCGCAGTCCCACAATCCACGTATAAAATAATCACTCAGATGCTTATAATACTTATAAACTGTATGGCCGTGGCAGGCTTCTTGCTAACTTTTCTTTTATCTTAAATTAACCCATTTCTATAAATCTATACCTTGCCACGTGGCTGGTGGCATATCGGTGTCTTTACATGCTGCTTGTCCTGGCAATGGCTGCAGTGTCTCTCTCCCTTCTTCCTGTTTCCCCAATTCTCCTCTCTCTTTGTCCCGCCTACTTCCTGCCTGGTCACTGGCCATCAGTGTTTATTTATATAGAGTGATATCCACAGCAGAATATTGCTGGCTCAGTTTCCTTCTTTGCACCCATTTCCTGTGGGTACAAATGTAAGGAAATGTGGCAAGACTGTGGACAGATTTGATGCTGTCCAGGTTCTTATTTGCTAAATAATTAATTTTTCATCCTTAAAAGGTTTGAAGTGTATTGATGAGCAAAAGGTAATGTCATCACTAGTAGTATGTCTTATGTTTCTGTAATTTACCCCTTCCAGGTAACCATTCTCCTCACATAATTCATTCACACATTGTGAGAGACATTCATGCATTGCTCATTTAAGAAGCATTGATTAAAATTTCTGCTTGCCAGACATCATTCAGTGTTGTAAACCACTTGGCCAATTATCTTCTTTCATTGTCTAACTATTCTTGCCTTTATGGTAGGTGTCACCTGTGTCCTTTAACCTTCCATTCACTTTTCTTTCTTTCTTTTTTTTCTTAAGGATTTTTTTTAATTCATTTTACATACCAATCACAGATCCTCTCCTCCCTCCTCCTACCCCTCCTTCTTTCCCCCCAACCCATCCCCATTCCCTCCTCCATCAAGGCAAGGTCTCCCATAGGGAGTTTGAAGAGCCTGGTAAATTCAGTAGAGGCAGGTCCAAGCGCGGGCCCCCCCCCCCCCCCCCCCCCCGCCTGTATCAAAGATGTGCAAGGTGTCCCACCATAGGTAGCCGGCTCCAGAAAGCCGGCTCATGCACCAGGGATGGATCCTGATCATACTGCTAGGAGTCCCCTTAAGCTACGCAATTCTCTCCCTTATGCAGAGGGCCTAGTCCAGTCCCATGGAGACTCCATAGCTGTTGCTCTAAAGTGTGTGAGTTCCCACTAATTGGTTTGGTGTCTCTGTAGGTTTCTCCATTGTGATCTTGATGCCCGTTGCTCATAGAATCCCTCTTCTCTCCTTTTGACTGGACTCCTGGAGTTCGGGCTGGTGCTTGGCTATGGATCTCTGCATCTCTTTCCATCAGTTACTGGATGAAGGCTATGGTGATAGTTAGGGCACTCACTGATCTGATTACTGGGGTAATCCAGTTCAGAATCCCTCTCCACTATTGCTAGTAGTCTAAGGTGGGGTCATCCTTGTGGATTCCTGGGAACTTCCCCAGCACCCAGCCTCTTCCCATTCCCATGACGTCTCACTCCATAATGCTATCTTCCTCACTGCTTCCCCACTCCTGATCCAGTTTGACCATCCCATTCTCTCATGTTCTCATCCCCATCCCTCAATTGCTGCCCCTCATCCACAGTTTACTCATAGAGATCTCATCTATTTTTCCTTTCCAGGGCAATCCATGTGTCCCTCTTAGGATCATCCTTGTTAGCTAGTTTCTCTGGAGCTGTAGGTTGTAGTCTGGTTATCCTTTGCTTTACATCTAGTATCCACTTATGAGTGAGTACATACTGTGTTTGTCCTTCTGAGTCTGGGTTACCTCACTCAGGATGATATTTTCTAGTTCCATCCATTTGCCTGTAAATTTCATGATGTCATTGTTTTTTATTGCTGAGTAGTACTCCATTGTGTATATGTACCACATTTTTTTTTATCCATTCTTCAGTTGAGGGTCATCTAGGTTGTTTCCAGATTCTGGCTATTATGAATAATGCTATTATGAATATAGTTGAACATGTGCCCTTGTGGTATGATTGAGCATTCCTTGGGTATATGCCCAAGAATGGTATAGTTGGATCTCAAGGAAGATTTGATTCCCAATTTTCTGAGAAACCGCTATATTGATTTCCACAGTGGCTGTACAAGTTTGCACTCCCACCAACAGTGGAGGAGTGTTCTTGCTCCATATCCTCTCCAACATAAACTCTTATCAGTTTTTTTTTTTTATCTTAGCCATTCTGACAGGTGTAACATGGTATCTCAGAGTTGTTTTGATTTGTATTTCCCTGGTGACTAAGTATGTTGAGCAACTCCTTAAATGTCTTTTGGCCATTTGAGATTCTTTTGTTGAGAATTCTCTGCTTAGCTTTGTAGCTCCCCCTTTTTTTAAATTGGGTTGTTTGGTATTTTGATATCTAGTTTCTTGAATTCTTTATTTATTTTGGAGATCAGTCCTCTGTCTGATGTTGGGTTGTTGAAGATCTTTTCCGACTCTGTAGGTTGTAATTTTGTCTTATTTATCATGTCCTTTGCCTTACAGAAACTTCTCAGTTTCAGGAGGTCCTATTTATTAATTGTTGCTCTCAGTGTTTGGGCTACTGGTGTTATATTTAGGAAGTGGTCTTCTATGCCAATGCATTCAAGACTACTTCCTACTTTCTCTTCTATCAAGTTCAGTGTAACTGATCTTATATTGAGGTCTTTGATCTACTTGGACTTGAGTTTTGTGCATGGCAGTAGATATGGATCTATTTGCAATTTTACATGTTTACAAAATACATGTTGACATCCAGTCATGCCAATACCATTTGTTGAGGATATTTTCTTTTTTTTCCATTGTACAATTTTGGCTTCTTTGTCAAAAGTCAGTTGTTCATAGGTATGTGGATTAATGTCAGGGTCTTCATTCAATTCCATTAGTCCACATGTCGGGTTTTATGCCAATACCAAGCTGTTTTTATTACTATAATTCTATAGTAGAGCTTGAGGTTAGGGATGGTGATGCCTCCAGAGGTTGCTTTATTGTATAGGATTGTTGTAGTTATCCTGGGTTTTTTTATTTTCCATATGAAATTGCAGATTTTTCTTTCAAGATTTGTGAAGAATTGTGTTGGGATTTTGATGGGGATTGCATTGAATCTGCATATTGCTTTTGGTAAGATAGCCATTTTTACTATGTTAATCCTACCTATCCATGAACACCTTTTCATTTTTTGATATCTTCTTCAATTTCTTTCTTCAGAGACTTAAAGTTCTTATCATACAGGTCTTTCACTTACTTATTTAGAGTTACTCCAAGGTATTTTATATTACTTGTGGCTATTATAAAGGGTGATATTTCTCTGATTTCTTTCTCAGCCTGTTTATCATTTGTATATAGGAGAGCTACTGATTTTTTTGAGTTAATCTTGTATCCTGCCACATTACTGGAGGTGTTTTATCAGCTGTATGAATTCCCTGGTAGAATTTTTTTTTGGTCACTTATGTAGACTATCATATCATCTGCAAATAGCAAAAGTTTGACTTCTTCCTTTCCAATTTGTGTCCCCTTTGATCTCCTTTTGTTATCTTATTGATCTAGTTAGAACTTTGAGTACTATATTGAATAAGTATGGGGAGAGTGGACAGCCTTGTCTTGTTCTTGATTTTAGTGGAATCATTTTGAGTTTCTCTCCATTTAATTTGATGTTGGCTGTTAACTTGCTGTAAATTGCCTTTATTATACTTAGTTATGTTCCCTGTATTCCTGACTCTCCAAGACCTTTATCATGAAAGGGTGTTGGATTTTGTCAAAGGCTTTTTCAGCATCTAATGAGATGATCTTTTTTCTTTTTTTTTCAGTTTGTTTATATGGTGTATTACATTGACAGCTTTTCATATGTTGAGCCATCCTTGAATCCCTGGGATGAAGCCTACTTGGTCATGGTGGATAACTTTTTGATGTATTATTGGATTTGGTTTGCCAGTATTTTATTGAGGATTTTTACATCAATGTTCATGAGGGAGATTGGTTTGTGATCCTCTTTCTTTTTTGCATCTTTGTGTGGTTTGGATATCAGGGTAACTGTAGCTTCATAAAAAGAGTTTGGCAGTGTTCCTTCTGTTTGTATTGTGTGGAACAGTTTGAAGAGCATCAGTATTAGCTCTTTGAAATTCTGGTAGAATTCTGCACTGAAACCATCTAGTCTTGGGCTTTTTTTTTTTGGTTGGGAGACTTTTAATGACTTTCTGTTGTCTTAGGAGTTATATGTCTATTTAAATTTTTTACCTGGTCTTGATTTAATTTTGCTATGTGGTACCTATCCAGAAAACTGTGCATTTCTTTTAGATTTTCCAATTCTGAGGAGTATAGGTTTTTGAAGTATGACCTGATGATTTTTGTATTTCCTCGTTGCCTGTTTTTATGTCTCCCTTTTTATTTCTGATTTTGTTAATTTGGATGTTTTCTCTCTGCGTTATGGATAGTTTGGACAACGGCTTGTCTATCTTGTTTATTTTCTCAAAGAACCAACTCTTTGTTTCATTGATTCTTTGTATTGTTCTCTTTGTTTCTATTTTATTGATTTCAGTCCTCAATTTGATTATTTCTTGGCATCTGTTCCCCCCGGGTGAGTTTACTTTTTTTTCCCCTAGAGCTTTCAGGTGTCCTGTTAAGTTGCTAGTGTGAGATTTCTTAAAGCTTCCTAATAATTTTTTTTATAGGATACTCTTCTTATTCTTTTACTTTCCTAAAACTTTAATTGCTTTGAACCTTCAAATTTATCATACAATGCTTTTGTGTCCAAACTTTAAGCATTGTAGCTCTAGGTATTTCCAACCCAAATAGTCTCTTCTTTCCTGTCCACTGTTTTATCAAATGCTAGTCATCATCTGTATGTTAGCTACCCTAAATACACTTGTCTAGACTAGAATTGTCTAAGACTCAGACAATGCACACACACACACACACAAGTTGGGGGTTTCCTATGTTACATTCACATTCTATTAAGAAAAAAATTTTGAGTCTTTTTACTTATAAGAAATTTATGTTTGTTCATGCCTGGATGTTCAGTTCAAATCAGATGTCCCCATTTACACCAGGCAGGGAAGCATATCATTGTAACATTATGTGGCAGAGAAAACCATTCACACCAGGAAGCAGGAAAGGAAGAGGCTGGGATCTCACAGTTCTCTTTATACATGCTCCCAGCAATTATCTAAGGAAATCCCACAAAGCACCACTTCCTAAAGACTCTACCACCCCCAATAATGCCACCCTGAGAATCAAACCCTTACTACATAGGTTTTTCATGGACATTCATCTAAATAACTCACATACCCAGCTTGGAAATAACTACATTTGAATTCATTTCCTTCTCAAACTCTGAATGGTCCCTTTTACATACCCTAATCTCTTTACCTATTTATGGTTCCTGGACTTAGAATATAATATATTCTTGAATCTTCTTTATCCTTAAATTTGCAGTCTAATTCACCCCCAAGTCTTCTCAAATGCCCCCCAAATATAGCTGTATTTCATTCTGATGGCTGTTGTCCTAGCTAGGCTTTTCCCCTCGGACTGCTTCAATGGTCTTCAGAATTCTTCTCTGCTCTCACATCCATAAGTTCAAATTCAGCTTCCTATTTATCTTAGATGAATGCTTGACAACTACAGTTATAGACTGTACCTTCTCATATTTTGCTTAAAGCTTTCAAAGACACTCTATTTTCTATATAAGTATGGTTCACAAAGGTCCACTAAAAGCTTCAAGATCATGAGCCTTGACTCTGGGTCCCTGGGCAGAACCTGAAGGAAACATTTTCAGCCACTTCTGACTCCCCGTTGTACTTCTAACTCTGTGATTCTCTACTTAGCCAGAGTAGTTCTGCTTCTACCCTTTATATTTAAGTCCCTAAAACATTATATTTTTAGTAGAAGGATGTAGAATGTGGAGAGCAGAAAGGGAACTAAGTGCCTTTTCAAAATCTGAAAGCCACTAGGTCTCATGAGTGACAGCAGCCGGCATAACCTGGATGCTGACTAACTTGGTAGCCTCATCTCTTAAAACTCACTTGCCTTTTAATTTATGCACTGCCACATTCATCTAGCCACTTACTCGATAAAAGAAAGATGCGGTTTTTCTAATTCATTGACCTCAGAAGAATATTCATGTTGGATTAGGCTAATTCTATTCATTCCTTCTTAGGCTCATGAATCTGTTTTATGTTACACAGTTGCTGCATAGAATTGAGATACTGAATTCTAATCTTTTCAGTGTTCATGTTCATTTCCAGGATGCTGGCTTTTTTCCCTTGCTATTCAAAGCAATCCCATCCTTTTCATCAGAATGGCAGGTGGTCTTATAAAACTAAACATCTGCGAATCTCTTGAAGGGACCCTTTGGGAGTGAGTTGAGAGCCACATTTTGACCTGTTTATGTTTGGGATACTTTTAAAAATCGTATTTTTAGATTACTTCAAAAATCAACTTTATAACTCTACCCACTAACTATTAAGCATTTTCCAGGGAGGAAACTCAGTTGAACATGAAGCTGCATCTAAAATTAAATTAGCTTCTATTTGCCTGAGTGCCATTCTCAATATAGTGTGTGTTTTCAAAAGACATTCATTAATATGCATTTTTAAGACTTAATTTAGAAGCAGAATCTGTCATTGATCGCCTCTCAGTTTACATTTCAGCGTCTGCTGAGAGCACACTGGTAGATTCTTTCATAAGTTACTTTCCCTTCTCCCTTTCTTCTTTATTAGCCTCAGCACCTTCCTCTGGGATCTTTATTAAGGAGATCACAAGTAGGGGGTTTTAGACTTCATGCATATTGCAGCAGTTCGATGCTCTTTGGAGAGTGGCTTCTTTAAATTGAAATGACTTCCTATGAGGGCTGAGAGTGTTTCAAAGCCAACAAACCAGAAAGAGTAAAAAAACAACCACAAAAAAATCTCTTCAATGAACACGTGAGCATATTAGTGCATAAACCAAAAAAAAAAAGTGTTAATATTATACAAGTAATCATCTGTTCATTAAAAGAATGGTTTTTTGACCAATGCTATAGTATCTGTCTTGTACATCTTCTGATGACTGGGGAAATTTTGTTATAGAGCCTTTTAAGAAATTGTCCCCACCATCAAATAGTGTTCGATGAGGAAATATTCTATTGAGCTGAAGTCTAACTAGCATTCATTTCTTTAGCTTTCTCAGCCTTGAATATTGCATGTGTATTTCAAGATTTGTGGTTGGGTGTGTTTTGGCAGCATGGGATTAGAATTGGGAACAGAAACATATATAATAAATGGTTGAAAATACTATATTGGTAAATACACACACACACACACACACAGAGCGCGAGCGCGAGAGAGAATTGTGACTGGAATTATTTGGAGAATATTACAATTTGCAAATTAATGTAGGTGGCCCAGCTAAACCACTGGGTTTTGGATAACTGTTCTATAAGTAACTTAAGCCAATTACTTAGCCTTTTATCATTTAATGTGATGAGTAAACCCAGAACTTATATGTGAGGTTTGTGATTGAGACTTGAATAGAGAAGATGGATGGTGGAGATCCATTTTTCATGTTTCATTGTAGAACCCTGAATTTTCAGAGATGCCTTTTGGAAAACAGAAATAAGACAAGAATTCTAGTGTTCCAATTTAATTCTTCTTGCTCTAATGGAAAAAAATTAAAAAAAACGAGAAAGAAGAGATCTATGAGTTTCTCATCTTTTCCACTCCAACTTCTGAACAAATTACACAGAATCCTCTTAAAACCATTACACCTAAAAGGGTGTCATGTATTATTTGCATAACTTGCATTCTACAGATTCAGATCCCTGAGTCTCCAGATAGTACATGGACTGTTACAATAACCAACATCAAATTAAATGGAGAGAAACTCAAAACAATTCCACTAAAATCAAGAACAAGACAAGGTTTTCCACTCTCTCTCTCTATTTATTCAATATAGTACCTGAAGTTCTAGCTAGAGCAATAAGACAATTGGAGGAGATCAAGGGGATACAAAGAAGAAGTCAAAGATCTTTATTTGCATATGATATGACAATATACATAAGTGACCCTAAAAATTCCAGCAGGAAACTCCGACATCTGATTATCATTTGCAGCAAAGGGGCTGAATACAAGATTAACTAAAAAAAATCAGTAGTCCTCCTATATATAAATGACAAATGAACTGAGAAAGAAATTAGGGGAGCAACACCCTTCACAACAGCCTCAAATAATATAAAACGTCTTGGGTTAACTCCAACTAAGCAAGTGGAAGAATTGTATGATTAAAAACTTCAAGTCTTTAAAGAAAGAAATCAAGGAAGATATCAGAAGATGCAAAGATCTCCCATGCTCAGGAATCAGTAAGATTAACATAGTAAAAATGGCCATCCCACCAAAAGCAATCTACAGATTCAGTGCAGTGCCCATCAGAGTTCCAATACAACTCTTTAAAGACCTTGAAATGACAATTCCTGACTTCATATGGAAACACAAAAAACCCCAGGACAATCAAAAGAATCCTGAACAATAAAAGAACTGCTGGAGGCATCACCACCCCTGTTTTCAGTATGTACTACAGAGCTAAAGTAATAAAAACCACATGGTTTTGCAATAACAACAGACATGTTGATCAATGGAATACAAGTGAAAATCCAGACATAAATCTACACACCTTTGGATACCTGATTTTTGACAAAGAAATACACACTGAAAAAAAGGAATCGTTGTCAACAAATGGTGCTGATCAAACTGGACTGGGCATCTGCATGTAGAGGAATAAAAATTGATCCGTACTTATCACCCTGAACAAAACCCAAATCCAAGTGGATCAACGACCTCAACATAAAACCAGGCATAATCACTAATATCAACAACTAATGAATGGGACTTCATGAACCTGGAAAGCTTCTGTAAGGCAAAGGATACCTTCAACAGGACAAAGTGGCAGCCTACTGAGTGGGAAAAGATTTTTACCAACTCCACACCTAATAGAGGTATAATATCCAAAATATATAAAGATCTCAAGACATTCTATTTTAAGTAACAGTAAATAATCTAATTTAAAAATTTGGAACAGATCTAAACAGAGAATCTCCAGTAGAGGAATCTCAAATGGCTGAGAAACAAAGAAATGTTCACCATACTTATCTACCAGGTGCTGTTGGTTCTTCCCTTTTTTTTTTTTAAATCTTGACACTTTTTTTGGGGAGAGGCCTGCAAAAAGAGCAAAAAAGCCAAAAGAGTAGAAAAAAAAAAAAAAACAACATTTTGGTGTACCCACATGAGGCCTATATTTCCATGTAGGGACTGAGAAAGCTTTTTTTTTTTTTTTTTTTTTAAAGATAGGACTCCTTTAAGAAACTCCTTTGACAGCAGAGCACTTAAACAGCCTTTTCCACATTCAACGGAAACAAAAAACTAAGTTGAAAATGCCTGCCATAGTACAGGGCACCAGCATTTCATAGCTGGAGGGTGTTGAATGCAGTTCCTGGTCATGCACTTCTGCCTGGGCTGCAAGCTTTTGTCTTGGTTTTCAGGACCTAGGAACAGGAGGAGCCAGCCAAGAGCTTGTGGGGTCTAACAAGACTAGAGATATGCAGTAAAAGAGGTCCAGGTGGAAAGACCTCTAAGAAGGTTCTAGTGTGTTTTACAATGTGTGTAGGCTTAAGAAAGAAAGAATATGGGTATAAATAGTTATAGAAATAGTTTAAAAACAATAAATTCTTTAAAGAGATTAATAAAATTATAAAAACAGATAAGCCACATAGAGATGGGAAATACACAGGGAGACTGGATCCTGTATGTTATTGTGTTGATTCTGAATTTTTTTTTCTGTATGCTGATGAACAAAAGACAGCTGCTAGGAGACATGGGAGTGTGAACAGAACTGCAAAATTGAACCAACCTAGATAATTTAGGGCTATCTTAATTTAAAAAATAAGCCAAATATGTGTCAAGTAGGAGTCAAAAATGCTTTGGGAAAGAGGTTTGCTTTTGTTTCTGCAGGAAACAAGAGGCTGTGGATTCATTTCAGGTTAATATGGATCAGGTTTGATCAACAGAGATCTCCTGAAACTTGACAGGTGATATCTATCAAGAAGGGGTATAGCTTGTCTTCCCAGGACTTGGCCATTATATCATATTTTCTCAGGGACCCCTAAAGATGCCTTCACCCATAGAAATATGAAGCAGTTTACAGAAAACAGCATCCACATTCCCAAGAATTGGATTGTGGGAGGCTTTTGGTTATTTGGTGGGTGGTGAATGTTTGTTGTAGTTTAGGGGAATATAGGAATATAGGATAAAAAGACAACTATTAATCTTGGATATTTTGCATTGGCATGAATTTTGGGATATTGATACAAATTTAAAGTTAATTTTGTTATAATGTATACATGATTCTACTCTTGTTTGGGGTATCATGCTTATGCAGCTGATTAAAAAATGCAATGTACAATTAAGAAATGAATCTTTTGTAGCCAGGCAAGGCTTCCAGTGGTAGAAATTGGTTGTAATTGGTTGAGTTGTTGGCCAATTGGGTTTAGTGGAAATCCTCAAAGATCCCAGGCTGATGATCAGATAGAAGCTGTTTTCCAAAAAACTAACAGCAGGGCACTATTGCCAAGGACAATGTCCATACAGCTCACTGAATGTAAAGAGTTTGACCTGGTGTCTGCAGGAGCCTTCATTCCTACATTCTAGTCTCTTTGGCTCAGGAAAGTACTCTGGAGGCTATGGAAACAAAGCTAGACACCAACCCAGTCACAAAATCCTCCATGTACACTCTGTCCTTCCTGAAAGATGTAGTGGGGCAATGGTGACACAGAACTTGCAGGCACAAACCTAGGGTAGAACCAAATATAACTGCCAAAAGGAATTCAGTGAAATGATCAGTTTCTTGGCAGTCATCATCAGAGAGGCAGCAGATGTGAGCTCATACAGATTCCCACAGCAAGGCATTATGTAGAGAGAGAGGGTCCGAGCGTCTAAATTGGAGGTCTCCATCAGGTCCAATCTCTCCTCAGAGATTGGGGGACCCTGTGGAAGAGGGGGAGGAAAGAGTAGGAGTCAGAGGGATGTATGAGGAAAATGGAGAATACCAGGAGAACATGGCCCACTGATTCTTCAAGTTAGGGTTCACATGGGCTCTCAGAGACTGAAGTGGCAAGCCGGGGCCTAGATGGGTCTGCACCAGGTCTTCTGCATATGAGTTATGACTGCTAGCTTGGTGTTTTTGTTGGACCCTTAACCGTGGGATCCAGTGTGTTTCTGACTCTCTTGCCTGCTCTTGGGACTCTTTTCCTCATATTGGGTTGCCTTGCCCAGCTTATATAGGAGGGCTTTTGCCTTGTGTATCTTGTTTTGTCCTGGCTTATCTTCTCTTGGAGGCCTGCTTTTTTTTCTGAAGGGAAATGAAGAAGGAGTGGATCTGGTGGAGAAGGGGAGTACAGGAGCTGGGAAGACTGGAGGGAGGGGAAATGGTGGTTGGAATGTGTTATATAATAGAAGAATGTTTTCAATAAAAAATAAGATAACATAAAATAATTAGAATCACTCTAATGCCTGCCACACTAATTAAATCAACATAAGGTAGGGAACCTTTTATTTGATTTTAATACACAGTAGCAGTTGACAGCCATATTTTTAACTATTATTTTATAAGTGCTAGAGCCAAGAATTTCTATTTTTTTTTTAAATCTTTCTGTGTGAATGCTGTTGTGTGTGTGGTAATTTGAATAGGAATGACCCTCATAGACTCATGCATATGAATGCTTGGCCCATCAGGAGTAGTACTATTAGGAAGTGTAGCCTTGTTGGAATAGGTGTGGCCTTCTTGAAGGAAGTATGTCACTGTGGGGGTAGGTTTTGAGGTCTCACATATGTTCAAGCTATGCTCAGTACACAGTGCTCCTTCTACTGCCTGCTGATCTGTATGTAGAACTTTCAGCTCTTTCTCTAGCACCAAGTCTGCCTGCATGCCACCATGTCCTGACATGATAATGATGGGCTAAGCCTCTGAAATATAAGCTAGCCCCAACTAAATGTTTTCCTTATAAGAGTTGCCACGGTCATGGTGTGTAGTGGGTAGCCATTCCAGCTTGGATCTGGAAGTTCCAACCCCCATTGAGACTCTGGCAACTGTCACGCCTACGAGGCGGGGCGAGGGGAGGCACGGGGCACCCGAGAGCTGGATGGGCCAGCACTCTCTCTGTGTGCTCTCTCTGTGCCGGGACGCTGAACGGTGAAGGTGGACTGTGCAGAGCTCTGGAGAACACCGCTGGACTGCATTACACCTTCCCCAGACCCTGCGACCTACCCATTACTTAATTTGTGAGTTACGCCATTAAATAAATATCCTTTTAACTACGTGGAGTGGCCAAAATAATTTCTCCAATATCTGGCGCTCACGTGGGGCAAACTCCAAAGGCCTGGGCGGCTCCCGCCGTCTCCTCCCTAGCTGGCGGGTACCTAAACCCGCCTGCAAAGTTCCATATAACTAGGGAACACCTACACGGTTCCATTCCCGAAAAAGGGAGCAGCTAGTCCTATCTCAATTCCCTAGCTTAGCCCCAGACCAGCGAAAGAGGCAGGAGAGTGCTAGCTCCGATTTCCGCCATCTCCGCCATTCCGCCATCTCCCTCCGAATCCAGCCAAGATCGCCAGCAGGCCCTGTTTCGGAGCTGTACCAACGCCACCTGCTGGCTGAAAAGGGCTACTACATGAAAGGTAAGCATATTGTTTCAAGTAAAGGTACTTGATAATTTTACACCTTAAAATTGACTAACAAATTTTGAGTAATTCGTGTAATATGGCCGACAACATTACCTCACAAGAATTTAAAAACCTTTTTGCCTGTATGATGAATGACATCTTCCTGGAAATATACGACATTCCTAAGGCATATCTGGGCTATACCATTTTGGCATTCATCATAATAATTCACACAGTGTTCAAACACTGGTTTAAGAACAAAGATGAGTCATTATTGGGACTGATACAGGCTTTAAAAGATAGCAATGAAGGCTTACAGAAAAAGATTCTCTCTCTGGAATCTGCTTTCAAAGATAGCAATGAAGGCTTAGAGAAAAAGATTCTCTCTCTGGAATCTGCTTTCAAAGATAGCAATGAAGGCTTAGAGAAAAAGATTCTCTCTCTGGAATCTGCTTTCAAAGATAGCAATGAAGGCTTAGAGAAAAGGATTCTTTCTCTAGAATCTGCTAATCAGGATTTACAAAACAGGCTTGTACCCAAAATTGATTTTATTGATAATAAATATGAATATTTAATGGATAGAACACTAACTCTCCAGAGTGAAGTTGTGGCTACTCAGACAGTATATAAGGAAGAAAGATTATCGTTAATTGATAGGATAAGGTCCATGGAATCATGTGTTTCTGAGGAACATAAAAACTTCTATGATTCCATGAGAAATATGGAGTCCCTTGCAAGAGAGGAGGTTCACTCCCTAGAACAGACCCTAGGTGCTCGTTTGCAAGCCCTAGAAGAAACTCTCAGTAAACATGACAAGGGAACTAATAAGCAGAAGGTCAAGACCATAGAGGTTGTAACATCTCCAAATGGCTCTCATACAATGGCTTATCCTGTTATTGTCCATGAGAAGCCAGCAGATGACACACACCCCGAGCCATATATGACATATACATTACAACCAATTTCAACAAGGGACTTTAAAAATATAAAGGAAGCAGTAGTTACGTATGGGATACAATCCACATATGTAAAACAGATGTTAAATTCGTGGTCTACCTCACATAGAATCATTCCAGATGACTGGCATCAGTTAATTTCAGCTGTTCTAGAATATAGTCAGCAGTTACAGTGGAAAAGCTGGTTGAGAGAAGAGGCAAAAAATTTAGAACAACAAGGTAAAATCAGAGGTTTTGTGATCTCCCAAGATCAAATACTTGGTGAGGGATGTTTTGCTGACAGGAATGTACAAGCCACTTATGATGAGCATACAATATCCCTATGCCGTACAGCAGCTCTAAATGCTTGGGAAAAAATTCCAGAACCTGGAAAACCAACTGAGGTATACACAAAGATATTTCAGGGACCGCAGGAACCCTTCACTGATTTTTTACAAAGACTGAACAGAGCTATAACAAGAGCTGTGTCAGACAAAGAATTAAGAAAAGTATTAACTGAGTCCTTGGCATTCGACAATGCTAATGCAGAATGCAGAAGAATACTTACACCATTAAAGATCAGATCAGCTCCTTTGGAAGAATGGATTCAATATACTAATGGTGTTCAGTCTCTTAACTACAGTAATGAGGCTTGGATAGGAGAGACAAATCCCAGAGGTGAAAGAAGGCCCCGTGTTACCAAATGTTTTAAGTGTGGTACACCAGGTCATATAAGTAAAAACTGTACATGGGGTACTCCTAGAAGCAATACTCCTTCTAGGAATAGCCTAAACAGGAGACCCCAACCACCTCCTGGATTATGTAGAAGATGTGGCAAAGGCCGACATTGGACCAGTGAGTGCAGATCAAAAATAGATATACAAGGCAACCCTTTACTGGCGGGAAACGCCTCAGGGGGCCTCTTGCAGGCCCCCAAACCAAACGTAGTACGAACATTCCCTGCCACTGTGGAAGAAATTCCTCTCCAGGACAACTGAATAAACCAATGCCTAATGTAAAAACTGATACTGCAATGGATGATAAAACAGCTTTGATAGCTGGATCACAGTTTACAAAGAACACTATAAAACAAATATTTTGGCAGACTTCCATAAATGAACAAAGACCAAAGCTTAGAATTCGAATTAATGGCCTGGTTCTGGAGGGCCTGGTGGACACAGGTGCAGATGTGACTATAATTACACCAAAATCATGGCATCCAAATTGGCCTCTTCAAGAGGTAGATGTCCAACTGTTAGGGATTGGCACCCTATCTCAGATAAAACAGAGTTCGAGATGGGTTGAATGCATAGGGCCAGAAGGACAGAGAGGAAGGCTGAAGCCTTATGTAGCAAATGTAGCAGTAAATCTTTGGGGCCGAGATCTGTTACAACAGTGGAATACCCAGATTAAAATTCCTACACTTTCAGAAAAGGAATACAGACCAATGCATGTTTCTAGGAATAATATCATAACATGCTATAAAAATCAGTCACCAACCATTCAGGCTGTTCACAAACAGAGCACGACTGTTGTTGAACTCTCAGAAGTACCAACTGCCTTACCTTTAAAATGGCTAACTAATAAACCTGTCTGGGTTGGACAATGGCCTTTGACAAAAGAGAAGCTACAAGCTTTAGAACAGCTGGTTCAAGAGCAGTTAAATGCTCAACACATTGAAGAATCTACCAGTCCTTGGAATTCTCCTGTATTTGTTATAAAAAAAAAAATCTGGTAATTGGAGAATGCTGACAGATCTGAGAGCTATTAATAAAGTAATTCAGCCAATGGGCTCCCTACAGACTGGGATGCCCTTGCCCTCTATGCTACCAAAAGAATGGCCTATAATAGTTATTGACTTAAAAGACTGTTTCTTTACCATACCCTTACAGGAAAATGATAGAGAAAAATTTGCCTTCACAGTACCTAATTATAATAATTCTCAGCCAGTCAAGAGATATCAATGGAAGGTCCTCCCACAGGGAATGTTAAACAGTCCTACTTTGTGTCAATACTTTGTGCAGAAACCATTAGAGATAATTCGTGTAAAGTTTCCACAATCCATAATTTATCACTATATGGATGATATCCTATTAGCTGATAAAAAGTTAGATACATTGGAAAGCATGTTTGAAGAAGTAAAAAAGGTTTTGCCTCGCTGGGGACTGCAAATTGCTCCTGAAAAAAATACAAAGAGGAGATTCTATTAATTACTTAGGATATAAGATAGAGCTACAAAAAATTAGACCCCAAAAGGTACAATTAAGAAGAGATAGATTGAAGACTCTTAATGATTTTCAAAAGTTATTAGGAAGCATTTCCAACTTACTGGGTATCATGGGAATACCCAAAGATGGACTACAAAATTTGGCTAATACTCTAGAAGGGGACAAAGAATTAAATACTCCAAGAGAATTATCAGCCGAAGCTGAGAAGGAATTGGCTCTAGTAGAAAAGACAATTCGAGAAGCACATGTGGATCGTGTGGATCCAGAACTTAAATGCATTCTTGTCATATTCCCCTCCAGACATTCCCCAACAGGTATTTTGATGCAGAGGGAAGATATTATATTGGAATGGATATTCCTACCACGTAAACCAAATAAGAAATTAAAGACTTATATAGAAAAGATCTCTGATTTGATTCAAAAGGGTAAATTAAGACTTCGCCAGTTGACAGGAATGGACCCAGCAGAAATTGTAGTACCATTAACTAATGAGGAAATTTCATCACTATGGAAAGATAATGAATACTGGCAGAGAGCCTGCAGTAACTTTTTGGGAGAGATTAACAACCACTATCCCAAAAGCAAGAGAATAGAATTCATAAAGAAGACTGAATGGGTCCTTCCTCACATTGTACGACAAAAGCCAATTTCTGGAGTCCTCACATTCTATACTGATGCAAATAAATCAGGGAAAGCAGGATATAAATCAGGAGACTTAAGTAAAGTGGTGCAAAGTCCATATAGCTCTGTACAAAAGGCAGAACTGTATGCCATTCTTATGGTACTGATGGACTTCACAGAACCCCTCAATATAGTCACTGACTCTCAATATGCAGAGAGAGTTGTTTTACATATTGAAACTGCTGAATTTATTCCTGATAATACAGAATTAACTTCATTATTCATACAATTGCAGGAAATCATCAGAAAAAGGGAACATCCTATATATATAACACATATCAGATCCCATACAGGTCTGCCAGGACCTTTAGCACAAGGTAATGATGAGATTGATCAGTTACTAATAGGTAATGTGCTAGAAGCTTCAGAATATCATAAGAAACACCATATAAATAGCAAAGGTTTGAAGAAGGATTTCTCCATCACTTGGCAACAGGCTAGGGATATTGTGAAAAAATGTCCTACTTGTTCCATCTATAACCAAACTCCATTACCTGCAGGGAGTAATCCAAAAGGTATACAAAGAAATGAAATTTGGCAGATGGATGTGTTTCATTTTGCAGAATTTGGAAGATTAAAGTATGTACATCATACCATTGACACCTATTCAGGATTTCAATGGGCAACTCCTATGAGTTCTGAAAAGGCTGATTCTGTGATTACACACCTATTAGAAGTTATGGCCATCATGGGAATACCTGTACAAATTAAGACAGACAATGCCCCAGCATATGTCTCCAATAAAATGAGACAGTTCTTTGCTTATTATAATATAAAGCATGTTACAGGTATACCACACAATCCCACAGGCCAAGCAGTCATAGAGAGATCCAATCGAACTTTAAAGGATATGCTAAATAAACAGCAACAGGTAACAATGACCCCTAGAAATAGACTGCATAGTGCCTTATTAACCTTGAATTTTCTCAATGTTAATGAGAAAGGAACAACAGCTGTGGAGAGACATTGGACAACAGACAAAACTCCTGAGCTAAACCAACCAGTTTATTTTAAGGATGTGCTGACCTCAGAATGGAAACCTGGATATGTTCTACGTTGGGGAAGGGTTTTGCCTTTGTTTCTGCAGGAGAAGAAAAGCTATGGATACCAACAAAATTAATAAAAATTCGATTCGAACAGGAAAAACCCCTTGATGAAGAGAAGTAAAAGATCATCCACCAATGTGACATCTCTACAAGTTGTAAGAAAAATTTAACAATCAAAGGGTGGGGTAGGGTTCTGTTTTTGTCTTTCCAGGATAATGGAAATACCCATCTTTCAAAACTCATAAGGCCTTGGATATCTGGATGTTTACAGCAGAAAGGAAGAATCTATTGGTACCAATCTACACATGGTAAAATCTCACTGTCTAACATCTTTCTCTCTATCAATCTAGAAAAGTTGTGGTTCCAATTCAATTATAGCCAAGCTGGCTTTGGAGATGGAATTGGCTCACTCCTTCTCTAACCCTAAGCATATTGCTAAAAGAAAAGTTTAAGAGATTCTTCAGTCCCATATCAGAAGAGCCCTCTGGTGTGAGACAGAAGGAAACCAATAAAAAGGGACCATTGTCTTCTAAATTCTAATTCTCTCCATGCTTACTCTTGATTTCTCAGAATCCTTTCTTACATGCTATGTCCTCTTTAAATCCAAACCTCCCATTTTTGATAACAAATAAGTTTTTCCAATAGCAATCTCAGAAGTCACCAGAAGGAAGATGGGGCCCCAACAACAACAACTCTACCCAATCCAGAATGATGCCATGGTAATCATCATCATACTACACTTCTTGCCAGAATTTCAGACAATCTTACCCATTACTCTAAAACTTGCTGCAGAACCTACAGTTAGTCTAACTGAGATTTAACTATCTGAGCTTTCTCACAGTACCCAACAGAGATAACACCACCCCCTAAACGGCAGGAAGCAATTCTAAGAAAACGACGCCCCTTCTCCCTTAGGTTTCATAATTCTCAGGGTTATGGATGATGGTTATAGGGTTGGGGGTGGAAGAAAATATTAACTCAGGATTGTAAAAAAAAAAAAAAGGGGGGGGGGGGGAAGAAGAAATGGAACGGATAGGTATAAGATATGATGGTAAATCATTGTATATACTAGTAAACAAACTTAGTAAAATAGCAACCTTAGATAATTTGCACTGTAATTTGTACTGTTATAGAATCTTATATGTTGATACAAATGTAGACTATTTTTATACTCCTGTTTAAGATAATTTGTATATTGATACAAATACAGAACTATATTTGTTATAATGTACATATATTTCTACTCTTATTTGAAACATTTTTATATTGATACAAATGTAAATTTATATCTGTCATACTTTATATATGTTCTACTTCTGTTTAGGATATTCGGTATATTGATATATATTTAATATTATTGTCATATTGCATATCGCACTATATATTCCTACCTCTGTTATAAATATCTTGTGTATTGTCACAATTTTGAAGTCATCGTTCTTCACCATACATTTGCTTATAGACTGTTTACCTTATTTACGTGAAGCCTTAGTCCTTAGGTTATTTCGATAGATAAGATTTATAGATTTATAGTCGCCTATGCTTGTCATCTCTATAGTTACGTTAGTTAGGTTATCCAGATTTACAGATACATAGGTTAGATGGGCAGGTAATCTTTAAACACTTCATAGACCTGGAGAATATGGCATTTAAATAACTTAGAATTCTGTTGACGTGAGACACAATTGCTCCTGGCTACACCAATTGATCCCGAGAGAATGTTGGGCTTCTAAGACATTTCCATTTGGAAGTTTGTCTTTTGGCACAAAATGGCCTACTGGGCAAAGAACTGCCCTTGCCTTGATGGCTGACAGTACAAATGCAATGCTCTCCTTTCTGGACAAGCGGGACACAAGGAAAGCGACCACTGTACTCTGCCAAGACAGGGTAAGATGATCTTTCAGAAATCCTGCTTCTGAAAATGGTCTGTCAGATACTCTAGGCCTGTAGCCAATTTGAATGCACCAACAATGCTGAGAAACATTAGGTGACTGTCCAGGCTGCCAGCTGTCTTGGTCTACTCTTGCAAGATTCCCGAAAGTTGCTTGCATCCATCTACCATTTCTCAGGTACCATTATGTTCCTTCTCAGGTCTTTGATGGGATTGAAGACTAGCAGTTATAGTTACAACTTGGTATATATAATATCTTAGATAGAACATATTAAGTATTAGATTCAGGTTCTTTAGGATAGGATACCTTTGAATGATCTTTGTAACATGCTGTTTACCTATGCTCTATACTTCTCTGGATTTTAGTATGTGTTTCTTGCTTGATATTGTTTGCATTGGTTGTAGTTCCATCTTATCTAGGTCATTATCTCTCATTATTTCTGGACAATATTTGATAACCATTCCTTTGTATATAGTCTTGTATTAGTTTAGAACCTTCTTATTTAGACAAAAAGGGGGAGATGTAGTGGGTAGCCATTCCAGCTTGGATCTGGAAGTTCCAACCCCCATTGAGACTCTGGCAACTGTCATGCCTACGAGGCGGGGCGAAGGGAGGCGCCGGGGCACCTGAGAGCTGGATGGGCCAGCGCTCGCTCTGGGCGCTCTCGGTGCCGGGACGCTGACCAGTGCAGATTGACTGTGTAGAGCTCCGGAGAACACCGCTGGACTGCATTACACCTTCCCCAGACCCTGCGACCTACCCATTACTTAATTTGTGAGTTACGCCATTAAATAAATATCCTTTTAACTACGTGGAGTGGCCAAAATAATTTCTCCAATAATGGTGTCTCTTCACAGCAATAGAAACCCTGACTAAGATGCTGTGTGACAGGGCTCACATTTGTAGGTCAGAGGACAACCTGAGGTATCAGCCCTTGTCCTCTCTCTTATTTGGGACAATGCGCATGACAGGCTGGCTGTCCAGCAAGCTTCTAGGGATTTCCTTGTCTTCATCTCCTCTCTGTCCGTGGGAACACTGGGATCCATATGCCAGAGCCAGTGACTGTCCTAAATCAGAGACCCACAGTCTCTTCCGAATTTTAATGAAATCCCAATTCATCCCAGCTTTCATGCATATGATTTTCTAACCCATTATGAATTTCTAACATTCTGAAACTCTTATTACCTTCCGCAAGCATACACATCTCCCTACCAGCTACCAAACATGGCCATATCTCAGCCTATGTTATCTTTGCTAGTATAGTTTTTCATTTAAAAAATAATTTAATTTTTAAATCAAAAATAAATTAAAATACAATTAAACCATTTTCCCCCTTCAGCCTCTTTCCTGTTCTCCTCAACCCTTACCGTGATCTCTTTTTTTAAAAAAAATTGTTATATATATATAAAACCAGCTATGTCCATTTAGTATTGCTTGTATGTATATGATTTGGGGACTAACCATTTTGGTATTGGACAACCAATTAGAGGGCTCATCTCTGTGGATGACTAATTCTGCTTCTCTTGGCTGTCCTGAGTTGTCTGTAATTCTTTATAATGGGTGGTGCCCAACAATATTTCTACTTTCCATATTAGTTTGTATATTGGTGTTGCTATTGTTTAGTAACAATATGTCTTGTTTAAGCAGCCATATTATTGAGGTATTGTGGTTGATATATTGTGCACCCCAATAAACTTACCTGGGGGTCAGAGAACAGAACAGCCATAATATTAGACATAGAGGTTAGGCAGCTGTAGCACATGCCTTTAATCCTAGCATTGCAGAGGCAGAGATCTGTCTGGATCTTTGTGAGTTCAAGGCCATACTGGAAACAGTCAGGCATGGTAACAAGAGCCTTTACTCCCAGGAAGTGATGGCAGGAAGCAGAAAGGTATAAAAGGTGTGAAAACCAGGAACTAGCCTGGTTAAGCTTTTAGGCTTTTGAGAAGCAGTTCAGCTGAGATCCATTTGGATGAGGACTCAAAGGCTTCCAGCCTGAGGAAACAGGATCAACTGAGGAATTGGTGAGGCGAGGTAGCTGTGGCTTGTTCTGCTTCTTTGATCTTCTAGGATTCACCCCAATACCGGCTCCAGGTTTGTTTTTATTAATAAGAACTGTTAAGATTGGTGCTACAAGGTATTATAGGTGTAGCTTCTCTATCATTTCTAGGGGACAAAAATCTCACAGCTACTTCCTAGTTCTCTCAAATTTATAATCATTCTGTGATGTTCTTTTATAATATTCTTTGAGTCTTATTTGTACAGCAGGTGTGTTGTAGAATTATCCACTGGATCTGGAAATACCATAAACAGTTGTTCTTAGAATTTTGACCAATTATGGTTTTCCATAATGGTCTTTGTCTGTTGCAAAGAAGCATCTCTGATGAAGGGTAAAGTTACAGTAGGTATACGGTTAAATGTCTAAAAGGTAGTTAGGACTTACGCTGGTTTAGTTAAGTGGTGGTAACAGATTCTTCTCTAAAATTCACTGCTTCACTAGATCTGAGTAGTGGACTAGGTTTCCAGCAGTAGTCAAGACTTCACTCCTTTTGAGTGATTCTTATCCATTTAGATAGATGTTGGTTCCTACCAAAGTATACATACTATACTTTAGGAATATCTTGCCATGCTGGTTATTTTTATGATTCATATGTGTCATAGTATCATAGGTAGGACTATTTGTTTCTTTCCCCACCTTGGCAATTTTTTTTTTTTTGTATCTTCTCTTACTATGAAAACTTGTCATCAGAGACAAGTAATCAGGTCAGATCCACCTGAAATTTTTGTTTGCAAAAATAGCTTTATCTTGTCTATTTTACTTTATGAAATCATGCCAAATAATAGTTGAGTTCCGCTAATTTCCAAGATGTGATTTTGGTACACAACTAAGCATCTAATCTTAGACTACATTGTGGAATGTTCTTTATAGATTTTTTCCACAAGAATATATATTGAATATCTTTAATATTTTATCTTACCAGACAATTTGTTTCTTCTCTGTAAAAAATGAAACACCTAAAAATACAATTTTCGGCAATTAACAGACAAAAGGTTATTGCTTCCACATAAAAATTTTACTATAGATTCTTTATATACTGATTTAGAGGTGTAGAAATGTAGAAGGGTCTTCATGCTCTAACATGCCAGATGAAAAAACATCCCTGTTAGCTGTAAGGAGAAAATGCTAATGGTATCAATAACTATTACTTAAATGATTTGGTCTAGATATGATTTGCAACACTTTTGGAAGACTATTGACAAGAAAGAGTTGTGTAGCCTGCCTAATTTCAGGCAGGATTGAGGAACATTAAAAGTGAAGTGCATGCTTTCAGATGTGAAAACTTGTATTTCCTTTCTTACAGCTCTATAACATTGAGAGAGGTATGCATTATATTGATATTATGATTGCATAATTATTTCCTTTATTATGATGATTATTTTGTTTATATGAGATGATTAAGTGCATTTTTAACATCAACCAATTACAGAGTATAAGGCAATTAAATTTTATTTATTCATTTATTTGTTGCTTTATTTTAAATTAATTTTTTATTGAAAATGTATTCTCTCATATAATACTCCCTAACCACAGTTCCCCCTCCCTTGACTCCTCCCAGTTCTCTCCAGCTCCCTTCTCCCCCAGATTCACTCTCCCTCTGTTTTCATCTTCAGATAAGAGCCAATCAGACAAAACATGATACAATAAAACAAGGCAAATTTAAATTTAATAAATTCTATGGCTGGAAAGAGCATGAAGTCCTTGCAGACAGAGATTGCATATTGCTTTTATTCACTGATAGGGGAGAGAGTTATTTTCCAATAATTCTACATAGTAAATATATATATGTTAAAAAATTATTAAAATTACAAAATTATTGCGCCTCAGACATTCCTAGGTAGGTTGTGAACAGCTGGAAAATACTGGCTACCTTTACATTGGGGAATGCTACTGCATTAAGCGTCGAGCTACCACAAAGCACCCATTAGAGCTTTTGAGTATAAGACGGACAAGCGCAGTGTGGAAAGAAGGCAACAGGAGAGAATTAAAGACAATGGTACACAACTCACATTCCACTTGTGTGGAGGGCACATAGATACTGTTCTGTCAGCTCTTCTTTTGGCCTTAAAATGTCAGTTTGTATTCAGTGAGACAGCATTGGTAACTTGGAACGAAATGAAAGCAAAAGAATAATTCTTCAGAGAAGTCTCAAATCCACAGTATGTGCTAACTGGTCCAAAAGTTTCATCCTGAATAAATAAACAAACAAGGGATGACCCCAAACCTTCTCAGATTATGTAGCATGGTTGGTTTTTATTGTTTTGATTCCCTTTGGCAACACCACAGCCTTTGCCTGGATTGTCAGAACACAGAGAAAATAGGGTCAAGAGGCTCTGGTTTCGTGGTCTATGGTTGTCAAAACCCAAAAAAAGGTTTCGGGGTTTCCTCTCCACATCTCTCTATGACTGCTATGGGACCAAATTACTGGCAGAACTGGTCCTGCATATCTGTCCTCTCCGACAGTGGCAGAGGCAATCATAAGAATAAAAAAGGAAAACCTCATGATTGGTAGAGATACTGGTCTCAAACTAGGTAACCGGAGTTTAAATCTAGGCCTTAAACTTGGAGCATTTAATCTCATTTTTTTTTCTGTAAAATAATTAACCATGTTTTCTCATTGAATACATACCAACAAACAGGAGAGGTGGCTTGAAAAATGAAGGCAGGATCAGAGAAATGACTTCACCAGTTCAGGCATGTGCCACCAAGCCTAAAGACCCAAGTTTGATCCCTGGATTCCAGAAGACAGAAGGAGAGAACCAACTCTCACAAACAAAGACACACCTGCATGCGTGCACACACATGTGTGCATATACACAAACATACACTAAATAAATTAAATACAGGGATATAAAATAAGCAAAGGGTAAATAGATTAAGTTATTTTAGTATTGTTCATATGTGATAAACTTACAAATACATTTTCCTTTGAATCAATAATTTCAAGTTTAATAACCACTTTTCACCTTAAGAGGGCTTCTTGAAAGTATTCTGCTGTGTTTTTAATTTTTTCTGCTGTGATTCAAAATATATTTCCTCATAATGAGGACTCAGTAGAAATGAAGAACATCTGGTCAACATCTTGCATTTCAGAATATATCATGTGTGTAATAGTTATTCTCAATTTATCTAGAAAATTCTTTTTTCTCAGATAAAATACAACATTCATCTTGTCTTCCTCTATAAATCCTCTTTCATATCACAATAGTTTTACTGTGTGTAGGGGAGGGTGAGGTTGCCACCTACATATAATAATTATCTACCTGATGCTTGTTTTTTAAATTTTCAGTGAATCAGATTATAATTTTATCTTTTAAAACTGATAAATATCTGTTCATAACATGCCAAAATTTATAGTTACTTGGATGAAAGAATTTTTAGTGTATTCTTGATAATACCAAATCTTAGAGTAGATATGTTAACCACTATACCATATTACATGTATTCATGGTCAAAGATAAAAAAAAATGTGTTAGATAGTCCTTCTCATGTTATTAACTAACTGCTGAGCAAATACAAAAATATAATAAAGTTCTTAAAGATCTCTTATTCCCAAGTTAGTCTACGAATTTGTTACATTATTATCTTAACTGGTGGGCCAAGAAGATAATAGAATTCAGGAGAGAGGAAATTACAATTCTGATAGTGCTCTTGAGTTAAGTATGTGAGTGAAGAAGACTCCTGGGGAAAACTGGCTAGTTAAGAATGGAGGCTAAGTTTTAATGGCACTGAGTGTGCCTGCAGGGTACATGGTATTGTTCCATTTGTGTTTAGATACAGTAACTTGACCGGTGATGTTACCAAGAGAAAAAGAACCAACCATAAGAATGATGATCATAATATTTTCATTAAACAAGTGCTTGTACAGAAAAGGACATGGCAGTCATTGAGCAAAGAAACTTGGAGTGTTCTTTATATACTGAGATCAGTGTCCACTGTGGATAGAAAGAACCATGGAAAATGGAGATGAAGATCCATTAGTCAGGTAAAGGATTTCTTTTTTTTTTTTTTTAATAAATGGAATCTGAACTTTTGACCAAAGCACAGGTGTGATTGGTCTCTGTAAATCCTAGAGACTTGTAGCATTTAATTAGAAGACACAGAAAGGTGATGAGAGAAAATGATAGAAGAGGAAGGGATATATGTATACATGACTTATATTTCACTTTTAAATTTTTTTTATTGAAAATAGATTCTTCTCTCATATAATACATGCAGACCAGAGTGTCCCCTCCCTCCACTTCTCTCCTCTCCATGCCTTCCCTTTCCCCCAGACATCCACTCCCCTTCTCTTTCCTCTTCAGAAAAGAACAGGCCTCCAAGAGACAACAGGAAAACAGCAAAACAAGATACAATAAGACAAGGCAAAAACTTTCCTATAGAGGCTGGACGAAGCAACCCAATAGGAGGAAAAGAGTCTCAAGGGCAGACAAAAGAGTCAGAGCTGCACTGTCTCCCACTGTGAGAAGTCTCACAAAAACACCAAGTTTCCAGCCATAACATGCATGCAGAAAACTTTTTGTTTGTTTGTTTGTTGGAGACAGGGTCTCATTTTTTATCCCTGACTTGCCAGGAACTAACTAGATAGATCAGGCTGGCCTCAAACCTATAGATATCTGCCTGCTTCCACCTTTTGAGTGATGGTAACTGATACCATGTTCAGCTTTTTATTTCTTTTAAAATAAATATGTGTGTGTTTGTGTTTGTGTTTGTGTTTGTGTGTGTGTGTGTGTGTGTGTGTGTTTGTGTACGTGCAGATACCAGTGCACAGGTGGAGGTCAGAGGACAACTTGTGGGAAGCAGTTCTTTCCTTCTATCATATGAGTCCCAGGGATTCTAGTCAAGTGAACAAGGTTAATGTTCAACACCTTTATGTGTTGAGCCATCTTGCCGACCTTATAACTCTTTTAAATGTTTATTTACTCTTTGCTGACTTATAATCTGAGATTCTGTGAATTATAATCAAGAAGGAAAGTAGTAAAAAGAGATGTGTATTTTGATGGAAAGGTAATAGCAAAGGGCACTCATCTTCATTCCTTCATCGGCTCCCCCTTTACTTTCTTTTTTGAGATTGTAATTGCATCATCCCCCCTTCCCTTTCCTTCCTTCAAACCCTCTCATATATCCCCCTTTCTCTTTTTCAAATTCCTATTCTGTTTTTTCTTTAATTGTTAACACACACACACACACACACACACACACCTACATACATACATAAGGCTGTCATTATGCTACTGGGTTATGTAGTCAGTACTCATGAGCCAAAGATGTGTTGGTCTTTCCTGGAAAACAATAGCAACAGAGTTCCAGCAAAGTTAGTATTTGTCAAAGTCTGTGTTAGGTCTGTAATTTCACTTTTGCATCTATAACCTAGCCTTTCTCAAAAGATGCTTCAGGCTTTAAGAGAGAACCATAAGTGAAACTGAGCTTACCTAGGAAGTTGTACTAAGCATAAAATTTGTGTGGTACATATTCAGGTGATGTGAAGCAGCTCCCAGCTTATTTCTTAGTACTCCTTCAGGGCAGGATCTGCTAGATGTCTCAGGCATCTACCTGATCAGTGTTGAACTGATGCCTTAAAATCTTGGTGTGAAGTTTTATGTTAGTCTTGCTGAGGTTGAACTTTTAAAATTGCTTTCCATAGCTGTATCTGTTTAAGAACTCATTCATTTGATTGTTTAGACTTTTGAGTCTCTCTATTATTTCTTCCTCAAGTAGTATGCACCTTCTATCAACTTTATCTCTAATCCTCTATTATTACCCTTGGCTCTTGTTGCCATGAAGGGATGGTTTTGAATAGTTGATATTTTAATAGACCTCTGTTCGTGGGCTGCAATTCCAATTGCTTCTATATAGATTTGCTTTCCTTTTATACGATGCAGAAAACCAGAGGAAGCTGAACTCAAAGACATATCCTTTCCATAGCTGGATTAAGGTTTTATTCTGTGGACAGTATGCCTGTGTTATGAAGCATCCTCTGGTTTCATTTTACAACAATTACACCCCAAGCCCTTTCAAGAGCCACAAGGCAAATCTCGACTTCTCTCTCTCTCTCTCTCTCTCTCTCTCTCTCTCTCTCTCTCTCTCTCTCTGTGTGTGTGTGTGAATTGCTAGAGGTGAACTTTGAAAATCTGAGATCTCTCTGAGGAATATAGGCACCCAGTAATTTTGATTTTCCTACAGTCAATTACCAGCCTTTGAGCATTCATTCAAACAAACATTTAGAGTTTAGTCGTCTATGGCTCTCTCAGCTTCCCCAAACAGGCAGATTGCACCTGTGTCTTGAATTTTGGTTTTTCCCAGAAACCTCAGTTCTTTGATGTATCCAGGAGAAGTCATTGGCTCTTCATTGATTCACTGATTTTGTAATAAGAGGAACAAACCCCAAGATCTTATTATGTGAGTGTTGAGACCAGAGTCTACAGCTGGGAAGCAATCCCTGGAAGTTTAGATTTTTTTGCTTTGAAAAAAATTAATGAGAATTGTGTTTCCAATTATACATTTTCAAATAGCATTTTCTTACATTTCTAAATTTATTTCCTTCACGTTGACTCAGATACATGTGTTTCATGGAAATCGACATTATCCCATAAAAATAAAACAGAACGTCAGGTGGAGCTGGGCTGAAAGAGTAAGATTCTGACCTGCCATAACATTAAAGTCAAAGGTCTATTTACAGACTTGAGTCAGTTCCAGGATCACCTTGTCTTGCTTTGAGGCTACCCTCGTAAACATCTCTGACACAGGCGAACAGTCAAGTACACCAAAGAGGAAGGTGAGTGGTTTGATGGAAGAACATCAAGCACAGGTAGACAAGGCTGGCAATTTAAAAGGGTCGTTAAAAGAAGACACAATTTGGTTGAATGGCTCCCCAGAGAGCCCGTCAGTGGGCTTTATGAACTCTGGGAGAAGGGCCAAGTGAGGCCTAATTATGTTTAGATTAACTCTGCAATTCAAATGTCTAATGTTCTTTCAGCTCCTTTTCTTCCCTTCTGTCTGTTTCCTGGTTGTGTTTTGTTTGTGGGTTAGTGTTTTAATTATGAAGGGAATTAGAAGGTCTAGGGTCATGAACGTCTTCCTTATATGGGTACTTTGAGCTACCATCATTTTTCTGTCTTTTCTTGAAAAATAGATTGCAATATATTAACTCATCTGTAGAAAGAAAAAGATAGTTACAGTGAAATTGTAATATAAAAACACACTGCGATAAATGTACACTGGCCATTATTTCTGCTTATTTGTTGCCTCTGGGATTTAAGAAATAAATTGTCTTTCAAACGAAAGCGAGACAATCTGAGCATAATATAATTTGGCTTATAGGGGGAAAAATTACTGAGGGAAAAGTCTTTTCTTGGTGACTTTCTTAGCTGATTTTTCCCCCTGTTTTCTCTTTCAATAAATTCTTTCTCAATACAGTTTTTCTTTTTCATCATGGCAAATAAGAGGGATTTTGCTTTCCAGTGTAGCCTCCCAGGGTACTCAAAACAAGATTCACTTATGTATGATACTATTGTATATTAGTTGTTATCTTTTCTGGAAGTGGGTGTGTCATTGATGTAAACTGAGGAATCCTTCTGCCTAAAAATAATATATAGTTTCTCATAATCAAATTAATATCACACTAGTATGTTTACATCTCAGAAATGGTGATTTCTTTTTATAAGCAACTCCGTATGTTAGACTTGGTTCATGTCACAGCAGTGTATTTTCTGTACTGTTAAACACTTTCTTTATTTTTCATAATAGTCTGATTAGTTCTTATTGACAACGTGATACAGCCTGGAGTCAGCTGGGAAGAGGAAACCTCAGTTGAAGAATTGCCTCAATCAGATTGGTCCATGGTCATATCCGTGAGAGATGGTTTCGATATGGAAGCTCACCGTGGGTGGCACCATCCCTAGGCAGGTGGGACTGGGTTGTATTAAAAAGCTAGATGAGCATAAGCCAGTAATTAAAGCATTAAACAGGATTCATTTATGATTTCTGCTTCAGTTCTACTAGAATTCTTACCCTGGTTTCCCTTTGTGATGGACAGTCACCTGGAACTGGAAGACAAAGTAAACCTCCTCCTAATTAAGTTGCTTTCGGTTGTGGTGTTTACCAATACAACAGAAAGCAAATTAGAACACATGGCAATACTCTTCACATATAGATTTTATGGGGAAGTCAGTGGGATTTGTCTGGATTCACTGTGTTTAATAACTTTACTGGGCTTACTCTATTTACTGTATATGTATATATATATATATATATATATATATATATATATATATACTGTAAATATTGTATTTTATACATATATATATATATATATATAATAAAATATAAAGTGTCCCAATGTAATCTACATTTCTAAGGACTCAGTTATAGCCCTTATTTGATATGGCTGAGGATAAAGCCTGTATGGTATCTCCACGGACTAGGTAGACTTTTCCTTCTGTGATTTATTACTGGATCTTAAATTTTGTGATCTTAATTGTGTTGAGAATACAGGTTCTGACACCTTAGAGCTGGCTTTTGAAGATGGCTCTGTCTCCCTCTCTATACTTCGCAACATTATGAAGGTGGCAGGGTGAGAGTGCAGCCCAGCGGTTCTCAAACTTGAGTTCCCGGTATTGGTGCCTCTGCTTCTGAATATAGCTGTATATGTCTAGATCAAGGCATTCTAGCAGAATACCATTGTCAGGGGCGCTGGAAGAGCATGTCTGTTTGTTATTGGGGAAGGAGAAGGCAGCTACATTATTATATTACAACAAGAAAGTGTTACCGGCCTGGAGAGCAAGACTAAGCCCCTTAAGTATTTTTTGTGATTTAATTCTTTGAGTTTGTGTATGTGCATTTTTGTTTGTGGTTTGCATATGTGAATGTGGTCCATGCCTAGTTAGTTCTCTGCAGTTTATGCAAATTAGACTGTGATTTGAAAAATGGTTTGATAAAGACATCCACAAATTGTAAGGGAGATGATAATATGCCTGTGATTGACATGAACTAATTAAACCATAATGTCCCAGGCTATTGTTTGCCAGGCAGTTATCTAGTGGCATAAGGGAAATGTCAGCATGTAGCTTTACGATGCCATAGGTTTTCATCAACAGAAAGAAGAAAAGATGTTAAAGCTCTCCTTCTATCATCATGTCCATTGTGTAAATCCTCCCTTCAAAGAAATGATCTAACAATTACACAGTGCTAAGAAAGAACACAGCATCTGGAATTAAAAAAAAAATAAACATAAAATAAAAGAGGGAAAACTCTGAGTGGAGTCCTGTGTTTCTCACTCATTTGCTATGGGATCTGTATTACCCCAGGATCTAATCCTACAAAGAGGAATAATAGCAAGACTTACTTCATTGGCTTGATGGAATGAACTGTGAGAACACATATGAAGTGTTCCATATGCCTAATAAAGACAAGCTATTACCATGGCTGCAGAGGGACTTCCTACATTGGCAATTCTCACCTGGAACTGCTCACAGGATGGGAGCTCTTGAGTGTGAGTGTGAGGGATACTTAACCCCCAAGCTTTATAACTAAGTTTAAGGCAAGCACCTTTATTTTCTTACTTGTTTCTATAAACAGACAAAAGCAGCTATTTTTGTTCTCATAGGAAATTTTATTTGCTCGAGCTTTCTCATCCATGTCTCCAACAGTCTCCACTATTTAGCAGCTCCCGCCTTTGGCTTGTTTAATCGGTCTCTTGCTTAGCAAGGAGTATTTCACCTTGAGCCTTAATTCCTTCTGCCATTCTCCCTGGAAATGGATCAAATATTTGGAGTCCTTGTCAGGATAAGTTGCTGACATAAGTAACCAGGTGACTCAATATGGCTGTGTTCTTGATATCCTTCCAGGTTCTAATTAGAGCATGAATTATTTTCCTCACCCTCTTTTGTTCACTTATAAATCTGTGTTTTTCTGAGAATTGAAATTTTCTGCAGTGATTTTTCTCAATGGTCTTCTAAGCTGTTGAATTAATTTCAAATTGAATTTGGGACCCAGATTAAACCTACTTTTAAAGTGGAGATATTAACATTCTGTGGGAATAAAAAAAAATCTATGCAAACTAATGAAGTCATGACTGAGTACCACATGACATACAGTTCCATAGCATCCATTGTATGATTGGAGCAAGCACACGAACATGCAAGTGCTCCGGTCCATACCTGGACATACGGAGGCCAGAGCGGAATATTAGGTGTCTCCCTCTGCTTGTTTCTGCCCTTTGGCTCCGGGAGAGAAAGCATCTCAGTAAACCAGAGATTTGCTATTTCAGCTCCAGTTGCTGTCGCACAAGTCCTTGGGATCTACTTGCCTCTGCCACACAATGCTGTGGTTACAACTATACATAGCCACATCAGCTTTTTACGTGGGTACTGGCAATTTAAACACAGGTCTTTGTTCTTATAGAAAAAAAAATCATCTCAGCTGCTAAGCCAACTCATCAGCACATACACCTGCCAATAGGATCTATTTTAAAAATAAAGATGTTATTATTTTTTCCTAATACATATTGTGGGGTGTGTATGTATGTGTGTGTGCGTGTGTGTTTTTGTACACAAGTGTGCATGTGTGGAGATCAGTTGACACCATGTGTCTTTCTTAATCACTCTCCACTTCTTCTTTTCTTTCTTTTTTTCTTTTTCCTTTTTCTTTTTACTGAGGAAGGCTCATTCATCGCACCCAGAGCTTCCTGATCCAGCTAGTCTGACTAGCTAGCTTGACACAGGGAATCCCTGTCTCTGACTCTGACTCACATGGCATTTGTGTGGGTATTGGGGATCTGAACCTCAGGTCTCTTCATGCTTATGAGGCAAAAATTTTAATTGAAGGATTTCCCAAGCTCCCCGAATGGTTTTAATTATTCCAGTAGGGTTTCATCTTATTTTAATATTTTTATTATTTTGTTTTGAAATTTCACAATATATACTTTCTATAACCAGGGACCCATTCTGTTGATTTAAGCAAGAAAAACAGCTTTCTTGATAATTCAGTGTTGTATTTTTTCCAAGTCCCAGTTATCATCATTAGTTCTCCTTTTGATTATTTTGAACCATGAAACATAAAACTGTTTTGATTATATGAAGAGATTTTGTTTTTACATTATAATTTTAGTTTACTTTGTTCTTTCTAAACAAATATTCATCGTTCTTTGGAGATACGTAATACTCAATACTCAGTAATACTTGATGTCTTTGACACTACCCTTGAATATTATTCAACCTGTTCAGTATTTGTGTCATCCAGGGTTCTGCTTTCTTGCATATTAGCTAATTCTTTTAATGTCCTGGGGAAATACTTCCCTTATTTCTTCAAAAAAAATTTCAGTGATCTTCCACGATCTTTGATGTACTGCTATTTAGAACATGGATTCACACTCAGGACTCCTGAATTGAAGGCCTTTGTTATTTCTACTGCAGAACTCTAAACTTCCAAAAGTGACATGTATATTTTTGGAAAATCTAAAATGAAGTGTTTGAGTTTGAGCATGTACTTCCATTAAAATCTGCCTCTCTGCTCACCATCACTGACCCTGCGAGATAATGTCTTTTATATAACCAGGCATATAAGGATGCCATTTCTAAATGATAGTATTGCTAAAAATAACATTTTCAGTGTTGTCATTCTGGAAACTGATCTATAGCCTAACAGCCAGTTTTAGCTTGGTGCTTTCTTTGCTCTGAAGAGAACGTGCAGCCTCTCATATATCACGATGTCTTCTTTATTCATTTCTTTCAACTCTGGGTTTAGTGCTTATAAATTACTTATAACAGATTTGTGAGTGATGCTTTGGTCATCAAATTTGGTAGCATGATCTAGGGGATTTCTGAAAGATTTTATGCGATGTTTTATATGATAAAACGTTCTGGTTGTGGATGTCTTTATGTATCTATAAAGCTTATACCTGACACTCTCAGAGCACTGGCACTTCAAAGATAGGGCTAATTCATGTTTAGAGGTTAGGACTATAGGTGTGTGCCACCATGCCCAATAACTGAAAAATATGTTTATACATTGTTCCCATGGGTCCTTTGTTTTAATGCTTTTCATTTTTAATGAAGTCAATACGGCAGATTCTGGAGAAGGGAAACATGTGAGACCACCCTGCCATGACTGAATTTGTTATATCAGGATGAGTCAGGTAGGCTAAAATATGTTACTAAAAACAAATGCAAAATCTTCATGACTTAGTAAGTAGAAGGCTTACTTCTAGCTTGTCAGTACAGAAGCTGGGCTTCTCCTAGTTATGAGGTGTTCAGGCTAATGAGTTCAATCTGCACATATTTATTCATGTCAAGGAAAGCACCCTTAAAAGTAGATAATACTTAAAAATTCCACCTTCCAGTTTCTGCTCACATTTTGCTAATCGATGTCATTAACTATAACATAGTTGAGGGAGTATAATTTGACCTTGAATTTAACAGACAGGGAGGTGGAATACTTACTAATGGTCCTTGTAGTAACTGCTGTCAGACACTGTTTCAGGTACAGTTCTAATACTAGCTTTGACACAATGGCTAATAGGCTTTTAACTTTTTCTTTTCTTTTCTTTTAAACACTGGAAGTCTCAGCATTGTTATAGAAACTCAATAATATGAAGTGTCAAGTTCCTTATATATTTCTGTCCTACTTTCACAGAACCATGGGTTTGGCTTTGTTTACTGGAGGCATGGTCTTTGGATAGGCCCAGACTAGCTTTGAACTAAAGGACCAACCAGTTGGCCTCTTTATCCCCAAGAGTTAGAATCATTGATGTGTGATACCCTACCTAGTGGAATTATGGATTTTTGTGCTCATGCTGGTCACATGGAAGTTTCATGAATCTTCTGTGACTACATATATCACACATAGCTGTCCCTAAAGCAGAAAAGGGTAGACAGATCTCAAACCCTCTCATTTTACAAAGTAGAAAGTCTTCCTTAGGAAAACCCATTCTTCATGGTCTAACTTCCTCTTATTTGTCATCAGTTGGAGCCCTATCACTTAGTAACCTTTAGCTGCAAGGAGCTGGGAAAACATTCAAAGAGCAGAAAAAGAAAAGCAAAACTTGTTTAGAAGATTAGTGTGACTCTAATGTCTTTATTACTAGGGCACTGAGCACATTCCTAAATATAACCTATTCAGTCTGTATAGTGATATCTGTATGTATGTTTTCAGGGATGACTGCTTGACACTGGACAACAAATTGTTGTGCTCTTCCCTAAGGAAGACCACCTCTTCAATTCCTAACTTAACTCTGTTGCCTATAGTTCTTTGTGTTGGTTTGAGGGCCTATGGGTTATTCTCTATCCAGTTTGTTGTGTTCATTGGTAGAATCCTTGCTTGTTTTGCATTTTGGCAGTCATGGTGGTAAGACTTCATGGGTTTAGCTCCCGAGACTTCTAAGAGACACAAGGAGGAAGGCAAGACACGGTCCAGTTATTCATTAATGCAGACTTCAATCAAGTTGGTAATTAAAATTAACCATGGCACAAGCAAAGCATTAGACGTAGAGTAAGCAGTAAATAAAGAGTTACTCTTAATAATGTTAACTATAGTTGTGCCTGGGAGGCCAGCTAAATTAATAAGGATTGACAGAAATTTAACAAATATCTAGGAGACTGAGGTAGAAGGATGGTTGAAAGGTTGAGGCTAGCTGGGCTCATATAAGCCTTGACTCAAATAAATAACCAGTGAAACCAATAAAGCAAAAATACAACAAAATATCCTGAAACCAAAAATAATATTTACTATCTCTGTAATGGATTTGACTGACTTCATTTTGTGTAGGTCTTGTACAGGTTCTTATGGATGATATGAGAGAATTTTTGTGACATCCATCTCAGGTCCAGAAGACAGCGTCTCACAGACTCCTCCCCATTCTCCAGCTCTTACATTCTTTTCTTTTCTTTTTTTTTTTTCTTCGAGACAGGGTTTCTCTGTGTAGCTTTGCGCCTTTCCTGGAACTCACTTGGTAGCTCAGGCTGGCCTCGAACTCACAGAGATCCGCCTGGCTCTGCCTCCCGAGTGCTGGGATTAAAGGCGTGCGCCACCACTGCCCGGCTCTTACATTCTTTTTACTGCCTTTTCTTCCATGTTCTCTGAGCCTCCAAGTCCATACTAAATAACTATTGCCAGTAGATAGCTGCTCAGGGAAGGGACGTCATTCTTTATTGAGCATGTGGCCAGTGTTAGGTTTCTGATGCTCCAGCTGATGGACCCATATCTATTTATAGACATATAGCCAGCATGAAGTGGACATAGTAAGTTGTCAAAAACAAACAAATGAAAAAACCCAAGGCATGAAGTGGGGAGGGAGCATTTTAGAGGGATTTGCAGGGTTAGAGGGGGGCAAATTAGGGGGTAGGTTTAATCATATTTCACTGTATGCATATATGAAATTCTCAAAAGTAAAGAAAATAATTTAAAAATAATATTGTGTACATTAATTTATTTTACAAGAAAATGGCAACAATCAGAATTGAGAGTTACTGTGGTAAACATAAATAAGGCAGATATATGAGGCATGTGATGATTGTAGACAAACTGGCAAATTAGTACACAGTTATCTGGATTTAGGCAGGAAATAATGATGTCAAAGGAAGCTATGGATGAAGTAGAGGAATCAGATACAATAGAATCTACGATTGAAGCTTGTGAGAGTCTTTGAAGTTTTGTATTTTTAGATGTCCCAAATTCAAATGCCAAACATAAATCCATCCCTGGCAAAATGAAAGGATGTTTTTTCTATGATCTCAAAATAATTGTATAATAATATGGATTGTTTGGCAAAGAAAATATAATATGAAAGTATTCTAGGAAATCTGCTGAAAATTTGATATGTGAATATGTATTTAGAATCAAGATAAAATAATTTGGGGTTATTTTCTTGGTTTGCTGAAGAATATAGACAGTTTATTTCCCGCAGACAGTCTCTGTGTGCCTTAAATAACTCAGTTAACTTAGCAGCTTATTTGGTGTGATTCTTTTTTTCTCTTCTGTTTTTCCTCTTGCCTAGACCAAGCGCTACTCTCTCTGTTTCTAAGATCAAAATATACCAAAAGCAATATTTGAAGCCATTCATCTGTTGATTACTTAGGGATACATAAACTACTTTGTTTATTCTTATAGATTATCAAGATTTTTTATAAAGGTTTCTCATTAATCCTAGTATTCACAGACTTGTGTATCACTATTTCAACATTTCAAGAGAAAAGGTATCTTTGACAAAACAGGCTTTACATGTCACAGGTGGAGTGATCATGCTTGCAGCGGTTAGGAATTCTTTGTACTGTTACTCCTTTAGAGCAATATTCGTAATTTGCAGAACAGAGCTACTTTCCTGTTGCTAATATATGAGTAAAATACATCCTGTTGCTCACAGTGCATGTCCTTGAAGCTTAGGCAAGGTTTGGATGCTCTGCAGCAGTATACAGTTCATGGTCATGCTCCACCCTGAGGAGTCAGATTCTTCCTGGTTGTTTTCTGTAAGAAGACAGCTTTGGAGAAAACAAGTTACATTTTTCAAATCAAACTGAAACAGGTGGTGACATCATGGATAATTCAAGCTTCTTTAAATAGAAGAAATTCTTGTCTTGGTTTTTAACAGATGCTTAGCAAACTTCATTGTTTATAGTGGCATAAGAATGAATAGGGCTTAGATTCTACATGATGCTACAACTGACCCAAGATCCATACTATGGGCAGCAATACAGCACTGCTCTGTTGGTTCCCAGGGTCCCAAATTTACTGGTTAAAGACTGATCTGCACCTTGCCGGGCGGTGGTGGTGCATGCCTTTAATCCTAGCACTCGGGAGGCAGAGCCAGGTGGATCTCTGTGAGTTTGAGGCCAGCCTGGGCTACCAAGTGAGCACCAGGAAAGGCGCTGCAAAGCTACGCAGAGAAACCCTGTCTCGAAAAACAAAACAACAACAACAAAACAAACAAACAAACAAACAAAAGACTGATCTGTGCCTCTACAACTCACTATGTATTTCTGGCAGGTTAGTGTGCATGTGTGTGCACGTGTATGTGTGGTGTCTGTGAGTGTTTGTGTGTGTGTGTGTGTGTGTGTGTGTGTGTGTGTGTGTTGCTTTAGAAAGTAGAGCCTCTTTTTACTAAAGAGTATTATGCATTTAGGCTTTAGTCACCTGTATAATAAACCACAAGATATATACAGACTGGAGTTGAAGTTTATTTCAAATAGTAAACTGTTTATTTTGGCACATTTCTCTTTTTTTCCATATAATAAAAGGCACCATATATTTGTAAGTCACATGCTCCTGGCTAGGCTTCAGCTGGAGTGCCATCCTTGGAGGGTCTGATTATTCGTGATTGCTATCCATGTGTACTAGACAGGGCCAGTACCTGATGGGGAGATAGATGTTTGTGCCTTGGGTGCTGGTAAGTGTTTGGCTGCAGCACCCCACCCCGCCAGAGCTTCCAGCTTCAAACAGTGCTTTCCTTTGTACTCAATGCACTCAGCATTTCCACAGTTGGAGCTACAGATCTCATATTAGCAATATAGTAGCCAAGATACTCAGATATAGTGCACTGTGTAGTTGAAGGGTCCCTATGAGGTCACAGCTCAGTTGTTGCTATGAACCAAGTACACTCTTGCTGGATTTTGGGCTACTTCCTCAGGACTCTGCCTCCCCTTTCCCTTCCTTCTTTCCTCAGCAACATCTAACATAGCTGTTTCAACGAGCTGGGCTTCCAAAGAGATGAAAGGATGAGTTGTTTCTTGGAAGTCTGCTTTTCCCTTTCAACATGAACCCTAACTGGAAATGAAATACAGATGGACCTGGGAGTTGTGTAACACTGGGTCAAGAAGGCATTTAGTATTGCTGCATTGCACCTAGCATATCTCCTCAGCCATCCTCATTAACATGCTCCAGGCTCCCACCAAGAGAACAACCTGTGGCTTCTGGTTGATGGCTTTCCTTTCATTCTCCCTCTATTGCTCAGCTCTTAAGGTATCAGTGCCCAGCTTGTCTGAAAGTAATTTTCTAGATCTGTCCTATGTTCTAAGTGGTTCCTGCTGTGTCTGATTCATGCTCCCTTCTTCATGATACCATATACATTTCTCTAACTTTGTACTAGAATTATTAAATATCACTCTTTATTTCAGGGGAATGAATTTGATGTTTACCTCAATGGTACCTTATGCTCCTAAAAACTGCTCTCAAAATTCTCAGGGGCTCTTATACAGGCTGACAGATTATGAATCTTTCATTTCTACAACAACTCAGCCAGAGAGTGCTCCACAAACTACTTCCCTTTTGAAGGGACTCCAGTTTTGGACTACGTTTTTCCTTATCTTATTGACTTTGTCACCTTGATAAGTGGTTGCGTAAGCCATTAAACATTGACTTTCAAAATTAGATTTCTTACTTTGGCTTATGAAAACATTTTTCATCAGAGTAGCTTGCTATGTTTGGATAAATAATACCCATTTGCACAAAATTGGCACCTTTACAAGATTGAGGTTTTACAATCATGAACATTTACTATGTCACCATTTGTTCTCTTTTTAACAGCTTCCTTTTTTTTGTACAGATCTGTGGTTGCCAGTGTGATTTTTGTCCGCCTCTGGATTTATGATTGAGTCTGCTTCTGTTGCTTACTATACTCTTCCATTTATTGTTACCCTTTTAAATTGAACACATAAGTACCATTGATAGTAGTGTTTTTATGTTGAATGTTTGATGAAACAAACTTGGGAAATCCACTCATCAATTCTAATTGATTCTTTGTATGTAGTTTGGGGTTTATTATATATAAAATCATGTCATATGCAGATCTGCACATAGTAAGAATTTTATTGCTTTGAATACCTTAGTTTCTTTGATCCTATGCTGTGTCCTCCCACAGACTGTTGCACTGTCTGAATTTCATAGTCATAGCACTGGATTGACTACAAGGAAGTTACTGTTTCTCTACTGATGGCGGAAGGAAAGTTTTCAACAATTTATCAGATAATGAGTTTTGCTCCAGGTATTTTATGGGCATACTTTGTCATTGTGAGGAAGATCCACTTTATAAAAATTTACTCTGTCATTTTCTTGAACAGATATTTGATTTTTATTGAAGGCTTCTCCTAAATTTATTGGAATCATCATATGAATTTTCCCATAATTCTGCTAATGTTATGATGTTCACCAATTTATTTTATACTGACAAACCAACTTTGCATTGGGAGATGTCTCGTGACATTGTTATGTACTGCTACATTTTGTTTGCTGAGACTTGGTCTTGAAATACTATATTTGTGCTCATGAGAGTGGCTGTGACATTCTTTTCCTATTTTGTATTATTCATGTCAAGTTTTCTGAATAAGTATTACAATGATTTTGTAAGATACACTGCCACAAAACTCACTCTTTTCCTATTCTGTGAATGCAGTGTTACTACAGAACAGATTCTCTTACTGGAAATGATTTCTAGAGAAGCCTTTACTTCAACATTTTGGAGAATATTTACTTATTTGGGCAATTTTGCTAAGTTATGTTTTCCAATACATGCTTCGCTTCTCAATTTTTCAAACCTCTTCTCAGTTTAAATTGTTCATTTTTTAAGCCTCATGTAATAGTTGATATAAAAAAAAACTATTGTGTTGGTTTTTAAATAAATCTTCAGATTTTCATGAAGGATTGTTTGAGTTTAGACCGACAAATTTTGACTGACATGTCATATACTACTTGGATCTTTGAAAATACATTTTCATTCTAGTCTTCTGTTTGATTGTTGGTGATTTAGACATTTATTTCTTGCTTTTAATGAACTGGAGATTTCTCCCTTCGCATTTTGGTGTTTAATTCTAATTTTGTGAATTGAAGATTTCCCCCTTCACGTTTTTGCTAAAAATAATTTAATTTCCTAACTGTCAAAAAAAGTCTATCTTAAGCTGTTTTGAATCACAACTTTTTAAAAAAATTGATTCAAAGTTCCTCAGGGGGGAAAAATGCGATCACTTCTGTAATGGGTGATCTCTTTCATCATCCATTTAATTTTTAAACTTTTATACATACCATACACATTTAATACACACAAACACACACATATTCTACACATCCATGTAGTTCAGTTATTAATAATTACATAGTATAGATTCCTATTCTGGTAGAATTATACACATCTACTTTACTGAAACTAATAATCTTAATTTTCTGAATATAAATCAGTTTTTTGTTTTTCTCTTGGTTTTGGCTATTTCTCCTCATCCTCTTGGCATGCTTAGTAATTCCACTCATTTCCAAGCACTGTGTTTGGAGACTTTACAGGTGGCATGAGGTCCTGACTGGTGAGCTCTTCCATTCAGGATTCTGACTTGAAGTCTGGAACATGTCGTTGATCTTTGGGGTTGTGAAAACTCTTATTATCTTCTTACCCTCAGAGTCATGGGTTTGTCTCATGGAATTTCTTCCCTGTTCAGTATCTTGGAACTATCCTGGTCTTTTTCAGGAGCTGCAAATTCCAGTTTTGTGTCTATATCTCTTTAACACCACAGAAATGTTGCTTCAGATTTTCAGTATTTCAGCTGCACATCTCTGCTCATTCTTTTAGCTTTGTGGTTTATATCATTTGCCCCACATGAGGACAAAGCATCCCTAGTACTAGATTGGGTTCACTCTGTTTTTCTTTTTTCAGAAAACCTGATTCTTTGGTCCTACCTGTCTCATGGCACTGTTATATGATGCCTCTCAGCAGTCTTGAGTTTCTGCACAGCTTCTCACTCTTCTCATAGACCTATTACTAGATGAAGAAGCCAAGCAGAAAGGAAATTACTTCCACAAAATTTTCCTTTAAAAAAAATAAAGTCATAATACCTACATACCATACCTTGAATATGTAATATAATTTCCCCATTACCAACATCATTAAAATTAACTTCTTGAGTTAATATATTTTATTTTAAAAATCTCTTCCCAATCAAGTTTAGTCTTATCAATTAGTCATTTTTTTGAATACAGTTCGTGGTTTTAAAGTAGCATTTCCCACTTTGACATCTTAAATGATATATTAAGATTTTTATTTTCAAGAGGAAGACATAGGGAACTTATATCATTCTTTATATTTACATTTATTCTGTTGAATAACAACAGTCCGGTCATGGGAAATGAGAATTTCCTCTTTTATTTCCCTTTCATTTATTTTCTCCCTTGAATGAGAAAAGCATTTTCTCTGACTTTTCTTGTCATTTGTTTTCCATGTAATGAATTTTCCCGTTGAAGCCCCACTGCATTCACACCATTTTATAGGATCCGAGAATATCCTCTTTGTGCCCTAAAAATAACTATTTCCTCACAGTTTTCCAGATCTGGCATGTTTTAATGAAACTGCTTGCACAGAGGCTAGCACGTGACCTCGCTTCATGGCTTCCTGACAAAGCTTTTCTGCTCTATTTCCTAGGCCATCTCCTGTGATTAACGGTTTTCTCTTCCCTCTGTTTATGTTTCTACCTTTTCTAAAGTTATTTTAACACTTTGGTAGTAACTACTTTGTGACATTTGAAATAGAAACAACTCTTTTTAATTTTTTTGTATGTATGTGTAAGTGCAGGTGTGCATGTTCACTTGTGTGGGGATGAACTTACGTATGCATATGTATATATGAAAGGCAAAGGTCAATGTGGATATATTCTCTATCATTCTCCACCTTAATTTTTGAGACTGGTTCTGTCACTGAGACTAGAAGACAGAGATTCAGCTAGACTAGTTTTCTATCAAGTCCCAGGGATCCACCTGGCTCCACATTACCAGTGCTGGCCTGATAAGAGTGTGCCACGTGCCAGGCTTTTGGGTGTGTGATGGGAATCTATTCAGGTCCTCATGTTCCTAATTCTAGCACTGGGGAGGCTGAGGCAGGATGATTGCTGGAGCTCACAGTCAGCCAGGCTGAAATAACATACTTCAGATTGAGTGAAGAGAATCTGTGTGAAAAATGAGGAGAGAGTGATGGGGGAAGAGTGGGGGAGGACACTCTGTCACTCTGAGGCCCCCATAGGCACATAGGTTTATGCCCCTTCATTCACACATGTATGCACATGTGTGCATGTGTGTGTGCACAGCACACACACACACACACACACACACACACACACACACACATAACTGAAAGTTTTTCTGTGTCCCAGCCTGTTGGTGGTCAGGACAAATCTCTCCCACTTGCATTCCCTAATTATATTAATTATAACTGCATGGCCATGGCTCAAGCCTTTTGCTAGCTAGCTCTTATATTTTAAATTAGCCCACAACTATTAATTTATGTATCGCCACATATTCCATGGCTTTACCTGCGTCTCATTACATGTTGCTCCTTGGGCTGCTCGCTGACATCTCTCTCTACCTTCTTCTTGTCTTTCTCTTTGAATTTCCTGCCTGCCTTGAAGCTGTCTTGCCATAGGCCACAGAAAGACATTCCCCCATCATACACACACATACGTGTATTCATATGAAATTTGATACCTCTTTATTTCCCTTCCATGCCATGCTGCCTTGAAGCCTTTTCTTGATAATGTCTCCTATATACCATAATAAATGCTAAGAACTGTAGAGTCCAACTCATTTTGAAACGTGGGTTCCCCTTGGAACCAGCATTGTGCCTTGTTCATTTTTTACTAATCCTGTAAGCACTTCATGTTCATGTATCAATTTGATTAAAATGAAGAGCTAAATAGAATGTCCATGAAATTAATCACAAAACACTGGCTGAGTTGCTTTAGTAAAACAGAGTAAGTATTGTGTTTCGTTTCCAGTATGCTTTAAATGCTGGGGAGCTCTGAGGCTGTGATCACCTTGGCAAGGTATCAAAATGGTACACTGTTTTCCAGTCTTAACTAACTCAATCTTATTTCTCTTAAACACTCTCGGTGAAGTTAAAGGTTGTATGTAAATATGAACTACATGCTTTACACATCCTTTTGTAGCTCTTATTCCAAAATACATGGTTTTTCATGAATCTTGCTGGTTTGCTTTCGAGATTCATTTATACGTTTCACCAATGTAGAATGTCTGTGAAATTAGTTATGAAATGCTGGCTGAATTGCTTTAGTAAACAGAGTAAGTATTGTGTATCATTTCCAGCAGATCCTTTAAACTCTGGAGAGTTCAATTCTGGGAAGCCTGCATTCATTCTATAAAACAATGGATTTTGTTATGACATCTTCATGTATGTTTGTTATGAATTTTGTTCATACTTTCCTTTACTCTCTCTTGTGTCTTTAACTCCCCTCTTTCCTTTAATCTACACCTTAGTAGGAAAATATATTTAGCCTATGTTCTTTTAAAGTATTTCTATTTTTTACTGAGTTGCTTCGCCCAGCCTTAACATAGAGGGGGGAGCTTAGTCCTACCTCAATTCGATATGCCATGCTTTGTTGATACTCATGAGAGGCCTGTCCCTTTCTGAACAGAAACAGAGGAGGAGTGGGTCAGGGTGCAGAGGAGAGGTGGGGGAGGGAAGGTGAGGGGAGATGAGAAGGGAAACTGCAGTAGGGATGTCAAATAAATGAAAAAATTTAATTAATAAAAAGAAAAAAATTTAAGTATATCTATTTTATTAAAAAGCAAAATAACGCCGGGCGTGGTGGCACACGCCTTTAATCCTAGCACTCGGGAGGCAGGCAGATTTCTGTGAGTTCGAGGCCAGCCTGGGCTACCAAGTGAGCTTCAGGAAAGGCGCAAAGCTACACAGAGAAACCCTGTCTTGAAAAAAACAAAAACAAAAACAAAGCAAAATAACTTAATTGGATAACTACTTGTTATTTTGTAGGAATTTTCTTGACAAAGTTAAATATTTGGACACTTCTCTGGATGCATTTGACACTATTAAACAAATGGCCCAAGGTCATCTGACTAATGGCTTTCTTTTTTGTTGTTGTTTTATTCTGGTAAGTAAACAGTCATCATATCTGGGGATATTCCATAAATTTATCGATTTAATTTTTTTCTGTGCTTGAGCCAATATTATGATCCTTACTACTATTTTTTATTTCCAAGTTTCTCATTCAAGATGGAAATAATAAATACAAACCAATGCATATATGAATGATTATACTAAGCATTTAAGTCTGTGATTGACAAAAGCATTTAAAAAGTATAAAAAAATTAAGCATGTAAGTGAAGTAAGGCTCAAAAAGGCAGAGTTTACATTCCTTTACCCATGACTATGAAATACAAAATAACAAAATAAAAAGTCAAGAAAATTGAGAAGGTAGGTAGATGGCTGGTTGTCAGGTCAGGCTGCATCCTGCTCTACATTACTCCCTTTTGCATGTCCCTGAGTGATTCCATTATCTAAAAGGGCGGTTGACTCTGTCTCCAAATCCAGAGGTGGGAATGATGATACATTTTGCCTTTGCAAATGAATTTCCAGTTCCTTTCCAAAATGAAGAGGAAGATGCAGACTCAATAACTAACTCATTCGCATAAGTACAGCATTATCATCCGTGAGCTTGTAGACATAACCAGGAGCACATGGACACCCGGGAAAATCAGGCCTTCCAGCTTACAGGACATATCTGATTTAAACACTCCAGCTGAGCCTTGAGGAACTTGGGAAGTTCTGCCTGCCTCAGGGTTTGTAACCCTTGTTAGCTGACCCTCTCGAGTGAAGTTTCCTGGCTCTGTATGAAGTGTCTGCTTCCCTGCCTCAGCGCAGCTTCTCTGCCTCAGCGCAGCTTCTCTGACCCTTACCTGTGTTCCTTTAACACTTTTGTAAACATCCCTTTCCCAGGTATGCATGGATCCCCACGTCAAGAATCTGTGGTTTGAGAATTAGTATTCACAATTAAGATTAGAATTTAAAAACTATAACAACCTTCATATCAAGGGTTATCTCACACAGTCACAGTATTAGATGAAATCAGGATTACTTGGTCATTTACAACCGAACGAAATCAATGGAGCCTGTGAGTTCATTTTGATTATTTGCATTCAATAAACTCTGACATTGTGTAAAGTCATGGGCATGTTTCTGATGTAACATGCTCCTGACGGTGTCTGTGATGGATAAGAATGGAACCAGTAAAGACAAGAGGGACAAGTGTGGCTACTAAGGTCACAATATGATCATCGTACATGTATGAAAGTACTGTAATGAAACCCATGGGTTTATACAATTAACACACACTAATTAAAAACATAAAAGACTGGAGAGAGGGATAGCTCAGTGGTTAAGAGTGTGCATTGCTCTTGTAGAGGAGTTGAGTTCAGGTCCCACCATTCAAACAAGCTGTTCACCACTGCTTATAACTTCAGTTCTAGGGGTTTCTACACTCACCAATGGCCCCCATCATTACATATGCACACATAGGCAAACACATACAACTTGTGAAAAAAAATAGAAACAAATATTAAAAAGAAAATAATATACAAAAAGAAAAGTAAATACATAATAAAAAATACCATAGCATTCGTACATATTTTTTATAATACTGAGAACTCAAAGCATATAACTGAAGAGTGGGTACAATTTCATTTTGTGTATTATATTCTAGTTACAGTGTGTATCAATAAAAAACAATGAGATTACTGAGAGTAAGGCAGAGAAGCATAATGGGAAAACACCATTGAAATAAAAACATCAGTCCTTTAAGTCTTATTTAGCTTTGAAACTTATCAAGAGTGTGTCCTTGAGCAAATTGCTTGTTTGGGCGTCTATATCCTAAATTGCTGAACAGAACTAAAGATAGTATCCAGACTTTTTTCTTTTGATTTGTTAAACTAAAATAAAGAATTGTCAGTCACATCTTCGATGAAGAGGAACCTCTCATATGGTTTGAGGTTTTCATATTTAGTTCCTTTTTACCTGTTTATACTGATAGGGAAATTTACTGTTCTCATTAAGTGAGCCAGGTAAGATGGGAATCTGAGCAATAACAGTGCCACCAACACTATAAGACCAGCACATCATATATTATGCAATCCATGTAGCATTGGTTTGCTTAAGACCTCTTTTTTTTGTTTGTTTGTTTGTTTGTTTTTTCGAGACAGGGTTTCCCTGTGTAGCTTTGCGCCTTTTCTGGAACTCACTTGGTAGCCCAAGCTGGCCTCGAACTCACAGAGATCTGCCTGGCTCTGTCTCCCGAGTGCTGGGATTAAAGGCGTGTGCCACCACCGCCCAGCTGCTTCAGACCTCTTAAAGTAGACGGTGGGTTTTCTCTTAAAAAAAAAAAAACAAAAAACAAAAAACGTATTTTATTCTAAGTATTACATCAACTGAGAAATATATATATATATATATATACATATATATACATACACACACACACACACGTGTGTGTGTGTGTGTGTGTGTGTGTGTGTGTGTGTGTGTGTGCAAAGATTTCAGTGATAAAGTAGGCTTGGATAGTAACTACAAATGAGACTCCTAGCATGGTATCCTCCCCATCTTCTAATGTAAATAATGCTCACCTACAGGGAGATAAGGAGCTTAGGGTAGAAACCTTGCTTCCTCTTTGAGAAGATTTCAGTGTATTCTACAACACTGAGCTCAGAGCCTTAAAAGTTTTAGTGATAGGAGACCCCAAACTTTTAGAGGAAAATCAGTACTCAAGCATAGGCGCAGTAATGCATAATGGCGAATGCTTTATTCTCCTGCACATGACTTATCAAGGACAAGAAATGAGAACAATAGCTTTAATAACTTAACCCCTGCTGGAGAGAAGGATGTGTTATGAGCATGACATCATACCTTCCCTTTCTCTTCATGTAGGTAAGTCAGCCCCTAAAACTTGTAGGGAAGCATGTGTGTATGCGTGTGTGTGTGTGTGTGTGTGTGTGTGTGTGTGTGTGTGTGTGTGTACACGCATGTGAAAATCATAGATACAGAATCATAAGTTAGTTCCTTAAGATTCTTCCAAGAGAGTAGAGGGTTGTTACCTTTTTTCAATCCTAGACTCACTCTTTTCTATCTAGTTTTATGTCAACTTGACATAAGCTAAATTCATTTGAGAGGAGGGAACCTCAATTAAAAAAATGCCTCCAAAAGATTGGGCTGTAGGCAAGCCTGTAGGGTATTTTCTTAGTTAGTGATTGATAGGGGAGGGCCCAGTCTATTGTGAGTGATACCATCTCTGGGCTAGTAGTATTGAGTTCTATAAGAAAGCAGGCTGAACAAGCTGTGTATGTGGATCAAGCAAGTAAGCAGTATTCTTCCATGGCCTCTGCATCAGCTCCTGCCTCCAGGTACCTGCCATGTTTGAATTCCTGTCCTGACTTCCTTTGATGATGAACTATGTCGTGAAAGTATAAGCCAAATAAACCCTTTCCTTCCCAAGTGTCATTTGTCCTGGTGTTTCATCATAGTAATGGTAACCTTAACTAAGACACCCTTTAATAGAATTTATTGTTTCTCCAAATTTGCAGGTAAAATCTCCAACTCTCTCAGGAACTGAATCATAGTGCAGTGATTGAAATCAAAGTATATTTTTGGGTAGTCAATAAGACAGATGAACAACAGAACTGATATGAATAGAACTTGGGATACCAATACCACAGCTACATGGGACCATTAACCACATACAAATATCTATTTTTGATGATCATTGTGCAAATAAAATTGGCTAATATACATGAAAGTGATGGATAGACATAAAAATTTCAATGACTCCTGATTGTTGCTGCCTTTACAATTTCTATGCATCAACTTCCTCCTTTAAAGTATTTGACCAAAGATTTTATGTCAATTGCTACAGGTCAGATTGCTGTGAGAATTGAACACAATATCGTACCAGAAGTTCTTTGTAAGATATAAAGTACCATACCAAATGACAGTTGCCTTTATTGATTTGTGCATTAACTGTTAGTCCTCAAACACAAGTTAGTTAATGCTCTAATGATGAAAATTTGAACCACAAAATCTCTTAGAACATGCTGGAGTAAAGTAAACAGAGGTTGAGACCATACTTTTCAGTGAAAAAATGTTGTCAAGAGACTGATTAGACTAATTGAACATGGCCTGGTATTGATTTTGTAGTTTCTTTCTACTTTGGCTGAGAATGCAGATGAGCTAAAAGTTGTGGACACTAGAAAGCAGAGCTGAAAAGCCAATTCATCAACTGGAGAGCTCTCTAGCCACTCAGAAAGGTGATCCTTGGAATCATCAGGAAGTGTGTTAAAAACGCAGAATATCAGGTGCCTCCTCCAGACCAGAATCTGCAATTTAATAAGCCCTTGGTATACTTCTATTTATGAGTTTATGCATGAGTTCAATAAAAAAAACCTAGAATGCTTCACCTTTGATAGTATTCATGATGTATTTAGTAATATATTTAACCCTTAACTTCATGTCCTATAATCACTATTATTTAAAAATAAAAATAGTAGACATCTGTGTGGATTTTAGTTTTTAATGTCATGTTTATGTTTGTACTTTATTTTTCTAAGTTAATGTATTAATTCCCAGTCACCTTTGATGTGCGTTCTGTATTCATTCATTTATTCAATAACGGTGCTTTGAATGATTTTAATGTACTCAATGCTCTGCTTAATTCTGAGTACACAGTTGAAATGAGACAGTCTAGTCTCTTTATATAATAAGTTTAGTAGTAAGGAAAAGAATACATAATAAACAAATAGTAAAGATGCTGAAGGGAGCACCAGGCTAGAAGACAGGTACTCCTCAGAGCTCTTACCTTGGAAGGCCACCAGAGCTGAGAGCATTTCATTAGCTTTGAAGACTAAGAAAGCTGCCATACAAGAGCTGTTAACTAAAGCTTTACAGATAAAATGGGTTTGGTATCTTCAGAAAGCTCAATGGGAGCTACATGGTCTACAGTTGGGGGAGTGGGCTGGTGGATTGAATATGCCTGGATCAGAGTATTGTAAATGTGGTTTCCCTGTCTGTTACTCAAGTGCAGTAGGCAGTCATTGATGTACAATAGGCAGATGGGGAAAAGTGAAAATGGACAACTACCTCTGAAACACACCCAATTTACAACATGAAAAAATTAGTCCAGTGTTTCTGTGGTTCGTGAGTTGGATGGGACATGGTGGAAGCCTACGAGGGTAACAGAATCCTTGGATGAAGATGAGAGACAGGTTTTAGGAATATTTGTTTGTATCTGGATCTGTGCCATCAGATTCATTCCTTGTCACCATTTTTTGTTCTGCCTTCAAGGCCTTGTCTCCTCACTGAAGCTGGCTTCTGCTCACATAGGCACCAGCTGGAAGCTGAAGGAAGTCAGGGCACCCCTTGCAGGTGCAGCCTGCCATCCATGGCACAGGTGCACACCAGACTGGCTTGTTCTGCTTCCAGATTCTACCAGATGCTATCAGCCTCTAAGACCCCATAATACCACGTCCTTCCCTGGCCTACTGACAATCTTTGTGTTGCCTCACGAATTTCTGCTTAGCATCTCAATTCTTTCAACCCTTGTGTAACCATTTCCCTGCATTAGATTTTATTGGCTTTAAATATGTAACAGTGTCTTCCTTTCCTGCCTAGACTTTGATGATATAAACAATGAGAGTTAAAGAATTGGGTATAGAGATTGAAGCAAGTACAGTTTTTCAAAGATGGAACTCTGTAGTTCACTTTTAGAAACACTGGTCTGACACTTAAAGCACAAATTCGGGTGACACCTATATACATGGGTCCAGAGCTCACATATGATTCAGAATTATTATTAATCTTTGAACAATAACATCTTGATGATGCTGATATTAAAGGCAGCGAAAAGACTAGGCAAGGCACAAGGAGAGAAAAGGGATTTAGACTGAATTCTGAAAAACTTGTGGGTCATTGTTATTGGAATAACCTGTAAATGGACCTAAGGAAGTGTCCACGTGGCTGAATACATGTTGTTAAATAGCTAGAATATACAATATAGAGCATGTCCATCATCTATCTAACACATCACATAAACGTGCTACCAAAAAAGATACAACTTTTTTTTTGGAACACAAAACTTGTAAGAGTAGTGAACTCTAAGAAATTACAGAAAACAAGGCAAGACTAATTCTACTTTAACTGTGAAATAAATTGACTCTACTGCTCTGATACACATTTTCTGTTCCCTGGGATAAGGCCGTGGCTGTATATGCAGGTAGTCAGAATTGTCCAACAGAGCCCAGGGGCCAGAGTGGAGAAATCCAGCTCATTGTCTTCCAGCCACACTATGTCTTGGTTCAGAGCATTTTTTTTAGTTGGAACAAAGGAGACTCTTTGGAGGACATTCCATTAAAACCCCAAAATGCTAATTTGCAGGGATAGGATCCAGGATTTCAATCTTCTACAGGTATTTTGAGACACATGTATGTATTTGTGTCTTTGGAGGGGTGTGTACATGTGAATGCAAGTATCCATGGAAGCCAGAAGATGATGTTGAATCCTCTGGAACAGATGGTTGTGAGTTACATGAAATGAGTTATGGAAACCAAATTAGGGTCCTTTGCAAGAGCAATACACATTCAAAACCTCTAATCCATTGCTCTATCCCAACTTGTTCATTCTTAAATGTTCTTGCCTTTAATGATTTCTTTCTGGACAATCACCTGGTCCCACCCTCTTCTTAATCAGCGAGGCCTTCTGAGAGCAACATTGATTGCTCAGCTGTGAACTTGCTGTCCTTTGCACCCTAGAGTTGGCTCTATGTTCATGTCTTAAAGGACCCCAACTCTAGTCTCTATTGTTTTGATTCATCATTTGCTTAGTTTTGTTTTCCACCTGTGACATTGGGATGAACACAATAGTAGAAAAAAAGTTCTGTCCTTGTCACCACTACAGACACAGTGCCTGACTGAGAGCAGGCAATCAGCATATACTTTCTTATGGATAAACATAGAGACAGACTTCCAGTAGGCAATTCAGGAGATTTGTTTCCTTTTAACTGGGTTCATGTGATGATTATTCTTAACTATAGAGATGTCTGGAGTGAAGCCTGTTTGGGTATTAAGGCTGAACATTTTCAGAAGTCATTTATAGAGCTTTGATCTTATGATTTATAGCCCCTTCTTTATCCCATTCCACCATAACATGTGTAGCCAATGGCCTTCTTTTATAGAAACCAGCAGCAGAGTCTTAGAAGTTTCTAGAAAGTACTTTAAGTTAAGAAATTCAGGATCTGGAACCACCAAAATCTCTAGGATGAATGCTTGTTGTTTCACTATTTTAATTACTGATTTGTAATGAGGACCGATGAAAGCAATCTGTTTAGTGTCTCTGACCTGCTCAGTGAGCATCCTCCCCTTGCCTTCCTAAAATTGATGCATGTCTGGGCGAAACAGCTATTAATCCTGGAAGATATTTATCCTCCTTTCTTTTGACATTTTATTGCCCTTTAACTCATTTGTGAAAGATATCAAAGCAGAGTGAGGCTGGGGAATACAGGGCCTTTTCATTAAAATGGTAGCTCTCTGTGAGATCTCCTTGTTCTTTCCTATAGGAAGTCTTTGATCAATGCACAAGGAAAAGTCTTATGGAGAAAGAAAATAGGAAGCAATTTTGAATCAATAAATTAAAATAACACAGCAATAACATCCCAATGTTATTTAGGGAGATAAAATTGTTTCCAAGGCAATGTTAGAAAATTATTCTTAGTCAAAACATTGGCAAGACTTAAAAAAACATCTTGTAGAATGCAGGGAAAGAGGGTGACTGATTCCTCTCTTCAGGGCAGGGAAAACAATAACTAGTTGCTCTTTCTCTCCACCATCTTTAGTTTTGATAAGAAACTTAGCAACCGTTCATTCAAAAGAAGTGTACTTTTGGAGCTAATGTAGCATTTGTACCTTGTTCAATGGCTTTGAAGTTAGACATTTGTGACTGGTCTGGGATTTCTCTAGCTCTTCATGTGTTTTTATTTAATTCTTTTAAATGACCATTTATTTTTATGGAATTAATTAGTTCATTTATTTAGTGAGAAAACTTACACATATCGGGAAAATGTGAAAGAAAAAAAAACTTGTAATCACATAAACTGGAGGTTAACATCGCTATTTTATCACATTGTTCTGTATTATGCATTGGCTTCTCTGTGTAAAATATGTAATTTGTATATACACATATAACTATTTATGTATTCATATATTTTAAGCTCACACATCTAAGCATCTAGCACATGAATGTAAAATGAGGTTATCTCCACATATCCAATAGATGACCTTCAAGTCCTAGTTTCTATAAAGTAGTGTCTCAGACTCTCAAGAAGTGGCCGAGAAAAACCTCTACCTGTCTGCCTTTGTAGAATTTACCTGGAGATGGCAAAGCAACTTTCAGTACCGCACATCCCGATGATGTACGTCCTAATTTTAGCTTCTTCATTGGCCCTACAGTTTTCCCTAAAGCGAGTTTGTGTTCAGGTACATGATCAATCTCTTCCTCAGTTCTGTTCTCTTCTTTATCCCACTCCATCCCTGCAAGTGTAACTGGTGGCCTTCCTGGAGGCCATCAGAGCTTTCAAGAACCAGACTCAGCATGGACTGCCTGGTGAAATTCCAGGATCAGATGCCAGCTGATAATTTCTCAATTTGTCTGCTACATGCATACGAAGCTGAGCACTGATGTAGAAAGTGATGCTTGCTAAGCTGCTTTAGCTAAGACTCACCTGTTCTGTTCTGTGCTACAAAGTTTATAAGTCAAAGAAGCATTATCTTTACCAAGTAGCTGAGCATTTCATTATTGCACACACAATCCCTGGGGCCCCACACTCTATCTATACATCCCTTTAAGAACTTACAATTACATTTTCCTATCTTGCTGTATCTTAAATGATTTTTTAGTGGCTCTGTAAGATCAGTTCTCTAAGCTTCTGTCTTAAAGTCCTATCCCTGAACACTGTTCCTTTCCTGCCTTCCCTGTCCAAAAAGAGAAAAGTGTCATTTTTTTTCCTTATTTCTCCTGCCTGTGGGCAGGACAAATCCTTTCCTTGATAGTAAACAAGCCTGTAATGATGACACAAGTTATTGGGTTCAGAAATGCATGCTGTTCAGCACAGAAAAATGAAAGACGATTCTTAAAGTCCTACCATGGGTGGGTGTGTGTACACTGAGAGAAGGAAAGCCTGGCTTGAGCCTCTGAGCCACATGCCTGTTTCACTCATTGCTCCATAACAAAGTTATCTCTCCTTACTATAATGATATTGACCTCATGTCTCTAAATCCCCACAATCACCCTCAAAAAGTGAGGATTTCTTTCACAAGAAAGACCACTGTTTATTTTCACAAATAAAGTTTCTTATAATAGTATTTAAGATATCCTAAGACATACAAAGCCATCCTTTAAGTGAGACCCTTCTTATCCACATTTTTGGACCCCAATTCTCTAACCACACTGAGTGATAACAACACTCAATACCAGTATGTGTGGAGTTATCATATCCTAGACAAAATCAAATATAGGCAACCCCAGAACTCCAAAGAGATTCCACCATTTGTCTTATTTCCTGAGTGAGACGGCCATCTTGTTACCAGATAGTCATGTTGCTAATCTATCTTCATTTGCATATTTCCAAAAGAAATTGGGAGAAAGAAAATAATAAGTAGAATCATTAATTTACAGTTTGGACAAAGTACAGAGACAAAGAAGTTAATTTTTCTCTACTGTACCTGCAAAAAAATATATGAGATGGTGGTGAAAATGCATGCAGATTTATCTGCAGGTCAACTGATAGGACTTTCCCAAGGGTACCATGCCTGGTCCTCAGGCTGCTATCCTGTCTGGGTTTCCGGCACACTGCCTCCTCCTCAGCAAGCAGGGTATACTGTATTTTTAGAGGTTACACTGTTACAATCTTACATGTGTATGTCTTTTTCCTCAGTCCTTTCTAAACTTCCCATGAGCCACTGTTCAAACAATTTTATGTGCATGCATATGGCGTATGTGCTCATGGGAGTTTGAACATACACACATTTATCTAGGAGAATAAGTGGAATGTTCAGGCATAGAATATGCTAAATCTTTGAATAGTAAAGAACAATTTTGACAAAGGAAAAAGTAGGGACAAAACTGCTAAAAATGTGCATAATTTATATTACATTCACATCATAAATATTACCATTCAATAGTCAGGTAAACATTGGCTTCATGCATTTCTCTAACATAATGACTAGGAGACCTGTACATGTACAGAACTGAGTTCACACAGTGGTTTTCACATTTTCAAAAAATTATGGTTTTTATTACATGTGTTTGCTTTATGAAATTAATGTTATCACTTTATTGAATTTTGTATAATGAAATTCAATTTTGTTTTATTCAATTTCCTGTTATTGTCTATGTTTAAAAATCTCCTTCAGAGGCTTCATTCATACTGTAAACATTTCATCACTTTTCTTTTGTTTGAATTTTTTTGTTTACCTTATTTCCATTTCAACCTTTTGAAGTCACCCCCACACAACAGGATTTGCCTGCTTCTTGCTTTTCTTTGCTCTTAGCATGTTCTTGTGAGTGGAAGAGTTACATCATAGGATGCTAAGACCGAACTTCAGAAAATGGGTCTCATGTTCTCAGGTTCTTCCAGATAGCAGTGTGTCATTTTCTGTGGAATCTAAAAGGCTAATGAGTTACAGTTAGTTATCACTACTAAATAAGGTCTGTGCGGGTTACCATGGTTGGGGAGAAAAACAGTGTCTAAAATTGATTTGATAAAATTCATCCTTTGAGGAATAAATTCACCTAAACACTTGGTATTTACTAATAACAGGATTTGCCTTATAGACTTTCCTCCAATAGAAAACACTAAAACATGAAATATCTAACTCTGAACATGTATGTCTCAACTGTATACTCTAAGAAGGGTGACATATTGTTGCTGATGACTGACTCTTGGAAAGAATGAACAGATTCTGCCAGAGGTCTGTGCCTATCTTTAAGAATATTTACTGCAAGAACAGATAGGCTGCCCATGGACCTTTGCCCCTCTCTCTCTTTCCCCCGACCTAAGTTTCAGGGTTGCCCCTAACACTGCAACAGAACACCAGATACATATTCATGTATCTGTCCATGCCTCCTGTGGCTCTCACAGGACATTCCTGCAGCCTCTCCTTCACCTATTCATTGGTGTGTCCCAGACCCCAACTCACGTAGACACCCCCTGCTAGACACAGGCATGCTTGCCAGAAAACCAGGCAGGTTGCCTGTGGACCTCCTGTACTCTTAATGCTCTCCCAAATCCAATCCTCAGGGTTGCCCCCATAGCTACAGCAGACGATCTTCCATGGCCTTCCCTTCCCCTAGCCTCCAACACCAGCAAGCATTCCCTGTGAGCACATCAGGCTAGCAGACCTAGAAAAAAGGCAACACACAGCCAACATCTTCTCTGAAAATCCAGAGAGGAAACAGAAATTAAGGAACAGAACACCCACCCCAAAAAGGCAAACCAGAAATTAACACAAATCCAGATACCTAGATGCCAGTATAAGAACAAAATAAATAGTAACCAGGGCAGTATGTCTCCACCAGAGCCCAGCTCTCCTACCACAGCAGGCCCTGAATAGTCCAACATAGTCGAAGCACAAGAAAAAGATACTAAAACCAACTATATGAAGCTAGTAGAGGAAATGAATAAATCCCTTTTTAAAAATTGAGAACATGAACAAACTATTGGAGGAAATTAGTAAAGCCCTTAAAGAAAGCCAGGACAAAACCACAAAGAATTGGAAGAAATGTACAAATCCCTAAAAGAAAGTCAAGGAAAAAAAAAGCAAACAGTTGAAGGAAATGAATAAAACTGTTCAAGAACTGAACATTAGAATACAAGCAATAATTAGAATACAAGACAACACCAACTAGAGGAATTCTGGAAATGAAAAATTTGGGAATGCAAACAAGAATTACAGAGGCAAGCTTCATCAACAGAATAAAAAAGATGGAAAAGAGACTCTCAGGCATTGAAGATAAGATAGAAGAAATAGATGTATTGGTCAAAGAAAATGTTAAATCTAAAAAATTCCTGACACAAAACATTCAGGTAACCTGGGACATTATGAAATGACCAAACCTAAGAATAATAGGAATAGAGGAAGGAGAAGAATATCAGCTCAAAGGTCCAGAAAACATTTTCAACAAAATCGTTGAAGAAAAATTTCCTAACCTAAAATAGGAGATCCCCATAAAGGTACAAGAAGCATACAGAACACCAAGTAGATTGGACCAGAAAAAAGGGTCCTCTCACCACATAATAATTAAAATGCTAAACATACAGAACAAAGAATATTAAAAGTTGGAAGGGGAAGATACCAAGTAACATATAAAGGAAGACCTATTAGAATTATACCCAACCTCTCAAAGGAGACTCTAAAAGCCAAAAGAACAGAGTGCCACAAACTCTAAGAGATCACCAATGCTAGCCCAGATTTTATATGGAGAAAACCTCCCAATCACCATGGATAGAGAAAACAAGATATTCCATGATAAAAATCAAATTTAAATAGTATCTATCTACAAATCCATCCCTACAGAAGGTGCTTGAAGGGAAAATCCAACCTAAGGAGGTTAACTACACCCATGAAAACACAGGAAATAATCTCACACCAGTAAAACAAAAGAAGAGAAGTGCATGCATATGTGCATGCACACACACACACACACACACACACACACACACACACACACACACCCCTCCACTACCACCATCACCACCACCAGCAACAACATAACAGGAATCAATAGTCATTGGTCATTGATATCTCTCAACATCAATGGTCTCAACTATCCAATAAAATGATAGACTAACAGAATGGATGTGAAAACAGGATCCATCTTTCTGCTGCATCCAAGAAAGGAACCTCAGAGTAAAAGGTTGGAAAAGATATTCCAAGCAAATGGACCTAAGAAGCAAGCTGGTGTAGCCACTTCAATATCTAACCAATTAGACTTCAAAGCATAGCTATTCAAAATAAACAGGGAAGGACACTACATATTCATCAAAGTAAAAAATCTGCCAAGATGACATTTCAATTCTTAACATCTTTGCCTCACAAACAAGAGCAACTTTTGTAAAATAAACACTACTACAGCTTAAATCACATATTGAAACTCATACACTGATAGTGGGAGTCTTCAATACTCCACTCTCACCAATGGACAGGGTCATCCAGACAAAAACTAAATAGAGACGTACTGAAGCTAACAGATGTTATAAACCAAATGGACTTAACAGAAACTTACAGAACATTTCACCCAAACACAAAAGAGTATTCCTTCTTCTCAGCACCTCACAGAACTTTTTCCAAAATTGACCACATACTTGGACACAAAGCAAGTCTCAACAGTACAGGAATATTGAAATAACTCTTTGTATTCTATCACATCATGGTGGGTTAAAGCTGCATATCAACAACAGAAAGCTTACAAACTCATGGAAACCAAACAGCTCTCTACTGAATAAAAAGCAGGTCAAGACATAAATAATGAAAGAAATTAAAGGCTTTCTAGAATTCAGTGAAAATGAATACATAGTGTATCCAAACTTGTGGTACACAATGAAAGTGATACTAAAAAGAAAGTTCATAGTACTAAGTGCCTAATAAAGAAATTAGAGAGATCTCATACTCACAACTTAGCAGAACAGCTGAAAGCTGTAGAACAAAAAGAAGTGAGCACAGCCAGGAGGAGTAGAAGGCAAGAAATATTCAAACTGAGAGCTTGAGTCATTGAAATAGAAACAAAGAAAACTGCTGTGGGATGTTTTGTATGTCCTGTGGGAGCCCTTCTTGGGTTCTTTGTGGCGTTACCCAGCAGGTCCGTATAGAGGATGATTAGGACCATGGGCCTGAGTGCAGGTGTTTGAGATGGTCTGCACTTGGCTGTGCTGGGGGATGGTCTGTATGTCAAGTTGTTCTGATTGGTTAATAAATAAAACCTGATAGGCTGTGGCTAGGCAGGAAGGATAGGCGGGACTAACAGAGAGGAGAAATAAAAGGACAGAAAGGCAGAAGGACAGGCTGCAGCCACCGCCATGACCAGCAGCATGTGAAGACGCCAGTAAGCCACCAGCCACGTGGCAAGGTATAGATTTCTAGAAATGGGTTACTTTAAGATATAAGAAGAGTTAGCAAGAAGCCTGCCATGGCCATACAGTTTATAAGCAATATCAGTCTCTGTGTTTACTTGGTTGGGTCTGAGCGGCTGTGGAACTGGCGGGTGATAAAGATTTGTCCTGACTGTGGGCAAGGCAGAAAAACTCAAGCTACAGAAAACAATACAAAGAATGAATGAAACAAAGAATTGTTTTTTTGAGAAAACCAACAAGGTAGACATACCCTTATCCAAACTAACTAAAAGACAGAGAGAGATTCTCTGAGGTAATAAAATCAGAAACAAGGAAGGGAATATAACAAGACTCCAAGGGAATCCAGAAGATCATAAGGACACACTTTAAAAGTCCATACTCCACCATATTGGAAAATATAAAAGAAATGGGTAATTTTCTTAATATATACCACTTACCAAAGTTAAATCAAGATCAAATAAATAGTTTAAACAGACCTATAAGCCCTAGTGAAATAGAAGCAGTCATTAAAAGTCTCTCAACCAAAAAAGGCCAGGGTCAGATGGTTTTAGCACAGAATTCTACCAGACTTTCAAAGAATTAACACAAATACTCCTCAAATTATTCCACAAAATATAAACAAAAGAAATATTGCCCAATTCATTTTACAAGACCACAGTTACCCTAACACCCAAACCACAAATCAACAAAGAAAATTACAGAACAATATCCCTTATAAACATAGATACAAAAAAATAACCTCAATAAAATACTTGCAAACCAATTGCAAAAACACATAAAAAAGATCATCCACCATGAGCAAGTAGGCTCCATCTCAGAGATGCAGAGGTGGTTCAATATGTGAAAATCAGTAAATGTAATTCATCATATAAATAAACTGATGGACAACACATGATCATCCCACAAAATGCCTAGATAGCCTTTGACAAAATCCAACACCTCCTCATGATAAAAGTCCTGGAGAAATTAGGGATACAAGGGACATACTTAAACATAATAAAGGCAGTTTACATAAAGCCTATAGCCAACATCAAATTAAATGGAGAGAAACTCAAAATAATTCCACTAAAATAAGAAACAAGACAAGGTTGTCCACTCTCTCCATATCTATTCAATATAGTATTTGAATTTTATTTAAAGTAATAAGAGAACTGAAGGATATCAAGATGATATAAATCAGAAAGGAAGAGGTCACACTATCATTATTTGCATATGATAAGATAGTACATATAAGTGACCCAAAAAATTCTACCAGGGAACTCCTATAGCTGATAAACAGTGCAAAGGGGGCTGGATACAAGATTAATGCAAAAAAAAAATCAGTAACCCTCTCAGATTCAAATGATGAACAGACTGAGAATAAAACAGGGGACAACAGCTTTTCACAATAGCTTCAAATAATATAAAATATCTTAAGGTAACTCTAACCAAAGGAGTGAAAGACTTGTGTGACAAGAACTTACAAGTAAAGAAAAAAATTGAAGAAAATGTCAGAAGAGGGAAAGATCTCCAATTCTCATCCATAGGTAGGATTAACATAGTAAAAATGAATGTCATACCAAAAACAATGAACAGATTCAGTGAAATCTCCATCAACATTCCAACAGAATTCCTTACAGACCTTGAAAGGACAATTTTCAAATTCTTATGGAAAAAAAACAGCTAGGTAGCTAAAAGAATGTTGAACAATAAGAGAAGTACTGGAGATATCACCATCTCAGTTTTCAAGTTGTACTACAGAGCTATAGTAATTAAAACTGTATGGTATTGGTATAAAAAGGAACACATTGAACAGTGGAATTGAATTAAAGATCCAAACATAAATCCACACAACAATGGACACTCAGTTTTTTTTTTTTTATATATAAATAAGGTGTTTCCACATAGTGGAAAAAGAACAGCATCTTCAACAAATGATGCTGATCATACTTGATGTCTGTATGTAGAAGAATGAAAATAGATCCATATTTATCACTCTGCACAAAACTCAAGTCCTAGTCCAAGTCCAAGGATCAAAGGCCTCAACATTAACCAGATACACTTAACCTTATAGAAGAGAAAGTAGGGGACAGCCTTGAACACACTGGCAAAGGAGAAGACTTTCTGAACAGAACATCATTAGTACAGGTACTGGGATCATCAATTAATAATGGGATGTCATGAAATTGAAAAGGATACACTTAAAAAGACAAAGCAGCAGTCTAGAGCATTGGAAAAAATTTACCACCTCCATATCTGGTAGAGGTCTACTATCCACAATATATAAAGAATTCAAGAAATGAGATATCAAAAAAAAAACCAAATAATCCAATTAAAAATGAGTTCTGAAGTGAATTCTCAGTCAAGGAATCTCAAATGCCAGAGAAAAACTTAAAGGAACGTACAGTGTCCTTTGCTATCAGGTAAATGTAAATCAAGAATGCTGTGAGATTCCATCTTACACCTCTAGGAACTGCTAAGATAAATCACACATGGCTGTTCATGCTGGTGAGAATGTGTAGCAAGAAGAACACTACTCCATTGTTGGTGGGAGTGCAAAGGTGTACAGCCACTATGAAAATCAACAGGGTGGTTTCTCAGAAAGTTGGTAATCAATCCACCTCAATACACACCTATACCACCCTTGGGCATATACCCAAAGGATGCTCCATCCTACCCAAAGACACTTCTTAGTTATGTTCATTGTGGCTTCATTCATAATAGCCAGAAACTGAAAACAACCTAAATGTCCCTCAACCAAAAAGTAGATAAAGAAAATGTGGTATATTTACACAATGAAGTACTATTAAACTGTTAAAGAAAAGACATGGAAATTTGCAGGCAAATGGATTCAACTAGAAAAAAAAATCATCCTGAGGAAGGTAACCCAGATCCAGAAAGACAAATATGGTATGTATTCACTTATAAGTGGAGATTAGCTGTTAGGTAAATGAATATTAAGCTATAATCCCCTGGCTCTGGCAGGGGGCGGGGCACATGGATCTCCCTAGTAAGGGGAGATTGAGTAGATTTTGTAGGCAGACTAGGGGCAGGCAGAGATGGGAGTGGAAGGGTCATATTGTTGGGAGTGGATGGAGGGAGAGAATGCAGGGACAGACAGATGTATTTGGGGGTTCTTGAAGAGTGATGTGCATACCTTGTGTAGTAGAAACTTCCTGGAATCTATGAGGATGACCCTACTGAGGACTCCTAGTAGTGGAGTATAAGGAGTCTTAACTGGCCATTTTTTTTTTGTAACAAGTGTAGCTGGCAAGTTTCTCTCTGGGTCCCACCAAGCTCCCACAGTTCTGCAGCCCACTTATAAAATAATCAGTCAGAAGCTTATATTACTTATAAACTATATGGCCATGGCAGGCTTCTTGCTATCTATTTCTTATATCTTAAATTAACCCATTCCTATAAATCTATACCTTGCCACATGGCTCATGGCTTAACAGTATCTTACATCTTGCTTCTCATGGCAGCAGCAGCTGGCAGCTTCTCCTGACTCAGCCTTCCTATTCCCTCAATTCTCCTCTCCCTTTGTCCCACCTATATTTTCTGCCTGGCTACTGGCCAATCAGCACTTTATTAATCAAGCAATCAGAGCAACACATTCACAGCATACAGAAAGGCACCACCAGCACTTTCCCTTTTTTTCTCAAAAAGGAAGATTTTAACTTTAACATAGTAAAATTACATATAACAAAACTATTATCAAGCAAGAATTATGGTTAAAATATCTAGTCTATTTATAATATCTAGTCTAATTGTATTTGGTAAAATTAAAGATGATATCCTATCCTATATTTGTGAGTCTAAGGTTTCATATCTAACTTATCTTTTATCATAACTATGTAGTCTTCAACTACATCAAAGACCTCAGAAGGATATAATATTACCTGAGAAACAGGAGAAGGACACAAGCAACTTTTGGGAGTCTTGTGAGAGTAGACAGAGACAGCTGGCAGCCTGGACAGTCATCCAAAGTTCCTTTGTAAAGTTGGGAAATCTGTCTTCAGCCCATAGGCCTAGAGTCTCTCAGTCACTTTTCAGTGTGTCCTGTAGAATGTCTGGCAGTTTCCTCTGTGAAGCAGGAACCTGAAGGACCATTTTGCCAAGCAAAGTTCAGTGGTCACCTTCCTATGGGTCGTGCATGTCCAGTCCTCCCCCCGCCCCAGCAAACCAGGCAAGGCTCTCAGTGGTAGAACTGGGTTGCATTTGGTTGAGTTCTTGGCTGAGAGGGTCCCATGGATATCCTTAAAAAACACAGGGTGGTGCTAGGACAAATGGTCATTGTCAAAAAACTGATAGAGGGGTCCCATTGTGGAGAACAACATCCACATACCTCATTGAATGCAGAGAGGTCATGCTGAGCCTGCCTGGAGCCTTCATTTCTATGTTTTAGTCTCTGTGGCTCAGGAAGGTATTCTGCAGGTTATAGAAAGTGAAACCTGTACACCACCCCAGTCACAAAACCCTTGACCTACTATCCTTACTGCCTGAAAGATATGCTAGGGCAGGGATGGCACAGAACTTGTGGGAGTGGCCAAGTAAAGTCTAGTTTAGCTTGAGGTACATTCCACAAGAGAGAACCTTACACTGCCTGCATGGCCAGGAACCAGAGTCTGGATAGCCCACAGACCTACAGCAGAACCAAACATGACTGGCAACAAACGAACAAACAAATCAATGAAATGATTCCTAGTGATAGTCTGCTATACCCATAGGTCAGTACCTTATCCAGTCGTCATCAGAGAGGCTTCCTCTGGCCGCAGATGAGACCAGATGCAGAGACCCACAGCCAGACATTATGTGGAGAGAGAATCTAAATTGGAGGTCTCTATCAGGTCTCTTCCCTTGGAGCTACAGGAACCCCTCCAAATATGAGGAGGAAAGTTTGTAGGAGTCAGAGGGGATGGAAGAAACCAGTAGAACATGGCCCACTGTTTCAATTAAGCAGGCTCAAATGAACTTACAGAGACTGGAGTAGCAAGCATGAGGCCTGCATGGGTCGACACCAGGTCCTCTGCATATACATTGTGGCTGTTATTTTGGTGTTTTTGTGGAAATCCTATCAGTAGGAGTGGGTGTCTGACTCTTTCCTGCTCTTGGGACTCTTTTCTTCATACTGGGTTGCTGTGTCCAGCCTCAATTTGAAGGTTTTGGCCTTGTCTTCTTGTATCTTGTTTTGGTGTGTTTGGTTGTTGTGTCTTGGAGGCCTGCTCTTTTCCAAAGGGAAACAGATGGGAGTGGATCTGGGGGAGATAGGGGATGTGTGTGTGTGTGGGGGGGTCACTGGGAGGAGAGAAGGGAAGAGAAACTGTCTTCTGGATGACATAAGAATCGATTTTCAATAAAAAGAAATAAAAGAATGAAAAATAAAAAAGAATTTCCCATAGGGATAAAGCATCTAGCAGGCAGCGTTTTCTCCCCTGTAGAGATGATGTGGGAACCATTGAGGAGAGAAACCAGTCCACTGTGCTAGTGGCTACCATGCATTTTCTATGTGATGTCATGCTATGCTGATGGAGTGTAGTGATTTTTGCATCTGGGACTTTTGTTTGATCCGTTTCATAGAGGTTTGGTGTTTTGATTTCCAATATCTTCCTTTTCTCCATCGTTGGTGTCATTGAATTTCATTTCTGAGAAGTTAAATTGATGCGTCATTGACACTGTGATTTCTCTAAGTCACTTTTCTTCAAGTTTCTGCTATGTTTGCCCCTTGCAATTGCTTGGAGCTTTGGTGGGGCACTCAGAATTCACAAAATTCTACAGTCACTCTCTGTCACCAGTGACGTAGCACATGAACTGGTGGAGTTTTGTGTCACTTCTGTGTGCTCTGTCCTGCATTAGGTTAGGTGAAGTGATTGAGGAAAAACCTTTTACCTTTTGGGGAGTATGTAATTGTGACCACTTTTCTTTTCTGCACCTATATCAATATGCTGTATAATTATTTATGTGGTGAGCACTGTATTCTGATAAACCTCTTTTCACATCCTTCAGGACGAGAAGATGTCATGTTCTTAAAAGATACCACTAAGACAAAAGTTTCCTTTTTTAAAAATACGTACCTTTATTAGTTCTTAGAGAATTTCATATGTGCATATAATACACTTTTATTATGTCCTTCCCATACAACCACCCCATCCCAACCACATGTCCTCCTAATGTATTTTCATAACTCACCAAGTCTAGTTTGTGCTTCATATGTTTGTAATTGTGGCTACCCAATGGAGCATGGTTAACCTACCAGGAGTCACACCCTTAGAAAATACAGACTCTTCCTCACCCAGTAGCCCTCAACTCTCAATAGCTCCTCACCTAGGTGTAGAGGCTGATAAGCACCTCTCCCCTCTATGGCGGCATGCTTACTGGCTTGCTCTTGCATAGGTATTGTGCAGACAAGCACAGGTACTATGTGTTTATGAGTGCAGAAGTTCTGTCACATCCAGAAGACACTGTTTTGCTCTTGTCTTCCCTGACCTCTGCCTCTTTCAGTCTTTCCACCTCCTCTTCTGTAATTTAGGGTGTGGGGGTGATAGAGATGTCATATTTATAGCTGAGTATCCCACACTTTGACCAGTGTGAGTGGTTGTGTTAACCACTGTCCACTGCACAAAGACCTTCTCTGATGGGGTTTGATGGCTACACTAACCTTCCACTATAGAGATATGAATTTAGAGGGTCATTTGATACTATATCCACCTAAGAAAAATAAATAGTAAGTTCATCTCAGGGCCCATGAGCTCGCCAGCTATGAGTTCTTGACCGGATTTGCAGTACCAGACATGTGTTTCCTCCTCTGGAATAAAAAAAATTCTAAAAAGAAAGCCTTCTGTTTTTTTCCTATAACAAATGAAAACTTGTGAGTTTAAATCAGAGCTGAATAACTATATACATTTGTTGATTGATTGATGTGTGTGTATGTACACACCATATAATACATATGGGAGCCAGATAACAACCTGTGAGAGCTGACACTCTGCTTCCTCCATGTGAGTCCCAGGGACTGAACTTAGGCACTCAGGCTTGTCAGCATACGACTTTACCATCTGAACCACCTCACTTTTCCAGAAGCTGATACTTTTAATCAAACTAATTATTTTTAATGATCTTTTCCAAGATCTCAATTTTTAAAATCTATTTTTATGTTATCAGCTATATCTAATAGGCTAATATTAGCAATAATGGAACATCTTACTTCCCTGGAGTGCTACTATATTGTCAGAAATAGTTTGTTGACTATGATACCTTTAAAAAAATATACCATTTTCTTATCTTTTTTTCCCTATGAATTTTTGCATATAAAAACACAAATGCACTCATACACATATACCTTTCATATTTCTTAATTCTTTGCCAATTGTTTTCAAAAGGAAATCAAGAATATTATTTTTCATTAAGAACAAGGACTATATCTGACTTAGGCTTCATTAGACTACCTGAAAATCTTGGGACAGTGATGTGAGCAAATAAGGTAAATAAAAATGTGTACATGTATTTTTTTTTTATAGTGACAAAACTCGAGCAGATATTCTAATGCATTCTGCTTCATTTGCAATAAATCTTTAAAGGGTTATATGGAAAATTTGATCATGTCTTCTTTGATCTACTGCACCAAGATTGCTTCTCACACCATGGAACTTTCTTTATAGTCTCCTCAGCAAGATTTTCCTCTTAATGAACATTCTTTCTAACTGCATATTACATCTCCGTATATGAACTCCCATCTTGGAAACACCTCTCTTGTGATGATTGTCTTTGTTATTACTTCTCACTTGGTATTTCCCCTTCTTTGCAAACAATCTTTTAGATTTTTAGATTTATCTGGAACATTCTAAAATTGTTTGTTCATTTCTAACCAGTTTAGACTCAATTTTTTTCTCTCCAATGGTCTCCACAGTTGTCTGAAGTTTTGAAAAATTTGATAACCTACATGACTGCGGTAGGCTTCAGAAGACTGCTCTATGCTTCCCTTTCTGGCTAGGTCCTTTCCATGAGGATGTCCCATGACATGGTAGCTGGCTTGCCTCACTACGAGCCATCCAAAACTGAGTGAGAGAGGTTGCTTCTATTTATCAGAAGAGAATCAAGATTCTATAAAAAATGTAAATATAGAGGGAAAGGTGATTGGGGCTCAGTTTTTTTCTAGTTTTCCCATCACAGGAAAAAATGGTCTTAAAATTATCAAAGATAAAGGAAAATAAAAAGAAAACATGATAGTAGAAATAAGACCAATGTATCAGTAGGCACCACACAAGAAAAAAAATCATCTATAAAAATCTGATCTGATAATGACCATGTGTATACTAAGATCGGGCTAATGAGGGAATGAAAAGCATAAAGTGCTCCAGTTCACAGGAGCAGTAAATAATTAGGTTATCCAGGAACAAACCTGACTATAAGCATCCACACATTTGAGCATAAAACTGCAAAGCAATAAAAGGTCATTTAAAAAACTTAATAAATGAAAAGTCTTACATTTGTTAATGATTAGAAAATTCAGTTTCATCAAAATATCAGGGTGTTTTTTCAAATTAGGAAGTAAATGTATTCACCAACAAGTTCTTTCTCTGTAATTAGAAATGTTAACTCTAAATTTTACGTGTAAAAATGTGTATAACAGATAAATAGTTTTCTATGATTATGTAAGAAGACTTTGTGAGTTACCTAGACCTATAATAATTAGGGCCATGAAAAGATCTGCTAAGTGAAAGGAAAAACTTGAGGAGGACAGATTTTTCTAATATATCTACCTAAAAAAACATTGAGGATTACTTCAAATCATCAATGCAATAGAAACTTAAGCAATTTTCAAAATAGGAATCCCAGCAAGGAAATATATGGATCATAGACTTTTAATGAAATTAAAGTAAAAACTGCAATTATCACCACTCAGTGTCCATCAGATTAGCAACACTTGACACAACTAGATATTAGCATAAATTTGGTGTTCCATTTGCATATCTGCAATGCAGTTCACACACACACACACACACACACACACACACACACACACAAAGTGGCCAGTCATTGGGAGTACTGTAATTAGAAGGGATTAATGCAGTAGACTCCAGCAGCCAGCCAGCAGGCAAGAGACCTGCAGGCAGGCCACACCATCACCACTGCCACCCACTGAACTTTCTTCCCACAAGACCCACTTCATGGCTCACTACCACTGACTCCATCATCCTCTCCTTGTCTAACCATCCCCTGCAACATCAGCAGCCACTATAAGGCACAAGTACAACCTATACCAGTTGGAAAAACAAGTGAGTAACTGGTCTCCCAGCTAAACTGCCCCAATCACTAGGACATAAGCCCTAAAGCATATCCTGTGTCTCCTATCATTAGCCTTCCTATATACAAATGATAAATGGGCTGAGAAATAAATCAGAGAAACAACACCCTTTACAACAGCCACAAATAATATTAAGTATCTTGGGGTAACTCTAATGAACAACTGAATATCTATATGACAAGAACGTTAGGGCTTTGAAGAAAGAAATTGAAGAAAATATCAGAAAATGGAAAAGAACTCCAATGTTCATGGATAGGTAGGATTAACACAGTAAAAACTGCAATCTTACCAAAAGCAATCTACAGGACCAATGCAATTCCCATCAAAATCCCAATGCAATTCTTCACAGACCTCAAAAGAACAATACTCAATTTCATATGGAAAAACAAAAACAAAAACAAAAAACCAAGGATAGCTAAAACAATCCTGTAAAAATAAAGGAACTTCCAGAAATATCACCATCCATGACTTCAAGCTCCATTATAGAGCTATAATAATAAAAGCAGCTTGGTATTGGCATAAAAACAGACATGTGGAGCAATGGAGCAATGGAATCAAATCAATAAATCCACACACCTATGAACGCTTGATTTTTGACAAAGAAGCCAAACTATACAATGGGGAAAAAGCATTTTCAACAAATGGTGCTGGCATAATTGGATGCTGGCATGTAGAAGATTGCAAATAGATCCATATTTGCAGCCCTGTACAAAACTCAAGTCCAAGTAGATTGAAGATCTCAACATAAATCCAGTTACACTGAACCTGATAGAAGAGAAATTTGGAACTATCCTTGAACCCATTGGAACAGGAGCCTACTTCCAGAATATAATAGCAGTAGCATAGACACTGAGATCAACAATTAATAAATGGGACCTCCTGAAACTGGAAAGCTTCGATAAGGCAAAGGATATGGTCAATAAGACAAAATGTCAGCCTACAGAATGGGAAAAGATCTTCATCAATCCCACATCTGACAGAAGGCTGATCTCCAAAATAAATATATAAAGAACTCATGAAATTAGATATCAAAGTACCAACTAGTCCAACTAAAAAGTGGGCTATAGATTTAAACAAAGAATTCTCAACAGAAGAATCTCAAATGGTGGAAATACACTTTAAAGAATTGTTCAATATCCATAGTCATCAGGGAAATGTAAATGATTATGAGATCAAAATGATTCTGAGATAACATTTTACACCTGTCAGAATGGCTAAGATAAAAAACACTAATGACAGCTTATGTTGGAGAGGATATGGAGTAAGGGGAACACTCTTCCACTGCTGGTGAGAGTACAAACTTGTACAGCCACTTTGGAAATCAATATAGTGGTTTCACAGAAAAATAGAAATCAATCTACCTCAAGACCCAGCCATGCCAATCTTGGACATATACCCAAAGGATGCTCAGTCATATCACAAGGACACTTGACCAACTAATTCATAGCAGCTTTATTCATAATACTAAGAACTCAGAAACAACCTAGATACCCCTCAACTGAAGAATGGATAAGAAAAACGTGGTACATTTATACAATGGAGTATTACTCAGCTGTAAAAAAAAAATTGACCTCATGAAATGTGCAGGCAAATGGATGGAACTAGAAAAAAATTCTTCTGGGTGAGGTAATCCAGACTCAGAAAGACAAACATGATATGTACTCACTCCTAAGTGGATATTAGGAGTAAAGTATAGGATAACCAACCTACAATCTATAGTCCCAGAGAGGCTAGATAACAAAGAAGGCTAAAGATGGATTATGGATTTTCCTGGGGTTGGAGAATAGAACAGATCTTTTGGGTAAACTGGAGGACAGAGTGGGAGGATGGGAGGATGGGAACTTGAAAGAGTGGGTTGGGTGGGCTGGATGTAGGAAGCAGGTTTGGGGCGGGACTGGGGGAGAGTAATGAAAGAGACATCTTGATGGGAGGGCATTTGGGTGTTAGAGAGAAACCTGGTACCAGGGAAACCCCCAGGGATCCATAAGGATGACCCCAGCTAATACTCCTAGTAATAGTGTAGAGGGTGCCTAAACTGGCCATCTACTAGAATCAGATTGGTGACTATCCCAATTGTCATCAGATATACTATCCAGTAACTGATGGAAGCAGATGCAGAGATCCACAGCCAAGCACTGGACTGAGCTCTGGGAGTCCTCTTAAAGAAAGGGAGGAGGGATTGTATAATCTAGGGGGGTCAAGGTCATTGTAGAGGAACCCACAGAAACAGCTGACCCCAGCTTGTGGGAGCACATGAACTCTGGACCAACAGTTTGGGAGCCTGTATGGGACTGACCTAGGTGCTATGCATGTGTGTGACAGTTGTGTAGCTTGTAGTTTGTAAGGCTCCTAACAGTGATCAGGACCCATTCCTGGCAGCTTAGCCAGCTTTTGGGAACCTGTTCCCCATCATGGATTACCTCACCCAGACTTTATGCAGGGGGAGGAGCTTGGTCCCACCTCAACTTTTTATGCCATGTCAAACCCTTTCTGAATGGAGACAGAGGAAGAGTGAATAGGGAGAGGGGGAGATGGGCATTTTGGGGAGGGAACAGGGGGAGGGGAGGGAGGAGAAACTGTGGTCGAGATGTAAAATAAATGAAAAAAATGTTAATAACATAAAATAAAATTTTTAAAAAAGAAGAGATTAATGCAGTTTCCAGGGAGTTCAATTTGTTCCCTTTATTAGAGGAACACAGCAACATTAAAAGCACAAATAAACAGAAATGAACAAAACCTAAAGTAACAAGGCTTGTACCTGGTTACTCTTGGGCTTCATGTCTGTCCTTTTCACACGTGCTCCTTCGTGATGCTATCCATCATGATATGAGATAGTCAGAAGGGTCTCACAAGGGATGGAGCCATACCTTTTGGAGAACCCTTCTCCAAATCTGTATACATATATATTATATAATATATTATATATAATAACTATAATATATTATATATAAACTTTAGTCTACAGTAATATATACAGTATACAGTGATATATTTTCTACAGTAATATATGTATATGCATGTATATGTCTATACACACACATATATTACTCAATTCCATGTATTTTGCTGTAATAATGAAAATGAACTAGTACATCTCTTTAGAAAGACAAATAGGAAATGTCAGTCTATACAATCTTTGGAAAAACACAGTTCTGAATCAAACAGATCTGAACCAAAAACAAATATTCTAGCAAAATTTGATGAAATTATAAATTATTCAAACAATCAGAAAAACATATGGCAAGGTGGTAGTTGAATCCACACTGCTATTTCAGTGCAAGCTTCTTTCTGGTTATTTGAAATAATCCCAATTTTTTGAAAGTTAATCTTCTTACTGTCCATTTCCAGTATCATTTTTTTTTGTGATTCAGAGATTTGTAATTTATACCTGGAACCCCTTACATCTGACAGTTGATATTTTCTGCCTTCATTCTGATCTGCCAGTGTGATGCTATCTTACCAGAACATTGTATTTCCTTCTCCAGCAGTTCTGTAACATCTGCAACATTGGGTTCATACCTCTGCCCTCAGCTTTCAAGGCCATGTGGGATCTGGCAAAGCTGTTTCTTCTCCAAACTGTCTTTCCATAGGAACCTGTACTTTAATAAACCACACTGCCTACAGTCTCTACTGCACCTGCCATTGCAAAGCCTTTGTTTCCTCAAGGCCCATTCAGAGACATAATGCAATGTTCCTTCTCTGTCTGGCCAGTTCAACTTCTTCAGAGCTTGTATCATCTTTAAAGTTGGGGATACTGCATGTTTCTATCACATGATCTCAGGAACAGTTAATTATCTGTTTTCACACATTTACCTAATTCTAGAACCAGAAAATACCTTATTTTATTTTGCTTTAACCACAGATCTAAAAGCAACAATCTGTATGAAGGAGTCCTTGTTCTGTGTTGTTCAAATTGTACATAGGCTCCTACTACCCAATCCTGAATTTTTTCTTTTCTTTTTTTTAACCTTTGACATTCTTTTTTCTTCAACGTCAAATAGCTATTGTCTCAGTTTAACTGGTCCATGAACAGTCCTTGTGCTGTCTCTGTTTCCATCTTTTCAGTGATAGAGATGGTCTATAAAGGCTTTAGACAATTACATGCATGTATAGAAAGCACTATGATCGTAGTCACTCACCATTACCTTTTGCTACCCCCTTCCACTCTTGCTGCCCCCTTCTGAACAGCTCGTCCCCCTCATTCCTATATGATCTTATGTCTAATTAGCTTCTTGTACCTTGCATAGTCAGTTGTATCTTTGTGATAGTGATGGTCATGTCACACCCAGAAGACAGATTCATAATGCTCATCCTCATTTGCCAACTCTTAGAATCTGTCAGCCCCTCTTCCATGATGTTCCTGTCCTTGGAGGGAGTGATATAGATGTCTCCTTTATTACTGAGCACTCAATAGTTACTTGTCCTTATCACTTTAATTAGCTGTAAAACTCTGTAATAACTGTTCATCATTCACTGACAAAGCTTCTCACCAATGGATATGAATATTCAGGAGTTGGTTTGGCCAATTGTTAATGTAACAAAACATCAGTAGAGTGAGAATTCTCCCTGAGGCTGTGACCTCCTCAAGCCATAAGCTTCTGAGCAGGTTTATAGTCCCTGTTATGTATTCTTGTCCGTGCAGCAGGCCTCAAATCCAGTCTGGAGCAGAGCACTGTATAAGCCATTCTCACTCTATGAGTAGAAAAGATAGGAGTCATAGTATCAAGCTTATAAAGCTTCGTAAAATTATCACCTCATACTTGTAGAATGGAATAATTTTCTTTTCATTAGCAGGGTTCTTGTCCCTTTATTTCCTCTGAGAAACTGTTTATTTACTTTAAATCGATCATCTAGTGGTTTTCAACCCTTCCTGTCACTTCAAAACTTAAGTGTGATCTATGGCAGCTGTGAGCCATAGGGCTATTGTCTACATCACTAGCATCAGAGCTGAGGCCACCTTCCCCTAAGCTGAACACATGTGGCTTACTCTCATTACTCAGGATGCTACTATCATCCTGCCAGGGCTTTCTTAGGATTTTCTGTCTCCCTAGACCCATTTGCCCACCATCCTTCTTTGTATGGGCAAGCTGCACTTGTCTTTCCGACAATTTTCTCTAAATTTTTCCTTAACTTTCTATAACTATAGTAGTTCCTGTGACCTGTCCTTTGTAACAATCTTAAGAATGCAACTAGTTTGTGTTATGAGTCTACAAACTCCAAAGCAAACAAGAATTTATTCTCTACTAAATATCCAGTGGCTAATATTTTATGTGTGTGTGTGTGTGTGTGTGTGTGTGAGCTATATGAATATGGTATATATATATATAGTAATACTATATATAGTATTAAGGATATATATTCACTGAATGCATTGATTTATGCTTAAACATATGTATATTATGTATTGGTTTCAAATGATTATGATGTATTTTTCATAGTCCCCTTTAGCTCCATGTCTTACATTTCTTTTCTTTTTTTAACCTTTGTTAAAACTTGTCATTTTATTCTTAATAATTTAAAGAAGGAGCACAAGTTTTTGGCATACTTGTCAAATACTAAGTGGCCAATGCTACATGTACTGATGCTTGGGTCTTTAATTTTGTTCCATTGGTCTGTGTGTCTGTTTTTATGTCAGGGCCATAGTGTTTATCCATCATCAAGGAAACTTCTGTTTGCAATAGACAGAGTCTACTACAGAAAATCAAACCCAATCAAAATGGAGAGTAGTGGAGCCCAGTCTGAGTCCAATGGTTATACCTACAAAACACTCCCACACCATAAGGCTCAGGGAAATTGTAAAAGAGTAGCTGGAAAGATTCTAAGAGACAGAAAATCAGGGAGTTTGCTGTAAGATTGTTTCTGCTAGGAAGCTACATCCATAAATTCTCACCAATATTGCTTCCCAAACAAGAACTAAATAAGGATAACACCAAATGACATGTCAAAGTGGATGAAGAAAATCATATGAGACCTAAACTAAACACACATTCAAAAAAAACCTTTGGGCAACTAAGGAATGCTGAGAATGGGAGAAATCGTCTTCTGCAGGGAAGAGCACACCAGTTGACTATCTACTACCAAATATTCAGTCCTGAAAACATATATAAATACCATACTAAGCAGATCATACTTAGAAACACACACACACACACACACACACACACACACACACACACACATATACTATAGTACTGCATACATACACACATGTATTTCACATATATCCCTCAATATATACATATACAATTCTATATGTACATACATTTGATGTGTACATATATTGCTATATATGTGCTTATATACATATATGCATGCAATAAAGATTAAAAAAAAAGGAGGGTATAAATTTGTTTTTTTTGTTTTTTGTTTTTGTTTTGTTTTGAGACAGGGTTTCTCTGTGTAGAAGCCTGAGCTGTCCTGGAACTTGCTTTGTAGATCATGCTGGCCTACACAGAGAACTCACAGAGAACCTCCTGCCTCTGCCTCCTGAGTGCTAGGATTAAATGTGTATATCACTACTGCCTGCCAAGGGTATGAATTTGAAACAAAACAAGGATGAGTATATAAGAGTGTTTGGAGGAAGGAAAGGGAAGGGAGAAATGTATTTATAATTCAAAAATTAATCCAAACATTATCATTTGGAGTACAATTGCAGCAATACTATAAAAAACAAACAAACATATTTCTTGAATAGAAAAAAAATGGAAAGAATGAGAAGTGACCAAGATGTAGCTCTGTAACATCTCAAGCAAATCATATGGAAGCAAGCCAAAACTCTGAGCATGTTTGATAACCTTTTTAGTGTTTCTAAAGCTACAAAATCATGTAAAATCTTTCCTAAGAATTTTTTTATAAGTACTACTTAATTTTTTTAAGTGCATCATTAAGTCTTCATTTTTTTTTTTAAAAAGTAGACTTTCATGGCAATGAATGTGAAACTGAAAATTTCTGCTTAGTATTTAGCAAAGCAAACAAAACAAGCATACACTACCATATTTGAATCTTTCAGTCCGGCAACTCCAGCTTACTCTATTTTGTTCCTTTTGGATCTGGACTCACTGTAGTCCTACCCAGTGTGTGGAAACAACACAGTGCTGTTCTCAAACTGGAAGGGAGGAGTAAGATCCTCTACATTTCACACTCAGCTGTATTCTGGCTGCTTTGGGTGATTAATGATAATGGCCACTTGCCCAAATATAAACTCAGTTCACAAACAGGATTCAGAAATAACTTATGATAAATGTGAAAAAAATATATTCTTCTTGTTTTGTGGTATATACCTTTTTATACACAAAATGGGAGGCATTCTTAAATTCCATTTGCACATAATAATGCATGAAATTACAGCTTTGGTAATGCTGTGTATTGAAAGGAAGGGGATTGATGTGACCAACCAAGAAATGCAGCCATTTTTTTTCAGAACCACAAGAGTTAGTTTTGTTGATACCTTTCGACCAAAGGAATTCTTCCAAAGGAAATATTGTATGTTGCACATTTATGGCTTCTTCGTGGTGATTCAGTTTAATATGAAATAAAGGAGTTTGCAATTTCCATCCTGGGATACACCCCACTACTTCTTCACATAGAGTTTATGATGATGAGTTTTAGAATAGAAAGGTTAACTGGATCGAAGGGGAAATTATCAATGAAGAATTGGGTCCCTCTGGGAGCGACATATTTCCTTTAGTCTTTTAAATTATGCTTTAAGTTCTCTTGGTTAGTAGCTTGCTCCCTGTGACTCATTTTGTGAATGACGGATGTTCCAGGCTTTCATTGAGGCAATGGAGAAAAGTCAGTTACCAATATTTGATATGCATCTGATTGTTCCTCTAATAAACTAAATGTAATTAAAAATAGAACAGAGCCATTGCATTTTAATATCTTGGAGGCTTCCCTGTGGAAGAGTCAGCAAACAGTGAGAGAATATGAAGATTCAGCTCCCAGGCACCTGCCAGGCTAGCTTCCTCAGGATTAACAGCATTGCACCAGGTTATTAGAGGAAGCATAAATACTTTTGAGGCTGTGTCGGTAGTTATGATATCACGTTTTATTATCTTCTCCTAAAATGGAATTACTCATTGTAATTGCTTGCCAGTCACAGGCCAACAAACATGCCAGAAGCTATCCTATGTTTTGGGGGAGAGAGGGTTATAAAGGAAATGCAACTGACCTAGAGAATGTCTTTTAGGGACATACGATTGCATATTTGTAATTATCATAACTTGGGTTTTATGACACTTTACATCTTCTAGGGTGGCTTGGATAGGCACATCCTTGCACGGTGCAATTTGAAGTGAGCATAGTAGCTATTAAAATTCCCACATGGAGAAGTAAATGTGATGCAGAGAGGTTAAGTGATGTGCTCAAGAGTCTTGCAACTAGTGAGTGCAAAGTTCAGACTGACCTACAACCTTCCTCCTTCACAGGCCCTTCCTTCTGCTGTTCCATGCAACCCCACCAAAATCTCAACAGCAGACCCAGAGCAAGCACAGCTCCTCTGAGAATGTTATCTTCTTGTGAAAGAGACTTCCTGAAGACATGAAAATTTCCTTGCAGAAGTAAAACAAAGAGATTGTGATACCAGTAAGTATGTGGCCTCATGTGCACTAGGAGATGTGAAGTTAGGTCTACTAGAGCTGATTGAATTCAAGGAGTCTCTTTCTCTGTGAGAGAAAGGGAAAATGATATACTGAGTGAGACACCTACTGATTCTGTTGCTGTTACTAACCATTTCTAAACTAAGGTCAGATGGAGCAATATCATGGCTTTCCGAAGGAATGGATGCTAATAGTTACACTAAGCAACTCTGCATGTGGCCAGAGGGAGAAAGTTCTTTGGTTGCATGTTTTTAAATCTCTTTAAAGTCAGCAGGAAATGTGAGGAAATTCAGTTAGACTTGTAGATGTTGCACTTTGCCAGTCAAAATGAATATTCTGGCTGAAATTCAGATTGTATCTAAATCGTAAAGGAGGGCTCATTATGTTCATTAATGTATCAGCCATCACTGCCTTACACTTGAATCCTAGGCTATCCAGAGGGAAATAATTCATTATGGTTCAGTTACTCCAACAGAATTGTATCTGGGAAAGTGCTCAAAACAGAATTTCTGGCAAAAAAAAAAGTCATCCCATGCTACATCAAAGAAATAAGCCATTTTGTGTCTTACAGCCCTATTCTTTCTCAACTGCATGATAAAAATCACAGGTAGGGCTTCCTACCTTTTGTCTCATTAACTCTGATGGAAATTAATCTGGCTATTAAGAACAGTTGTTTTGTTTTCTTGCTTATTTTTTCTACAGTTTTAAAGTAGATGTTTTCCAATAATGTCTGAACCACTTCTATTTGTTAAGTTCTGAATAGCTTAATTCTACAGGTTTTCAGAGCCATTAGCCAAATGGTATCATGACTCAGTGTCTGAATTTTAGAATTTCCCTTTGCTTATTTTTTTTTGTCCAAGCCATAGCCTTGGAAAGCCATAGTAAAAATTACTTGCCCTTTGAATCGTCCATCTCCAGGGCAATATGCATGCCGAGAGTGCTGCTTCCTAACGTCACTTCCATGCCATACAGTTTCTAGGCCAGTAGCTACTATGCCCTTATCAGTCCTGAAGGCATCTTCTCTGAGGATAGCAGAATGATCTAAACCCAGAATAAGTGTTGGTAACTCCAGTGGATCAAGATAAGAATCCATGGCCTTATACCAAAATAACACTTTCCCGCCAGATAAAATGGCAGTTTCATCTCATTCCCGCTGTACCTCCCTCTGCTCCATTACTGTTGTGAATGTTGCTGCTGAATTCCAGTAATGGACAATACTTAGCTAGTGACTGTACTTCCACCCTACCTGTCAGTCCCTTAGTCCGGTTGTATTTTAAATGAAAAATTTCCTTTCTGAACATCTTTTATGCTTAAAGACACGCTCTCTTCAATAAAATAGATTTTTCATTTAAAATGACTCACTACACGTGTGAGCCAAAGAATGACATCGGGAGAGGCATGTTTTAGAAAAGAGAAAACGACTCAAATCAATAGTCTTATAAATTCCAGCTTTAAATAGTTTTTTTTCTCTTTTCTTTCTTTTTATTTTTGGTGTGTGTGTGCATATGCATGAAAGTGCAATGTGTATGTGTGATATGGAAATATAGAATATAGTTATGATAGGATAAAAGGGTGGATGGTTGAACCAACTTTTAAAGAGCAACTTGTTTAAAATGTATTACATTGATATAGATTTTAATTTATTGATACAAATTTATTCAAAGAGAGAGACAGGAAGAAGGCAGAGTCGCCCAAGGAGCAACATGTAATGCGATGCAGGTAAAGCCACGGAACATAAGGAGATACATAGATTAAGAGTTATGGGCTAATTTAAGATACAAGAGCTATCTAGCAAAAGGCTTGCGCCATGGCCATGCAGCTATAATTAATATAAGCCTCTGTGTGTTTACTTGGGGGACACAAGTGGGAGAGATTTGTTCTGACCACCAGCAGGCCAGGACACAGGAAATCTTCCAACTACGTGTGTGTGTGTGTGTGTGTGTGTGTGTGTGTGTGTGTGTGTATGTGTGTGTGTGTATGGGGGATTGTATATAGTATAGACCATCATGTAGTATAGGCAGAGGGCAAAGGATGATGGTTGGCTGTCTTCCTCTATTGCTTTCTTCATGATTCCTTTGAGACAGAGTCTATCATTGTACTTGAAGCTTGCCATTTCTGCCAGACTGCCTTGTTAGAGAGTTCTAGAAATCTTGGCTCTGTCCATCAGCTGTGGGGTTGCCAACATACACAGCCATGACCAGGTTTTAGCTGGTGTGGAGAACTTGAACACAAGACATGGTCCTTATCTACTGACCCGCTGATTTCTCTCTTCCCTCTTGTTTTTTAGATGAAAAATGTATATTCTAGGTTAGTCACAGAAGAGCAGATTGTTGCTTTGTATTCATTTTCTGACTGCTGTAATTCCATGCTACTTTTCAACTGATGGTAAGAAGCAGTGTCCAATAGCACTGATCCAGAACCTTGTTGACACTGCTACTAAAAAAAAGTACCAAGCATGCATTAAGATGCCACTTAATTTGAATCTGGCATCAAAGGATTTATGAATGTATGTATTATAGAGTCACTATCGTGAACCTAACTGTATGATTTCTACTTAAGATCTCTAGGAAGATTTCCCATAAAGTTGTAGGAAATGTTCTGGGTGGAGGGAACCCAACTCCTCATTTTCTAGTGTAGAAGAACACTGTTCTTGACTTTCTGGTTCATGTTTGTCCTTTCTAGTAAAGATCTAAGCTTGATGTTTTATGCTTCAAAGCAAGGATTACATGGTAGGACTCATCATTTTTATTGAAACCATGAACTAACTGACTCACCAATTTCGATTGGTGGACTCAGTTATCACTGGCTCCTAGAGACAGTTGTGTTGTTCTTTTTTAAATGGTTGCTGCTTTTTAAGCCACAGCTGTCTGAATCAGCAATAGCAACTCTGCTGCTAACAGCCATGGTTAGGCCACAAGGGTGGTAGCTGTAGGGAAATCTGTTCCCTCTGGCTCCAACTCTTGCAAAGCTATGAAGGGAACTTAACTAAACCTCTCTTCCTCTAAAGAATTCAAGATTCAAAGGTTAAGGTGAAATTCTGCTCTTCAGAGATGCCGAATAGCAAGTAGCTCACCTTTTCTTGCTCACATCCTCCAAAAAACCCTCATGCTTTTCCTCACCCCTCCTTATAAACCCTTTCTCACCCGGCTCCTCCATACCACTTCCTGTCAGCTAGTTGCTGAGGCAGCCTCCTGATGGCAGGTGAATTTTACTTAATCAAACACATCTTTGCATTGTTAAACAAATGGTCCAGAGCATAAACAAAAGCAACACACCTTGAAATAATATTCTACAACACAGTTGCGCTGGTGCACACCTTTAATCTGAGAACAAAAAAGTGACCACAGGAGGGGACTGAGTTTAAGAACAATTTGAACTACATATCGAAATGACTGATTGTCTCTTAGAGACTGCCCAGGGCTCCAGACATGACATCTGGTGAGTTTTTATTATGCACTTGTTCAGTTTCTGTTAGAGTCTCAGTTTTACTCAAGCCAGAATTCCTGAATGCTCTGGATCTGAACTCTAACCTATATGTGAAAGAGTAAATAAGCAAACACAATATTTGCCATGAAAACTCAGCACTTGTTAGTGTGATTCGGGTTTCTGTTGATTACTAGACTAGGTAACCAAATTTCTAATGCACTTTTGTTTTCCTTGCTTATATTTTGCTCTTGAATGCTTATGATATATACTCTGAATATACAACCATATAAATATGTGCATTTGAGCTGAGCTTTGAATCTGTGTAATAGTGTAGAGTAAGGCAGACCAGCAGCCCCTAACAAAGCAAGTGTGTTAACAGATGGAGTGCACAGTATGAAATTAGAGACTTACTGGCAGGAGGGATTGTTTTAATGATCCATCTGGAATCCAGGGGTCAAGATCATCAATTCTGACACAGACACAGGACCACAGCCTCACTTTACATTTGATTTCTAAGGTGACTTTGTTGTTCAAGTCTGTGTTATAAATAAATTTTATTTAGAAAGTAAACAGCAAAAGTCTTACCAATTACAGACATGGCCATATGTCATCATGACTTACATATAAAAAATGAAATATCATGGATATCTGTGGCTAATCACATTAATAATTTTAAATATTTGATGTCCATGACATATAAAACTGTAAAACAGATGTATTAGGTTAGAATTATATAACAAAGTGAACACCATAGCAGTACCGAATTCTGATATTTCCAAGGTAAAGGCATGCATCTTTTCCTACACATCTTCAACAACAGGATGGATGTTTACTTACATTTTTGGCAGCTCAATTCTGTAAAACATGTAAGGATTTGTCCAGGCTGTTGGTTGCTGAGGTAGAGTAAATAGACATTGTCCTATGCCAGAGATGTCACTGGAGTCTAGCAGTGTGCTACTTTGTGTGACATAAGGAATATTGCAGACCCCATTCAAAAGGTTAAGGATCTTAGAGTAAGATTATCATCATTTAATCAGATGGACCCAAAGTCATCGCCAGCTTTTGTGTTTATGAGAGAAGAGGGCAAGAGTCAGAGAAGTCAAGGTGACAATGGGAACAGATGTCTGATATAGAAAAACATTTGAAGATGATGTGCTTCTGGCTTTAATAAAAGAGCTTTAGTGGTTCAAAACTAAACAAGTGAGTTTTCTTTGTAAAGCAAGGAAATGCTTTCTCCCCTAACTACACAGAAGGACCAGTCCTTCACAACACATCTTGACTTTACCTCAGCTCTGAGATTAAGACTGCAATTTGACAATGTTGTATAGTTTCAAATCACTTGTCATAACTTTCTACAGAGCTGATACATTGACTTCCTGAATTACTACATTCTTGGCCTGTGATAGATAATCTTAGTTGTCAGCTGTAGATACCTGAAAAGAAGGAACCTTGATTGAAGAGCTGAATTTACCAGACTGGGAGCATGTCTGTGGGGCATTTTTTAAATGGCTAACTGATGTAAGAAGGCCCAGGTAGCCTTGGACACACCATCCCTACACACGTGGGTCTGTCTGACTCTATAAAAGATGTGCTGATTGTGAGCCACGGTGCAAGCAAACAAGCAGCATTTCTCTGTGGTTTCTGCCTCATGTTCCTGTCTGGAGTTCCTACCTTGGCATCTCTTAATGATGGACTAAGTTCTTCCTATGTAAGTTGCTTCTAGTCATGGTATTTATCAGACAGAAAATTAGAACAGCATCATTTCAGTTAATGGGATGGGATGGAAGAGAACCACAAGCCAGACATTGTGACTGGGAAATCTTTTTCTTTATTAAGAAATTTTCTACTCACTCCACATACCACCCACAGATCCCCCCTTTCCCCTCCTCCCACAACCAGCCCTCTCTCCCAAGCCACCCCACATCCCCACATCCTCCAAATCAAGGTCTCCCATGGGAAATCCTTTCCTTAGGAAACTTGGCCTCTAAGGCCTTATGTCACTTTCACCAAAACAGGGTGAAGAGTGCTTAGTTGTGTGGCCTTTGGGAGACTGGAAATTGAGTGCTTGAAATCCATTTTGGGAGAAACAATTGTGTTATTGTGGAGGAAGGGGCTAACAGAATGGGGCTAACACTTCTTTGGTAATAGCAGAAGGTGGGATCATTATGATGCACCGTACATATTTCACCTATTTTATTTAAGTAAAACATGTAAAATAGGGAGGGAGGGAAGAAATGAAAGACCAGCTATCTTTTCTAAATGCCAATAGCAGTTAGTATCTTTCGATTGTCTGAAAACATAATTTGTAAAATCCAATTTAAAAAAAAAAAATCTACCAATGGGTTTCTCCCTATGAGTCCTATTTATTTTTCCAAGATGAAGACAATTTTAATTTTATTATTTGTACTATACTGTTGATCACACTCTAAATTCCTTGTATGCTTTTTCTTTTGTTTTGTGTGACAATTTTCAAATCTACATAGATTTTGAAATCAAGATATTAAACATTTTTTTGTATCAAGTTTCTATCTTTTAGAGAGCTGGATTATTATACATTTTTAGTTTTCTTACTCAATAATTCCTAATATTTACTAAGTAAATATGATTACCTCTGCTGATGAGAGTTTCATATACAAAAGCAATTTGATTTTGCTTTTATTAACTTCAAAATCTAGTGTGTGTGTGTGTGTGTGTGTGTGTGTGTGTGTGTGTAATATATCAGAATATATGATTAAAAACTAAGGTAAGGCTAATATAAGATAGTAGAGAAAAACAGCAACATATTTCCCTTTTCCACAGTGGTTTTGTGGCATTTATTTGAAGAAGATATTATATTAAAGAAGAAATCTTATAAGAAATTCACAATTCTCCCTTGCAATATCTGGTTTTCCCTCTCTGTCAATACATATATATTTTAATGAAAAAAAAATGGTTATTTCAGATTAAAGAAAAAGTACAAACCCCTGTTTTTGCAAAATAATGTTGAAAGAATTCTCTACTTGTAGAGAAACCTTTTCAAATTTTTTTATATTTGCATATACTATGTTCTGTAGAAATTTATATTGTAGAGACAAATTTGACATAAACATTACATATTTACATGAATGGCAGGTTTACATATGAGTAAATAGGATCCCTTTCCTCTGTTATCTCAAAAAAAAAAAAAACCCATGTTTTTAGAAATATGAGGGGTTGTATGCACATACAAAGAAGGACTTAGGAAATAATGTTAGGATGGGAGATGATGTCACTCAGCTCTTTACTGGTAAATATTTTCATCACTTTTTCTACTCTGTAGATACTTCAGTAAAGGGCAAGAGTCTTGGGGCTGCCTTCTTGGTCTTTTAGGGAAGTCCTCCAGGAGTTCTCTATCTCTCTCTCCCCTCCCCCCTCCCCTCCCCTCCCCTCTCCCCTCTCCTCTCCTCAAGGAATCCTAAAGAGGAACCCTAATCCTAATCCTGTTGCCAATGCTCTACTGGAACTGCATTTGCTCATCAAGCCCTAAGGAGTTCCACAGATGTCCCCAACCACAGCCAGGTGAGAATCTCCATTTTCTGCAAGAGGGATTCTTAACCAACATTCTAGAATTAGATGTGGTCTTTCTGAAACTAGCAATGTCATACAGAGTAGTTCATGGGCAGTCATTGTTGTTTAAGATTTATTTATTTTTAATGTGAATTGGTGTTTTGCTTGCATGTATATCTCTGTGAGGGTACCAAATACTCTGGAATTTGAATTACAAAGAGTTGTGTGCTGCCATGTGGCTGCTGAGAATTGACCCCCAGTCCTCTAGAAAAGCAAGCAGCCTTTGCTCTTAACCACTGAGCTATCTCTCCAGCACCTTGTGGGTAGCTGTTGTTAACTACTTCATCTAGTGTACTTTTCCTAGAGACAGACACAAAGAACTGTTAACTGGCCTCTGAAACTTTTTTTTATGTCTGCAAAGAACTCTGAGAAAAGACCTGAGTCAAGAAAGTAAATCAAAATCACTACTTGTAGGTAAGCCAAATATTCCCTTAGTGGAGATAGAACAAAGCTCATTAGTCCCTCTACCCAGGAAAAATTTCTTCTATTGAGAGATTTTTTTAATTCTTCATTTATGTTACCAAAAAATAAGGATTTGGTTTCTTTTTTTATTTATTTATTTTTTATTTTACAATACCATTCAGTTCTACATATCAGCCACGGGTTCCCCTATTCTCCCCCCTCCCACGCCCTCCCCTTATCCCCAGCCCACCCCCATTCCCATTTCCTCCAGGGCAAATCCTCCCTCGAGGACTGCGATCAACCTGGTAGACTCAGTCCAGGCAGGTCCAGTCCCTTCCTCCCAGACTGAGCCAAGTGTCCCTGCATAAGCTCCAGGTTTCAAACAGCCAACTCATGCAATGTGCACAGGACTTGGTCCCACTGCCCAGTTGCCTCCCAAACTGATCAAGCCAATCAACTGTCTCACCTATTCAGAGAGCCTGATCCAGCTGGGGGCCCCTCAGCCTTTGGTTCATAGTTCACGTGTTTCCATTCATTTGGCTATTTTTTTTCAATAATTGAGTAAAACCGAAATTTATTATAAGCCACAGTCATCCTAGGGACCTCCATGATATATATATATAGCCTCCATGGTTCTATGGGTTGTGGTCTGATTGTTCTTTATTTTATATCTAGAATCCACTTATGAGTGAGTACATACCATGACTGTCTTTCTGGGTTTGGGTTACCTCACTCAGGATGATTTTTTCTAGTTTCAAGGGATTTGGTTTCTTATACCAGAAGTACTAATAGGAGAAAGGAATCTTAGGGAGACACCACATTGACTTTAAAATAGAAGAGACAGCAACACATTGTGAAGACACCAGCTCAGGCCCATTGTTTAGAAAGAAAATGAATACAACAGACTATGTACATGAGAAAGAAGAGAGAAAACATGTGTATTCACATGTGCATGTGAACATGTGCATGTTTTAAGAATAGGGCTCTTAATTTTTTTAGAAACTAGGTTGAAAAAATTTATAGACAATAGAAAATAAGTCACGGTATGTATCTGGGTATTTATTTCTGCTTTAGTCCATTCAGGCAGCTGTAACAAAAAATACCAATATAGTATATAAGTTTATTCTCCCACTGACCTCAAAGCTGAGAACTTCAAGATTAGAGAACCAATGGATATAGAAATAGGTAAAGGCAAGCGTTCTGGTGTGTGGTTGTCTGCCCTCTTGCCATGTCATTACATGGAACCAGGGTAGGGAAGTTCGTGGGATTCCTTTTCTTAAGGGACTAATTATAGTCATAAAAAAGCTCCATCATGTGAACCCTATCACTTCCTCCCAAAGGTTCCACTCCCACATGCCATCGCACTGGGGATTAAATTTCAATACATGCTTTTTTGTAGGACATAAACGTTCAGCCCATAGTAGGAAAATTTGGAGATAATTTATGATCATAAAAATGTGGAATCATTGTAAATCTCAACTGCCAACATGTATGTATGAGTAATGCCATAGATTTTGGTAGTCAAAAGTGGGAGTATAATTCTCACATCCTTGGACTTGTTCAATAATTCATAAAGCTGTACTAATAAACAGAGAAAGAACTCTTCCATATTTAGTGTTTATGACAACTAACAGCATCCTCACTTTCTTAGCTCTTGTGATAGCACAGAACCAGAGACCCTGCTTCTAACGTGCCATCTTCTGGCATGCACATCTGTGCCTCTGTTCTGAGCCCCGGGAGGAGGCGCTGTTTCCTTAGCTTCCACGGAGCCAGCTCCCTTATTGATCTTGAGAATTTTTCAGACCTGTCTCTGATGGCTCTAAGATACTTCAGTTTCTACGAGCTGAAACTTTCCCCTTTAATTAGTTTCTCATTTCTTTCGTAGTATCTCTTCGTCTCCTTCCTCTGCCTGCTTTCTATACTATATAATCTGCATCTACATGAGATATCAGCAAAGACTCATCCCCTCAATGAGCTGTTACCCACAGACTAGTTCAGGTGGTGCCTGTCATTTATCTTATGTGTGCATGTGTGTCTGTGCATATTTGTGTGTGTTCTGTGTGCAGGCACAGTTGTGTATAGACTACAGGTCAGCTGTGGGTGAAAGTCTTTAGGAACTATGAGCCTTTTCTTTTCTTTTTAGAAAGAGTTTATAATTGGGCTATAACTTAATTCACTAGGCTACTCTAAGGAGACTGCCACACCTCTCTGAATTCGTTTGTCTCTGTTTTCCTAGCACCGAGATTATAAGTGTGTGCCACCACATCCAGTTTTATTTTCACATGGGTTCTGGGAAACACAATCAAAGTTTCACACTTGCAAGGTGAATACTTCTCTACGCAGCCCCGAGCCTATCTAATGGAGAAAGAAATGAGCAAGGTTTGCAGCAGAAACAAAAAGACAGTAAACTACTCCATGACTGTGCAAAAAAAAAAAATGTTCTCAGTTTCCCTAAAATTCTTCATTGGCTCAGACATAAAATTGCAGAATTTAAATCTTATGAGCTGTCAATTATGTAAGTCAATTATAAAAAAATGTGTTTTCCAGAGATGGTGCTCACACACACACCTGCTCACTCCGCTCAGTATGTAGCGCTTCGAAAATTTATTTCTAGTGCCTTTCTAAAGCATATTTGAAGCAAAAAATACCCTTTCAGTAGAATAAAAAGGTCTTATTCCATTAACATTTTCTTTCCTGGCTGAAATAGTATTGAATTTATTATAAGCACCCAGGTAAATTGCCGTACCCCAAATGATGAATATCTGAAGTACTTTTTCCACATTATTTCCTTGTAAATGGACCATTAATGGATGAAGGTTTCAGTAGAGAATTATCAATAGAAGACTTCAAAGGCTTTTTGTTGGGAGCATGATTAGTGACTACTTATGTTGAAAAAAAAAGATCTGAAACATTCTTTTCCCGTATATGTGGACTTTCCTTGTATATATGCCGATGTTCCCCACCAAAGTTTATAGTATGTTTTAGGATTGTTCCATTTAGCACGTGCCTAAATAGTAAGCAGTATTATGTAGCTCATATATTAAAACTGAGCCTCAGGGAAACCATTCTTCATGATAAAATATAAGAATTTTCCAAGCTAAGAAACAATTAGAAGAATAATTAAATATACAGATAGAATCATAATAGTGCATTTGCAGCATGTGAGAGAATAAGCTTAGCTCAAGAAGGAGAAGCGATATTAACAAAATGGCACTCAGACAGAAGGCTAGCTCACAGAGTAGCAATCTATGGTTCTCAAGGAAGACTGATTTATCGGAGGCAGTTTATCAGAACAGGTGGAGCATGTAGAGTTCCATCACAAGAAGTGACCTCATAGAATGAAGGTCAGTGTTGGAAAAGATGCATAAGAATTGCGCCGGGCAGTGGTGGTGCAGGCCTTTAATCCCAGCACTAGGGAGACAGAGGCAGGTGAACTTTGTGAGTTCAAGGCCAGCAAGGTCTTCAAAGCGAGTTCCAGGAAAGGCACAAAGCTACACAGAGAAACCCTGTCTCAAAAAAAAAAAAAAAGGAAAGAAAGAAAGAAAAAAGAATTGCACAGATCTGTAACTTATATATATATATATATATATATATATATATATATATATATATATATATATATATACTGTTAGTATTCTGCAATAGCTAAACTCTCTTCCTCTAACAGGACTTAGAGCAACTGGAAGCTGCAGCAGCAGCCTATGGAGAAATTATGATCCTGAGCAAGAAATGGATCTTCCTACAGGAAGTTAGAAGTGGAAATAATGCCACTTATTTTACTTTTGTGAGAGATTTTTTTATGAATAAAACACAGCATTGAATATTAGACTTACCTATTCTTTAAACAGGTCCTCAGTCTGTTTCTCTTTTTGAAAATAAAGCATTTACATGAATTAGATAACCTGCATGTTATGTTTAACTATAGATTGTCTCCCAAAGAAACAGCCTGGTTGGGGCCACGCCGTTCCCCCCTAACTGTTATAATTTCTAAATAGGCAGAAATAAGACCTGGCTGTTTCAGGTACTTCTTTTCTATTTTTATATATTGCAACCTCAATACATTCTACCGTTATTCTTGGGAATTATGAGCAGGAAGTAGTCAAGAACTAGATGCATCAAAGGCTACCTGGAATACTAACTATTTATTATTATTTTTTTTACATTTATTTGTTTATTTGAGACAGGGTTTCTCTGTGTAGCTTGGGAGCCTTTCCTGGAACTTACTCTGTAGCCCAGGCTGGCCTTGAGCTCACAGAGATCGGCCTGCCTCTGCCTAATGAGTGCTGGGATTAAAGGCTTGTGCTGCCACTGCTTGGCACTAACCATTTATTTATCTAATTTAATTACACCCGGATTCGTGATTATTTATTTTATCCTTTCTGTTGGTACTCTTACGATGAGTTATTTATCAACATGTTCAATTATTTCAGTTTTAGTCATTTGGGAACTACTGCAGCATATCCTTTGTCTTTTTGTTATACTCTCATGGCCACCCACTTTTGATCACAAAAAGTGGTTCCAGGCTCATCTTGTACACATCCTTTGTCTAATACCACATCATCTACTTTCCAAAGAGCCCTGGTACACTTAATTTAAAACTGTTGTTTATAAATCAAGACTGGATGCATTTTGCAATTGTTCATGAATTGAATTTTTGTTATAGAAATATATATATATATATTTAACATAATGAATGTCATTGTCACTTACTTCTTACCTTCTTTTATGGTATAATTGTCAGCTCAGGATATATAAACTAACACCAAGATGTCATTTAGTAAATGTGTTAATAGTATTAAAGTTAAAATTAATAATAATAATATGAGGCCTGGAGCAATTCTTGTTCATCTCCTTCACTTTGAGGTGAAATTGCAAGCCATGATGTGTCCGACTCCCTGAAAAGCTAGTGAAGCTCTGTCAGTCAAGCATGCCTTCAGAATTTTGTGCAAAGACTTAGGAGTGGAACATAGGACACAGACCACAACTGTCAGAAAACCAGGTAGGGCACTTACAGACTTTCTCTCTCCCTCTCTCCCTCTCTCCCTCTCTCCCTCTCTCCCTATCCCCCCAATCTCTCTCCCCCCCAAACCCAATTCCACAGTCTCACCCCTAGTGCTGCCACAGATCACCAGTTGCAGACTTCCCTAACCAACCCCTGCCCACATCTCCTGTGGACCCCACAGCCCATTCCCTCTCAACCTCCCTCCTAATTTGACGCAGGCTCCAACTCCACCAGGGCGACAAGCAGGCTGAAGGCAGACCCACATCTCCCGTACTGCTTCTGAGATCCAGAGTCTCCCCTGTCAAGTCTCATCCCCAGCGCTCTAGCTGGAAACATGCTTTGGTCTCCCTTTCCTCTCTGACCCTATCCCCAAGGGATCATAAAGGTCTTCTCCCCCATCCTACTTACCCAGCCTCCAATACCAGTAGGCATTCTCTGTGGACACACCAGCTGAACAGGCCAGGAAAAAAGTAAACATAGCCACCAACTCTCTGAAAATCCAGAGAGAAATTAGAAACCAAAGGAAAAACACCCACCCAACAAAGACAAATCCAGAATGAGCACATACATCTTTAATCACCCAAAACCCAGATGTCAAGACACCAGCCTAAAACACAATCAACAATAGGCAGGGCAATATGTCTCCACTAGAACCCAAATATCCTACCACAGCAGGCCCTGAATATTCCAACATGACTGAAGTATTTAAAAAAGACATTAAAATTAACTATATGAAGATGATAGAGACCCTTAAAGAGGACATGAATAAATCCCTTTAAAAAATTGAGGTGAACACAAACAATTGGAGGAAATTAATAAACCCTTCAAAGAAAACCAGGAAAAAACACAAAGAATTGGAGGAAATATATAAATTCCTTAAAGAAAGACAAGAAAAAAACAAGCAAACAGTTGAAGGAAATTAATAAAATTGCTCAAGAACTGAAAATTGAAATACAAACCATAAAGACAACATAAACTAGGGAAATTCTGAAAATGAAAATTTTGGGACTGCAAACAGAAATGACAGAAGGAAGCTTCAGCAACAGAATACAAGAAATGGAAGAAAGAATCTCAGGCATTGACAATACGATAGAAGAAATGGACACACTGCTCAAAGAAAATGTTATATCTAAAAAACTCCTGAGACAAAACATTAAGGAAATCTAGGATACTATGAAAAGACCAACCCAAGACTAATAGGACTATGGAAAGGAAAAGAAACCCACCTCAAAGGCCCAGAAAGTGTTTTCAATACAACTATAGAAGAAAAATTTTCTAACCAAAAGGAGATTCCTATAAAGCTACAAGAAGCATACAGAATACCAAATAGATTGGCCCAGAAAAGAAAGTCACCTCATCACATAATTATTAAAACATACAGAACAAAGAAATACTATTAAAAAGCTATGAGGAAAAATATCAACTAACATATAAAGGCAAACCTATTAGAATTACCCCTGACTTGTTAATGGAGACTCTGAAAGTCAGAAGGGCCTGGACAGATGTGCTACAGACTCTAAGAGACCACGGATGCCAGCCCAGACTACTATACCAGCAAACAACCAGGTAACGTCCTTAGCCATCAGGGAAGTGTAAATCAAAACTACCTTGAGGTTCCATCTTATACCTGTCAGAATGGCTAAGATCAAAAACACAAGTGACAGCTCCTGCTAGAGAGGGTGTGGAGCAAGGGGAATGCTCCTCCATTGCTGGTGGAAGTGCAAACTTGTACAGCCACAGTGGAAATCAATATGGCAGTTTCTCAGAAAGTTGGTAATCAATCTACCTAAAGACCTAGCTATACCACTCTTGAGCATATACCCAAAAGACACCCCATCCTACCCAAGGACATTACCTCAACTATGTTCATTGAGGCTTTATTCATAATAGCCAGAAACTGGAAACAACCAAGATGTTCCTCAACTCAAAAATAGATAAAGAAAATGTGGTACATTTATACAGTAGAGTATTACTCAGCTGTTAAAATAAAATGACATATTGAAATTTGCAGGGAAATGAATACAGCTAGAAAAAAAAATCATCCTGAATGAGGTAACCTAGACAGAGAAAGATAAATATGGTATGCATTCAATTATAAGGGCATATTAGCCATTATGTAAATAATAACCAAGCTATAATCCATAGCCACAGAGAGGTTAGGTAGAGGAGGGGGCTAGTGGGGGCACAAGGATCTCCCTGGGAGGGGCAAATAAAATATATTTTATGGGCAAACTTGGGGCTGGTAGGGACGTAAGCAGAAGAAATCAGATGTGGGGAGAGATGGAGTGAAGGGAGAGAGAGTACAGGGAGAGACAGCTGAAATTAAGGAAGTAGGGGGGACGTTTGGGTGGTGGTGTGGAAATCTAGTGCAGTGGAAACTTCCTGGAATATATGAAAGTGATTGTAACAAGGATTCCTACTAATAGAGGATAGAGTCTCTACTGGCCAGGCAAGGCTTCCAGTGGTGGTACTGAGTTGCATTCAAATGAGTTGTTGGCAAAGGGGGTCACAGTGGAAATCCCCCAAAAACCCAGGCTGTTGCTGAGAAAAAAAGGCCACTCTTTGCAAAGTGACAGTGGGGCCCCATTGCTGACAGCACCCACACAACTCACTGAGCATGGAGAAGTCAAGCTGGTGCTTACACGGAGCCCTCATCATTATGTTGTAGTCTCTTTGGTGTGGGAAGGTACTCTGCAGACTACCAAAAGAGAACCATGGACACCAACTTAGCCACAAAACCTTTTATCTACAATCTGTCCTGCCTGCAAAATATACTAGGGCGATATATTTGTGACACAGAGTAGCCCACCAATGTCTTCTTTGACCCAAGGCCCACTCTAGGAGAAGGAACCCACACACAACACTTCCTGGATAACCAATAACTAAAGACTAGAGAGACCAGAGACATAGGGTAAAATTAAATACTTCTAGTGTAAAAACAACAACCAAAAAATCAACAAAATGACTCCTAATGATATTCTGCTAAACTCACATGTCAGTGACTTATCTAGTCATCATCAGAGAGGCTTCCTCTGGCAACCGATGGGAACAGATGCAGAAACCCACAGCCAGACATTATGCAGAGAGAGAGTCTAAATGGGAGGTTTCCATCAGATCTCTTCCCTCAGAGCTCAGGGAACCCTAGGGAAGAGGAAGAAAGACTGTAAGAGCTAAAAGTGGTGGAGGACACCAGGATTAGAAGGCCCTCTGCATCAACTAAGCAAGGCACATACAAGCTCACAGAAACTGAAGCAGGAAGCACAGGGTCTGCATGAGTCTGCACCAGGTCCTCTGTGTATATATTACAGCTTTCAGCTAAATGTTTTTACAGGACTCCTGACTGTGAGAATGAATGGGTCTCTGACTCTTGTGCTTTTGTGTGTGTGTGTGTGTGTGTGTGTGTGTGTGTGTGTGTGTGTGTGTGTGTGTGGTGTGTTTCCTTTCTGTTGGGTTGTCATGTCTAACTTCAATATGATGGTTTTTTGTTTCATCTTACTATATTTTATTTTGTCATGTTTTATTGTTATCTCTTAGAAGCCTGCTCTTTTCTACTGAGAGACAGAAAGAGCATGGATCTGGAGGGAAGGGGAAATGGGAAGGAACTTGGAGGGGTAGAGGGAGGTGAAACAATAATCAAGGCATTGTATGAGAAAGGAATCCATTTTCAATTTAAAAATTTACAAATTATTATTTAACAAAGGTGTGGAAATTAGATAAAACAACAATCAATCATATGATAAGATCTGGACTCAAGCATACTCTGATTCAGAAGACATCCACAGTTCATGTAAAATAGTGTCTCAGCTCCTTTGTTACTATTTGTGTTGCCCTGATTTCTGTCCTTCAGCTTATACTAAGGCTACAAAAGGAATTTTGTATGATCAAATAGAGGAAGGCAAACTTGGGCCTGCTTTGAAGATTTCTGAATATAACAGGCATAGCTGAAAATATGCTATTGCTACATTATAGTACATTTAGATGGATGTAGTTGTAGAAGTCAGGGGTGAGTAAATTTCTTCCCAGGAATAAGATTTTTCAGACAAGTCACTTGGTCATCTCCTTGGTTTGGACAAGAAGTAATTGGTGATAAGGACATATTTATCAAAGGAACTAATATATCAATAGAAACATTCTTTAAAGGCAATTGAGCAACCAGGTAAACAGAATGCCTTTTTCCATAATGTTCAGTCAATATCCAACTGTAGCTCCTACCTGTATTATAGGTGTAAACTAGTATGCCTCTTACTGTTTCTATACTGGATAACAGTGACTCAGTAGTATTTTCTTTTGTCTTATTTTTCCATATTTTATTATTTATTTGAGAATTTCACAAAATATATTTTGATCAGATTCACCCCTCCCCCAACTCCTCTAAGATCTAACCAACTTTCCTACCATTCAACTTTGTGCCCTAATTTAAAAAAAAATCAAGTCCAAATGTTAAAAGTTATAGCTTGATGGTAGTATGTAACCAGGAATTTTGAGCACTCATAAATAAAATCCGTGTTTACTACACTAGGCAAGTATATCCTGAGGCCTGGATGTGTTATGAAAACAACAGGATGATCACAGAAGTCAGAATCGGTTTTATTAAACCTTTGCCACAAATTTTACTTTTTCATGAGCTTTTAACTGGCTACAACATAGCAACTGTGATAGAAAAGACTCTGTGTGAGTCATAGGCAAGTTGAAGAGTGCAAGGAGCATCCTGTAGCCTGTGATGTCCCATGTTTCCTTCCCCATCCAAGAGCTCTTGAAGCTCTGGTACCCACCAGGATACAGGCTTATATCTTCCCACTCTCCATTCTTAACCATCACCCTTTCTGTTCCTGCAGCATTCTCAAATTTATAAAAAGCCCATCTCTATGTGTTCGAGAAAAACCAAAATGTGTCTATATTTGAGTTGGGATAGGAAGGGTCAACGAGTCTGGAGACAGTCATGGAAGAGATTCTTAGATGAAATATCCAATCTCTCATTACAAATTGAGGATGCTGATGCCTGTCATACCTGGTCCCTCTCCGAACTAGCCCTGGCAGCCCGCAACTGGAAACTGCTCCCCAATACATCATTTTCTATTTCTCTTTCTTTCTCATCACATTTTTCCATTGATAGTTTACACTTCTCAAATTCTTGCCTCAGTTCTGATGATTGTGTGGCCCACACAGGACAGTGAAGTCCATGCTGCTTCTTCAATGCATCTGGAGCCTACTAAAATGCCTACATGCTTGTTGAGATGGAGCTGAATGTTATTACCAGGATATAACAGTTTAGGATTTTCTTTTAAGAGACATCAAAGGGAGATAGTTATGATGCTGCTAAACTTTCTATAGTAAAAATCTGTTCCTTAGCTATTTAATCATAGACACCTGATTTTACCAATGTATTACACACAACGATATCCATTTCTCCACTACTATTCTCCTCACATTTTTTATTGCATTTCCATTTGTCCCTTCCCATTTTGCCACCCAGGGCTTTGTTAGTGACCTAAATTACATCCTCCCAGATGGATATCTCAAGTGCAAAGGGCTACTTCCAACTGTAACATCCTATCTGTAGGGCTTACTGGAGCGAATTCCATCTATTACTAGAATCACATTGAATCATATTAAGACTTCCATTTCACTAACAACATCTTGCACACTCCCACAGCATTTTCCCATCCCGTGTCATGTTCCCAATACACTTTTTAGTTGTAAGGATTTTCTCCCTCCTGTAATCCTTCTCTGTTTTGGTTGACCTCGCTTTCATAGTCCACCATGAATATTCATTTGAAAACCCTCCCCTGTCCCCCTTGCTCCTGACTAGCTCTTAGAAATTCAGTTTGGAAAGCTCAGATTTAGAGGAATCCATGCTGTATATATGACTGCAAATACAAGCACAACTGTATTAGCTGGAAGGTGATCACAGCAGATTATAGCTGAAAAGATAATAAAACCAAATAGCTTATATGCTTGCATTTGCAACTTTATACTGCAAATAGACTTTGAATATTGCTTGGTCTTGCTTTGTTTTTCTTCCAAGTTAGTTCTTCCAATCTTTGATGGTACTGAAAACAGATGGCATTATTTATTATAAAACATGTAGTCTATATTATTCACAAATGTTTTGATGTTAGGAAAAATATAAATGTATACAAAAGTTAGTAAACATTCATTTTGACTACTATTATACTTCATAAACTCTCACATTTATATAAACTATTACTATGTCATAACTGTATACAATATAATACCCCTTATAGTTAATTTTTGGGTAATAGGAAGCTTGTGAGAAGATGTAAAAAAGAGCATGTACTTTTATGTTACTTTAGGTCAACAATTTAAATAAAAACACCACTGAAATATTTTCATATGAGTGACACACTCAGTAGCAGCACAGGGGACTCTTTTTCTGAAGAAGACAGTATTCTAACATGGAATGTGATATATATGAATTCATTAATAAAGCATAATGGGGAACCTGTAAGATGAGTGTATTCTATTGTATTGTTTTAGGCAAATCTGTAGTTGAACCTTAGTCCAGCTCAGCAGATGATGGACAGGATGAGGTAAGACATGGAAGTGAAGGGAGCTGACCATTTAGTGATGTGAGTCAGCCAGTTTTCAGAGATAGAATTCTCAGAGCTCATTAATGAGACTGGTCACTTACCTAAGAAGCATTGTTCTTGTCAATTTCTTCCTCTCTGCTTCTCCTATATCCTGTGTTTCCAAGGAACACTGAAATTTTCTTTCCTTATATAGATTAATAACTTCAAAGAAACTATAGACAAGGCTTTTTTTGAATCATCAGTTTCCATTTTTTGATATGAACCCCCCTTTAAACTTTAATTTGATAGTTGTATTCTTGAAGGACAAATGTGTTTCCTTGTTTTCTAAACTCCTCCAGGCACTCTGATAGCAGTCTGTAAATAATGAGGCATCCATAATATTTCCCCAAGCTTCTATGATTTTTGTCCCCATTGCTCCATTAAAAGACTAGTCCTTTTCTTTAAGCATTCTGACTTAAATTTGTAGGCTAGAAGAACATTTGTGGAATGATCTCTCCCATAAAGCATTTAGCTCTCCCCTTTTCTTGCGTTCAGTATATACTGTTGTGATAATAACTGCCTTTACTTGCAGTTTTCAATGCTGAGTGCCCATAAGTTCATATCCTCCCTTCTCATTTTTTACCCACATGAAATAATGCACACTCATTGTATGGCTGAAGAATGAAAGATTCAGTGTATGGTAGGATGAAATATTGGGAAAATCATTGTATAGGCCTACAATTCCCTTAGCAGGGATTTAAGTTTGAGCAGCAATTTGAATCATTTTTGAAGAATTTCTCCAGTCCATAGTATGACTCCTAAAAAGAGAAGGGCTTGTTGTTAATAATTTCTTATAAATTGATACAGAAGTATCTCAAAATGGATCATTAAATTCATATGTACTATTGAATTTTTATTCAACTTTTCAATAGTTGAATAATTTCCAAGCCATAATTTATTGTACCTTATGGCTGATTCTTTAGTAGAACAATTCTTTGTTTTCTCCTCATGGAATAGCCAAAAAACATATTCAATGCTTGGTTTTTCTTTAAACGTTAAAAAAACAACATTTATACATGGATAACACAAGGTTATGACTTATAAATGATTTTGGAGCGCCTCAGTCTCCCATTTGCACCCAAACTGAGATCTGCACTAATGCTAGTTTACTTTCTTAGTTACTCTTTTGATTTGCCACAGAAATGCTTGAAAGAGTGAATAAAGCACTAAAATATAAGATAAAATGTAAAATATCTTATGACTTGGGGTAGTGCTATTACATCTGGCTTTCTCAGACTTTTAGTAATGATGTATCTGAAATGAAAGGATAAACGCCAAAGGAAATAACACGGTGACATAACTATCGGACATTACTCTTTCTGAATTGAGTACCCACAAGAAATTTACTGTCTAATAAAACTAAAACATATTAAGCAATGTAATAATGTTTAGGAATACATACTATGAACCCAGTCTTGCAATACCTATTTAATGTGGCATGGGAGAAATGTTAGATAAAACAACAGAAAAAAATGTGATTACTCACAGGTCACCATTCTTTCATATAATTATTTATTGTCACGGCATCAAACGGAGTAAGATCCATTCTTCTGCCTATTGAAATTGACATAGTGCAGCTATATTTATATATAAGAGGGGTTTCTTACATTGATTAAAGTGTATTACCTCAGTTAATGTTCTATTGCTGTGAAGAGCCACCATGACCACGGCAACTCTTATAAATGAAAACATTTAATTGGGGCTGGCTTACAAGTTCAGAGGTTTAGTTCATTATTGTCATGGGGGAAAGCTCGGTGGAGCACACACAGACGTGGTATCGTAGAGGGAGCCGAGAGTTTTACATCTGGACTGGCAGGCAGCAGGAAGGGAGTGTGACACTGGGCCTGGCTTGAGCTTCTGGAACTTTTAAGCCCATCCCCAGTGACACACTTCCTCTAACAAGGCCACATGTCCTGGTATTTTCAAATGATCCTGTGGGGGACATTTTGATTCAAACTATCACAGACATATTCCCAAGACTGGTGTGAAGATATACGCATAAACATCCTCACATAGCTATGGCATATCTCCTTGGTTGGTTACCAGCTAAATAAATTTTTTCTATTTTCTCTTTTAAAGCAAAACCAAAGCCAAGCCTTATGGTACAGGCCTCTAACATGGACTGCCTACTCATTCAGAAGGCTGAAACAGAATTCCAAATGCTAGGCTATCCTCTGCTACATGCAGATTAAATTTAAGGCTTGCCTAAGTCACTGAGCAAAGAATCTGTCTTAAAATAAAAAGAGAATGATATTTATACCTCTGATAGATTGCTTTTGTACTAGGTCTAACCTCCAACTAAAAAAAAAAAAAGTAAAAATCACATTTTTTTTTTTGAGATATGCTATTTTAGTTTGAATCTATAATGTCCTGCAAGGGCCTGTCTGTTGAAGTTTCATCTCCCAGCCGATGGCTGTGTCTGGAAGAAATTTTAAGTTGTAGTTCTTGCTTGGGGGATGTAGGTTCATGGAGTTAGATCTTGCTCTGGTCTCTTCCTGTCTCTTCTGCTTCCTGATCACTATGAAGTGAGCAGTTCTGTTCCTTCTCTGTTCCACACTTTCTCTGCCATAGTGTTCTGCATCATTGTGGTCCAGAACAATGGAACCAGTTTGCCATAGTTGGAAAATTTTGAAACCATAAGCCAAAACTGTCTTCTTTCTAAGTCACTTCACTTAGGAATTTGTCAACCACAAACTCTGACTAACATGGGGACACCACATGCTGTGGGTTCTTTCTTGGTTCTAGAATCAGAATATTGGTTAGTATAATTTATCCATCACCTTCCTATCATTGTTAATAATGTTTGAACTATGGACACAAATGAAATTCCAAACTACTGAATTGAAGCAGAGTAGGGAAATTTAAAAAAGAGTTTATTATGTTTAACAAGGGGCTTTAAAACCTTACATACCTTTTGCATAAGGGGATTAATAGTGCTACACTTTCATTTTTAGCTATCTTTTGAGTAATATGTAGTGAATAGTTTTTAAAGATGGAGATAGTTTTGTAGCCAGGGGCAGGTTTGATTGTGGTTCAGAATAGCAAATGTCTCCACCCACCATGAGCCGAGTAGACTGGCTTAAAACTAATACATAAAAAAAGCTTACACTGATTTAATGTCAGGATTTCTCTCCTTCAAAACAATCCACCAAACAAGCAGACATTCTGACGTTCTTGTCAACTTTCTCTATGGGAACAGTGGCTAAGGGAGACAGTTTAGGACAACACTATGGCTGTTGCTTTTGTCTTTAGTCATAGACTGGCTGTCTCTGGCTCACTGGAGGTTCATGTCAAATGTTGGTATCTATGGAATTGAGATAGATTAATTTGCTAGAACACAAGTGGTGATACATCCAACCCTTCATGTGTTCTCTCCACCTCTTTCCTTCCTTTGGTCCCTGCACAATATCCCGCGATAATATGAGACCAGAGCTTTGGAGGTCATCTTACAATCTCTAGGGGATGAATCCAAAGACAAAACTACCTCATGGCAGAAAAAGTCTAGAAAGAACCTGAGGCTGCTATTGTGTAGGAACCACTTTTGGGGTCATTCAACTTCTGGATTCATTTTGGTTGAGGTGATGTGATACATTTTCTCTCTTTTATATCATTTGAATCAAATTTTCTCTTAACTGGCAAAAACATTTGATGTAAAACAATTTGAAATCTTATTTTCTGATAGTACATACAGTATTATCTAATATTGATTCTAATGTGTGTGTGTGTATGTGTGTGTGTGTGTGTGTGTGTGTGTGTGTGTGTGTAGTAATGAATTGTTGAGGAGTTAATCCTTAAATCAAGAATTTGCTATTTGTTATCATCATTAGTTTAAACACAAAGATTCTGAGACTCAAGAACTTAAATGAGGTTAAGATAATTCAGCTACAAAGAGACTGATCAAGAATTGAAATACAAGTCTTACTAGGAACAAAGACCTATGCTTCTAACTAGAATGGGGTATCCCCAAGTTATTAATATCCCCAGCATTTGTGGGAACTTCTTTTTTTTTCTAGATATATGCTAAGCACTTAATGAATTCTTACATAAATGATAAGGATTTGGGCCACTTATGTAAGACTCTATGCAAATGAAAGCCAAGAAACATTCTGCCTAAAAATGGACTCTTTAATAAGTCCCCAAACAGTAATTTAAATCTGATATCAGCTTGGGTTTCCAACACAGAACTACAAATTAGATGCTCCCTAGCTATTACATAAAATGAATTGGTACCTCTTGTTATGGATTAATTTCATCAACACATTATCTTTGAAACTGGAAATACATTTTATTGCACTGATAGAAAACATAAAGAGAGAGAGAGAGAGAGACAGAGAGAGAGACAGAGAGAGAGACAGAAAGAGAGAGATAGATAGATAGAGAGAACTTGTATGGAATTAATGCCTTGTTCATTCATCACTGTGGGAAAGTACTAAAACAGAGTAAAAAGCACTCCTAGGGTAGTCAGTTTCCAGGCCTCATACTATCAGGAACTGGGCTAGACTAGATTACTGAGACATCACTGTTGCCTTGGTTGTTCTTGTCTTTTCCAAGTCATCAATGAACTAATGAATAATGGAGGCAGCTAGTGAGATGGCTCCATGGGAAAAAGTGCTTGCTGTCAGTGATGATGCCCCGATGATCAGAGTTCCATCCCCTTAACAAAGAGGAGAACTGATGACCACAATTAGTCCTCTTGCTGAGGCATGCATACACCTAAACTCCACACACACACACACACACACAGACACACACCACACACACAACATACACACACAACACACACATAGACACTCAGACACAGACACACACACAGACACAGACACACAGACACAGACACACACACACACCACATACACACACACACACACACACAATCTCTTTAATTAAAAATGAATTGCTAAGTGAAATTCAATTAATTAATAATATATCCTTCATTTTATTTTATAATGTCACTCAAAATACCAAAACAGAAATTCTGGGTGGAAATAAAAAATAAATCAAGAAGAGTCCTCACCTGAGAAGAAACACTTTATGAACTTAAACGTTTATTGGTATCTAATTTACTCATTGAATTATAATTTTCTTCAACTGGACTGTTGACTAGGATCCATAGATGACTTTCTATTATAATCTATGGATTATAGACACTCTGTTAGCCTACCTAGCTTAGTTGTTTTTTTTTTTTTTTAAACAGGTGAATATGAGCAATGACAGTTTGGTTGGGGTGGCAGAGAAAGAGCTGAAGTTAGGAAAAACAAAGAGTAAAATATCCTGGTTTGTCTTTGTGATGCTAGGAATGAATGCCAGGAACGACCTCAGAAAATAACCTACTCCTCACTTCTCAACTGTAATGTAATTTTTAATATGAAAGTTGTTCGTTATCACTCACTACCAGGGCCCAGAAGTGAAACATAATCCAAATACATTATCCTTTGTAATATAGCTTTGACATGTATTTCCCTAGCGAAGTTGTTTTCCATGGAACTTAGACCTAATTATTTAACACTTTCAGAGTCAATAAATTACCAGAGAGGAGCAAAAGGCCTGTTCTTGGAGGAAATTTCTCTTGTGAAATGAAAGTTGTCGCATCCACTAAGAAGTTACAGTGAGGTTTCATTTAATAATAACATGTAATGTTTTAAATTACTGTTTAGAAATGTATTGGCTGATATTAACATGACTTTATATAAATGCTGTGTCCTCAATTTAAAAGGACATTGGTAAACCCCCTAGGACTGAATAGGCCTTTTCTCAACCTAATTAGATTATATGCAGGGTATAGCGCCTCTCTCGAAGATTAACAGAACCCGTCCCTTGTCAGTCTAAGTGTTGCCCGTGGCGGTATTTTTTTTCCTAATTTAATTAAAAGCTGTTCCTTTATGAAGAACAAGCTTACAGCATAATCCCTCTTACATTTATATTTCCAAATTCTATTCAGGGGCAAGTAGAGAGTGCTCAGAAGGGAGAGAAAAGAAAAAAAGAGAGGAGAAAGGGTCCAGTTGTAAGCTTATAAGATAAAGTCAAGCATACCTTCTGGCTGTAAGGATGATTTCGTTGTAAAAGTGAAATTGAGTGGCTATGATCCAGGTGTCTTGTGGGACAGTGGTTTTCACCATGATGTGTTAAGCCTAATTTCCATCTCAGGAGCAGTTAAGCACCTGCATCAACAAATCTCTCACATCCAAATGCCTGCTTTGCTCTTAGATCCTTCAAAATGTGTGATTTCTCTATAGAGACTGAAGAACGCTTCTTAGTCTGGTCCCACATAAAGAGCTGAATGTGAGTCAGCAGTACTGAACTGTCAAGCCATTTGGTATCCTAAGCACGAGTACAAGGTCCATAAGCTAGCAAATATCCTGAAGATGTCTAAAGGACTGTGAGTTAACTTTTATGCCTATCCAGACTCCTTAATGATGGATTCTTGATTGGGACTAGATGGCATATATCACCTTAAACTATTTATGGTTTTGCCATGAAGTTCGAATACCCATTTGCATTATTATATCATTATCACTGAAGTACTGGAAGTCTATATCATCTATGTAAGAAAGACAGAGAGAAGAAAACATAGAGGGTAGAGGGAAAATGAGGTCATGTATGGGAATCTTAAAAATAGGGAAAAAAGCAAGAATTAGTAATAATTAGAGGACAGATGTAAGAATATAGCAGGAAAGCAGGGCTGTATATGTATTTAGGTTCTTAAAATACATATTAGAAATTCCAAGGTAACCATGGGAACAAGTTTTTTTTTTAAAGAAAAATATAGTTTATTAGTATTAGTTTATATAGGAAACTAATTAAAAGGGATAGAACTCTAGAAAAAGTAGAAAAAGAGAAAGGAAAAACAAACAAATCACATATGTAACAAATGGAACAAACAAAAATGTTGTAGGTACATAATAATTCAAGTGTGTAATAATTATTTAAAAATAATTAATAGTCTGAGGGCTGGAGAGATGATTCAGAGGTTAAGAGTACTTACTGTTCTACTGGAGGACCTAGGTTCAAGCCCACATCAGAGCTCACAATGGTCTGTAATTACAGTTCTAGGGGATCTGATGCTATCTTCTGGTTTCCACAGACACTAGGCACATATGTGGTATAAGACATATACGCAGGCAAAACACCCACACACAGAAAATAAAACAGTAAGAAAAATAATTGTCCAAATACACTAATTAAAGGACAAAATATCAGAGGGAATCAATCAAAAAAAAAAATCTCTGTGTGTGACTGTGTGTGGGAGGGTATGTATGAGTGGGTGTGGGTTTGTGGGTGTGGGTATGAAGGGAAGGGAGAGAGAGAGAAAGAGAGGTGAAAGGTATGCCATACCAACGTTGATAATAAGAAAACTGAAGTAGCTCGATTACCCATTAAAGTAAACATCAAAGTAAGAAATTATCAAAAGGATAGGCATTATATACTGATGAAAAGCTCAGTTTTCCAAGGAGACATAGCACCACTAAACACATATACAGCTAGTAAGCAAGAATAAATATCATAAGTGAGGGGGGGAAGCTGAAAAAGACAGGAGAAATATAAAAATTCACTATTGTTGTTGGAGACTTTAATATCCCTCTTTCCAAAATTATATGCTCAAACCACAAAAGAAATAAACTGGGAATCAATAATAAAAATGTAGCTGGAAAATTTCCAAGTATTTGGAAATGAAACAATGTACTTATAAACAATCCAAGAGCTAGAGAAGTCTCAAGATAATTTTAAAATACCTTAAAGAAAATGAAAACACAACTTATCAGAATTTAAAAAAGAAGCAGACACAACACACGGGGAAAGTTTGTTTTGTATAAATGAACAGGAAGAAACAGCTACAGTCAGTCACCTAAGCCGAGTTTCCCTTTTAGCATAATAGTCAAAAAATCAATTTAAATTTGAAACAAGCAGAGAAATAATAAAAATTAAAGCAGTAATCAATATAATTTAGAGTAGGAATTTGAGGACAACCATGAGACACAACTAGTTAATAGAAGATGTTTGTACAATTAATAAGATTCTGTCTTAGCATTTCTTAGAGAAACAGACTTAATGGGATGTGCATAACGATGTAGGTACATTTTGAGGACTAGCATTTTGGTGTGGGGGGACTGAGACTGAGCACACAGAGGAGCATTGCAGCTCAAGGCCAGAAGTGGCCTGCTCCAACACCAGGAAGCACCTAGGTTCTAGGTGCTAATGCCAAAGACAACTTTCTGGTGACTCCCACATCTTCAGGCTCAGGCTTTTCTTCTAGTCAGACCTTTATCAGATCAGATGAGGCACTCCCATACTATAGAGAGCAAATCTTTTTACTCCAAGTTCATCAGTTTAAAAGTAAATATCAACTATGCACAACCTCACAGAGGAAATACAGCAATGTCTGACTCAATATCTGGGGTCATTGGTGGAGACAAATCAACATCTAAAATGGTCTGAGCTACACCGTTAGAAGGTTTAGTGGAGGGAAGGAGAGATTAACACAAGAAATGAAAGGCACCATTAAAATTGAACACATGGGTATCAATATGATAATGAAGGAATATTGCAAACAGCTTGTGCCCACTACTCAATAACTTATGTAAATTAAAAGACAAAGAGCCACAATAGAAGGAGAAACATTCTGAGTAGAAATGTATCCACTAAAGCTGCTAACTCAATACCCATCAGTGGCCTTCAAATGTCAGATAACAAGGACTGAGTCATGTCATCGGTGAAGGGGAAGCAAGTACTTATGATACTAACTCTCTACAATGTCTTATAGAAAACAGAAGCACATGGGCCACTTCCAGGTTCATTCTGGGAAGTTAGTCATATCCTAATATCAAGTCAAATAAGTAGACTGATTAGGAGAGAGGAAAACTCTAGGCCAACATCTTTCATTAGCATCTGATGAAAAAAATCTTACAAAAATATTAACCAATTTCCATGATATATACAAAAGATGCATGCTACAACCATAAGGTATTAATTCTATATCTAAAAATCAAGTTAAGCATACAAGAATTTATCAGTGTGAAACCTAACCATAAGAAAACATGCAACTGGATTAAAAATTCCTAAGATACTTGATCATACACTTTACCAAAGTTATGCAAAAGGAAAACAGACATGTGAAAAGGATGCCCAATATCAAATGTTATTATGGAGTGGAAATTAAAATAAGTATTAGATATTATTTTCTACCTTTTAAAGTGACCTAATTATAGAACACTGACAATTCCCAATGTTGGAAGGAGGCAGAGTAACAGGAGCCCTGACTCCCTCACCCAGTGTTGTTGTTGTTGGTGGGGGCGTGCAAAGGAATATAGATGGTTTGTTGTTTCTTTTTTTCTTTTTCTTTTTTTTTTTTTTTTTTGGTTTTTCGAGACAGGGTTTCTCTGTGTAGCTTTGCGCCTTTTCCTAGAACTCACTTGGTAGCCCAGGCTGGCCTCGAACTCACAGAGATCCGCCTGGCTCTGCCTCCCGAGTGCTGGGATTAAAGGCGTGCGCCACCACCGCCCGGCTGTTTGCTGTTTCTTATTGATGCAGGGATGCTTTATTATACAGTCCAATATCTGTGCTATTTGGCATTTAGTTGCACAAGTTGAAAAGATATGTATACATAATTACTTTACATATATCATATTTATCTAAAATCTTGCACACAAACACTTGTAAAAATGTTATCTTTACCAAAAAATGGAAGTAACTAAGAAATGGCGGTGGATAAACAACATGTGATGCCAACCAGAATCCTAGCAGCAATAGCTGTGGTCTGAATTTGTGCGTGCCCTCCCCAGATTCATATGCCATAATCTTAACCACAAAGATGAGGTCTTTGGGAAGTGACTGAGTCATAAGGGAAATGTCCTATGAATGGAATATATATATGTAAGAGAGCAACTTTGTCTCTTCTGCCATGTCTGCCTGTGACCCCCCAAATCAGCCTTTACATGATATTGAAATTTCCAATGTCTTGATTTTGAGTTCTTTGATTGTAGAACTATAAAAATAAATTAATGTGGTTTATAAACCTGCCAATAGTACCTTACTAAGTTGCCAAATCAGACTAAAATAGCTTTAAAAATAAATATCAAGCCACAAAATCTGTGTCTCCAAGAGAAGGGAATTCATACAGAATTTCTATATACTCTATAATTCCAGGTATAAAAGAAATTTCATGTAAGCATTCCTCTATTCTACTACATAAAGTTGCTTCCGGTAATAGCATCAGTGAGCAATAAGGACACTGGTGGGTTTTTGTTTGTTTGTTTGTTTGTTTGTTTGTTTTTACATTGAGACTGCAAATAAATAAAAAGATTGTGCATTTGCATTATAGCAGATAACCTTGTCACAGTGAATTACAGATAAATTATGAGAGGAGGCTAGAATGATCCCTATAGTCATAAACTGAATTGAAGACAACTTGAGTTCAGTTAGCTTTTATAAATAGGGTTATATACAGAAATAGATATGTGTAGCAGATAGTTCCTTGTTCTGCCAGCTGACAAGGCCTTGAGACAACAACTCCCTAGTAGCATGTTGATCTTGTTTTCTGATGAAACCCTCCAATGACAGATACATGGGATCCTTGGAAAACTGCCTGATGTTAAGACGTGGGCAGGAAACACACAGTAGCCCAGAGAATGCAATAGTACTAACAGACAATATAAATGCACTATGAAAGACAACAGAAGAGAAAGAAGGGAAGGAAGAAATAAATAAATAAATAAATATAGATAGATAGATAGATAGATAATGAACAATGGAAATTAACAAATGTCCACAATGGAGGAAGCTCCCAATAGCCAAATTTGGATCAATTTGAGCAATGTACTTGATATTTGTATTGGATATCACAACAAAGTAAAACAACTACGTGAAACCATGTTAATATAAATGATCAAACTATTTTAAAGACAGAAATTTTTTAAAGTCCCCATATAGAAGAATTCCAGTGGGAATACTGCTTATGCAGGGAAGTGGTTCCTTTTCACCTTTCGAGTATGGTCTGTATGCAATGACCTCCTTTTAAAGCTAGTCTGCAAAGGAAGAGAAAGAGTAACTTAGCTGTATAAACAAAACAACACTATCTGAGATGAGTAGAGATCCATCTACAATCAAGATTAATGCCAAGTGTACTATGTCATACTCAAGTATGTGCTCTTGATATAATGTGAGCTTATAAAAAATGACACCTTTTTGCATAATGAACTACCTCAGTTAAATCATAAGAAATGCACTGGACAAATTATGATATTGAGGGACAGTCTAAAGGTTACTCAATCCTAAATCCTCAAAATCTTCAAGGTTATCTTAAAACAAGGGAAGTTTGAGAAATTCATAGGAAGGACTTAATTTCTCACTACTTAACACAGCATAGTATTCTGGTTAGAATCCTAGCACAGTAGACAACTTTAATAAAAGCTAATAAAGTTTGAATAAAATATGTTCCTCAGCTAAAACTTCATTATCCACACTGGTTCATTAATCACAAGAACTCTATCAGCTTCATCTATGTTTGTACACATGGGAATTAGGAGTGAGGTATATGGGATCATTCTGTACTTCTGTACTGACTTCAGAATTTTTTATCAGTACAAAAACTTACAAAAGAAAGTTTATCAAAGAACAAAGTTTTCAAAAGTAGAAAAGCAACATTGTTTAATGATTGAGAAAAGTGTGGGTCAGATATAAGCTCAGTGGTGGTCACAGCTAGTATATTTCCTAAAGTTTGGTAGTCACAATCTGCATGATGGGAAGAGGGAAGGGCAAAAACATTTACCAGTTCAGTGTCTGCCATTTGTCTGAGGCAGCTTCTGCTTCAGTAGCTTCAATGAGAACCAGATGTGGTCTAGGAGAGCTTCCAGCACTAAGAATATGTGCTTTTCAACACAGGTTTCAGAAAAGTACTTTCCCCAGTCTGCCAAAACAAACCCAGGGACTGTCCAAAAAATGAAGAGATATTTCAGAACACATGGGAAGGAGGCAGTGTCCACAAGTGAAAAACAGTGTGGCAATTAACTCAAGAGAGAAACAGTGCATGGTCTGGAGGCTAGATGGACCCAGAATCCTGCCCATCCATTAGTGAGGTGGAGAGTGAGTTGTCCATCTACTCCACATGGTTTGAATACCAGTCTTATAAATTAGCCCATCAAGGGTGGGAGAGTTACAGAGAGAGTATTTTTAATTAAAAACAACCCTCTTTTTCTAAACAAGAAAATAACATATATGACACATACATTCATCTATTATAGCTTAATTACGTTATGATGACTCTTTATCCAACATCATTTCGTAGTGTCAGCCGACTATTCTGCTTTGGTGCCTTTATTGCTGGTTGTGATCTCAGAAAGAAGGATTAGTTGAGTCTGATTTGGAAGAATAAAAGCTACCTTACGGAAGGTCAGTTCATTGCTCAAGTCATGCTTCTCAGCACAATGTTCTCTTCAGCAATACAAATGCAGTTGTAGAAAAGGATGACACAGTAGTCAGAGAAGAACTGTTTCCTGTTTTGGATACAGAAATATACAGAATTTGAATGACTTTTTTTTTTTTTTGAGACAGGGTTTCTCTGTGTAGGTTTGCTCCTTTCCTGGATCTCACTCTGTAGACCAGGCTGGCCTTGAACTCACAGAGATCCACCTGCTTCTGCCTCCTGAGGGCTGGGATTAAAGGCATGTGCCACCACCGCCCGGCTTGAATGACTCTTTGTTAACATGGCCCCTGAGTACATAGGGCTTCCCGGGGTACATACCCTGTTTTATTCACCTCCACACTGAAGATTTATATTGGCCTACAGCTTAAGAGGTTTCAGTTCACAATCCTTTGGTCTCACGCGTCCATTGAGTGGAACAAGGTATTGCCAGGAGACTTGGGAGGAAGAAACACAGCTCACCATATGGCAGGCTAGAAGGCAAAGTGAAAGGGGTTAGATGGAAGATCCAAGGCAAGGTATGGCCCCCAAGGGTACAGTAGCAGTAACCTCTCTCTTCCTAATTCATCCTACACCCTATCTCTCACCACCTCCTAATAGTACCATGGGTTGGAAAGATTAACCACCACATACGCTGTACACTTTCTGTTCTGTCTTAACAGATAAACATTTACATGAGTGCTGCAGATCTTAACCCAGGTCCGCAGGCAGGCAGTTTACTCCCCGAGCTGTCTCCCCAGCCCGATTTTCAAAATATTAAGCTGATCATTGTCCAGCGTCTAATGCTAGATTGCGTTTTTATTAGTGACATAAGCATGCTGTTTGTATTTCTCAATATACATCATGATGCATCTACTTTAAGATGATCATGAATTAAATTTTAGGGCATTCTTCAGTATTGCACTTGGCCAGACTGGGATATACCCTTCTCCAATCTTCAAAACCAACACAGGGCAGCTCTAGTTGCCCACAGAGTCAACAGAGATTTTAAACTGTAAAAAGTAGTGGTGGCGCACGCCTTTAATCCCAGCACTCTGGAGGCAGAGGCAGGTAGATCTCTGTGGGTTTGAGGCCAGCCTTGTCTACAGAGCAAGATCCAGGAAAGGTGCAAAGCTACACAGAGAAACCCTGTCTCGAAAAACAAAACAAAACAAACAAACAAACAAAAATAACAAAAAAAAAAAAAGAGAAAAGAAATAGTTTTGGACAGACTTGATGGTATCCTTTTGACTCTGCAGAGATCACAGAAGGCTCTTGTCTTTTAGCAGGTTGCCATATATTATGCTTAGGGACACCAAGTAGCCTGTTGTGGCCTGGCATTAAAACAAATTCATTGATGTTCTTCTCCGGGACTACAGGCTGGCCTTTTGTTTATTATTGTTATATTTTATTTGTATAGATATCCCGCCATGCTCTGTGCTATAAATAGTGATGTTTTTATTGTTAGTGCAGTACACTTAATAAAACTGCAGTTTTCCTGGCAATTAATTGTGCTGACAATCAATGCAAGGCTGCAGGCAGTGTGTTTATGTGCTGAGCTTTTGATGAGAGAAGCCCCAAGAAGTCAGGCTGTCAGAATTAAATGCTCTGCTCAGACATAAAGTCACATTCTGTTCTTGGCCTGGCCAAATAACAGTTGATTACAGGCTGAACCTGGGCATGATTTTGCTTGTAAGGTAGAGAATATTTGGTCACCTTTAAAGCAATAAGGTGAGGCATTTATTTAGGGTAAAGTAGCATGATAAAATTACCCTTGTCAGCTGTTTCTCAGGATACAGTGAGTTTTGATGAAAATTTCCTTCATTTGAAGAGTCCTGGAAGACTTTGAAGCTTTTTGCTGCCAACCAGATGTTACAGAACCCATTCATTCATTCATTCATTCATTCATTCATTCATTTATTTATTTATTTATTTGGTAAATAATTGCAACTTACTCAGATGATTTCCCTAGGATGATGATGTGTGGATGGTGCATTTTCCTCATTCTCTTCCACGCTAAACACTCTCTTGCTGTCATCTCTGTCTTCTGATTTTGCATCTTGGCTCCATGGATACTTAATCTTTGTACAATAACACTGGCAATGGTCTATCAAAGGACTTGGATGATTAGAGTGGGAACAGACCTAGGAAGTAAACAACTTGCTGTAACTCTTCTTTGCTCTAGTTGGAACATAGTTTCAAGTCTGCATATAAAATGTAAGTAGAAGCCATCATTTTTAGAAACCCACATTATCCAGGGGTATTTTTTTTATGCTTTCTTGGGTAATAGTACAGCTCAATTCTTGTTTACTAATGTTTTAGAATAAATGAATACTTTTAAATTTATACCTAACCACCATATGTTTGTTTATCAAGCATCACTCAAATGAGTCATTTATGACATATACATCCTTATTTTAGTAATAGAAACAATGCTGAGGGTCTCACCATTCTCTTTTTAGTTAGCGCTCTTAAATATTCTCATGTATGTCATCTCAGATGTATATGAAGTTATTTCTACCCAAGCACTTTATTGAGAAAAAACTGAGTTCAGAATAGGCACCAAGCAAATGTACTGACTGAGACTGCCAGACTCAATGAGAAGTTGATATTAATCTTATAAAATCTTATAATAAAACCCACTGGTATATGTTGTTATAACGTTTCCTTGGTAGATTTTTTTTTTAAATTATTTATTATTCATTCATTTATTTATTATGTATACAGTGTTCTGCCTGCAGGCCAGAAGAGGGCACCAGATCTCATTACAGATGGTTGTGAGCCACCATGTGGTTGCTGGGAATTGAACTCAAGATCTCTGGAAGAGTAGTCAGTGCTCTTAACCTCTGAGCCTTCCCTCCAGCCCCAAAAATCTAGTTTTTTTTGTTTGTTTGTTTTTGTTTTTTGTTTTTCGAGACAGGGTTTCTCTGTGTAGCTTTGCGCCTTTCCTGGAACTCGCTTTGGAGACCAGACTGGCCTCGAACTCACAGAGATCCGCCTGCCTCTGCCTCCTGAGTGCTGGGATTAAAGGTGTGCGCCACCACCGCCTGGCTCCTTGGTAGATTTTGTAGAGGAAATTAAATGAGATGTTCTTCTGGCTTATAGACCATGACTTCTGATCATCTAACAGGAGCTCAGTTTGACAAGCATTAAGTTTGTGACTTTTCTGAACCTACTGAAGCACAGACATCGTAGAGAAATCTGCCAGCTCAATGTGTAAAGGGAGGTCAGTACATACAGGGGGAGGCGAGGGGTAGATTCTAGCTTATCTGGGTAAGACACACCAGATCTGAAAGTGAGTGTTCAGGTAGGCTGCAGATCAGAGGTGTGGAAGACAGACAGATGTGTATTAGCATGGCAGCTGAAGGAACAAGTGTTGTCCACATCCTCTAGCAATTCTTTTCTTACAGAATCCAATCATAGGCTCTCTCTCTCTCTCTCTCTCTCTCTCTCTCTCTCTCTCTCTCTCTCTCTCTCTCTCTCTCACACACACACACACACACAAAGAAAAAAATGGAGACACATTTTAAGAGGAACACAGCCCACTGCCAGCAACCCTTTGATCTTCGTCTCCCTAAAGCATCATTTTTTTCCAGATGTAGAAAGGGCACAGATTAAAAAAAACAAAAAACTCTTCTAGGTGAAAATTCTCTACTATGTCAAAAAGAAAAGACACACAGAGAAGAGTAGATCCTCAACAGCCACAGGACACAATATCTGCTTGAAGTTGTACCAACCAAACATAATGCCCATGCTCGGCTTCCGACAGCCAGGCTAACAAATATCAAACAATAAGTAATTTGATCATACCAGCTCTCCCTGAGGTACAGTGCCAAGGACAGATTTCAACTAAATATGCTACAAGGACTGACAGAGTACAAATGAAAATTTACGGAATAAAAATATAGAAACACACAGCACACACCTTTCATAAAGAATACTTTAATGCAGTCACTACCCTAAATGCAAGGTGATGCTAAGAGGCATGTGAAAAGTGCGACGCACTGTGAACAAACTCAACAAGAACTGACCACCGAGACAGCATACCTCCTATTTAAATGGATTGATCCAATTCCTAATATATGGATCCAGTTAAAATAAATGTGAGCCACTTTCCCTAAAAAAATGAAAATCCTGCCTATGTTGACTATTCTATACAGATACCTATCAATAAAAAATCATCAAGGCATAGACTATGAAAATAACAAGACAACACAATATAAATGACAAAGTCCATAAACAGAACTAGATTCAGGTATGAAAGGTATGGATGATATTGACAGGGAATATAAAATAACAGATTTACGGTGATTAATATGATAAAGCTCATTCTGGTGAAAGTACACAAAAAGATCTGCAGAAGAAAAGAACAATGTAAAGGAACCACAGGAGGAAGAGAAAGAGAAAAATGAGAAATGGCAGACACAGAGCCATGTTAAAGATCGGACCAGTAGGTCCAAAGCGGCTAAGGAAAGAAATAGAGGAAAAGATAAATCAATAGAAATGGCATGAACTGAAGCATGGCGAAAGTTAAGAGTGGAAACCAGTCACAGAGCATCTAGCAGCCTCAGAACATCAATATATCAAATGTTGATACAGCAAATATAAACTATATGTAAATACAACTCCAGCCTCATAAGAAAGAACATCAGAGGAAATATTAATCTATTGGTTAAGACTTTTTCCCCAAAAATTTAGGACAGAATGCAAACCATACATTAAAAGAAGGGCAAAAATGAGGTTGGAGAGAGGTCTCAGCTGGTGTGAGCAGGTATTTGTCTTCCAGAGGACCTGAGCTCTCTTGTAACTCTAGGTCTAGGAGGGTCTAACACCTCTGGCCTCCACAGTGGTATGCACTCATGAGCACATACTCACACATAGACATGCATGCATAAACATAATTTAAAATATTAAAAATAAGCACCTGTTTGAAAAGAACACCAGAAGAATGGTACTGTAGCAAAATAAAACAAACAAACAAACAAAAAAAACAAAATTAAAACTTGGTTTCCAATTCATGGCGTTTTTGGAGGAGGTTGTGAAGTAATGTGTCCTTGCTGGAGGAAGGGTAGATATCATTGGCGGTGAATTCATGGTGCTGCTGGAGAAGGTCGTGAGGTAATGTGTCCTTGCTGGAGGAAGGACAGATATCTCTGGTGGAGAGCTTTGAGAGTTGATAACCTTACCCAGCTTCCAGCTTGCTTTCTGTTTCCTGCATGTGGGTGGAGATGTGATCTCTCAGCTTCATGCTCTAGATAGATGCTGCTTTGCCACCTTAGCCACTATAAACTCTCTCTCTGGAACCCTCAGCCAAAATAAACCCTTCCTTCTGTATAAAAAAAGACATTAAAAACTATTAGAAGATAAAAGAAAAACAATCACACCTGGGAACAACACAGGAGGAGAAACTTTAACGTAACTGGAGAATAAATTCAGAAGAACAAAAATGCAAATCACAGTAAACTGCTCTTTATGCAGAATAATGGTACCACATCTTCATAGGGACTGGAGAGAACATACTCTGTGTTGTTCTTTTTCAAAGAATCTGTGTACAGTTTCGAACACTGTGTTGGTCAGTTCACAACTGCCTGTGGCTCCAGTTCTAATGGATCTGATGCACATTTCTGATCTCTGTAGGTACTTGCACTCAGTCACAAATGCCCTCCCATACGTACTTTAAAACAATTAAAAACAAAGTACTATACCAAGAGCAAATGTCAATTTGGTATTTTATAACTCCCCCCAAATAAATTGATGTGATTTAATGTCCACAAGTGTACTCTAGTAGAAACATCAGAGGAAGTTCTTTATCAAGTGAAACAGGTTACCAGAAAGAAGTTCAGATAGATTCAAAGAAATTGAGAGTACTCCAAGTGGAATGAATATAGTAAACAAACTTACTTTTTATATTTCTAATTGCTCAATATTGTAACTAACTACCTAAATAAATATAATGTGTAAACAAAATGTATAAATATAAAATATAATGTATAAATAAGAAAAATAAGTGTAATGCTATTATAACATGTGAAAGTCAGATGTGTTATGAAAATAATACAATGGTGGGGGGGAACATTTGAAAACAGAAGACTGTAAGACTCTTATACTACATACAAAAAAAGAGTACAATGCTATTACCAGGGAGAGTTTGATTTTGTTTTTAGTGAAATGACTACAGGAGAGTTTGATTTCTTAAGATGCACATTTAAAAAGGCCTACTTCTGTCCCCTTAGTTTTTAAAAAGAAGAACAGATAACAAGTCAATGGAGGAGATAAAGTGTAATGCAGAAATGACCAGTTAACCCTGGGCAAGGTAGACTGAAGCAAAGTCTTGAAATAGAGATCAGATGGAACAGAGAGAGAAGAAATAGCAAAGCAATAGATTCAAATCTTGTTAGTAATAAAAATTCAACTTATGAGTTACAGTATGGAGATCTTAACTGGATAAAAGATGACTAGGAATGTTTCTTCATTTTGGTCCTTAGTGATATATTTGGCCTTTCTCCATGAGGTGCCAGGCCTTTCTTCAGTCCCTGGCACTATCCCTTGTCGATTTCCATATGAATGTCTGTGTTCACACTGGCATATGGTCGCAAAGGGAACAAGCCAGCAACCGCTGTGGCCTTTGGGCGGTGCTGAATCAGTTGTCCTAGAGATTGAATTCAGTGACACAGTCAGTGACCAATCCTTTGATGCATATGTAATGGAGCTCAATAAAATCTTTGAGTCTTGAGTGAGTTTCCCTGAATGGCGGTTACTCAGTGCTGATCCTTACTTGCATATGCTACAAGGCCACCAGCAGCAGTTCACGGGGCAGGTACTAGAAGCTTCACACTTTCAGCCTCTCTCCATGTTACTTCTCTGGTTGATTTTGATCTGTACTCTGACCCCATAATGAACTGTAACCACGAGTTTAATAGCCTCCAGTGAGTTCTGTGGGTCTTTCTAGTGAATCATCACCCCCGAGGATGGTTCAAGAGAAGCCTTGAATTTGAAAATGGTGTCAAAAGTAGAGTAGTCTTGTGGGGACTGTCTGCAAATCACAGTGATTGGCTAAACCTGGGGAGCTCTTTACCTCACTTCGAATGTAGAGACATAGATAACAGAAGACTGAAAATGTGTAAAGTGATGTGCAAACAAATAAACATCAATGAAAAGGAATTTGGAGTATATACATATTAATGTTACTCGAAGTAGACCTCACATAATGATTATCATCAAGATTAAAGAGGTTATTGCCTAGTCAATCCCTCAAGAATGTATAACAGTCCTTAATGTGGGCACATAATAACAGCATCTGTATTTGTAAAGCAGTATCTCAGAAAATTAAACTGAGAAGGAAAAACCTACAAACTTAAGGGATTACACACCTTTCTATAAGTAAATTGTTGCATGAGAACGAAGTCAGTAAGAGTGTAAAATGACACAAATAACATTCCAGACCAAGTTTGACGTGACTGAATCCTGTAGAACAGATTATATATTTTCTTTTCTTTTCTTTTTTTTTTTTTTTTGTTTTTTGAGACAGGGTTTCTCTGTATAGCTTTGCGCCTCTCCTGGAACTCACTTGGTAGCCCAGGCTGGCCTTGAACTCACAGAGATCCACCTGGCTCTGCCTCCCAAGTGCTGGGACTAAAGGCGTACGCCACCACCGCCCGGCAGATTATGTATTTTCAATTGAACATGGAAAACTAACCACAGTAGATATTATTATATCTACAAAATAATGTTCAACGAATCAAAACATTTATCGTTATTCACTAATATACTGAAAGAAACTTATGTACTAACTGTTACTAGTAGCCACTGAGTAGATTTCTTTTTAGCAATTGTATCTACATAGACTATAATGACTCCAATTATAATAGACTTGATATGTGAAAAGTTTTGATTCTTGACACAAAATGAGCAGATTGGCATGATCTCCAGGTCATTCAGGGAATCATAGAGGCAGAGACAAAAAAGAATGTGGGAGGTAGCGTAACCAGCATTGTAGAAGAAATAATGACAATAATTATCTTATCAGAAGATGTACTTTATGTTGGGTGCAGTATCCATAGTTATCTCATTGGAAGAATCAGGTCCCCTTGGCCTATTCCTTTTAAGCACGTTTATTATTATTATTATTATTATTATTATTATTATTATTATTATTATTTAATAGCTACAAAACAACAAAAAGACTATTAATGTTGGCCATGTACCAAAGTTATATCTAAAAACGACTTCAGCAGGATTTTTCTGGACTTCCTAGGATTATTCTAAGCAAATTTAAGAAGTGCGTCTGCATTAGTGGGAACGGGGCTGTCTCTGAATCTTTTGCTGACTTTCTGGACCCTACTCCTCATATTGGCCACCTTCCTTATTCAGTCTTAATAAATGGTGAAGTGGTTAGTCTTCCCAAAACTTGATATGCCATGTTTTGTTGATATCCATGGGAGCCTTCACTTTCTTGAACAGGGGGAGGAATGAATTGGGGGCTGGGAACAAAGGGGGTGGGAGGGAGAAGGACTAGAGGAAGGGGAAACTTGCCGTGTGGCCAGGATATAAAATAAATTAATTAATTTAAAAAAAGAAATGCCTCTGCATTTCAGAAAGGTCAATATTTACATAGGCTCCTTGAGTATTTTAGGGACAATGGTGTACCACAAAAGTAAGTACAGGAATATCTTCCCTAGATAGATTTACATCACCCACATGATGACCTAAAATGGGTTCCACCAAGGAAAAAGGAAGCTTCAGAAAGCTGTGTTGGATGACTGCTATTTGGGAGGGTGTTTCCCCTCTCTTGTTACAAAAAACAAAAGTAAAAAAGAGTGTTTGCTAATAATTAGTAAAATTTAGTGTTTGTAATAATGAGTATTTTTGTGTCAGATAACATAAAATCATTTATCACGGGGAGGGGGGAGGTGAGGGGTGGTCAGTCCTGTGGACCCAGGGCTGCAGGATCTCCATGACAGAGGGCAGCAAAAAGATGTTCAGGAAGAGTCCCAGTGAGGGCCCAGCATTGATGCTGTGGCAGAGACCAGCGGCCTTTGGACCAGACCAATGCTTTTTTGTGATGAATGCCTGGATGTAAAGATGTATGGGTAAAGGGTTTACTTCGTGACTCACTGTGTCACACTGCAGCTTCAATGATGAGATTTTCCCTTTTTCTCTTAAATTTTGTTTTGTTTTATTGTGGGGAGCAGGGGAAGGGAGATGGATGGAATTGGGAGGCATATGATGTGAGAGACACAAAGAATAAATAAAAAGAAGGTAAAAAAAATAGAAGATATATTCCTAGAAAATGTTGAAAAGCTGTCAAGGAGCTTAATAAAGCACTTTCCATTAAATATTATAAATATGTTTATTGAAAACTTTGAAGTCATAAATGATTTGCAAATCATTAGAGAGGCCTTAGAGCATAGCAAAAGAGAGAGCAACTTCTTTGTGCTTGTTACAGTTATGTTCTGGAAAGAACATATGTAGGACAGAGTGACTCCAAGAAGAAAGTATCAATAATAAATTTAAATATACCATATGAAATTCTAGCAAAGACAATATCTAATAATTGTTTAAGAAATGCAGTAGGAAAATGTGACATTCACAATTACTACAAAAATAAAAGGTATGCATGAAAAAATTGAACAAGGTATGGATTGGATATGTGTAAAGAAAACGCAATTTCTTTTTCCTGTGAAGAATAAAGCAAATGAACAAATGAAAGATGTACCCTGTTGTAAGGCTACAGCAAGAAAATGGATAATTACTCATTATTTTCTCAATAGTATGCCTAAGTGATATGAATTTTATCAAAATACCAGTAAGTGTTTGTTGTTTAATGAATATCGTGAGCTGAAATTTCATCTGTAAGTATGAAGCAGGAACAAATAGCAAAGAAAATCAAGCATGCAGAGAGTAATGGTATTCGGGGAGGAGTTCATATAACCTTCAAGAACAAAGAGAGTGTGAGCAAATGGAGGCCATGGAAACAGAAAAATCCCAAGAAAGTGATTAATTATGTATTGCCAGTATTTATAATCTAATAGTCCCATTATTACAAATAATGAGAACAAATAATATTTGCAATGTTAAATCATGCTAAGATAATTAGCTAACTTTTTGAAAATATTTTAAACAGGAGCCTAACCTCATTTCTTATTACATAATTAATTCCCAATGCTTTAATATTACAAGTTCTAAAAATAGTTTAATAGTAATTTAATCTAAGGAAAGATCTAGTGGTTTATCTTATTACTATCTATAAAGCTACATTCTTAAGGAAAAGGAAATGAAGAATTAGAATGAATAAAAATAGTGTGCACAAATATTTCACTAACGATATTAAAGGATATAAAAGAGAAAATATTTATAACACATGATGGGGATTCTGACCTTTTCACTTTATTAAAAATTCTTACAAAGCATAGCAGTCTTATAGTTTAATGCATGCCTTAGTAAAGATGTCAGTAGTAGACCTCTTTATCAACTAAACATGGTCTATGGAATATTTTTACCAGTACATGCCCAGTTGATATAGGAATAATTAACATCTAAGGTAGAAAAAAAAACCCTGGAATATATACATTTATGAGATACAGTCCTCTGGAAAATTCCACAGAAACTGTACACTGTGTTATAGATAATCACAGTACTTTCCTATTATGCAAGTAAGTTGATGTTTAACTTAGAGACCTCATTGGTTACAATTGTATTCCTTTTCTGTTTGTGGAAGAGTGCATGTATCTGTGCGTGTGGGCTTGTAGGTGCGTGTGTGTGTGTGTGTGTGTGTGTGTGTGTGTGTGTGTGTGTGCTTTTGCATGAGCATACAAGTTCAGAGGTCGATGGTGGTTGTCTTCCTCAATAACTCTCCACCTTTAATTTTTTTAAAAAACTTTTTATTGTTGGAGAACTTCATACACGTAAATCCATACATGATTAAATCTATCCCATCTTACACTTTTCAAGCAGGATCTTCTGCTGAATCTATAGGCAAGCCTCTGAGGTCCTTCTGCCTCCAATCTTCCTAATGCTAGGATTACAGTTGCATCCTGCTCAGCTTCTTATATGAGTGCTGCAGATTAGAATTCAGGTCCTCATGGTCACACAGTAAGCAGTTCACCCACCGAAACAGTTCTCTCCATGAACTTTTATCTTTTACACAGATTTTACTCACTTTAAAAACACTTATTAGTTAATTAACTAATTAATTTTTCCCAGCCCAATCACGTCATCCCCTCCTTCTCTCCTCTAAAAAAAAATTAATGATATTTGCTCTGAGGATATTCTTATAATGTTCACTTTTTAGAGGCAGTGAACATCTACCCAGAATTGGGTTTGTTGGTATTTTTGTTTGTTTTTACAAATCTTTTGTGTTATTTCATTTATTGGCAAATAGACTCCCTACATTACAGTTTTTAAAGATAGGTGAGAACTTGACATATGATATATATTGACTGATATTTACATTTGGATTTCTTTCTCTTGGTGAGGTCAAGAGTGTTTGAATAGGCTCATGCTGACGCTAATCTACAGAGCCAGAAATAATAGGATTTTTATAGACTGAGCATCCTTAGAATTTCACTTACCCCCCAACCTTGATGAGCTGTCATAATAATTGATTGTATTAAAGGAAATAAATAGCCAAATTTGCCTTGCCTTCACGATGACCCTGCTCCATCTGACATGGATGAGGAATAAGGTTACTTCGCACTGCCCCATCAGGTCAAGGCTCAGGAAAAGCCTTGGCTTGTGCCTTTAATTCAATCCTGAAGTCACGAGGCTGAACCAGCACTGTCAGTGTCTTTCTCTTTGGCGTGGGTACCAATAACCTTGCTTCGCTTCCTTGTTTCTCCTCGAGAAGGCTTTTGGCGAGCACCCTGCTTACTTTCGGTTGCGGAAGTTACACAGTTTGAGGGAACAGTAATTACAAGCCATTAAACTCAGAAGGCCATCGGCACAGCTGACCATGGCGAAGAGGACGGACACAGCCTTCGCGTTCAGTACAGCATGATTACCGGAGCATTTTAGTGGTGTGCTGATGAAGGAGAGGAAGAAATAGCTCTGGGAATGTGCTAAGGCAGCAAACGTCGAAAAACACAGTTAGACGCGGCAGCGGCCACATTGATTATGCCAGCAATGATTTAGTGGGGGTGCCTCGCCCTTGCTCTTACACAAAGTGCCACAATAGGTTTTAAACGTACTCCGTTCTACTTGCTATGTCCAGCTTACACCACAGAGGGGTCACTGACATCATCACTCCATATTGGATGTGGGGAAGTACCGGTCCCTTGCAGGAGTCCTTTCCCGTGAGCTCTGGATTCAGTGGTTGAAGAAATGCCTGCTTTCCCCTTTGCCAGACCGCCCGTGCCTCTCTTTTGTTTAAAACACATCTTAAAACTCACCCCCTCCCAGAACCTTTCCTGATTAATTGCACACAGTTACTTGCATTCAGCATCTTCCCTCTGTAAATGCTGCATTAAATTATATTCCTGACATGCTCATTTGAGAGGGGCTTTAAAATATAAGTATATAATCTTACCTTCAACTAGCATGGATCATAATATATGTTTAGATGATAAGGGCACAGCCACCTTTATTGCTAGATTATTAACTGTCATTAAGCTAGGGCTCTTTTATTTCCTTTGTATAGCCCACGAATATTTTTCCATCCGCGGACAAACGTGAAGTGACAAACTCTGGCCACTAGGGGGCAATCATTTCTGACCAAAAAAAAAAAAAAAAAGGGGGGAGGGGGGGAGGAAAGGATCATGATATTATTCTGTGTATTTTGCTTTGCCTTTTTCTTTGAAAAGGAAAAGTGCTACAACTTCCGTTTTTGTTATTGTTGGTTTTTTTTTTTGTGGTTTTTGTTTTACACTCTTGCTGTTCTCTTTGTAAAGTATTTCACAGGAGGCAAAAGGGAGGAAAGGCTCACCCCACTCTCAGGCCAGAAGCTGCTTACTTCCTTCAGAGCACATAACCTAGTATCGTATTATTTGTGCACTTGACAGAGTCAAACAGGCTAAACAATGCTAACAAGTTGTGATTGTCAATTATGGCATTTTCTGTTGTCTCCTACCCAGGCTTTTAGATTCTTTTAGATATCTTCTTTCTAACGGTCTCTATCTGTTGCCAAGAAACTGATCTTTGATGAGGGATGATACCTATGCTTTTTTTGTGTGTATAGGGGTGAATATTTAGCATATAATTTGGAATTATGCTGTTTTCATAAAGTGGAGGTTATAGGTTCTCCTTCTAGAGAGGAAGCTGGCCAGGTTTTCAGTACCAGGCATGGTTTCCCTCTTGTTGAGTAGGCCTTAAGACCAATCATACGGTTTACTGTTTACTATCAAGATATTCATGCCAGTATTTCATCCTTAGGGATACTGTGTCATGCTGGTAATTGTTTTAGTTAATAGATAACCAACAAGACTGTCTAAACAAGACCTGAATAAAGTTGACAATAACAGACCTGCTAACAGGGAAGGGTGAAATCTCATGTAACTCCAACCCTGGACAATGAACTGCAGTCATCTAAGGAATGCTGAGAATCTGAGAATTAGTTATGCAATTGTACATGGGAAGGACTGGAGGGAGGAAAGCAAGGGGAAATGCTGTAATTATATTTTAACTCCAAAAATAAAAATTTACTTTCATATATATGTACACACACACACACACACACACACACACACACACACACACACACACACACAGGCTACATATATACATAGTATCTCTAACCCTAACCCTAATCTTTAGGACTTCAGAATGAAACTTGACCTAATGCCATCCATGCCACTCCCTCGTTCTCCAACACCGTTGCTTATCTGAATGCACAGATTTGGGTAGTGGGTAGGATTAAAAATATTTAACAGTCCATGTGGTTAATACTGTATGAGTGTTCTATTGTTGCTATAACAAAAGACTATAGACTTGATGGCTTAAAAAGCAACAACAATTGATTATCTCTCCAGTAGAACTAGGAACTTCTCCAGCTACTAGAGCTGTATTTCTTGCATTTTTTTTTTTGGCTCCTGGCTCTTTTCTTCAAAGTTGACAGAGTTGCGCTCTGCTTTAATTACCATATCGGCCTTTTCTGCTCTTTGTGCAGCCCAATCTCTCTTTCTCTCCCTTTTGTAAGGGAGCTGTTGTTATACTTCACAGCCACCCATACAACATAGACTAATTTCCTCCTTTTAAGATCCTTAATATAATTACACCTACAAAGTCCACTTTACCATCAGATGCTAATATTTTCACATGCTGAGATTTAAGATGCCGGGGTCGTTATCCACCCTGCCATTCAGAACGTTCAGTACATTCGGTACATTCAATACAGCCATGCTGCACTTTACTGCCCTCCTGTTAACTTGTAAATAATTACAGCTGATTTGGGACATTATTGCAGTGACACTGGCAGGTTTGTAGGGACCTGGTAGCATTCTAGATTGTTCTAAACTGGAAAATTGAATCCCCCTGAGCCACATAGACGGTATCAAGCCAAGTGTGGTGGCTTTGAAATAGAAAAGAATTTAAGGACTAATCAGTTCATAAAGCTAGAAACAGAGTTTGAGCTTAATTGATGTATTTAAATATAGACTCAAGCATGAGGATTAAGAGAAGGAGAGGTACCTAAAAGGAAATACCAGACACCCCCAGAAGCACTGGAGTAAGGCTCTTACAGAGGAGTATCAGAAAGTAGGCTCTATCCATGTATGAGTATGGGTTCCTCAAAGGAGAGTGCCAGGGCATTGGTTTCTATAATAACCATGTATAGAATTTTGGTGGATTTTGATGTTACTATCATCGAGGCATTGCTAAGTAACCTAAATGAGATGGTTGGGTGGTTTCTGGGGGATATCTGACAGGATTGCAATCAATAGATCTCCAGGATGTGGGAAATAGCCTATCTTACTGCAAACAAATTTAATATGCCTGGAGAAAGCAGTCAGGTTTGTCCGAAGCCATATACATTCAAGCCTTAAGTCTGGCTTACTGTTAGTTTAACATAAAATAGCTATATATGCAAAGAATATTATTTCTAAGTTAGTAACCTTAACAAAAATGTTGATTGTGCTAGATGGAATTCATGTCCCTCAGCTAGTAAAAAAAATTCAGTGAGATTCCAGGATAAGAAGTTCTCTTCCATTATCATGTCTCCATAATTTCCTTGTCGTCTTCTCCTGTCTTGAGAGAACATATGAAGAAAGGATGTGCTTCTGAGGGGAGAAAAGAGAAATGAACCAAGAGAGTTTAGTAGCTCAGATGGGCCCTCTGTACAGAGGGTTGTGACTTTTATGCCATGAATGGCTCGTTTGCACAATGTGGGTTTTCTCATATGGGCTCCATCTGCTGCAACCAGTTCTACACACAAAATCATGTATTGTGTTCATTAACATCTTAAATCTTGGTGCCTACTTTAATATTACAGTGTCATAGGTCACCTTCAGATGCCCTGGAGTGCCCCAGAACCTGTACTAATGGAGCACATTGGACACAGTGGTCTCAGCTGGATTTCCAGTCTTCCTCTTTGACAATCTTTTTATCTTCTTTCTTTCTTTTTTACTTGATTCATTAAATTTGCAGCTTTTTTTGGTAAGGTCTTATAAGCTGCACTGACACTCTACTCCCCTGCCTCAGTGGAGTAGTCGGGAGCTACATTTTTTTAAAGCCCAATCCTTTTTTTTTTTTTTTTTTTAAGATTAATTTATTTATTATGTATACAGTGTTCTGCCTGCATGTATGCCTGCATGCCAGAAGAGGGCGCCGTAAGTGGTTGTGAGCCACCATGTGATTGCTCGGAATTGAAATTAGGACCTCTGGAAGAGCAGTCAGTGCTCTTAACCTCTGAGCCATCTCTCCAGCCCTGGGAGAAACAGTTTTGTTCAGAGACATAGATGGAGGCTACCTTTCAAGAACCTTCAAACCATCCTACTTAAGTAGCTACAGAAAGAAACTGGGGTATGCTGAAAGTATAAAAAGAGACAGTACTCAGTACTTACTAAAGCACACAAAGACAATATTTAGCGTTTATGAAAACGGTAATAGGAAAATTTCATCTCTGTGTTAGAAGAGGGCACTACTGTTGATCTAAAATCTAAACTGTGTAAGAGAGAAAAGGGAAGATATAGACGTTGAGAAACATGAAAATGCTCTGTTTGAATAGCACAAGTATATAATTTTTGAGATGCATAAGGCGAGAAATTTGTTGACTACCGTGGAGGTTGTAAGTACAAACCTACACAAGACAACAGGCAGATTAGCTCACCCAAGTGCCGAGAAACTCTGCGCTATTATTTTTTTTTCTATTTTTTGAAAATGTTAGAATTTAATAAACCTCCCTCTGCAGCTTCAAGCCACCAGGACCCAGATGCCTCCAACACCCTTCATCTCCTCAGCTTTTATGCTCCAGAGTCCAGCCCTCACAATGACAGGCCACTTAGGGAACTTTCCGTTTCCCAGAACATTGCAGTAGCCCAATTGTACTACATCAAGGATGGGAGCGGCTACAGTCCTTTTTTTTTTTTTTTTTTTTTTTTTTTTTTGGTTCGTTTTAGCATTAACCAATATCTGCTCACTGACCAGTGTCCACAATTTATCCAGCTTGACAGTTGGGCAGGAGCTGTGGTTCCTCTTTAAGCGGTAAAGCCTCATACCTACATTCTAAAAGTAACTCAGATGGTATTTGTCAAAGCTGATCCTGTGATGATGCATGCCTCCAGCATCCCCTTGGGGGCTTGTCATGCTTACTGATGTGGCAGTGGCCATCACTTGTGTGGCCCCAGGCTTTCCAGGTCTTCATTAGTCTAAGTGGCATGGTGGCAGCCAAAAGAAAAGCAAAAGCCTGTATCTTTGGTTCATGAGTTATATAACGACAGAGAGCTAGCTGTCACCTGCTAAGGTTGTATTGTTATGTAAGTTTATTTACTTCAGCAAATGAAAGCTTTGACTCTAATGACATGTACATTTCAATGGATGACTGAAAGCATAGATATTGACTATGTGGTAAACTTTGAGGGAGCTAAATGTTTTGTTTACTAAAATCTCAGATTCTATACTTAATGAAGTAAGTCCAAGTTGATCTAAAAGTTTATTCCAGGGTGAGAAGGATATTATTATATGCTTTTAAAATTTATTTTATATAGAAATACTGTGAGACTCCTAGGAAACACAATCTTACCGCAAACTCTGTTCCTCTGGCTCTTACAATCTTTCTGTCCTCTCTTCTCTGAGGATCTCTGAGCCTTATGTGTGGGAGGTGTATTGTAGATGTATCTATTGGGACTGTGATTCACATTCCTGCCTTTTGATTGGTTGTGTTTTTTTGTAATGATCTTTGTCTGTTGCAAAAAGAGATTTCATTGGTGCAGAGGTGAGGACAACCCTGATATGTGGCTTCAAGGACAAATATTTAGAATGCAGTGAGGGATTACATGTGTTTAGTAAAGTGTCAGTTGTAGATTCTTCTCCAGGATCCATAACTTCATTAGCCCTGGGTAGTTGGCTAAGTTTCTGGTACCAGACACAACTGCCCTTCTGTTAACCAAGTATTAAGTCCAATTAGACAGCTATTGGTTATTGCCAAGATAAGATGCCACCACTGAACCCTTGGGATTATTATGCCACACTGGTCCTTAAAAACGTCCTTAGAAAGGACCAGCTTGGCATAACAATACTTACCATAGCAGAGTAGGACTGTTGAGTGTTGCCCTCTGAAAGCTTACATGGGACTTTCTGGTACCATGAAAGCTAGTCCTCAGAAAGGAGGCCTTCAGGTCAGTTCCAACTCATGCACCTCTGGGGCTGTGTCTGAAGTGCATGGTGTCTCCAGCAACAGGGAGGGATTTAAGACTGTCTATTGGAGAAATTATTTTGGCCACTCCACGTAGTTAAAAGGATATTTATTTAATGGCATAACTCACAAATTAAGTGAAAGGTAGGTCGCAGGGTCTTGGGAAGGTGTATCGCAGTCCAGCAGTGTTCTCCGGAGCTCTGCACAGTCCACCTTCACCATTCAGCGTCTGGCACAGAGAGTGCACCGAGAGAGCGCTGGCCCATCCAGCTCTTGGGTCTCCAGGCGCCTCCCCTCGCCCCGCCTCGTAGGCGTGACAGTTGCCAGAGTCTCAATGGGGGTTGGAACTTCCAGATCCAAGCTGGAATGGCTACCCACTACAACTGTCCACCTCTGGGCTGGGAATGGACAACCAAGACCAATAGCAGTAGCATGGAATGTTTTGGGGGCTCTGGGACAACCCTGACCAACAACTGAAAAGAGAGTTTCTTGTGACTCTTGTTAGTCCTTGGCTCTTACAGGGAGCATTTTTAGTACTGATAAGAAATCCTAATTTAAACTATGTATGCATGCATATTTATGTACCAACTTACATACCTTATAGGTATTTTTAGGTAGATAATTAATAGTAGAGTTTCTTATGCCTTTTTCTGACATCCTTACTGTAATAATTTCACCCTCTTCCCTTCTTCTTTTATATTTGTCTCCCCTCCTCCTCCATAATTAGGTCCACCCCCTCCCTTTCCATTTCCCCCAATCAGATCACTTGTACCCTGTTATTCTGCTCTCCACTGCTCCCTCACCCCACCCCCCAGCAATCATCTCTTTTTGCTTTCCTGGTTGATGTACCCAGTGACACTCCACTGAAGAAAACTTGTTTTCCATTTCCCATTAGGTAGCAGTTGCAAATAGCTCCTCAGTGAGAGGTGGAACTATCTAAACTTCCTGTTTGGTTGCTGAGATTTTGTCTGGTTTCAAGCTATGCAGGTCTTGTGCATGCTGGCACAGTCTCTGTGAGTTCCTATATGTGTGGACTTTCTGTTTGATTAGCACCACTTTTTAAAGCAAGCCCCACTTTTAAACCACATAAAAGAAATCAGCTTCCAGCCCCTTGAGCCTCCACCCCCTACCTAATACCTATGGCGACCTTGCATATGAGGAAGTTCCAGCAATGTAATCTAGTTTCTCCAATCTACTAAATTCAAATATGCCACACAAAAATATTTCGGATGTGAAAATCTGAATTGTTAAAATTATAAAATTATCATTTTAAATTCAGCATTTGAAGTACTAATGTGTTCTTTTGTGTTGTGTCTCTTGTTAGATCTGTTTTAGCAGATGGAACACTTAAGTATATGATAGGATTAAATGAAACATGAGTATCAATACTTCAGCCCTCATCAGATGGCAAAGTTTGATAAAACCGTAACAAAAATTTTAAGTTTAGTATCAGTGTATTTCCCAGCAAAGCTGATATATCTGAGTGGGATTCATCAAGAATGTAAGATAAGTAATGAGTATGATTTATTCTTTGAAGCAGATGGAGTTAGCTGGAGACAATGTAAGAAAAAAATAGCTTGAAGTTAAAAAAGAAAAAAAAGTATAATCCTCTATTCTATTGCTTTGTAGCTATTCCATTAAAAGTTCAAAGGGTGTAGACCATACAGTAGCAAGGTAGAATTTTGTATCTTTGATATTATCCTGTGATAAATGATGTAAACCTTCCAAATTGTTTGGCCATTTAAGCTTTCAGGAAAATATATGAAAAATACAGGACTACTTTGAGTTCTATTCTTCTTTAGTATTGTGTAGAGTATGGACAGGATTTTCTGATGTCCTTGGTGTAGAAAATAAGACTGGACAGTTTTAACATTCATAAGCTGACTGAGTCTAGGGAAGCAAATCAGAAATGTACTGTACATGCTGCAAGGATTTTGAAGGACTTTGCTTCCCTTAGTATCCCTGAGCTTTGCTTCTTGACTCGAGCAGTTTGGCTTGACTCTCTAAGCCTGTGTTGAACAAACTGGGACAAACTTTATATAACGGGAGGAAAGTGTTTTATTTAGAGTATTGCACAAAGCAGAGTTAGTTCTCTGGCCGCTGCAGCCTCCTGTCTTCTCAACACAGGCCCTTTTGATCCTTGTAATAATTAGACAAGGCTGCCAGGTCCTCCACTCATCTTCCTCTTTCCTTTCTTTTGTAGATGTTCTTCACAAATGTCCGATTGAAAATAACATATTGGTTTCAGAAAATGTGAAACGTGTTCTTATTCCCAAATCACTACTTTTTTCTTTTTAATAATTATTGCCATTATTATTTTTAACCTTAATTTATTTAGTGTGTGTGTGTGTGTGTGTGTGTGTGTGTGTGTGTGTAGAGGAGAGTATGGGCATGACATATGCAGAAGTCAGATGACAACTTGCAAGTGTCTATTTTCTTCTTCTGCCAGATGGGTTCTGTGGATGGAACTCAGCTCATCAGTCTTAGTGGTAAGCATCCTTGTCCATGAGCCATCTTGCTGGCCCCTCATTGCCTGTCCCTGCCACCAAGACCTTTAAACATGATCATTCTGACTAGATATGGCATGTGTTGGGGACAGCTCCCAAAGTCTCACCTCTATCTGAGAGCTATTGGGAATTGATGGCTATTGGGGGAGGGAGAGTCAAGATTTTGTTTTGTTTTTTACATAGCCCTTGATAGGTTGCCCATGTTCCAGCAGCTTGCTTTTGAAACCATACCTAGAAGTGTACAAATTGAAGCAATTGTGAAGTAATTAGCTATATATACAGATTAACCATAACAGGCATAAATTCTCAGGATAGTTTAAATTTGAGACCTGTTTAATATTGATAATATAAACAGAACATACTTTTTAAAAAATGTTTTAATTACATTAGAAGTGTTTATTTGTAAGTGAGAAGATAGTGACCCAAATATGATGTCCTAATCATTATTTGTCAAAGCAAACACCTATAGAATAAGGAAAGATAATTTTCCCCACCAATGCTATTCAGAATTAGAGTTCTGTGCTGAATAAATTCTTTAGATTCTGTCATTGATTTAATAATCTGGATATTTTTGATGCTAGTCTCAATTAGACTTTATTGCTAACATCAACACTCATTCTTTTCTTATTTAATAATGGGCTCCATGAAGAAGAAGATTGTCTACAGAAGCTGTATAGTTGCTTTACAAAAAAAAAAAAAATTAACATAGTCCTGATGAAGGGACTTTTGCTTCATTCTACACAGTAGCATATGGTGGTGGAAGTCAGGAAGAGGAAGAATTGAGCCAGAGGGCAAAAAGAAACATGCTTTAAAGAATTATGACGAGCTTTTAATTATGGTTCTGAAAAACATGTTATTATCTGACTAAACATGTAAGTGTAGTGGTCAAAATTGAAGCTAGGTTGTTCTGAAGTTGAGCTCTGTGGTGGCCAGTGTAAGTGGTTCATCTGAATGCAAAACTCCTGCTCAAGGCCGAGGTTTTCCCCCTAATATGCCCATTTCCTTTTATAATTGAACAGGGCTTTGGGTCCTGCATGTGGAGCAAATGAGAGCCTTTTCCCTGTGGTCTCTCTGGTGCCTCTTATTATCCACTCGAGGCATGCAGTAAAGGTCCAGAGCACGCAGCTGAATGATCACATCAGCTGTGTGTTATATCCATAAATACCACAGGACAAACTGTAGCACACATTTTATGCTCAATGTGGCTAATTGAATTCAAAATAGACTCACGAATCATAGCTGAAATGCATTTATTTCCCAAGTAAAAACTGAAACCAAAATTTGACAGTCTCGCCCTAATTTTTCTTGCAGTTTATTTGGGTGACAAAAAAAATAAGTCCTTCAGCCTTACTTTATTTGTGAAGAGCTTTTAAGATGACAGGTTGAATCCCCTACCTTCCTTGCTACTTTTGAAAAAAGTACACATTATAGTTATTATAGAAATGTGATTTAAGCCAGGCGGTGGTGGCACACGCCTTTAATCCCAGCACACGGGAGGCAGAGGCAGGCAGATCTCTGTGAGTTCGAGGCCAGCCTGAAAGAAATGTGATTTAAGAGAAGACTCAGTCATAAATTGATGAGCACAGTTATCAAAATAGGCTGGGATTAAATTGTAGTGTATCTTCATGTTAATGGAAATGCAAGTGTTTATATGTAAAACAAAGACAACTGGACTGATTTTCATATTGCCATATAGAACATTTTACTATGGTTCCTATCCATATAGCACATCAGAATTTTATTTATTCTACAAGTTTCTGATGTTTGCTTAGTGGATCTCTTCTCTCAGGATTTAGTCTTTAAGCATTTGTTTTAATTACTCATTTTCCAATCTGTTTGCTCTACTTTGGTTTTTTTGTCATTAATTAAATATATCTATATTTTTCAATTCCTGAAATATGGTACCTGGGACATTATCTTCATTCTCTAGTTGCATAATAAAATAACTTGCCTCATTTTCCCTGTAAACAATGTTGAGTGCTGAGGCTTGATGTATTGTTTTGTTCTGCTCCATTGTCTAGTAATATGATAAACTTCTTATAAACTTCTTCCAGCCTTGAGATAAGATGGAAGAAAAATGAAAGGTCTGTAATCATGAGAACATTTGGGAGTATAAAAAGCCATGTCAGAATTTGGATTTTAAAACACAGATTGAAAGGGCTCTGTTCTTTAAAAGAGCTAAATAAACAGTATTAAAGGGAAATATAGAAACACCATGTGAAATACGTGCTGTGACTCTTAGGGAAGATGCTTTCTGAATTCGAGGAACTTGACAGGTTTTATCCTGTTCTTCTATCGTGAGCAGGGTCAGTCATGACAGAAACATCCTGTCTTTGTTCTTTCTGATTTGATTTTGTTTCCTTGAAATCTCTTCACTTAACACAATTCAGATGAAAATATTCTAGAAAACACGAGGAAGAAGATTCTGTCTGTCCATCAACACTTCTACTGAACACCTAATATGTCAGCTTATGCTTACTTGAAATACAATTCTCCACCTCAGGGAGGTATAATCTAGAAATTTCACCTGAGTTTCATACATATTTGCTTTTCCAATTTAGAAAGGTCCAAATTAGTGGGCTCTGTTCATGTACCAAAATAATCCTAAACTCGTCAATACTCTTGGGGCTACACAATACTTTCTTTTTTCCTCTTGCATTGCCCATTTTCACAATCTTATTTTTATTCTTCTCTCTCTCACTTTTAATTTTACACTTTTCCCCCTTTCACGTTTTAAAGTTCACTCACCTGTTCTTACTTCCTTTCCTCTGCACCTGCCGCTTGGACATTCACTCTTCTCGGTCACACATTGCTTAAGAATCATGGTGCATCCCTACACACTGCAGATGTCAGAAGGGCAAGGCACGTTTGTGGCAAGCCTAGACTGCATAGTAAAACAAAACAAAAACAGAACAAAATTTTAAAAATGCTTAAGAAAATACAGATGGTTCTGTATTTGGCACCGTTCAACTGTGTGATGGTATAGAGTGAAAGAATGTCCATTTTCATTTTCTGTACATCCTGTATAATGATCTTCACTGTTGCCCATCAGAGGGAGGAAGACATTTTGCTCAAACCATAGAGACTATGGTGTATTGTACTTGTAATCTGTGACATTAGTAGGATAAATGCACTAAAAGCATTTTAGATTTACCCTAGAAATCCATTGGAAATTAATTAGCATCAGAAACAAAATAATATAATTTGGTTAGGGCAGGGCCAAAACAATTGACATCACTTAAGTAAATTTTGTCACAAAGTTGTCTAGGTGATACATATGTTCATATAATCATGTATGTTCACATTATATTATTATTGAATGAGTTAAATTTAAACAGAAAATCCATGAATAAAGGGGGAAAGCTGGAGAGATGGCTCATCATTTAAGAGTGAGTACGGCTCTTGAAGAGGACCAAGGTTCAGTTTCCAGCACCCATACTTCATGAATGACAACTGCCTGTGACCCCAGTTCCAGAGAGATAGAAAACTTCTGGCCTCTGAGGTCACTGTACTCACTATATGCACATGCTCCTGCAACATACATATATGCAATTGAAAATAAAAATAAACCTTAAAAAACTATGTCTTAGGCCGGGTGGTGGTGGTGCATGCCTTTAATCCCAGCACTTGGGAGGCAGAGGCAGGCGGATCTCTGTGAGTTCGAGGCCAGCCTGGGCTACCAAGTGAGTTCCAGGAAAGGCGCAAAGCTACATAGAGAAACTCTGTCTCGAAAAAACCAAAAAAACAAAACAAAACAAAAAAAACAAAAACAAACTATGTTTTAGACGGGGCATAGTTGCACATGTCAATTAATGCCAGCACTCAGGAGGCAGAAGCAGGTGAGTCTCTGAATTCAAGACTGACCTCATTATATAGCAAGGTCCAGACCACTAAGGGCTACACTCTGTCTCAAAGAAAAATCAAGGAAACTTCACAGTAATAAATTATTTATCAGAATTTTGAAGTACCATGTGATGAGGCTGAAAAGAGGCATTTACACATAGTAAAGAAAGCACATAAAAGAAGCCCCCTTTTTTTCTTTGTCTAATACATTTTGTTCTCCATACCTCTGAAATCTCAAAGATAGACATTACCAAATTATACTCACAGAATGACTCTGGCTTATCAATTATTCTTTTTATTTTTTTAAATAAGCTGGGTAGCGGTGGTGCATATCTTTAATCCCAGTACTAGGGAGGCAGAGGCAGGTGAACCTCTGTGAGTTCAAGGACAGCCTGGTCTACAAAGTGAGTTCTTGGACAGCCAGGGCTACAGAGAAACCCTGTCTCAAAATACAAAAAGAAAGAAAGAAAGAAAGAAAGAAAGAAAGAAAGAAAGAAACAAACAAACAAACAAAGAAACAAACAAAGAAACAAACAAAGAAACAAACAAAGAAACAAACAAAGAAACAAACAAAGAAACAAAGAAAAAGAATGAGCTAGGCAATGGTGGCCTATGCTTTTTTAATCCTAGCACTTGGAAGGCAGAGGCAGGTAGATCTCTGAGTTTGAGGCCAACCTGGTCTACAAAGCTGGTTTTAGGACAGCCAGGGCTACACAGAGAAACCCTGTCTCAGTAGATAGATAGATAGATAGATAGATAGATAGATAGATAGATAGATAGATAGATAGATAGATGATAGATAGATAAAAATAATCTAAGAATGCCAAGAAACTCTGCTAAATCTCATTAAAAAAAAGAGCAAATGATAATGTAATTGTTATGGTTTAGCGATGTTTTGACCATGACTCCCAGAAAGTCATCTGGAAATTCAGGGTGGTAACATTCAGTGGTAGAACTTCTCAGAATGGAGGCATTGTAAAAAGTGTTAGGGTTTTGGTCATGCTGCCCTCGGAAGGGATCATGTCTTTTGCATGGCATCCTGGTTTCCATGAAACTGGATTATCATGTGAAGAATACACCTGTCCTCAGAATCTCTTTAGATTCTTGTCTCATGATAATACTCTATGCATGCATGTGTCTGCCATTATGATACCATCTAGCATGAATCCCTTGCCAGAAACCAGACACAAATTGAGACAGAATAAGTTTCTTTCCTTTAAAATATTTTTTCATACAATATATTTTGATCATGATTTTGCCTCCTTTGACTCCTCCCAGATCCTACCTTCTTCCCTACCCAGTCAAATTTATGTACTCTCTCTTTCTCTAGTTCATAAAAAACACAAAAAGACAAAAATAAAAAAAATAAACTAAACAAACTATAAGACAAAGAATGCCAAAACAAAACAAAATGCAAAAAAAAAAAAATGGCTCACAAACCAACCATGAAGTTAGTTTCATGTTGACCAACAACTACTCCTGGGCATGGGGCTTGCCCTGGAGTGTGGCTGATATACCCAGTGACGCTCCATTGTAGAAAACTGATTTTTACCATTGACAGTAGGTGTCAATTGCAAGTGCTTTTCAGTTGAGGATGGGACCCTTTGTCCCCTCTTCCCCTCTCTGTGCTGGGACCCTGTACAGCTTGCACCTGTGTAGATCTTGTGTGTGCTGCCACAGTCCCTCTGAGTTCATCTGTGCATCACTCCTGTTGTGTATGTGTGGGAGACCAGCCCCCATGCTTATTTAGCCCAGGAACTCTTGACGATTGAGGGATATGAGACTCAGTGAGAAACAGAGGGAGGGAGAGAAAACACAGGATAGACTTGGGTTGGCCTGGATCCTTATCCAAATGGGCCCAGAACTTAATTCCAAAAGGCTATATATAACAATGCCAAGGGGTGGAGCAAAAGACCTCCCCCTTGCTAGTTAGACCCTTACAAACACCTGGTACCCAGGCCCATGGTCCCATCAACCTCCCATGAAGTCTTGCTGGGTACAGCCACTAGGAAACCTAGTGGGCTTCAACATGTATGGAAGACACCATTTCCTTGGAGTCACCCATTATCTCTAGCTCTCAAAATCCTTCTTTCCCTCTTATGCATAGATCCCTGAGCCTCAGGGGAGGGGTTTGCTAAAGATCATTTTGGACTGGGTGCTCCAAAACTTTTACTGTCTGCACATTGTCCACTTGTGGGACTCTGTGTCAATTTTCATTTCCTGTAACAGGAGACTTTTCTGATGCATGTTGATAAAGGCACTAGTCTATGGGTATAGCAATATGTCATTAGAAGTCATTTTATTGCTCCGTTTCCTTAGCAGAAATATTGGGTTTTTCCTATAGACCCGTGACCTACTTAGTCTCAGGTTCTTGTCCAATTTATCCTTGTAATGTATATGTTCTACCTCATAGAGTGGGGATTAAATCCAATCAAAAATGGTTGCTTATTTCCTTAACATTTTCATCACTATCATGCCAGTAGATCTTATATGTGGGTCACTCACTGTTATAGGCTACAGGGTTTGTAGCTGGTTGATACTGAGGATTGCTTTTCTCTTCAAGTAACTTGCAGAGTACCCTCCAGCACCATGAATACTAATTAGTAAAGGCAAAGCTTCTGGTTGGGCACCAGCTCAGCTTTTCCATGTTCAGTAATGTATGTAAGTGTTGTCTTTGGCAATAGGGTATTATCACCAACTTTGAGGATTTTTATGGCAGTAAGAATGGACCGAGACAAACATCACATATTGTCACCCATCTGTGATTCCTAGCTTTCAGATGTGAGTGTAAAACATGCAGTAGCAGCAGAAACCAGGAAAGTAAAGGGGGACAGAGGAGCAATTGAGAGGGAAATAGCAAGGTTTAGGAGCTACTGAGAGGGTGATAGGAAACATAGTGTAGGGGCTTTAGTTAAAGAGGGGAGAGTATCTCAATCAGTGCTGTAGAGAGGTGCCATGACCACAGCAACTCACATAAATAAAAGCATTTGATTGGGGCTTGCTTACAGTTTCAGGTTTCGTTAATTACCATCATGATGGGGAGCCTGGTGGCACACGGGCAGACATAGTGCTAGAGAAGTAACTGAGACTTCTTCATCCAGATCTGCAGGTAGCTGGAAGAGAGGGAGACTCGGGCTTGGCATGGGCTTTTGAAACCTCAAACCTCACCCCCAGTGACATGCTTCCAACAACAAGGCCATCCCCCCTAATTATTTGAAACAGTACCATTCTCTGATGACCAAGCATTTAAGTCTAAGAGCCTATGTTGCCCATTCCTATTTAAACCACCATAAGAGGGATAGGAACCAAAGAAAGGGAAAAGAGAGTAAAACAAAACAACAGTAAGGTTGTCTGGAAAAGTCATGTCTTCATATTACTATCATCTATCTATCTATCTATCTATCTATCTATCTATCTATCTATCCATCTATCCATCCACCAATCTATCCATCAATCTATCATCTATCTATCCATTCACTCATCTATCCATCCACCCATCTATCAGCATGTATGTATGTATGTATGCATGTATGTATGTATGTATCTATCTATCTATTTATCTATCTATCTATCAATCAATCATCTGTCTATCTAAATACAACAAGTCTGTTTATACATGTATAGTTTAAATAGAATTTTTCCATCTGGGATGACAGTGTTCTTCTTGAGAACCATATACTGCCTAACAGAAATACCCAACATCAGGCATGAGAAGTCCTCTTTAAAGCTGTTGTTCAGGACTGTACAAGAGACTCCCAAAATATTTTAGGTTATTGTTGTTGCCTTCTACCTGAGGTAGAAGGTAAGTCCACATTGTTGACTTTGGACATCCAACCCAGAAGACATGAAGTGTATCTGATCTGACAGCTTCCTCTCTGAGGACTAGCTTTCATTTCATGATACCAGAAGGAACCATGCAAGCTTCCAGGAGAAAGAAGCAAACAGTAGTCCTACCCGGCTCTGGCACTTATGAAACACCACAAAACCCAGCATGGCACAATTACCCTAATGGTGAGATAGTGGCATGTATATCTTGGTGGTAACCAACAGCCCTCTAACACAGAAACTCAAACCTATAGGGCACTGAATTGACTATAAAAATAGCAAAACATAAATTATACTTATCTTTTTATTAGATTTATCAAAACATCTATCCTGATAGTGTGACAGGAAAAGAAAGGTCTGCATATTTGCAATGTAATTCTCTTCTGTGTGTGTTTTTTGAGACAGGATTTCTTTTCATAGCCCTAGCTGTCCTGGAACTCATACTGTAGACCAGGCTGTCTTCAAACTCATGGAGATTTGAGTGCTGGGATTAAAGGCATAGCCACCACTACTGGGATCTATTTTTGTTTGTTTGTTTATTTATTTTTTTGGAGAGGAAAGGATTTATTTGGCTTGTACTTCCATATACACGACACATCCTAGTCCATCACTGAAGGAAGTTAGGACAGAAACCCAAGCATGGCAGAATCCTGAAGGTAAGAGCTGATGCAGAGGCCATGGAGGGGTGCAGCTTACTAGCCTACTCATCATGGCTTGCTCAGCCTGCTTTCTTAAAACACCAGGACCACCAGCCCATGGATAGTACTACTCACATTGGCCTGAGTCCTCCCCAATCAATCACTAATTAAGAAATTTCCTACAGGCTTGCCTACAGTCAACCTTTGCTTTTCTCTTATAGAAAATGAAACTTGAACATTTATTTAAAATGTAGATTGTCAGAAGATTCTTCATGTATACCCCTTTCTGATTGGCAGTTAATGATTTATGAAACTTTATTAAAGAGACTGAAAGAAAAGCCACTCAAAGGAATTATTAGACCAGATTATGTGACTGGATCATTCTTTCAAGCCATTCAGACCAGAGTTGGAGCAGGGGTGTGGATCTGGGGGAGAAGGGAGGTGGGGGAAGATTGAGAGGAGGGGAGGGAGGGGAAATGGCAGTCGGGATGTAATATATGAAAGAATAACAAGATAACATTAAAAATGCATAACAGAAATATAAAGTTAATGTCTGATATTAGTCTGTACCTGGATTTTTAGTCCAGTAAGACCAGGGATATGAATAAAAAAGAGAACATTATAATTCTTATTTATCTACTCTCCACTATTGTTCTAGCCATAGTATTAGCTAAATATCAGCAGGTACATGCACACACACACACACACACAGAGAGAGAGAGAGAGAGAGAGAGAGAGAGAGAGAGAGAGAGAGAGAGAGAGAGAAGGGATAATAAGAACAGAGAAGACAATGAGTGAGAAAACACTGTGGAGAGATAAAGAAATCAAGAGATAGTGCACATGCTGGAACCACCATCAGGACATAGAAGTTTGGAGACCTGTTTGCAGTACATGATAGAAATGTGAACAAGTTCTACCATGTCCAAAAACACAGAAATGAAGTACTTAAGGATAAATCTGTCAAAATATGAAAAGCATTTATGGTGAAAGTTCCAAACAATAACAAGAACAGCTGAATAAGGAATGACAGTGGGGGAATTGGCTCTGATCCTTTGTCTGAAGACTTGGTAAGATGTCAGCTCTTCACAAACTGCTGTATAGAGTCAGCTCAATCCTTATTTAAACACAAGCATACTAACTGTATGGACATTGACAATTTTATCCTGGAATTTAAATACAAGTGCAGAGAATCCAAATTTGTCAAATAAACAGGACTGGGAAGCAGAGATAGTTAAGTATCTTGGGTTTTCTGGCTAGCTAGACAAATGTATTTGGAGAGTTTCAGACCAATGAGAGACCCTGTCTCCAAAGAACATGGGAAGTCCCAGAGAAAGAATACCCAAGGTTGCCCACTGATAGCAATGCAAAACTTCACACACACAGACACACACACACACAGACACACACACACACACACACAAAACTAGCTATTGTTTCTTTCAACTTATATGACTTTTAGAGAAAAGCAAAATACCTAGGATCAAACATCCAGTGGATGTTAGAAATAGAGATATCAGGAATGGAATTAACAACTGGAATTTTGAGATTATATATGTGTGTGTGTGTGTGTGTGTGTGTGTGTGTGTGTGTGTGTGTGTGATATAATGTATATATGTATATATAATTATCTTGAATATGTATTCACTACAAAAATATGCTCAAGATCATTAAGCTCTCTATTTAAAAGTAATGAATGTTCTTCTATATAAATTGGCTCTCAGCAGTCCTAAGACCATAAACAGAATTACAATCTCTGTTTTGTACATGAGAACTATTTTTAGTTAACTAAAACCATGTCACGTCCCTGTCTTAAACACACCTCCACACCATGCTTCATCTAGGGTTATATGGATATTCTAATGAAACTAGCCTGTCTATTGTTCTCCATACTGGAAATCTGTGAAATTCATTTCTTTATTGTGCTCACTAAATGAGCATTTCAGTAAATTGTCACATTTCAATAAATTGACATTTCTTTTGAGGGCAATTTCTCCTAAGGCTCCTGAGCTTATTCCTACTCTCTGTGCATTTTTTTCCTGCTTTATTCTGTTTCTAGACATCATTGAATTTTCTCTTTGCTATCAAAATTGTTTTTATAGCATGTCTGAGCCTCTACCTGTCATCATTCCAATCACATACTTTTGTCAGGTTAATATTCGCAGGCAAGCACTATAGGTATGAGTCTGGTTATGGTATTTATTAGATATATATCTCAAGAAATTCAATCTCTATTAGATTTCTCTTTCACAAAATTCATTCATCCACTTAGTGAATAAATTTTTATTAAACATTCATTGATTGGCAGTGGATCTAGGTCCTTTGGTGATGGGACCAGATCTCTGTTTTTTTTCAGAGATTACTTTCTAGTGATGAGAGGAAAAGATGAAACAAGTATAAAATAAGACCAATAATTTTAGATGCTTGTTAAGTTCTCTGGAGAAACTATATTGGGATATGATGATATAAAATGCTTAGGTAGTTTGAGTAAAGAGAATTTGTTTAATTAGTTTAGATTTAGTAAGTAGTCAAAAGGCTCTCCTGATATTTTCAGTGGGATCCATTAAAAGAATATGCTTGTCGTATTACAGTTGTGAGCAGATGTGGGAGGACTCATTCTAGGAGGGATATAATAAATACAAATGTCTTCAGGTGAGAAAGAGTTTGATAGGAAGAAAAAAGGCCAGTTTGGCTAGTGTGGTAGGTCAATGAAACCAGAGAGGGAGAGGATGGAAATGAGCTCAGGGAGCTAGCCTCAGCTTGCCCAAGACCTTCTGGAACACGGAGCTCTGCTGTTTGACTGTTAAATGTGACAGAAAACAAATGGAGAAATTTAAGCTGTGTGTTTAACTGATGGGTTTTATGTATATTAAAAGCAACCCTCATACAAAGGAATCTATTAAGAGAATGAAAAAGAGACAAAAATATTATCAATCACACAAAATATAAAACAAGTGTACATAAGGATAGAATGGTAGTGGTAGACATGTTGAAAATTGCATACATTTGAACACTTTTTGTTTGTTTGTTTGTTTGTTTGTGACGTGGTTTCTCTGTGTAGCTTTGCACCTTTCCTGGAACTCACTTGGTAGCCTAGGCTAGCCTCAAACTCACAGAGATCTGCCTGGCTCTGCCTCCTGAGTGCTGGGATTAAAGGCGTGCGCCACTACCGCTAGGCTTGAACACTTTTTAATGCTGCTCTTTCAGGATTTGCTATTGTATAAAGGCAAGTAAAGGGAAGAAAACTGTGTATTATGTTAAAATATTGGCCTCAGCAGCTGGGGCGTGAGGGTGATATACTTCAATTAATTGACAAAGAATCAAAATAAGTCACTTTTGTGAAGGGATTCTAGAATCTGGCTTTGAACACATTAGCCATGAGGCACCTACAAAATATTCACCTGGATTCCTGAGCATAAATATGACAAAAGGCAACATTTGATAGCAGATTCTTGGGCTCGGGACAGTAGTTAAGACCCCTGACATAAATTAGGAGCCATCATAAAGTGTATAGAATATTAAAATCCATAGTCACTGAAGATACTACATGGTTACGGAGCATAGAGTAGGCACAGAACTGAGCCCTTGGGCATTCAAAATATAGATTCTGACCAGGAAAATGGCTGAGACAGTTGAAAACTGACAACACAGCTGCCGAAATGAGAGTTTGACAAAGGAAAGAACCATCAAATATGGTCACTCTTGTAAGTGCAACAATGAATGTTTTAGGAGATCATGGCACACACTGTTTTAGTGGAGAGCAGGATGAAGTAGGCACAGAATTTATAAAGTTATAATTCAATATATCATTGTACCATGGATGAAGAAAACTTCCTGAGAGCCATACCACATAGAAAAAAAATTTCCTAAAATCCTAGAGAATTAGGTTTTGACTGATAGTATCTTTTTGAATAGGTTTAAATAATAGTAAATAGCAGAATTTAGGAGGCAGTTTTGACAAGTTAGATTGGGGCTTCTTCAGCTGAATGAAAGGAACGACAAGAACTTCCCCTTAAAAAATGGGTTAGGATAGGAAAAGGTAAGAGCTAGCATTGTTGGTATGGCTGATAAACAAAAAAACACAGGTTGATGTATCAAGGCACAAAGCATGCTACTATTGTCAAAAAGACAGAATTACAGCAAATAATCTAGATCTAGTTGGCTCTTATTTGCAATTCATGCATCCAGCAAGCCCATTCTACAGCATAGAATGTGAGTTCCCACTGAACAACAGCTGTCAGGTGGGAACACAGAAGCCGAACAGCAGCAAAGGCTTATAAGTTAACATAGGATGCTTTGTAAGGAAAGCCAATTTTACTAGGTGTATCTGCTTCCTCAGGGTGGCAGTTTGACATATTCTATGGCATTCAGCATCAGGGATATTGGATATCGTTTGGATTTGGTCTGGTCTTTTGGAGTTTAGAACAGAGTCTCAGGTCACAATAATGGTCTTTCATAATTCTTTTTAATACTGTAAGATTTTTTAGTTATTTGTGAAATTAAGGCAGTACCATACATAAAATTACATATAGCCTCTTTTTCTTCTTAGTGGAGACAGGGAAATAGAGAAAAAGGCATCTGGGAATCTAAATTATTGGGAGTGTGTTCAGAAGTGCTCTAAATTGATAAGGACATTCCTTGTCTAGGGAAGTGACTCTTCTAGTTCAAAGTTTCTAATTCATGAAACTCTTGAGTGAGGTTAAAATCTGCTGTTGTGTAAAAAACTATAATGAAGGAAATTTACCTAAATCTCTGTTTTTCTTTATTTGTTCTGTGCTAACTTTGTAGTGACACTTATGTAATCCTAACGTATATGCAAATTTATGTTAATGACATAACTGATGCTTAGAATCGAAATTGACAGTGGGGTAAAAACAATGTATCCTGAGGAAAGCTTTATTAATGTTGGCCTTTCAGAAAGGAATCTTGAAATATCAATGGAATTACTCATAGATCCAGGGTGTTCAGTTCATGTGGATTGAGTCTATGGGGATTTTGTTTTATATCCATTTGGCATCCATCACTGAGCTTATAATAGATATGAACAAAGAGGCTTCTCAAAAAATATACTTTTAAAAATTAATAGACTTACTTTCCATTCCTGCCCTTCAAAACTCTCTACTCTTTTCTCCTTAAGTAGTGAGAGAAGAATATAATTTAGTTTGACTTTGCCTTTCATCAGTGGTAGGCTAGCTTTTGCATTCTAACACTCTGTTCATAGAACCAACTTGAAAATCCTGGACAAAACTGAACTTTCAGAATATTTATTCCATAGAAACTGAGGCTAATATTTTTTGTGTTATTGGTATGAGATGCGTAGACACTTCCATTTCAGGATTAGTAAACACAAAGCCAAGTTATAGAACCTGAGCTGGCAGGATGAAGTGCTAATAAAAGTTTCTGCTCAAGAACAGGGTGAAGGGAAAGGGGTCTTGAAAAGCAATGTAGGGAAAGGACATAAAACACAGCATTGATGAAGCCAGAGAGACAAATTTGCTCCAAATCAAAGGAAGACATAAACCCTCCTCTTGGGTTCTTGGAGTGGTCCAGGCTCTGAAAGTTTTAGAAGTCATCAGGAAGTTTTTTGTTTGTTTGTTTGTTTGTTTGTTTTTAAAGAAAATATATTCTCTGGGTTTTAAGGAATACTTATTTTATGTAACATATAGGTAAAAGGCCAGTTCATTTTGGGGGATATGGTGATATTTCCCTGGGCCTCATAGGTTTTGTCTCTGTGTTAGGAGTAGAAGAATAAAGGATTAAAAGACAGTCACAATCTAGATATTTTTGACAAGGGAGAGACTTGATTTTGACTTCTATAGGTAATTTAACATAAACAGAAAGTCCTACATTCTAGTAGTCAATTGTCCCTGCATGTGTCCCTGTGTGTGTGTGTGTGTGTGTGTGTGTGTACATATTGTGTGTGATGTATAATTCATTTTAGGTCTTAGACTCTTGGAAAGTAGGTGGAGTTTTTAAGAAGATATTGATTTATTACACCCTGGATATTAGAAAGATTATTCTAGATTAATTGAATCCCTAAGCAAATAACAGATTTTGTTCCTGATTTGTATGTTTTTCTTCTCAATACATTTCTTAATGCACATACATTTTTACGCCCACACATCCTAGCTACCGTCTTATTTGGTTCCCTTCATTGTGTATTTCATTGTAGCAGATGCAATGCTATATGCAATGGTGGTGTGATCTAATCATCTTACCAGCCTCCACAGTTGTACTGTTGTGTGTGCTAAGCATGGTGAACACATGCCTCCATTTATTGCTATGTATATGGCTTTCTTTTGCTGTATTTTTTTAAATCAAAAATGCTTACATATAGATTGTCTGTTGTGGGAACATCATAAGAACACGATATGGATTTCCTGATCCTGAACTTACTGCAGCTGTAGTTACCTGTACTAAACCTACATAAAATTAGGCCGGACAAAACCCTGGCAGAGATGGAGTAGATGATCCTCAGGCCCACCACCTACTGAGAAGAAAGTGGCTATGCTGGGCTGAGGGAGGGAAGAAAATTCTTTACTGAGGATATGGCTATAGGTACACTTCTCAAGTTCCAGGGGGGACTCACAGAACTTAGTGGGTTGTCAAAAAAATACATAAAGTAGGGAGGGGCAATTATAGGAGATGTATTAGGGGAGTTGGGGAAAATTAGGGGTAGATATTGATTATATTTCATTGTGCACATGTATGACATTCTCAATTTTTTAAAAAATATCTAAATTGATATTTCTACAAATGTGACTGGAAAAGTAGATGTTTAATTACACACTTTGTATAAAATATTCCAAAGAACCAACTAGGGATTAATATTGCATTATAGATTTATGTAGTTTTGAAACACATTGATAGGTTGCACAAACTAAAGTAAAAATACATGCAAAAGTAGGCCAAAAAAAAAAAAAAAAAGAAAAAGAAAAAACAGAAAGACAAAAGCAGCTCTGGCTTCCAGAAAAGCAAATATTAAAGCAATTCTTTCCAAAAGAAATTGCATACTTTAAGCAAAATCAATATACAAGGCAAGCACACGTATAGGCACATGCACACAGAGAGCTATGTGGAAGTGTTTGAGAGTGACCAAGAGCAGGAAAGACACTGGAAGAAATTCATTTCTTGAAAGAATGAATGTTGAGTGAAAGTTGCTGTGGAGGGATGTTCTGTGGTTAGAGCTCATACAGAGAGCTGCAGCTCCATCACCTGAGGAGGCCATGTTGGATCACAGAGTTGAAAAGCAGTTGGCAATTGTGAGAAGCTGCACCAGACACAAGAGAACAGTGCAATCAGGAGCTCTCACGTCTGCATCTACCACCTGAAGCCTTTGGCAGGCCTCTGCTGTGCGCGTGGATGGAACATGCTCTAGGGAGTGTGGTGGAACAATGACTCAATGAAAGGTCCTGAAGAGAAATTCTGCAGCTGATCTCTGTAGGGAAAGAGCAATTGGCATTGGTCATATCAAATTAGAGAGACTCTGAGACTCAGCTAAAAATTAAAATAGATCATTCATTCCAAAGCCTAAAAGCAGGTTTTGGCAAGGTCAAGAATATTATTGGCTGGCAGAACAAAACCTCAAGAAATTGTTAGAGAAAGATGGAAGAAACCAGACTTTAGTATACCAAAATAAGAAAATATGATGCAGGAGAAAAAAGCATTAATAGAACAGAACAAGTTATCTTCATATTGGAATTATCAGTCATGGGAAATTCAATTACCATGATAAATGTAAAATCAAATATACAGTGGAAGGTATTTTGAGAGATGGACAGTTGAGGTTGAAGGGATGGCTCAGTGACTGTTTGCTGTGCCCTTCAGCACCCAAGTAAACTCTGAGTGTGGGAGACCACTTCTCAAACTCCAGCACTAAAGATGGAAATGGGAGGTTAATGGGGACTTTCAAGGCCATCTTGCCTAGTGGAAAAGACAAACTGCAGGTTCATTGAAGAGACACTGTTTTGGATAATAAGGCAAGGAGCAAGAGAGGAAGACACCCAGTATCAACCTCTGACCTCAACATGCACATCCATATATTTACACATGCATGCATATATCACACATCTACCAGAAAAGAAGAGAGAGACAGAGACAGAGAGAAAGAGAGAAACAGAGAGACGAAGAATTTAGTAAATTATGTGGAGATTTTTCAAAAGAACTAGCTGGGAAGTAAGCAATTAGAAAATTAGTGTGGGCTGCTAGGCCCCAGGTGGAGCTCCGGGAGTCTAATTAGTGAGAAAGAGGAGGGTTTATATGAGCGACAATTGTTGAAACCGAGGATGGATAAAGCACAGGGACAAATAGCCAAACGAATGGAAACACATGAACTATGAACCAAAGGCTGAGGGGGCCCCAACTGGATCAGGCCCTCTGAATAGGTGAGACAGTTGATTGGCTTGATCTGTTTTGGGAGGCATCTAGGCAGTGGGACTGGGTCCTATGCTCATTGCATGAGTTGGTTGTTTGAAACCTGGGGCTTATGCAGGGACGCTTGGCTCAGTCTGGGAGGAGGGGACTGGACCTGCCTGGACTGAGTCTACCAGGTCCATCTCAGTCCTTGGGGGAGGCTTTGCCCTGGAGGAGGTGGGGAGGGGGGGTGGACTGGGGGGGAAGGGGAGGGGGGCAGGAGGGGGGAGAACAAGGGAATCCGTGGCTGATATGTAGAACTGAATGGTATTGTAAAATAAAATAAAAGGAAAAAAAATTGAAAACATAACTGAAGAGCTTAATATCAAAAAAGAAAAAATAGGAAACCATGAACTTGATGACTAATAAAAAGAAATTAGCCAAACCAGCATAGTATCTTTTCTGTGATCAAATATTCAGAAAAACACAACTTAAAAAAGGAGGGATTCCTTTTTGCTTAGTTTGATGGTACAGCCCACCATGATGGGAAAATCAAGGCCATAGGAGCTTGAAGCAGCTTGACATTGCATTGACTGTCAGGGAGAAGAGAACAATGGATGCTACTGCTTGGCTTGCTTTCTCCTTTTTTATTCAGCCCAGGACCCTAGTTCATGGAAGGTTACCACTCACTCTTAGAGTTGGTCTTTCTGCCTCAATGAACCAAATCAAGATGATCCCTTACAGGGGTGTATGGAAATTTGTCTCCTAGTTCATTCTAGGGGATGTTAATGTGACAATCAGTATTAAGTATCAAAAATGAAGAGGAAAATGTCAATAGACTTGGTTATATAAGTGAAAACATAAAATGTCTCATAAGCACATAAATAGAAGTTCAGATAATGAAAAATTTAGTGATAAAAAATGTTTGGGAAGATATTTACTGAAATAAAGCTTAGATTTGATTAGTCACAATTGCTAGAAGATCTGAAAATCTCACCTAACTCTAACATATTAGCACAAAGAAAATAATATTTAGTTATGCTGTACTTAACAAGGTAGAATGAGGATATTTTCAAATGAACTAGGGTTCAGATGAAAAGCTGACATAGTAGGTTCTATTGATTACCAAGGACAGATACTTAATATCATCAATTATTCCCCAGATTAAGGGAGAAAGGAGTGGAGAACCAAGGATCAAATAGCAGGAGATTAATGAAAAACAAATAGCAAGCCAGTAGCTTAAGTCCAATTAGGTTTGTCACCACATTAAAACTAGATAGACAAAAGGTTATAATTAAAAGACAGTTTATCAAACTGGATGAATAATAAAACCAGTTATGTGTCATTTAATTGGACAGAATAAAAGTAAAAGCATACTGGAATAAGATAATAGGAAAAATATATTAGAAAAATTTGAAATATATGGAAATTGGTGTGACTAAATTATCACAGTAGACTTCAAGACAGAAATAGAGTGCTAGTTAGTTTTAAAACATTATTACAGATGACAGGTAAAAGGGATGAGGGGGCAATAATCCTCTGAGGGGTGAATATTCTGTCTTGGAAATATATAGAGTTCCTGGGATCCAGATGCTACCTATTTTCATTCTTCTAGCCATCTTCCTGGCAACTTTCAACTTTCATGGCCCTGAAGGGCGGATCACTTGACATGCAAATGGGATTAAAATGAAATCAGCAGTTATCTGGAAGTTACTCTGACAGCCATTGGAAATCCATCCCAGAGTTCTAGCCTACCTCAGGAAGAGTTTCTGAAGTTAGGCACTCAATTCTCAAAGATAAATAAGTTTGGGGTAGGCCCTTCTCAGGGTAACAACCTCAATTCCTAAGAGTTCCATAACCTCCTGTATAGTGCCCCTTGATGGGGGCCAGGCCTTTAGCAAGGGAGATGGTGGGAGATATTTCATATTCAAATCAAAACCTCTGGCTCTCAGTCTTATAATCCAAAATGCACTTACAATATCCTTAAGAGTTCTCAATGCTTTTAAGTTCAGGTAGAAATTATTTGTTGATTTATTTATTTAATGTTTTTATTCATCCTTTGAGAACTTCACACAATATATTTTGAGATTATTCTTTACCCTCCTCCAACTGTACCTAAATCTTAGCTCCTCCCTATCAATCCAACTTCATGTTCTTTCTCTCTCTTAAAACAAAAACAAAAGCAAAAACAAACAAACACCAAAAACCATGGTGTACATTTTGTTTGACTAACTAAATACTCCTGAGCATGAGATCTGCTCTGGAGTATGGTTGAGATATCCAATGTCATCCCATTGAAGAAAACTGTGTTTTTTTTTTCTTTCTCAGAAGCCAACAATTGCAAATAGCTTCTTGGCTAGTGATAGGACTTTGTACTTACTCGTCCTCTGTGCTGGGATTTTGTCTGGCTTGAGCATACACAGATCTTGTTAGTTCATATGCGCATCTGCCCTGTTGTGTCTGGAAAACTCTCTTTCCTCAAAGCTGTCCACAACCTCTGGGTTTTTAGAATCTCCTTCTACTCCATCTTCCACATAACTCCCTGAACCTTGAAGGGAGGGATTTACTGAAGACAGCCCATTGAGGACTGAGTATTCCAAGGTCTTTCCTTCTCTGCATATTGTCCAGTGTGGGTCTCTGTGTTAGGTTCCATCTCCAGCAAGAGAAAGCTTTCTGATGATGGCTGGGTGAAGCACTAATTTTTTCAGTATAACAATATGTCATTAATTTTACTACTATGTTCTTTTAGCAAAATAATGGCAACAGGTCTTCCCTTAGGGCTAATGGCTTATTTTGTCTCATGTTCTTGGCTTCATTTATAGTGTCAGGTATGGGTTTCATCTCATAAAGCAGGGTTTAAATTCAATTGTGATGGTTTGAATAAGAATGACCTCCATAGGCTCATTTATTTGAATACTTGGTCACCAGGGAGTGCCACTATTTGAAAGAATTAGGAGGGGAGACCTTGTTGGAAAAACTGTGTTACTTAAAGTGGGCTTTGAGGTTTCCAAAGCCCACACTAGGCCCAGGGTCTCCCTCTTCCTGGTGCCAGCCGATCTGGATGTAGAACTCATAGCTCCTTCTCCAGCACCATGTCTGCCAGCATGTAGCCATACTTCCTGACATGTCTATAATGGACTAAACTTCCAGGAACTGTAAGCCAGTCTCTATCAGATGCTGTCCTTTTTAAGAGTTGCCGGGGTCATGGTGTCTCTTTACGGCCATAGAACACTAAGTTACCAGTCGAAAAAAGTTCAGCTTCAGGGGGTTCTCTACTGACTTCAAGGCAAACCTTTAGGTGAGCTCCATAAAAATCAGAAACAAAATATACTGGGAATGAATAAACATTCTCACTCAAAATAGTAGCATGTGGGACTAAAGTAAGATCAAATCTGTAACCTCTTGCCTGGCTTAGAGCACATGGTGTTATGATATGAACTCCAAGGGGTTGTGGCATTCCCATTCCTATGGCTTTGTTGCTCCTTGTTACTTGTATTTTCCCATGGGTTTGCTCTGCTTTTCACATGGCATTCGTTGACAGGCGTTCTACATCCCTGGCATCTCAAACTGTCTTGAGTCTCCATTGAAATAGGCTTCCTTCTCACGGCTTCTCTCGTCTCCCTCTCTGCAGCTGCTTTCAGTAACTCCAATCCTGTTATGCACTGCCTGGCTTTCAAGTTTTCCTTTGAAATCTGGGTAACTCATACTTTGCATACTTTGCATGCTTGCAAAGCCAGTATCATGTGGATGGCACCAAAATTTTTTTGTCATCTTGATCAATGGGTGGGTGGTTCCTGGGTACCTGAGCCTCAAGGTAGAATAATTCCTGGAGAAGTTACTTTCTGGATAGCTTCATGAGAGCCTGGTGTCCTGGAGACACTCTCTCCTCAAGGGAAAAATCTCGATCTGAGTTCACAATTTATAAAACTGTAATATGACCATGAAATAAGTGGGGCATAGCCATCTTTAGAGCTATCCTCAATCCATCTCTCCTATATTCAGACACAAAATATATGTCTTTTTAATTTTATCAAGCATGTTACCTTTATTTATCTCAACGTTAAATCCACTCATTTTCAGGCCAAACTTTTCTGATTAATTGCTCTAACTCTCATTAGTAATAACCAAGGCTCAGCCTGAATGTGGGCTGCCATGACAGGTCCTCTGTGAGATTAATTAGAACAAAACCTTTAAACTCAATTTCCTTTGAAGTCTCAGGTCATAAGCAAAATGTTTCTAAACTTTTTTCCAGACTATAACAAATGACTTCTAGTTCAATTTTCAAATGAGTTCTCACTTGTGAAGACCCAATATACACTCTTCAGATTTCTATCAGGGTTCTGGGCTTCTAGGCTTTCACCTCTTAAATTTTGCTACATCATACTAGGCCTTCTTTTGACTGTAACTCCAAACTCTTCTACATTCTTCCAACAAACCAGTTCTGTGTGCCTTTGAAACACATTGTAAGGCTGTCATAGCAACTACCCCACTTCTCTGGTACACATGTTTGGATTAGTTTGGCTTTCATTTGTGAAGATTTGCCTATTATAAACAATATAAGAGAAGAATGATTTCATCTGATCATGTTTCAGTCAATGGCCATCTTGCTCTATTGTTACGTGGAAGATCATTGCAGAAGGGACATGTGACCAAGCTGTTCACCTCATGGCAGTTAGGACACAGATAAGAAACAGATAAATGTCAAGGGAAAAGGTAATCTACTTCAGGCATTTTGGTGATCTCACTCATCCAACCAGGTCACCTTCTAAAGTGTCCCCACTTCCTTACACACACATTTCTCCTGATAATGGTGTCACCTGGAGGAAGATAAAAATAAATCAGAAGATTCCACTATGTACATTTTAAAATAATCATACTAACATTTTTTTCACTATAAACATTTGTGGGATGCCCTCAGAAGCATTTTCACCCATTTATTTTAGTTGTTAACAAGGCAATATATTGAGAAACCTATATAGGGATACATCACTTTCTCCATAATTATTTTCATGGTAAATGTCTGTATAAATTTGTTGTGCACATAAGAGCACTGAAAATCTTCCAAACTAAGTAATTTAGTGATTCATGTCTATATGACCTAGAAATGCAATAATATGTTTTCCATCTCAAATAACATCTTAATTCCAGAAAGACTAATCAAAAGTATGCCTGTTGTTGCTGTTGGTGGTGTGTTGTGTATGGGGGTGGTGAGGGGAGGTAGGTGTGTGTGTGTGGTGGTGGTAGTGGTGTGGGGGGTGGGGTTGGGGGATGGATGTGTAGGGCAGAGGTCAGCCAAGGGTTGTTCCTCCAATGATATCTACTTTTGTTATTTTATTTTAGTTTTGAGTCACTGAGACCCAGAGCTTGCATATTGGTTCAGGCTGAATGGACAATGATCACACAGACCTATGATCACACAGGATTAAGGATGCACGCCACCACATCCAGCTTTTTTGATATGGGTGCTGGGATTGAACTCAGGCCCTTGTGGTGGCATGGCTAACAGTTTTCATGCTCATTATGTCCGAAGTCCCCAAAGTAAGGGTGTTTTCTAAGCATCTTCTTTTTTTCTAGAAGACTTTCTTTTTCACAAAGTCTTTTTGTGAACACTCATTATACCAAATAATTTCTTTTTTCTTAAAAAAAAAAAAAGCATTGCCAGTCTCCAATATTCCCTCTTTGTATCTTAAGAGAACTCAAAATTATACCATCGTTATTCCTTTAAGATTACTTTATTTCCTCTTGACATCTGTTTTATGTTTTTGGAACATTCTGTGAGGTTTTATTGCTAAACTCATGGAGTAACTCTAACCTACAATTAGATAAAATATGTTCACGTTCATAAGGTCAACTGTTTCAGCTCCTTTCCGAAGAGTGCTTGGAGTATTTAACTCCCGAAAACTTATTTTACAGGATGATAAAAGGCACACGATTGTCTGTTCATGCCTGCAAATATTTTAATCACTTTTTCCCACACCTGTTCCCTCCACTCACTGATGGTTCATGTGCATCTGATCCCTTTAAATGACACTAAGTATGGAGTATGCAGTTTTGCAGTTGCCCAGCCAGAATTGGAACTACATCTCTTTCCTGTCTCCTTGTAGCACTGCCCATCTTTGCAGCTCCTATTTTCAATAGTGCTGTGTGTAAAAGTTGTGTGTCATTATAATTTAGAGACCCATCCTCTGGCATCGAGCTAAATAAGTCTAATTTGGGATCTAGGGAATGATAGACAAGAAAATTACAACTGGGCAAAAAGTGTACATTGAATTCTAATTCAAAACAGGGGCTTTGGATGGCTTGTTTTATTGTGCATTTTGTTGTTGTTTGAGGAATTTTAGAATCCCTGATTCTGTTACCAAAAAATAAAAAATAAAATAGGACAAGGCAGGTGCAAAACTGTATATTTGACTCATTCTTGGGGGCAAGAGCTTAAAATACATCAATGCCTGTTATTATTATAGATCTGTTAGCTTTCCCTGAAAATGCTGATTCTTTCCTTACATAATTATATTTAAGTGCCCCCGATTTAATTGGCAACTATTGGTAGAATATCTAACACACTAAAATTCAATTTCTCTTTGTCCTCTTGGGAGTAATCACAGACCTAAGTCTGAGTTCTCCCATGTTTAGAAATTCAACCTTTATTTATTGGTAAGAAAATCAAAGTACTAAAATATCTTTTATGATTTCAAAAGTAACATGTTTTTGTTTTTTTTTAAGATTTATTTATTTATTATGTATACAGCATGTATGACTGCAGGCCAGAAGAGGGCACCAGATCTCATTACAGATGGTTATGAGCCACCATGTGGTAGCTGAGAATTGAACTCAGGACTTCTAGAAGAGTCAGTGCTCTTAACCTCTGAGTCATCTCTCCAGCCCCCAGTAACATGTTTTAACTGCCTCTTCTGTCTCCTCTAATTTGTTTTCCTCTGGTCACTTGACAAAGTTTTGAAGAGCCTCTCAGATTTATTTCATTTTATTTTTGGTTGTGAGCCTAGCCTTTAATGGCTGAGCCATCTCTCCAGCCCTTATTTCATTTTATATGATAATAAAGACCATGTCCTTAATTCTTTACCTCTGATTTTTCTAAACACAATTTTGTAGATCCTGTCACTCAAGAACATGCACTGGGCCTCTTGTGTCCTGTCTAGTAAAGTAAGTAGGTTCTATCTAGTAAGATTTCAAGTTCCCTCAGAACAGGTCTCAGACTGCCTCTCTTCTATGAACATTCACATCTAGGGGCGTCTTTAGTAGCTCATAGGATTGGCTTAGAACCTAGTGTCTTGGAGCAGTGACTACTTAGGCACAAGTTTTAAGGAATATCAATGCAGTTCTGTGACATTCTAAGAAAGAACTGATTTCTAATTTTGTATCGAGGATGATCATTTGATGAAAATTGGTTCATAAGAACTTGTCACCAGTAACTGCTTCAGCTCCTGCAAGTGGCTTGTGCTATTGTTCTGGGCTGTTTTCTTTATTTTAGCTCATCACTCAAGATTTCTGGGATTCGACCTACAAGGGTTCACTACTTTGTTATCTTACAGCATCATTTCTAGAGAGCACATTCATTTGCATAACTAGAGGACTATAATACATTTCTGTAGTTTTAAACCTAGTATATAAGTTATACAGATTAGTAAAACTATCCAAAAATTTCTCATATAAGAAATGGTATAGAAGAATAAATGGGCTATAATAGCCTAGCAATACTAGACTACCCATCTGGATTTCTCAAGCTGTGGGCCATAGAACATTTCTTGAAAGATGAATGAGAGATTAGATGTAGGAAAAGTGTGATCATATAACTAGGAAAACATTACATTGTAAGTGTGGGAATTCTTGGGAGTTTGATATGCCAATAAATCCTAACTAAGAGGGACAAGTGTATTGAATTTTCTAAATGTATTATCAGTGAAATACTTTCCTTGTAGCAAGAGAGTTCATTATGCTTAATTTTGAGGGAACAGTTTGAAATGTGTCTCTCTAGCTTAGGGCCACTCCCCTTCCTTCACGCTGGCTCCTTACTACTATGCTTCCTTAGCTGGAATTGTCTACCTTGACACTCTCATTTCACTGGAACTGTCGTCACTCTGTCTTGTATTTTACATGTTGGCAGGCTCCTCTCTTGCTTGTAGAGATGGTTACATACACATACAAACTTGTTAAGTGTATTGAATACCTTTAAATGTGAGAAACATGTCTTATAGGTGAAAATTTTTTAATATTTAAAATTATTTTTTGTCTTACTTTCCCCTACTTTTTGGTCAGTTTTTGAGAATTTCCTACAAGGTGTATGGATCATATGTGCCCACTTTCTCCACCCTTTCCAGATCCACCACCCTTCCTAATCCACCCAATTATGTCCTCTTTAAAAAGATAAAACAACACCAAAAACAACATCAAGTCCTATTTGTGCTGCCTGTAGACTCTTGCGTGTGTGGCCTTCACTGGAGGTTGTTCAACACACCAGGACCTATATCCTTGAATGAAACTGACTTTCCTAGCAGTTATCAGTTCCCAGGAATGCCTCAGCCAGTAGTTGGACTTCATGATCACCTTCCTTCTCCATACTGGGATCTTGTCTAGCTTGAGCTTGCACAGGTGTTGCGTATCTTATCTCAACTACTGTGGATTCATATGTGCCCCTGTTGTGTCCAGAAAATAGCATTTCCTTGTATCAATCCACTGCCTCTGGATGTTACAGTCTTTCCACTTTCTTTTTTACAGTTATTCCTGAACCTTTGAGAGGAAAATGTGTGATGTAAATGTCTTGCTTAGGGCTGAGGATTCTACTAACATAAGGAACAAGACAAAGCTATTGCTATCTCCCATTCCATATAACATGGGAAGTCTTAGCACAATAGGATTAAATGAAAGAAGTAAGTGGGGTACACATAAGAAGTGAAGAAATCAAAATATCCTCATGCAGATGACAGGATTCTATACACAAGAGACCCCAAAGACTCTATCAGAAATTTCCTACAACTCATAAGCACATTCAGAAAAGTATCAGGACACACAATTAACAGCCAAAAGCCAGCAGCCTTCTTATACACAAGTGACAAATGCAGAGACAAAGACATTGGGAAAATAATTCCATTCACAATGACCTCCGTAAAATAAAATAAAATGCCTTGGATTAATCTCGAGGAAATGAAAGGCTTGTACAATGAACTTAAAGATCATGAGCATGTAAATTGTTTAGAATCTAGAAATGTAGGTCATATTGTCAGTTCCAAAATAGGAAGATATTCTTGTAACCCGTGTGTTTCCCTCTTAAGTTTCATTGTATCAGAGTGTTTTCACTTCATTACAGTATTGTAGGAAGTTCATCTGTGTCCAGGCCAGCTGACAGTTGGGGCAAATCTCTCCCACTCACATCACCCAAGTAAACACACAGAGGCTTATATTAATTATAACTGCTTGGCCATTAGCTCAGGCATATTACCGATTAGTTCTTACTCTTAAATTAACCCATTATTCTTATCTATGTTTAGCCACGTGGCTTGGTACCTTTTCTCAGTTCTGCCTTGTTATCTTGCTTCCTCTGTGTCTGGCTGACGACTCCTGAGTAAGCCCTTCCTCTTCCCAGAATCCTCCTCATCTGCTTGCCCCACCTATGCTTCCTGCCTGGCTACTGGTCAATCAGCATTTTATCAACCAATCAGAGCAATACATTCACAGCATACAGAGTGACATCCCACAGCACTATAGAATTAAAGCAAATGAATAGTAAGCCTGACTTAAAAAAAAAACCTATGTCAATTTATATTCACTAAATTCTTGGATGAAGTTGTAAATAACCAATTTTTTAAATAAAATATTTGTATATATTTCACCTACTTTATAGGGATATCTATCTTTTGTCTGCTTATGACAACTAGATTTATAAGTTCAAGGACTTACTGTTAGTACTACTGTTCAACATTTTGATATAACTTGTATATCACTGGTTATAGCTTTTTTATGACAGAATGAAACTGACTGTACAATGCAATAATTTGATATTGAGATGGAAATCTTGAGGTGTCTGTTAGAAGTACCACCTTCTGATTTGGTGCCAAAGTATAGCGGACAGCCACTCCTGTGCATTGTTCAACAGAGTAAGTGAGATCACACCAATTACCAAGATTGCAACTGCCTTTCCTTGATACTTTTCAGGCCCTCCGTATATTCAGTGTTTCATTCAAAGCTACATACCAAGCCTAAGAATGTTTCTACAAACTACTAATTTCTTTAGGCAATGATTTTTCTGCTGTTTCAATGTTTTGTGCAAGAATAAGCACACTTGTGATTTAATACAATTTATTTCTTTATTGATAGACACCTCTTTTACTTCAGACAAACCAACCTTCCTTTTCTATTCAATACAGAGCAAGAATGAAATAAAAGTAAACTTCTGTGTGTTGTGGAATAGTTTATCAGTGAGTCCCTACAATGGGAGATACTGAATCCTAGATTTCAACAAAGTATTATTTTCTTTCCATTTTGATATTGCTCTGAATGATCAAATGTGAAGAAATAGAGACAGCATTAAAAATGTAAAATTTTACATATCTTTATGTTATGTCCAACATTAATGCTCAGAATTACAAGTATTTGGCAGATCCTGAAAGAAAAGTATAAGATAGTTAAGACATCCAAGTGATGAATAGGCAATTCAGTGGGTTATCACTTGTTTGAAATGACGCTCCATGTTGTTTTAGCATTTATGTATTATGTAAATATCCAGAAGTTTGCAAGAAATACAGTTTCTGTGAATTTATTTTGTATCAAGGGTAGGGCTTACCCTTTTCTTTTCAGTCCAGGACAGTGACAAGAAATACAACCAGGGTCTCACAAGTGAAAGAAAGGGAACTTAAATGGTAAGCACCTTAGAGACCATTTTTACATTAGTAAGACATGGTTTTCCTCAACATATTCATCCCTTTGGGAATGTTAGTGATTTATGTTATGGTATAAGTCTGTTAATGCCCCTTGAAAGACTCATATATTAAATGCTTCCTTGCCAGCTTGTGGGTTTGTGGGAAGAAATGGGCTCATGAGGGATCTGGATACTTAAGTCATTATTAGAAGAAAGTGGAAATTTTAAGAGTCCTTGCCTGAGGCCCAAAATGATGACATATCAGCCAGCCATGATCAGAACCTCTGAAACTGTGAGCGAAAGCAAGAATATTTTCTCCAAGTTGTTTTGCCATACAATTTTGTAGGGATGAAAACCAACACAATATAGTGACCCTTTTCCCGGCTGCAGTTATCTGTTCTCAACAGATTTTCCTTCTTTTGACAGGTAAGAGCTAACCAAACTGAGAGCTTTTATTGTGAAGACAATTCAAACACAGAGATCCAATAGCAGCAGTCAAAGCCTGGAGGCTCAATTGCATTTTATAGCTTTTTGGAGCCTTTAATAGTTATAGTTGTACCCGAATAAGATGGAGCATTTTCTACACTGTGTTTAGATCACCTTTTTCCATCCATAACTTATAATAAGAGCGGTTTGTTTCAGATCTCTTTTATAGAATAATGTAGAGAATACTGACCTGAGATTCTGATATCTATTATCAAGGTGTCTTTGAGAAAAAGCAATGTTCTCTTTTTTAAAGACAGGCAGTCAAAATTATTCACATTGATGTAATGATAATTATATAGTGTTTCATATTCTGAAGGTTAATATTGGAGAAGCTCAAATAGACAAATTTTACATTTTTCTTACTATTGTGCATTTATTTTAATGTAATCATTCAGGGCAAAGCCACACATACATGCATGCACAAACACACACACACACACATACACACACACACACACACACACACATACACACACACACACAAACACACACCTCTGATGGTTGGTGGTGAGGAGACCACAGAAACACATTAAGTATTAGGCTAATTCTGTCAGCTCTGTTTTGTAAGCACATACAAGGTTCCCCTGATTCAACAGAGCAGGTGACCTTTTTGAGTCCCAAATAGAAACGGTATCCTATGATTTATTGGTACTACTAACTTTAAAAAATTACATTTATTTTTTTATTTGTGGTGTGTGCATATGTATGTGTTTGCATATAAGTGTGTAATGTGTGTGTATGTGTGTATATATGTGTTGTGTATGTGTGTGTTGGTATGTATGTGTGTGCATATGTGTGTGTGTGTGTGTGTGTGTGTGTGTGTGTGTGTGTTTGTGATATGTAGGCTCACACCTGTCATAGCACACAAGTAGAGGTCAGAAGACAATTTGAAGGATGGGTTCTTCCCCACCACGTGGAACCTGGGGACCAAATTTAGGTCATTAGTCTTGGCAGCAAATCCTTTTACCTACTGAGGTATCTCACAAGGCCCCAGTGGTATAACACTGCTACCTTATTCATAGTGACCCAGTGATAGAAAAGGATTAAGGCTTGCCTCATCCTGGATAGGTTTCAGGATCTTGTCAGCATATGCTTCCCCTGTGTGCTCAGGAAAATCTATTCAGCTGGCCCTGGACAGCAACTTTGGTTTCTACTGCTAGATTTAATAGGCTCTTTCAGTAGGGCCCGATGTCTCTCAATCTATAAGCCATTAGCTAAAGCTATCCAGAACCTATAAGAATCAACCTCGGCATATGTAGGATTACAGTTTTATTGCTGAAGAGTCAATAATGAATATGATCCTTCAATGTGACAAGAACGTAAAGGCTTCTAACTTCTTTGACCTTCTGACTGGATTTTTGAAGAGTTGACTCTCTTTCTGGCAGCCCTCAAGCTATAACCATGGCAATAATAAACCATTTTTAAGACATGACCTTGTTGACTTGTTTGAAACGATCCAGCTTAGTTTTCTGTCTGTTTGCTTTGTACTTCAATTTAATTTTTGTTTCCTTCTCCTTGAGGGAGTTGGTTAATCTATCTTCCATTTCCCATTTGGGGGAACAATGGATATCTAATATGATATTTGGCCTGCAGTCACTCTGTCTTCCTAAGTGGGTGAAAAGGTTATCTGTGCAAAGGAAGCTCAGAAGATTCCTGCGTGTGAGATCACTCACAGAAGTAACATTGTGCAATGCACAGTGTTATGGTATACATCCCACAGTACCTCATTCCCAGTCCTTTCTTTTCTATCCTACCCTGAAGTCTATGGAGAGAATCATTTCCTATTTCAGGTGTCAGAGAGCTCTTTAGCTTCTTTATTAACTTTGAGGTATGCCACTTATTCCCAATGCAAGTGAAATGTCGTGAATGTAACTGGATCTAAGGAAGTGAAAGCTTTGTCTCACTGACTTCAATATTCTCTATGTTATCTCACTTCTGAGACTCGAGAAATAGCAATATTCTTACAACTGAGTAAGGCAATGGTACTGTGTAAAATTCTGTCCTGTTTCCCTTCTTTCCAAGTCATCATATAGTCTGGTAGGTTCATGTCCTTAGTTCTGAGTGAAGAGTTATTGGAAAAGTGACATCTGTCTCAGGATTATCTTACAGTGTTCTCTCTTCTCTTGTTCCTGCAAGCTAGAGACTTTATATTGGGATAGCAGAGTGACAAAATAAAGCAGTAGATTCTGGCATCAGTACCTGGAAAATGGTTGCCATATCAGAGTGGCTTATTTTTGTAGTGCTCCCTAAATCTATAATATCTAGGTGTGTGGGGGAGTCACTCTTTACACTAAACCTTAGTTTTGTTCACAAAGTACTTCCTGTCCTCTCCTTTTATGAAGACTCTTTGCAAGTATTCTTTCATTTGCTTTCTGGGATCTGCTACACAGATAAGGGCCTTGGTTTATGCTCCTTATAAACAGCAAAGTGTTGAGCATGTAGGTCTTCCTGTGTACAGTTCCTGACATGCTCTTTTTACCTATCACCTTTATCTCAAGGTGAAATTTGCTTGGGCCACACATAATAGATAAATCTGCAAATGATCTTGTAATGTCTAGTCTAGTTCATTTTGCTCAGACAAATGCCGCATTTAAGTCACTTTAATTAAGAATGTTTTTTTTGAACCCGGACCCAATCCCTGGGTACCAGCCACTCCGGGAAGACCTGCCCAACTTGGCACCAGGTTCTGGCTACCGGGCAGCTCCCCTTCTAGCCCCACCAGGAAGGATCCCCTTTTCCAAGCCCCCCGGCAGCCCCTGCAATCTCCGCGCCCTGCCCCCACGCCCATCTGCCCGCGACTCCAGCCACTTCCTGAGACTTAGAGACCGGCCCCCAGCTCCCAGCCTGCCCCAGACTTCCCTTCTGGTCCAGAGGTGAGTACCCGGGTCCAACCTGGACCCAATCCCTGGACACCAGCCGCTCCGGGAAGACCTGCCCAACTTGGCACCAGGTTCTGGCCACCGGACAGCTCCCCTTCTAGCCCCATCGGGAGGGATCCCCTTTTCCAAGCCCCCGGCAGCCCCTGCAATCTCCGCGCCCTGCCCCCACGCCCATCTGCCCGCGACTCCAGCCACTTCCTGAGACTTAGAGACCGGCCCCCAGCTCCCAGCCTGCTTCCGATTGCCACTCTGGACCAGAGCCCGCCCCGGACTTCCCTTCTGGACCAGAGAGTAGGACAAGAGAACTCCCTTTTGGACAAAAGAGAGAGTCTTCCTGAATCTGTCAGCTCTTTCTGAAACAAGTACACTGACTGATAAGACGAAGAAAGAACCACAAGGAGATGGGCAGACATCAAGGCAGAAGTACATACAGCAAAATGAAGAGCAATACAGCATCACCAGAACCTAGCCCGCCTCCAACATCTAGACCTGAACACCAAAAATTGGAAGAAGCAGAAGAAAGTAGCCTTATGAGTAACTTCATGAAGAAGGTAGAGGCTTGTGTAGAGGAAAAGACAAGGAAATTGGAAGAACGCTATAAACAACTAGAGGAAAGAGCAAACAAATTAGAAGAAAACAATAAAGCCCTCCAAGAAAAAAATAAATTCCTGGAAGAAAACATTAAAGTCCTGGAAGAAAACATTAAAGTCCTGGAAGAAAACAATAAAACACTGAAAGAAAATCATGAAAAAGCAATGAAACAAACAAAGGAAACAGGCCAAGAACTGAAAAAGGAAATTGAAAAAATAAAGAAGACACAAACAGAGGGAATGCTGGAAATAGAAACCCTGAGTAAAAGATCAGGAACTTCGGATGCAAGTATAACCAACAGAATGCAAGAGGTGGAAGAGAGGATTTCTGGCATTGAAGATACAGTAGAAGAAATAGTTTCATCAGTCGAAGGAAACACTAAAGCCAACAAAGTCATGAACCAAAATGTCCAAGAAATCTGGGACACCATGAAAAGACCAAACCTACGAATTATAGGGATAGAAGAAGGTGAAGAATACCAACTCAAAGGCACAGAAAATATATTCAACAAAATTATAGAAGAAAACTTTCCCAACTTAAAGAAGGAAATGCCTATGAAGATACAAGAAGCCTATAGAACACCAAACAGACTAGACCCCCAAAAAAAGTCCCCTCGACACATAATAATTAAACAACTAAATGTACAGAATAAAGAAAGAATATTAAGAGCAGCCAAGGAAAAAGGCCAAGTGACCTATAAAGGTAAACCCATCAGAATAACACCCGATTTCTCAATGGAGACTTTGAAAGCCAGAAGGACCTGGACAGATGTAATGCAGACACTAAGAAACCATGGATGTCAGCCCAGACTAATATACCCAGCAAAACTTTCAATCATCATAGACGGAAGGAACAAGACATTCGAAGACAAAGCCAGATTTAAACAATACCTATCCACAAACCCAGCCCTACAGAAAGCACTAGAAGGAAAATTCCAACCTAAGGAAGTCAGATACACACTCGAAAACACAGGCAATAGATAAAGCCACAACAGTAAACCCCAAAGAAGGGAAGTACACACACACTACCACCAAAAATGACAGGGATAAACAATCACTGGTCGTTAATATCCCTTAATATCAACGGACTTAATTCACCTATAAAAAGACATAGACTTACAGAATGGATACGAAAGCAGAACCCAACTTTCTGCTGCATACAAGAAACACATCTCAAATTCAAAGACAGACACTACCTAAGAATAAAAGGCTGGGAAAAGACTTTCCAATCAAATGGTCTTAAGAAACAAGCAGGGGTAGCCATACTGATATCCAACAAAATAGACTTCAAACTAAAATCAATCAAAAGAGATAAAGAAGGACATTACATATTCATCACAGGAAAGATCCACCAAGATGAAGTTTCAATTCTGAACATTTATGCCCCAAACACAAGGGCACCCACATATGTAAAAGAAACATTACTAAAACTTAAACCACATATAAAACCCCACACATTAATAGTGGGAGATCTCAACACCCCACTTTCACCACTGGACAGATCTCCCAAATCGAAACTTAACAGAGAAATAAAGGACTTAACTGATATCATGACCCAATTGGATCTAATAGATATCTACAGAACATTCCATCCTAACAAGAAAGAATATACATTCTTCTCAGCACCCCATGGAACTTTCTCTAAAATTGACCACATACTTGGCCACAAAGCATATCTCAACAGATACAAAACAATTAGAATAACCTCCTGTGTTCTATCAGACCACCATGGGTTAAAGTTAGATCTCAACAACAACAAAAACTACAGAAAACCTACTTTCTCATGGAAACTGAATAATGCTCAATTAAATCACCAATGGGTTAAGGAAGAAATAAAGAAAGAAATTAAAGACTTCCTAGAGATCAATGAAAATGAAGACACCACATACCCAAACTTATGGGACACAATGAAAGCAGTGCTAAGAGGGAAATTCATAGCACTAAATGCACACATAAAGAAGTTGGAGAAATCTCACACTAGTGACTTAACAGCACACCTGAAAGCTCTAGAACAAGAAGAAGCAAAGTCTCCCAGGAAGAATAGACGCCAAGAAATTATCAAAGTGAGAGGGGAAATTAATAAATTAGAAACTAAGAGAATAATACAAAAAATTAATGAAACAAAGAGTTGGTTCTTTGAGAAAATCAACAAGATAGACAAGCCCTTATCCAAACTAACCAAAAGACAGAGAGAGAGAATCCAAATCAACAAAATCAGAAATGAAAAGGGGGACATAACAACAGACATTGAGGAAATCCAGAGAATTATAAGGTCATATTTCAAAAACCTCTACTCCACAAAACTGGAAAACCTAAAAGAAATGGACATTTTTCTGGATAAGTACCACATACCTAAGTTAAATCAAGACCAGATAAACTATTTAAATAGCCCAATAACCCCTAAGGAAATAGAAACAGTCATTAAAAGTCTCCCAACCAAAAAAAGCCCAGGACCAGATGGTTTCAGCGCAGAATTCTACCAGATCTTCAAAGAAGAGTTAATACCAATACTCTCTAAATTGTTCCACATAATAGAAACAGAAGGAACATTACCAAACTCCTTTTATGAGGCTACAATTACCCTGATTCCTAAACCAAACAAGGATACAACAAAGAAAGAGAACTACAGACCGATCTCCCTCATGAACATTGATGCAAAAATACTCAATAAAATATTGGCAAACAGACTCCAAGAACACATCAGAACAATTATCCACCATGATCAAGTAGGCTTTATCCCAGGGATGCAAGGGTGGTTCAACATACAAAAGTCCATCAATGTAATACACCATATAAACAAACTCAAAGAAAAAAAACCACATGATCATCTCACTAGATGCAGAAAAGGCATTTGACAAAATCCAGCACCCCTTCATGATAAAAGTCTTGGAGCGATCAGGAATACGGGGAACATGCCTAAACATAATAAAGGCAATATATAGCAAACCAACAGCCAACATCAAATTAAATGGAGAGAAACTCAAAGCAATTCCACTAAAATCAGGAACGAGGCAAGGCTGTCCACTCTCCCCATACTTATTCAATATAGTACTTGAAGTTCTAGCCAGAGCAATAAGACAACATAAGGAGATTAAGGGGATACAAATTGGAAAGGAAGAAGTCAAGCTTTCCCTATTTGCAGATGACATGATAGTATACTTGAGTGACCCCAAAGATTCCACCCAGGAATTGATAAAGCTTATAAACACCTTCAGCAACATAGCAGGATACAAGATCAACTCAAAAAAATCAGTAGCCTTCCTATATACAATGGACAAAGAAGATGAGAAGGCAATTAGAGATACATCACCCTTTACAATAGCCAAAAATGACATAAAATACCTTGGGGTAACACTAACCAAGCAAGTGAAGGACCTATATGACAAGAACTTTAAGTCCCTGAAAAAAGAAATTGAAGAAGATGTCAGAAAATGGAAAGATCTCCCATGCTCATGGATAGGCAGGGTTAACATAGTAAAAATGTCAATCTTACCAAAAGCAATATACAGATTCAATGCAATCCCCATCAAAATACCAACACAATTCTTCACAGACCAGGAAAGAATAATACTCAACTTCATATGGAAAAACAAAAAACCCAGAATAGCTAAAAGAAACCTGTACAATAAAACAACTTCTGGAGGCATCACAATCCCTAACTTCAAGCTCTACTATAGAGCTACAGTAAAAAAAACAGCTTGGTATTGGCATAAAAACCGACATGTGGACCAATGGAATCGAATTGAAGACCCTGACATTAACCCACACACCTATGGACATATAATTTTTGACAAAGAAGCCAAAAGTGTACAATGGAAAAAAGAAAGCATCTTCAACAAATGGTGCTGGCATAACTGGATATCAACGTGTAGAAGGCTGCAAATAGATCCATATCTGTCACCGTGCACAAAACTTAAGTCCAAGTGGATCAAAGACCTCAACATAAATCCAGCTACTCTAAACCTGCTAGAAGAGAAAGTAGGAAGTAATCTTGAACGCATTGGCATAGGAGATCACTTCCTAAATATAACACCAGTAGCGCAGACACTGAGACAAACAATCAATCAATGGGACCTCCTGAAACTGAGAAGCTTTTGTAGAGCAAAGGATACGGTCAACAAGGCAAAGCGACAGCCTACTGAATGGGAAAAGATCTTCACCAACCCCACAGGTGACAGAGGACTGATATCCAGAATATATAAGGAACTCAAGAAATTAGACATCAAAACGACCAACAGTCCAATTGAGAAATGGGCTTTAGAATTAAACAGAGAATTCTCAACAGAGGAAACCCAAATGGCTGAAAGACATTTAAGGAACTGCTCAACATCCCTAATCATCAGGGAAATGCAACTCAAAACAACTCTGAGATACCACCTTACGCCTGTCAGAATGGCTAAGATCAAAAACACTGAAGACACTTTATGCTGGAGAGGTTGTGGAGCTAGAGGAACTCTCCTCCACTGCTGGTGGGAATGCAAGCTTGTACAACCACTTTGGAAATCAATATGGCGCTTTCTTAGAAAATTGGGAATCAATCTCCCCCAAGATCCAGCTATACCACTTTTGGGCATATACCCAAGAAATGCTCAATCATACCACAAGAGCACTTGCTCAGCTATGTTCATATCAGCATTGTTTGTAATAGCCAAAACCTGGAAACAACCTAGATGCCCTTCAACTGAAGAATGGATAAAGAAATTGTGGCACATATACACAATGGAATACTACTCAGCAGAGAAAAACAATGACATCATACGGTTTGCAGACAAATGGATGGATCTAGAAAAAATCATCCTGAGTGAGGTGACCCAGACTCAGAAAGACAAATATGGTATGTACCCACTCATAGGAAGATACTAGATGTGGAACAAGGATGACTGAACTGCTACTCACATCACCAGTGAGGCTACCTGGAAAACGGGACCCCAAAAAAGACATGGAGAAATGGATGAGATCTACATGAACAGCCTGGTCATGAGTGGGAACAATGAAGAGCGACGGTCGGGGGAAAGAGAGTGGGAGATCCTAGCTGGATCAAGAAAAGAGAGGGAGAACAACGAATAGGAGACCATGGTAAATGAAGACCACATGAGAAGGGGAGGAAGCAGAGAGCTAGGGAGGCCCACGGAGATCCACAAAGATACTGCCAGAAAAGACTGCTGGCAATGGACGAGAGACGGCAGGAACTGACCTACTCCGGTGATGGGATGGCCAGACACCCTGTTAGTTGTGCCATAAACCCCATCCAAGGAAGGTCTGAGGAATCTGGATGCAGACATCCATGGCTGGGCCCCTGGTGGAGCACTGGGAGTCTAATTAGTGAGAAAGAAGAGGGTTTATATGAGCGAGAATTGTTGAAGCCAGGGTTGGATAAAGCACAGGGACAAATAGCCAAACGAATGGAAGCACAGGATCTATGAACCAAAGGCTGAGGGCCCCCAACTGCATCAGGCCCCTGAACGGGTGAGACAGTCATTTGGCTTGATCTGTTTGGGAGGCAGCCGTGTGTTAGTGCCGGGTCCTGGGCTTGTTGCATGAGTTGACTGTTTGAATCGTGGGACATATGCAGGGACACTTGGCTCGGTCTGGGAGGGGGGGACTGGTCCTGGCTGGACTGAGTCTACCAGGTCGATCCCGGTCCTCGGGGGAGACCTTGATCTGGAGGAGGTGGGAATGGGGGGTGGGATGGGGGAAGGGGGAAGGGGGGCGAGAGTGGGAGAACAGGGGAATCTGTGGCTATTATGTTGAAATAAATGATGTTGTAAAATTAAAAAAAAAAAAAAGAAAAGTTAAAAAAAAAAAAAATTAAGAATTTTTTTTTTTTTTTTTTTTTTTTTTTTTACTTTGCACGGATATGTATTGTAGTATTCAAAATTGTTAACACATATAAACAAAATATTCTTTCAATAGATATTAGCACAGGAAATGGTGTCTTCAAAAGAAAAGCCTCTTAAATTATTATGAGAATCATGTTTTAAAACTGAAATGCTTGTCCAGAGTGGGTGATACTACATCCAGCACAGCTCCAGGATTTGATCTAACTGGAATGATGAGGGAACAGAGAACACACACACACACACACACACACACACACACACACACACACACACACACACGAATGCTGAGATTGGATGGACGGTGCTCGCTAATGAAAAATTTGCAACACCCTAGAAGGTGAGCATATTTATTATATACAGTTGAATAGTGAGGCAAGGTTACTACTGTACATAGATGAACAAGAAAATGGACTTATTATATACAGTTGAACAAGGAGGTAGGTTTCACTAATCTTGGTAGGTGCAGCCTCTGTAGGAAACCAGTCTTCAGGTTGTAAACCTGGGTGTGAGGGATAAAGCTATAGTGGACATTTTCTGAATATACTATGGGCAGTTGCACTTGGACCAGGGAAGGCTTTGCCTCCCCTCTGAGCCCCACCTGGGTTGGAGGCTTTGCCAATATCTCATGAATCTGGGGCATTGAGTCTTTGATATGGTCATACCCATATCAACAATACACATTCACTCAGGAATTTATGCAATCCCTACAGGGTGACATGGAAACATCTATAGAAGTGTACTCCTTCATCAAATTATTTCTCCACAAGTTTCATTTCTTACAGGGCAGATATCTGCTTGTCAATGTAGCTAGAGTTTTCCTGCCTTGCCCACAGTCAGGACAAATCTCTGTCACCCGCCAGTCCCACAGCCGCTCAGACCCAACCAAGTAAACACAGAGACTTATATTGCTTACAAACTGTATGGCCGTGGCGGGCTTCTTGCTAACTCTTCTTATAGATTAAATTAATCCATTTCCATAAGTCTATACCTTGCCACGTGGCTGGTGGCTTGCTGGCATCTTCACATGCCGCTGGTCATGGCGGCGGCTGCAGTGTCTCTCCGCCTCAGCCTTCCGCTTCCCAGAATTCTCCTCTCTCCTTGTCCCACCTACTTCCTGCCTGGCCACTGGCCAACCAGTGTTTTATTTATTGACCAATCAGAGCAATTTGACATACAGACCGTCCCACAGCACTTCCCCTTTCTTTTTTTTAAAAGGAAGGTTTTAACTTTTACACATCTCCAAAGTCAGCTTGGTATATTTGGGAATTTGGGCGTAGCTTCTCTTACTACTTCCTGCTGGAGGGGGGCGCTGTATCTTATGGGGATACAAAGAAAATTTTAGGATCATGGAGTAGTCCGTGAGACCGTATTGTCTGAGCCAGTTGCCTTGAAACGATTCTGGATGTTGGATCATCTGGGCCATGGTGTCATCAGAGACCTTTCAGGTGGTCTTGGCTGGTCAAACCTGATGTATCTTAATCTGGAACAAATCCATAGCCTCTGGCTTTCTGTAGAAACAAAAACAGAGCCTCCTTTCCAAAGCAACATATCCTTATATCCAAATTTTGAAGTCAAGGTACCTTTAAAATACACATTTTTGTATAACTCAACAGCTTTTGCAATCAAATGTTTTTCTTCAGTTACAAATATCAAAGAGAACATAATCCAGATTCTCTGTGTGGTAGCCATCTTTATGTGGCTTATGTTTTATATTACCTTGAGCCTATTGCTTAAACTGCAGCATTCTAAGCCTGAAACGGCGCTGTGGCGGCTGGCTCCGCCCAATTCAGCTTCCCAACATGGCGGTGGTACCTTTTCCGCCAGCTCTGGGAGCCATCAACTCTCAGAAATAGTGGGTCTATGCTTCTTATCAAAGCAGCGTGTAGCCCAGAAACCTCTTTTTGTTTTCTACTAGCAAAGGCTAAATCCACCATGCAGCTTAATGTGCCACTTGCAGAGGCCTCATTCCCGCCATACTGCAGACCGAGCTCACACGCTAGGAACCCGCCAGTAGCTCAAACCGGCAGCTGCTGCTCATTTGAGAGAGACAATTAGGAAGCTGTTTTTAGCTCCATTTTAGAATCTTTTCTCAGGTTTTAGGTGGAAACTCTTGCCCCACGTTGGGCGCCATTTGAGCTACTGGCGGGTTCCAGAACACCTTGTGCCAGGTCCCGCCAGTCCTGTGGTACTATCCTATTATATGTTGACCAAGAGTTTAACATTTGCTTTACATATGGGGAATGCATGCCATAAGATACTATTGCCTCCTTAAACCTTTTTAAATCCAACATTTCAATTGGAGCCCAATTATTTTGTGTAGCCATTTGATCAGGCATCTGCTGTACGGTTACAGGATAAATTAAGGGTGACTGTGTGAAAACAGGCTTTCTTTCTGCAACCTTATGATCCCGACTTGAAACAACTTCACTGTTAATTTCTTCTGTCTGAATTTTTACAGGTTTAGCAAGTTCTTCTAAAGCTGTTATCCTGGCACTTAAACTGACTATCTTTTTAAATATTAAAATGTGGATTATTATAGTGATAAGGTGCATAATTCCACCAATACTAATATTATATAGTTGTTCCATTGCCAGACTGCCTAAAATTTCGAACAAAAACCAATTTTCTTCCAATGTACACATAAAACCCATTTTTTTTTTTTTGATGTGGAAAAAATTCTCTTTTAGATAGTTTCCTTTAAAATATCTGATATGTTATGACTTACCAAATCTGCGTAGAACAGTAGAAATCTGAGGGATTTTCAAAGCAGCCACCTAGTGTCCCAGGTGTAAATCCAAAGAGAAAGAGAGAGAGAGAGAGAGAGAGAGAGAGAGAGAGAGAGAGAGAGAGAGAGAGAGAGAGAGCGCAAGAAAGCGTAGCTGGCTAAAGTTTAAATGCAGCCACGTGTTCCCTCTTGTGCCGAATCAAGGCTTGGGTCTGGCTTCCTTAAGCTCCGACCACGTGCGTTGGCTTTACAGGCAGGGCCCTGTTCGGCAGGGCAACTCTGAGTTGTTTGTAGCACCGGCTTTAAGCAAGCAGGATTTAAGCAAGCAGCTCACCGATAGTCCAGCCTGAGGTCAAGCAGAACTAGACCCAGGCTAAGGACTAAGAAGCCGATCGCCGCCGGCCGCCACGTGCCGCCGCCGCTGCCGCTGCCGCTGCCGCCGCCGCCGCGGGCCGCCTGCCGCCCTTGCGGGAAAGCGGACCTGTCGCCAAGCCAAGCAGTTTTTAATGGATTCTTGTCACGTTGGGCGCCAGATGTTGATGTAACCAACCGTCTTATTAAATAAGAAACACAGAAACAATGTAAAAGAGAAAGCCAAGAGGTCAGAGCTCAGAGCTAAATCTCACCCTTCCTTCTGCTGTCCCAGCTTCGCGAAAAGAGACCTACTTCCTGTCGGTTCGTTTTTTTTATAGTATGTCGTTCTGCCTTCTCATTGGTTGTAAACCCAAACACATGACTGCCTCATCACTGTCTGAATGTACAGCCCCCTAAGTCTTAAAGGCATATGTCTCCAATGCTGACTGTATCCCTGAACACACAGAGATCTTATGGGATTAAAGGCGTGTGCCACCACCGCCACACTCTTGCTATGGCTCTAATAGCTCTGACCCTGAACACACAGATATCTATGGGATTAAAGGCGTGTGCCACCACCGCCACACTCTTGCTATGGCTCTAATAGCTCTGACCCTGAACACACAGATATCTATGGGATTAAAGGCGTGTGCCACCACCGCCACACTCTTGCTATGGCTCTAATAGCTCTGACCCCCAGACAACTTTATTTATTACATACAATCAAAATAATATTTCAGTACAATTAGATTACCACCACATGTCAACGGGTGATGCCACAATCAAGGTTCTAATTTTTCTTCCCAACATTTGTTGGGAGATATCGAAGTGGGTATAAGAGAAAATTAATATAGGGCTAGGAATCCTTAGCTTCTAAATTGGTCATGCTGTTATTGTATCATTGGTGCTTATTGTGTTGTGTTTTTGTTTGAACAGTTTTGATTTTAGAACTTGTTTTTATTCTTACTATTATAAACCTCTCAACGACTACTTACATCATGGCGACTTCCTGCCAACATAGAGCAGCATGCTTGAGAGGCATTTGAAAACTTCAGGGTCTAAAGGAGTTAAGTAGTCACTGCTTTCCATATAAGCATGCAGATCCTCCTCTTCTCTCACATATGTGCTAAGATGCAGTGGATCTCTAGGGAAAAAAATAGGGCAGAAAAGTTTGTACATATTTATATTGTGCCCAAAGTTAGATTGATCTAAGATCATAGGCTATTAGGAGAGTCTTTCATTAGTAAAATAAAGCTAAGCATGTATGTTTGGGTAAAATATTCAATTAAGTCATAGATACTTGATTACAGAGAGACTAGACAAGAGTAATATACTTTCTAGGTTCTCATAATAAGGGGATTGTGCTAGAAGAAATAGTATTCTGATGCATTTATGATTTTTATGTTAGGCATTGAGAGTATTTTTGATACTCTGTAAATGTGTGTGGTGTACACACACACATACACACACACACACACACACACACACCACCACCACCACCACCACCACCACCACCACACATGTATGTCTCCTCTCTTCATCTAGATACCTAAGCAGGTAAAGATCCTTATCACTGAGCCTGCAAATTCCAAGTTCAAGCCTTAGAACCTACATGGTGGAAGGAGAGAAAGACTTCCTCAAATTGTCCTCTCCCTTTCCCGTGTGTGCTTTGGCATGTGCACATCCACCCACTCCAATACACAATAAATAAATAAATGCAAATTCCCATAAATATCTTCTGTATAGTCTACCCAGGAATAGTTTTCAAAATCTGCTCATTTGCAAACATACTTGCAAGCACACCGGTATAAATATCCTTGCTACTTTGAACTAACTCCATCTGTTTTTGGCCCTTAACACTTTTCTGCTCATATCTGTACATCTACATTCTTATCTTAAAGGAAAAAGAAAAGAAAAAAGCAAAACAACACAGAAACTTCAGATTGGAATGATCCTATCTGCAAAAGAATTGCCTGCTGCCTCTGCAGCTCTGTTGGGGATTTGCTTGCCTAAGCAGGAAAATCATCTGGGTCAGCAATCCTTTGGACCCAGAATGGCAAGATTTTTGTGTCTGTGTCCTGCTCAGATCTGTTGATCACAGCAAGTTTGACTTGCTATTCTTCAGGATTTTGACATTTGTGGTTACTCCAAACACACCACTCCTTTCTCCGTTCCTTTGTTATAAATTCTCTCTCTCTCTCTCTCTCTCTCTCTCTCTCTCTCTCTCTCTCTCTGTGTGTGTGTGTGTCTGTGTCTCTTCCTCCTACCCTCTCTCCATTCCTCCTTCAGTCTCTCCCTCTGTCCCCATCTCTCTGACAAGGTTTCACCCTGTAGGCCTGGCTCTATCCTAGAACTTGCATTGTAGACCAGGCTGGCCGAAAACTCACAGAGATCCACCTACCTCGGCCTCCTGAGAGCTAGGATCGAAAGTATAGGCTACCACCACCTGGCAACATTTCTCTTTTTTAAATCATATTTTTCAAGGGAAAGATGCACTGCCCTATTATTTGGTCATGGTATCCATTCAAGCTGTTTGCTATTGACTGACTCTGGCCTAACACAACATAAATGATTATGGATTACAGTTTATGGTAGCGATTTGAAGTTTGAGTAAAATAACATGTGGTGAATCTTTTGTCAACATTGCCTTTTGCTGTGCCCATTTGTAAGATTATTTCCTCTTGTTTTCCAGATAAGTCATCATAACAGCCCTATATTATTGTTCAATTTTTAGTAGTTCCACCAAGCTTCTCTGAAAGACATGGCTTATCTAAAGTCATTCCTTAGTGATTTAAATGAACACAGACACCCTTTTCTTTATCAGATTTACTTAGGGCAATAGCAAACTATAATAAGAGTAAAACAAATTGAATTAGAACATGTTATCATTAAGTATGATTATAATGAATAATATTAAAAAGAAAAATAATGTTCTCAGAGTTTATGGCATTTGGTAAGCATTAGTCATGTGATCCACAAAGTAAATAACTTATCCTAGCCAAAAAAAAAAAATACAAAAGACACTAGATTTGCTTTCAGATATGGCATTATAATTTCTAATAAGAAGGAGGAATAGATTACATAAAAGTTTGAGGAGATGACTCAATGGTTAAGAGCAATTGATGCTCTAGCAGAGAACCTGGATATGGTTTCTAGCACCCACATGGCAGCTTAAATTAAGCAAATATAAGAAAGAATCAAGGAATATGTGTAATCTCGGTTTTTCTGGGTTATACCAAACTGCCTACGTGAGGTTGTCAGTTTGTATTTTTCCTGGTTGCATTTGCAAAGTCTTTTTCCTCATCCATCATGTTCTCAATAGTCAGCATGGTCAAACATTTTGACTTCTCTGTGTAATGACATGACATTGTAGTGTCACTTTGCTTACATTTCTCTACTTAGTTATGGGTCTGAGAAACTTTTGGGTTTTATCTCTTAGAGCTTCTGTGAAATACTCGAGTTTTGCCAGACTTTAGAGGCATGCCTTTTTATTGTTTACTCAAAAGATACAAATGCTTGTAGGCTATCTGTGTCATGGACATTTTCCTTCAGCTTATTTTTTTTTTTACTCTTTGCATGCTAGCTTTTAGTAAGCAAACTCGCTTTATCATTATGAATTTTGTCTCTCTAAATATTATCCTGAATATTTGTCTTTCACATTTAAGCTTTTAGTGTAGCTGGAATCAATTTTTACACTGTGTGAGGTACACATTTGCCTTTTAAAATTCCTAATTGGAAAACCAAATGCATTAATAATATTTATTATTATTTTTCTCTGTTCTCTGCAGTTACACAACTTTTATAAGTTCCATTTATATTTGGTCTGCTTCTATTCTATTCAAGTGTTCAGCTCTCAGCTCTGTACAAATTAGGCAGTGTATCCACTGTTAGAGATTTAGTATTTAAAGTAATACTTCTCAATAAAATAGGTAATTTATACTAGTTTAAATCAATATCATATATATATGATATTGATTATATATATATATATATATATATATATATATATATATCTTACATTTTGGATCTTGTTGTAAATGGTATCCCAGCCTCATTTTGTTTGTTTAACTTTTAAACATATCACTAAGGACCTCTAGTTCAATGGTGAACTAAAGCAGTGCCAGTGATGACTCTGATACAAAATCCCTGTTGACCTAACACAGTAGAAAAACCTGCAGATGAATGGAAATTGCAATCCCAACAAATTATCCTTAAGTCAAAGTACTCCCTAGACAATCAGTTTCTATTGGAATTAACTCTAGCGAAAATTTCAGCATACGGACATTCTTTAGGGTTCAATGAGATTCTTGAACTAGGGAATATGCATAACATAGCTGTGTAAGAACCTTGCTGGTAACTTGCAGCTTAATGTTTGATGATATCAAACAAAGAGGAATGATGGATAATTTTGACTAGGGAATAGAATAAAAAGAAACTCTCCATTCTTAGTTACTTAGTTTGAAACCAGCCAGATACCAATCAATCTCTCTCACTGTAGACTCTGGGTGACATGAGAATTTTTGCTGTTCAGGTGTGGCATATATTACTAATAGGTGTTTGCAATAACTCCATTTTCCAAGCTGCCAAACTATGTCTAGTGCACAATTTTTCTTTCAAGAAGGGTTTCATTGAGCAATGGGTGTAGATGATTGACTGAACTTTACTTTGAACAATATTTCAACAAAATGTTTGGGATTTCCATGGAATAGTAAAGGGTGAAGTAATAGCACACACTTGACTGCAAGGATTTAGGAAGAGAGAGAGAGAGAGAGAGAGAGAGAGAGAGAGAGAGAGAGAGAGAGAGAGAGAGAGAGAGAGAACAAGAGGATAAGGGAGCATGAGAGCCAAAATATGTGTATATGAGAGATTGCAGCTGGAGTTTTCTCTCCAGGTCCCACCAAGCACGGGCAGTCCCACAGTCCACTTATAAAATAAACACACAGATGCTTATATTATTTATATTATTTATAAACTGTATGGCCATGGCAGGCTTCTTGCTAACTGTTCTTATATCTTAAATTAACCCATTCCTATAAATCTATACCTTTTCACGTGGCTCATGGCTACCAGCATCTTCACATGCTGCTTGTCATGGTGACAGCTGGCAGTGTCTCCATGACTCAGCCTTCCACTTCCCAGAATTCTCCTCTCTCCTTGTCCCGCCTATACTTCCTGCCTAGCCACTGGCCAATCAGTGTTTTATTTATACAGAACGATATCCACAGCAAGAGATTTCATTTATCTTTATATATATATCTTGTTTTATACATTATATTTTTATATGATCTATAATCCATATGTGTGTAAAACCTTGATTTCCACTAACAGTGTCCTTAATTCTCCATCAATTATTCACAACGTACTTAACAGGTGTTTGCAAGAACCCCATTTTCCAAACTGTCAAATCATGTCTACTGCACAATTTATGCTGATGACTTTCATTGCAACACTTTTATATTCAAGATTATAATATAATTAAAACATTCTCTTCCCTTTCCTCTCTCCAGACACTCCCATATACTCTTCCTCACTCACCTTCAAATTCAGAGCCTCTCTGTTCAGTAATTGTTATTGCATGCCTATATGTACATATATACATATACATATGTATATATATATATATATATACATATATATTTCTAATTGTCGACTGCTTAGTCTGTATAATGTTACTTGTGTGTATGTTTTCAGGGCTGACCAATTAGCACTGAACTTTAGTTTGTAGTTTATTCATTGGTTGAAATTTAACATTTTATTGGATAGTATATAAATATGTATAAAGCATAAATGCATTTAAGCTATGTTTTGAAAATATGCATAGTATCTCTGTAGATCATATAAATGGGAGCACCCATTCACATAAGCCAGGCTTAGCTATCATTGTGAAATTTCAGGGTAGAGATCTCAAAGATAACAGATTCTTCTGTCAGGGAAGTATATAAATTAACACAAGGTAGAAAAATGCGCTGAGGTTAACATGAATAGAAGTCAGGGTAACTGAAGCTCTTACACTTAGGGGTTATGCAAAATCGAATTGAAACTCAAATTTGAAATTATTTTTGTCATTGCATCGAGTGCATCTCTACTTCAAGGAGCAAATGACAAATGAGAAAAATGCCTTTCTAAGAATATATGTAGAAGAGATGCTTCACCAAGAGGAAGTTGTTTGAAGTCTGTTTTGTTTATATGAGAAGGTTATGCTATACTTCAAGGGGTCTAAACAACAACATTCTAAGATGACTTAAGAAAAGAAGTCAGAAGAATTCTCAGAATTCTGAATTATCTGTGAACACTTGTGAATGCTATATATTCAACTGCTCTACCTTTTGTGGTCACAAAGCAAAATGAGAGAAAGGGACGACCAGAATGTCACACTTCACACTATCTGGATGACTTCCCAAAACAAGAGGAGGAAGTGTCAAAGATAAGATTATGATGTAGAACTTAATTATTTTTACAATAAAGATAATAAACTGTGTTGCAGACCTTTTCAAATATGTTTTGGTAAGATTCTGACACAGAGTAACTATTATGACAAGTAGTTTGACAAAGCATTTGTCCTCACTGTGCATCTTATTAATAGACCATGGTTCTCTGTGAACCATAGGTATAAAAAAGATCAGTAGAGAAAGCATATTTTTTTATCTTTTTTATGGGAATTCATCATTTATTGGCTATACAGATAATGCAGAAATAACATAATCAGCACTAAATAATTATTGCTAGAAATTGCAGTGGCAAAACTTCCATATTGTCTCATGGCAAAGTGAGTGCTTTTGTTTTTTGTTTTGTTTCTTCTTTCCTTGGGTAGTAGTTGTGAAATTAGTCAGCATGGTACATTTCTCCACAAAAAGGTAGTTCTTAGACATTAAGCAGAAGAAATGATGTTGTACACTACTATGCACAATGATGGAACAACAAATGGAACAGAGAATTCTCAAAGGAAGTACTGTGCCTCCACACACTCCAGAAACAGTGCTAGCCACTCTGTAATCAATCTGTTCCTACAGACAAAATCCACATCACATATCTGTGTTTGAATTCCGGCCTAACCCCTAAGACTAATTGATCTAAAATCAGCACTCTACAGAGCCATTTTGGATTAGGCGGTTTGATGCCTTAATGCAGCTACCACTTTCTATATGTCACTTTCTATATTACTGGTAGGATAAAGCTGTTTTTCTGGTCTTGATTTCCCAGGCTTCACAGCTAGAAGGGATGGCAGTGAACTGATTAAGAGTCTAGTGTTAAAATAACTGCTTTCAGCCTGTTGTGATACAAGAATATAAGGATGGAGTTTCTCCAAGTCAGGTACCCTTTAAGAGCTTTACTAAACTTATGGTTTCACTACATACATTTTATGTGGGTTTTTTTTTGCAATAGCTCCAGCCATCTTTATTTATACACCAAAAACAAGTATGTTTTTCCATAATAACAAACATGTTTTTCCATCCTCCATTAACCCCCAGCAAAAACAAATATGTCAAATGTGTTTTTCCCAACTTTAACATCAAAACATCTTTAAACCCCAAACAACAGTTATCATTTTACTGGCTTGGCCAAATATCGAGTTGGGTACATCCTGTCTTTACAAAACTAAAAGGTAATTGACATAGGCACACATTTTCAAGAACAACAATATCATTCAAAACATATTTACAGAAATAGGGGTGATCTGCCTCCGATCCTGTCAGCTCTGAATCAGAACAGCTCCCAGGCTCTTTCAGACAGCTGGCTTCCCCAGACAAGAAACCTGAGAAGCATCAACTCCCAAAGAATTTTAGAGGAGAATATTGGAGAAAAATTGGGTTTCCAGGAATGATCACATCTGTTCCATGCAAGATTGACAAAATGACACTAAATCCACCAAGAGAATCATCAATATCACGAGAGAGAAGAGAGAATGCAGGCAGTGTGGTCCCAGCAGTATCCTGCAGTATCCTGAAGTCCACTGGTCCTTGCCGAGTAAGACTGTCCCTGTGGGCTTTTACCTCATCTGGACCTGTTGGACAAGCACTCATATACTGGTCCAAAACTAGACTGCAGGGCTCCCAACAGAGAATCATTGGTCTGAGGGCATATAATCAACCCAATATGGCAGGAATTTAACAAAGTTGGACATATTGCTCCCACAGTCAAGAAGCAAGGGTAGATGAATGCTAACACCCAGCTGCTTTCTCCTTTTTTCCTTTTTATTTATCCTTGGACCTTAGGCCATAGGATGGTGCCACCCAATTTCAGAGCTGGTCTCAGTTCAACTTCTCTGGAAATGTCCTTACAGATATACCCCAAACTGTATCTCCTAGGTGATTCCAAACTTGGTTAACTTGACAATGAAAATGAACCCTCACAGCCCCTATTATCCAACATGACAGATTTCTACTCAACTGCCACTTGTATGTTCAAGAGATACTTTTGAGTCCTATTACATTTGCCCTCATCGTTACTCCTTCCACATTAAAAGCCTTTTTTCTGAGTTCAGTGCCACCCTTTTTTTCTCCTACTATCTTCTGGCCACAGCTGGGTTTCTTTCTTTCTTTCTTTTTTTTTTGAAAAAGAAAATATAACTTAAGATATTTGAAAAAAACAAGGTGAATACAGGTTCAAAAATAATTAAGATACATTTTCCTAAGGCTACCTAGAATTAGGCTTTAAAGAATTCTACCATTTCAAGTTTACCACTAGTTACTAAATACCAATTTACAAACAAGATATTCACTTTTTTTTGTTCCTTTATCAAGAGAAAAATCTACCTTCAGACTATGAGGGTGGTGATGGGGAGGGACTAGAAAACAAGATTCAAACAATCCCATGTAAATATCACATTTTTCAAATGGAAGAACTCCAAACTGCACTAGAAGTTCCAATCACTAAGACACTTTCCATAGAAATGATTTAAGTACAAATCCATGGCACCAAGGTTTAGGCCTAATTTAGGCCTGACAACCAAGTCCTTGTTTTCTGGAAGAAAGGCCTCAAAAGTCCCACTCAATTCCACATAACAATGCTTCAAAGATCAATTAGGTTTTCGTTTCCTTAATATTTTTGTTTTTGACTTCTAATCTTAAAGACTAGATTAAAACTTAGCTCAATTCCCAGAAGGCATTGCTTCCCTTTGCTCTATGAAAGAGTCCACCAAGACCTCTTTCTCAAAACCATCTAGCCCCCAGCCTCCAGCCTGTGCTTGTGATGCATCTTTCTCAACATCCTGAAAAGGTAATGTAGGTAAAATATGCTCATAAACATTAAAACTAGTTGTTAGAAAGACGTAACTAGCTTTATAATTTAAGTTTTAAAACATAAATACTTGCAGCTTGATCTGCACTGACAATGATTGTCAGAGCCTAGAATTCAACATTTACAAATTCTCATTCACACACAAAAAACACACTATTATCACGCAACTTGTGTCTTGAGAGAATCTTCTGCTTTTTAAATCTTTGGCCTCCCAGTCAATCCCAAGTTCAACCAACTTTAACTAAAACTTCACTCAGAATTTCACCAAGCTTTTCACTCACACATTAATACTTGTCATATCTTTCATCAACTGTCAAAATCTGAAGCCTGTTCAGAGATCGCCAGTTAAAAGAAAATAAATGAAATACACAGAGGTTATTTCAAAACAGAACATGACCATCAAAAAAAAAAAAATGTCATGATTCCCGATTGGGATCATCCTTTGTTTACTACCAGTAAGAAAAAGCCCACATTGGACTATTTCACACTCCGGCATTGGCCAAAGGACACAAGAGCTGATTCTGGAGCATGTAGTTTCTCACTCAGGTGTCCCCAGAGGAACACTAGGGACAAAGTCACGTGAGGCCTCTCCCGTACAGAGGCTGTCTCACAGGGGAAGCGAGGACACCCACTAGTTTGTGGAGATCCTTGACAAAGTATGATTCTTAAAATCTGGACTGTACATAATTCCCATCAGCCCTGTTCAGGTACTCACTGGAAGAAAGATGCAGCTGTTTGCCAGAACTCAGCACTTCACTCTAGATCAGCCATGTGGCCATGATGGCTTTCTCACAAGTGATATTCTCTAGTTTAAAGGATAATTATGTTGGGCTACAGGAGAAAGCATATTTTTAATGCTGACCTGAGAATGTAATAGGGAATGTAGGTGCTCTGTTTCAAACTATTTTTCTTATCTTTCTGGCTCCAGGAAATAATTTAGAAATGATATTAAATGATAAAAAATAGTATTCACTGATATTACTGGGATGGCTCACTTATTCAAATATATACACATCATTTGCTTAATATTACCTCCCAACCATCCTTCAAGATTGAAATCTTTCAAAATATTTTTCAGGCTAAAAGATATTAGTACCCCTTAGATAGAATTCTGGAATAATGGGAAATCTTGGGAACCAGATTAAATTCCAAGTGTTCAGATCTCAATATTAGTTCTCTCTATACTAGGGATTATTTGTTTGACTGAATATACATTATAGATTTTACATCATGGGTAGAGAATGTATTTTTGTTGTCATTTGGGTATTAGAAATTGTGTTGATAATAAAACAGACCCAAGTTTGCAGATCATTTTATGTAATACTGAATTTGTCCTCTAGAGGGAGATAGATGTTGGCTTTAATAGTTAATGAAGTCCTGTATAAACATCGAGCATCCTTCTAATCCCGACATTCCCTCTTCAGACTTATTTTGGGCACAAGCTGTTATACTATTAAAATATAGTTTTTCTTTCAGAGCATAAAGTACTGGGTCTAGAATGAGGAATTCCATTTCTGTCTTCCTGACAGAATGTTTACTGATGTGGAAACCTGAGACTTCTACACTGCAGCATTCTGGGAGGAAGTGTAAGCGCTGTTGCAATCAAGGGCATTTTCCTGTCAGAGCCCCATATAGTGTGATGAATGGATTTCTAATCACCAGCATTGTTCCAGTTGGATACAACTCTGTGAGTCTAGAAAACTCTATAAAGTCGAGTTTTACTGTGTTCCACTTAGCATCAAACATTCAGTGCCCTAGGAAGAGGTTAAGGGTATTCTGAAGTCATGATAGGGCTATTTCTAAGTGTTTGGGTAGAATTTTGTTGTTATCCTTAACAAAATCTCCCATCTTTTGAAAGTTTTTAATGGCCTGAGAAATAGAACTCACGCTGGAACTTGAGGAACACATTTGCTGTTGGTGGGTTTTCATGAGGCTTGTGGCATTGTTTATGAGCAATAAGGCTACAAGCTTATTCACAGTGCTAAGAAAGTTGGACAGTTTTGTCAGACTGCCCCATCTATGCCTGCCTGCCTTCCTGCCTTTCCATTCCCACTCCCTCTATCCATTCACCCCTCACTTCCTCCTTCCCAACATTCTATCAACTATTGAGTATCAACAATTTAGAAGCATTATCCATACCAACAGTAGTCTTATCCTTGGATAAAGAGGATGGAGTTAATACTGCCGAGTTATGGATGACTCCATGAGATGAAAGACATTCATAAAGTAAATGCACGTTGTTGCCCTAGACAAGTGATGTGCAGTGTTGAACAGGGAAAGGAAGAACAGGCAGTGGAGAGGCTGTTATTTTAAGGATTTTTTGGAGAGAAAGAGAGAAGCTATGATGTTTGCTTTAAACTGAGCACTCTGAGAAGAGACAATAGGAAAGCAAGCACTTGCTTTGTGTGTCTGGGTTTCGAAGTGTGGTTGTGTAGAAAGGGGATTGATAGGAAGTGAGCTTAGGGAGCCCATTTATGGCCATGCAAGTTCTGATTAACTACAGATTTCCCCAACAGGAAAAAAATGGGAAGAAAGAGTAAGAGTAAGTCACCCTTCCTTAAGACAGCCTACTTTGTGTAGTGTCTGAGAAGGTTTTTCCAGTAGACCATTGTGGCCCCAAGTGGTTCCAGGGCAAAGTCAAGTGAAAGATAGAGTCATGTAAGTGTTAATCCAGTTGGAGAGCTCAAAAGTATACTATTTTATTTTTGCAAGAACCAACTACATCTGAGTTGTTAACCTAGGAAAGCTCTGTTAAGTTTTTAGAATGCTTATACATGATTCAATTCAATGTCTCCTTGAGCTACCACAGTTCTCACAAGTGAGTAAAACCTTGTTTATTCTATTGAAAAGATATCCTCTTTCACAGCAGTTTTGAAAATAATTTCTTCTCTAATTGTAGAACCATGTTGGAATGAAATTACAGTATCATTTTTATTTTGAAACCATATTTATTGACTTAACTTAAACAATTAACCCTTCCTTTAGTTAGTTAAAATACAATAAAATCACAAATTTTTAGGTGATGCCATCTAACTTTAATCATATCTATATTTAAGACATACACCTGTGGTTCTTCTTGCACATTAATAGTTACTGTGAGTTTGGAAGTCACCTAAATGTATCTTACTATAAAGGAGCTATTTATCAAGAAGATAAAATGTTTTACAAATGATACAGTATAACTTTCCAACTTTTTAAAGATAATATTTATATAAATTCTTTGAGGATACATGTCCATATGGTACTGTGCATGTGAGTGCAAGTGTTCATGAAGTCCAGAAGAGGGTGTCAGATCCTCAGAACTGGAGTTACAAGAAGTTTTCAACTGCCCAGTGTGGGTGTTGGAAACCAAACTTGGTTGTTCTGTAGGAGCAATAAACTACTGGGGCACCTCTCCCAGTAGTTTATTGCTCCTTGCTTTATAGTTTTTGGTTTTGTTTTTTTTTTTTTTTTTGTCTTTTTGAGACAGGATTTCTCTGTGTAGCCTTGGATGTCCTGAAAGTCTCGAACTCACAGAGATCTACCTGCTTCAGGCTCCCAAGTGTTGGTATTAAAGGTGTATACCACTATCACTCAGCTGACTTTATAGTTTTAATATCTAGCTATTGATAGATAGTTTCAACACTAATTGTATTTTTTGTATTATTCTCATTGTATTATTTTTGGAAAGCATCATGTGTATTCATGGGTGGCCATTTTGGTAACAAATATGTTATTTTGAAACTCTTATGGTAATTTCATGTTTGATTTTCAAGAGGTCCATACTGTAGATTTAAAATATTTATAACATACAGAAAGTTTAAAAGCTGTAGCCTGGACTCTTAGGAAGAACTCATGAGCTGACTCTGAAGGTGAAATTAATTAGTTAACATCACTAAAATGTGAAGCAGATGAAAAACATTCTCTTTCACTTAAAACACCCAGAATTGGAAAATGAATGTAGTTATACTTAAAAAGAGACTTAATATGGAAATTGTAATATCTATAATTTTCTATACATTAAAGAAGAGATGAGTCAGGTAAAGGTAATTCTCACAGAGTTCTATGCTCTTTTAAAACGAGTTAAAATTTGTGTCATTTCAATCTATATTTTCAAAGTCTCAGAAAAATTGTGAACAAATGGTGCATGTGTTACTAAGTGAGATATTAGCATACAGTTAATATAATTGCTGGTAAAATCTGCCCACCTGTAGTGGGTAGCCATTCCAGCTTTGGTCTGGAAGTTCCAACCCCCATTGAGACTTCAGTAACTATCACGCCTACAAGGTGGGGCCAAGAGAGGGCCCTGAAGACCCGAGATCTTGATGTGCCACTCTCTCTTGGTTCCCAGACCCTGGATGCTAGAGGTAGACCGAACAGCATTCCCCAGAGAACACCGCCGGACTGTGCTACGTCTTCCCCAGACCCTGTAGCCTATCCCTTCATTTGTGAGTTACCCCATAAAATAAACCTCCCATTTAACTACGTGGAGTGGCCTGAATAATTTCACCAATACCCACCTGTCTAGTTAATTGCTGCGATGCATCCTCCCCTAGTATCCAGACTTCAGTAGCAACTGTAATAGCCATCCCATTGGACTGTATTTCCTTTTCCACTTGCCTGTTGCCCATACTCAACTATACATCATTCACTTCTAGAAACTATATTTAAGTCACCTAGAAACTATATTTAAGTCACCTTTATATTTATCACAATGCCTACTAAACAATGAGTTAAAATTTACTGCAATAATTATTTTCTGTGTGAATGAGCATTGCATGAATAACTAAAAAGAGAAATAATCTTCAAGGGATCACACTTTAAAATGCAGACTACATAATCTTGGCCCACCTTCTATTCCAACCATGAATGGCAGCCAATTTTCTGTGTCTCTAGAAGACCTTCTATCTTTTTCTCTGGAGATTTGCAGTACTGCAATGCAGATGCCTGGGGGCCATACCTAACTCTTAATTATGTATTTCTTCTGAGAAAAAGGCATTGATTTCTTCTAGGACAATCATGGATATATGTGGCCTAGTTAATAAGTAGGCATGACCTTTTTTGTTTCCTGAGTGAACAAATTCTAGCTTACACCATCCAAGAAATGTCAAAATTGGGTGGGTGGTACCTGGGATTCCCATAGTGGTCCCATTGCCTACTTCACTTCCACAGCTGTGGCCCCAAATCATTCTATTAAATGAAGTTTCACAAATAACTCCTTTTAGCTTTTGTTTTGTTGCTGTTTGAAATATAGTATGTATTCCATGATGGCCTCAAGTCAGTTTGTAGCCAAAGATGGCCTTGATCTTTTGCTCTTCCAGTTCTCCAGCCTCTGTTTCTGGAATTCTGGGAATACAGCCATGTGTTAACACACCCAGGTTGTGTGATCATTTTTCAGAGGTGATTTAATGTTAAAATATCACCCAAAGAATTAGTGAGACTTTTACAAATCACTTATATTTTAGTTTTATTATTATACCTAATAATTTATAAAGATATAGACTTAACTACAATAAACGTCATCTCATCATGAACGTAAGTAGGAATAATAATCACTGTTTGTTAGAGTTTTGTTATGAAGCTAGAGTTTTCCAAAGATCAGATAAGTATATTTCATTCTATTTCCACATCTTTTTTTTTTTTTTTTTTTTTTTTTTTTTTGGTTTTTTCGAGACAGGGTTTCTTTGTGTAGCTTTGCGCCTTACCTGGAACTCACTTGGTAGCCCAGGCTGGCCTCGAACTCACAAAGATCGGCCTGCCTCTGCCTCCCGAGTGCTGGGATTAAAGGCGTGCGCCACCACCGCCCGGCTCTATTTCCACATCTTTATTCAGACAAGTAGCACATAGCCTAAATATCTCAGGAGGTTAATGGATAGGAACAATTTCAAAACTCTTTAAATAAGGAATTGTTAAAAATATAAGTGCAGGCTAGGTAAATCTAGATGTTGTATACTTCACATGCAACCTTGCTCTCCCCAAATAAAGACCAGAGTTGTCATATAAGCTTACATTCATTCTTCCTAATTTGTTTATATTTAGTATTTATGAATATGTATGTATACAAAAAGCTACCAAACTGATCTCTCTTTCTTTTCTTTGGCATGCTTTGGAATTATGATGGTATTTACATAAAATAAAATTATAATATTTTCTTACATTGTTATCTGATATTTGGGAGTGAATTGTATAATTATGGGCACAGCCACCTTAAATAGTTGTTTATAACATAGGAGTTATTGAAAGAAAATCTATTAAAACATTTCATTTTTCCTGTGGGTGTTTCCATAGCCAGACATCGCCAAGTCTTAACCACCCTCGAAACCACCTGTGTTTCAGGGTTCTTATAGTCTTATTTCTGAGGACTGCTTCAAGGAGTCATTGAGTTCATACAGAGTTAAAGCACATACATACTAAGATATAAGGTACTTGTCAGTGCCTGGACATAGTAATCAAAAAATTAAGACTAGATAAAGATTTCAAAGACATTACAGAAGCTTCTCTACAGACTTCATGTCTGGTGTCACATGACAAACACAGAAAGCTTGCTGGAACATCAGGTCATCACTGCAAATGAGGACTCTCTGTTAGACAATCATGACTCCCACTCACCTTATTCAAAGCTGTTAAACAATTGAATCCAGAGCTTTTCTTGATTGATTTCCCCTAGACTCAAAAGCTGTTTGTTGTTAATATTAATCTTTTTATTACTTTAGTACAGATGTCTCTTATTTAATACCTGGCCAATCCTTCTAGACAGAGGGCCAGTGTTAGGGGATGTCCATCTACAGCTTTATCCACTTGAAGGAGATACACTACACTGATAACTGTTTGTTGGACTGAATTAGCAGGGTGAGACCTAGAAAGACTAGTTCAGTGGATTAGGGGACCACACAGTAATTCAGTTTATGGACTGGGAGTCACCTTGAGAGAGTTTCGGTTTGTAGAATAATGGGGTTTAGTAGAGTTCACCCCAAAATAGAGCACCTTGACATGGGAAAAGATTGCAGAAGCAGGCATTTCTCTTTGACTCTCCATACCCTCACCTTTGAAGCAGTCTATAAAATCATTATCCTACCTATCTCTAATGGAGATTATTAAGGTATCTTTTCAGAGGGTTCTCTGATATTCAGAGAAAGGAAAGTTATTTGAGGACACAAAGGAACTGAGAATCCAGGCTTTGTTAAGTTCCCCTGTTTATTATTCATCTTCTGATCGCAATTCTTCAAACTGTTCACAGTTTGCCTATGTCTTTGGATGTTCATTTATGAATTTTCCCATACCATGAGAAATGTATCAGATACATTCATGTTTCTTTCTCTTATCTTTTGTTATAGGAGCCTCAACTGTGAACCTGACAACGAGGGTTGTATTAACAAAATTGTAACAACACTTTGTACCCTAAAAGAGGGATAGGAAGATAATTTCTGATCATAAAGCATATGATCATATGATCAAAAGAATGATAAAATATATATTTATACCAATATATTTCAAAGGAATTTATAATGTGGTATCCCTTCAAGATGGCCCATTCATTGTTTTTATTTTTATATATGTCTGCATCTCGTAGTTTAGCTTTTCTCCTTTCATTGACTTGTTTTTCAAAAATTGTATTGTCCTGCCCATTTTTCCAAGGCGATTTTGGAATATGCTTATGTTTTCTCAGTGATAGTGTAAAGATTTGTTGGGGATTGAGTGATGACTGTGGATAAACTACACAGACCACGTTATAATCCAGTGTATTCTCCTCATGCACACTATGCCATTCCTCCGTTCTTTTTTTTTTTTTTTTTTTTTTTTTTTTAAGATTTATTTATTTATTGTGTATACAGCATGTATGACTGCAGGCCAGAAGAGGGCACCAGAACTCATTATAGATGGTAGTGAGCCACCATGTGGTTGCTGGGAATTGAACTCAGGACCTCTGGAAGAACAGTCAGTGCTCTTAACCTCTGAGCCATCTCTCCAGCCCCATTCCTCCATTCTTACGCGAGGCCTATTTTAGCTTTTGGTAAGAATTACCCCGCTTTCTTTATATGAGTTCTATCACTTACTATTAAGTTTAATTCTGTAATATTTATATGCATGTTACTTTGTACAATGTTGTCTCTTTCCTTATAGCTTTTTACTGGATCGATTACATAAGAAACCCGTGAGAATGTCTGTATATAGATCATTATATATGGCCTCTGTACAAAGCTTGTATGTTGTAAAATTTTGATTAAATTTTCTATTTTTAGACAACACTGCCTTATGCTCAAAGCATTTATTTTAAATCCTTCTTTGTGATTTCTTTGCTTCTTGCTTGAGTCATATTTCATTAGATGGAATGACAGAAGAATATTAATTACTTGTGATGATCCTTTTCTTGTATCTGATCACCTGTGTAAATCCCTCTGTTATTGAGACAGTAAATCAGTTTAATCTCATATGCTCACTGCAGTCAGAGGGCAGAGACTACTATGGGGTTCTATGCTGAGAAACTTGGCTTTTAGTACTGATAGCACTTTGATCAATTAACATTTTGTGGTAGGGTCTTTAAAGTAGATGGATCATTACCAGACTAGAATTCAATGTAATGTTAGTTGTTAATTTAAAATGTTTTCCATCATGGAATCGCCATATTTATAAGAAAATGTTAGCAAAATAAATTCCACCAGACAATGTTATAAGAAGGAAATCCAAACTTTGATCTGGGATCATGTTCTATGTTCTCATTTGTTCTTTGCATTAGTATTTGGGGAAGTTGGGACTCTAAAGGAAGTCTATGAGGCACTCCCAACTTAATTTATTTGTTCTTTGGAAAACTATGATGTGTTGTTACAAGCATATTTGTATCTGTGGCCCTGATCATATGACTGTCATTCATGTTTTAAATGATTTTTTTATTTTCATTATGAGCTAAATAATATTCCCCGTCTGGGTCTCGAGGTGATAACTATAACAACAGAAATTTATCCTATTATTATTTTCTTTCCCCCAAACTATAAACACTCTCTGATGAGGTAAAAACTTTCTGAGTATCCTACATCCCAGGAAACCTCCTGTATCTCAGCAAAAAGGGTAGTTTAGTCTCCTTCCTTGATTCCACATTCCTCTTCAGGCACCATCTGAAGGTTATGCTTGTTTTGAGGTTTACTGCTCACACACACTGATTCTCGACCTCTCAGTTCCTGTTGCACACAGGCTTTCACCTCAACTGCTCTCTCAGGAAAGATCTTATCAAAGTCACCAGTGACATCTGTGCACTAGACTCAATGGGTAATTTCCAGTCATCATCTTATTTGATCCGTCAGTTACATTTGATGTAGGTTAATCATTTTCCCTTTTGGAACACTTTCTTCTCTTGGATCTGCACAAATAATTTCCTGTGGTCTTCTGGTCATTTCCTCTCATTTTCCTTTTATGTTGTTTTCCTCACTTCTAAAATTGAAGTGCCCCTGGACTCAGCCTTCAGGTATCCTTTATTCATAATAAATAATCAAAATAAACACAGATATCTGAGGAAGTAAGGACCCATGAAAGACTTCAATTAGTGAATTATGATTTACCATGTCCTATGATGGTTGATATGATTAGATTTAAATCAATGGCGTTTAAATTTTCTTCTGTCTCATCTGGGTTTCATTCACATTTTCCTTTACTTCCAATTTTTGCTTGAATATTTTACAACTCAGTTTTATCTTGTGCATATGGTTTTTGATTTCTATACTTTCTACTGTTTACTTAGAATCCTTCAATTATTCATTTAAGATTCTTAGTGCCCATTGTCACATTATCAGTTCAGCCATTCACATAAAATACAACTTCATATGTAGCATAATATTTTACAAAGGTATACATATAGTTTGCTTTTCATATTTTCTGAATATTTTACTTCTCTTCTTGTATGGACTACAAAATGCATTATTGTTTACACAGAACTAATGTCATTTAAACACATTTTATTAGAAAAATTCATACTTATCCACACAGGTAAAAGAGCTATAGTATTAGCAAGTAATTCATGATCAGTCTTAAACACAATATCACTGAATGAGTATGATAATATTTCTGCTTTATACATTTATTGAATTTTTTAGATCAAAGTATATCTGTCTCCTTTTCTTGCTCAAGTAGAAAAACATAGTACTAGGATCACCTTATGTAATTGATAAATGAAAATTGAATTATTTATAAAGAAATGGGTAAACGGCCAGGCATGTTTTATTTCCATTTTTTAAAGTGAAATTGTCCTGAAAACAGAATGGGTCACCAGTTTTCCCTATGTAAAAGAGATACATCAAACTATAATTAACACAGTTGCTCTAACTCATAACCAAAGAGTTTAGAATAAGAGACTGTATGTCCAGTCTATGAATTATGAATTATATGTCTGTCTATGTGTGTGATGTGTGTGACTGTGAGTGAGCTTGTTCAAGTGTGTGTGTGAATGTGTGTATGTATGAGTGCATTTGTGAGTGTGTGTGTGTGTGAGAGAGAGAGAGAGAGAGAAAGAGAGAGAGAGAGAGAGAGAGAGAGAGAGAGAGAGAGAGAGAGAGATCAAGCAAGACCAGAAGAGAAAAAAAATGTACTACACAAATGGTAATTTCTCTAAGGATGTTAGAACACATCTGTGACAGTCGTGTGCATATAAATGTCATGGAAATCAAAGCTGCTATTATTTAATCTGCTCACAGTTACCTTTATTTTAAGCTTAGTTAAAATTATAGCATAGTGACTATTGAGTTCCAATTGAATGGTTACTATGAAACCAGAGATGATCTTTGTAGGATTTCATTAATTCATTGATCTCAGACTTGATAGTTTTGATTGCAATGCCAATTACATAGCCATGATAATGTTCTGATTTTTTTTTTTAAATCTTAAATGGCTAAATCCCCTGATAGAAATTTCTAAACCTCTCCCAACAAAAGATTACTAGGGTACCATTGTTATCTTTTATGACATCTTCTCTCTCTTTCCATCTCTTTCCAAAAGTTCAAAGCTGTCTTTGAACTTTTACTGTGGTGCTTTTATCTTTTACAGGTTAAAAAAAAAATCTAACTGGAAAATAAGGCGATTTTAATGTTGATTTTGTTGTAAAAGCATTTTTGTGGCAGTGAGATGCAGCGCTAATCCAAGACCAGCTTTGGTCTGTTCAGCTTTCCTGTGGTTCTCACGATCAAATATATGAAGGAGCTGACAGTGAAAGCGGGACCAGGGATTGAGCTTCTTTATGGGGGTACACATATAAATGCTGCCTTTATTTTAAGGTGTTATGCTATTAACTCCTCCATGATAGCTTTTGTAACAATCCTTTGCTGTCCTGTGACAAGATAATCATCTTGCCATTTTAAATTCATTCTTTGTTGGTGCCTAAAGAAATGTGCTACACTGTGACATTTTTCATGCACACATATTATGATTCTTCATCCTCCATCGCCCACCCCCTCTACCCCCAACCCTTCACTCTAGTCCCCTCCTCCCCTGGAAGAGCTCCTCCTTCTTTTTTCATGTAACCTATATTCCATTACCATCTTCTATTATCCTATCTCCTACTCTTTAGATCTGATTCTCCCCATTCATATACCCTGTCTATTTTCAAGTCTTTTTATTTTTTTTTTAATTTTACAATTAATTTAATTTTACATATCAGCCATGGATTCCCTGTCCTCCCTCCTCCCACCTACCCCCTGCTCTCCCTCCAATTCACCCCCCATTCCTATCTCCTCCCCTGGGGATTCAGCTCAGCCTGATAGATTCAGTCCAGGCAGGTCCAATCCCCTCCTCCCTTCACCCAGGCTGAGAAAAATGTCCCAGCATAGGTCCCAGGCTCCAAACAGCCAGCTCATGCACTAAGGACAGGTCCGGGTCCCACTGCCTGGGGACCTCCCAAACAGTTCAAGCTGATCAACTGTCTCACTTATCCAGAGGGCCTGATCCAGTTCCATGGGGGCTCCTCAGCTGTTGGTTCATAGTTCATGTGTTTCCACTAGTTTGGCTATTTGCCCCTGTGCTTTTTCCAATCATGATCTCAACAATTCTTGCTCATACAATCTCTCCTCTCTCTTGCCAACTGGACTCCCAGAGCTCCACCGGGGGCCTGGCTGTGGATCTCTGCATCTGCTTCCATCAGTCTTTAGATGAGAGTTCTATCATGACAGTTAAGGTGTTCGGCCATCTGATCACCAGAGTAGGTCAGTTCGGGCTTTCTTTTGACCATTGCCAGTAGTCTATTGTGGAGGTATCTTTGTGGATTTCTAGGGACTTCTCTATTTTCACCTCTTATACACACACACACACACACACACACACACACACACACACACAACTGCACATGTAGATTCTGCATATGAGAGAAAATCTGATTTTTTTCCCCTAGGTTTTAATTAATACAATTTTCAATACAAGTATTTTTGTAGAACTTTTCAGATTTGTCTGCCAAAACCACCTAATTTTTCACTCCTTGGTAAAGGGACCATTATACACTGTAAGCTCCTCCAAAAATAGCTGGATATTTTAATTGTGGTGGTGTTCAATATATGTATACATTTATGAACTTTTTTCTTTTTTATTGATTTTTTTGTACAGTATATTTAATCATGATTTCTCCTTCCCTCACTTCTCCCAGATCCTCCTGACCTCCCTACTTATCCAAATTCTCACTCTTTCTTTCTCTCTATTTAGAAAACAAACAGGAAAAACAAAAACACAAACAAACCAAAATTTCCAAAAACAAAGTAAGTCCACAGAAAACACACACACACACACACACACACACACACACACACACACACACACACACACTCTCACACACACACTCAACACATAAACACAAAATTGAAACCCACAGTATACAAGTCGATGAACGGTACGATGAAGATGTCCAAACAAAGCAAAATGAGGCAAATATCAAGTTCATTTTGTTTGGGATGGCATCTACTCTTATGTTTAATATGTCCAGTGATACTGCCTTAGAGACAAACTTTTTTTTTTCCTTGCAAGTTGTCAAATGCTGATAGCTTCCTGGTTAGGGTTGGGAGCCCACATTCACTTCACCCCTCAGTGTATAAGGTTTTTCAAGTGTGGTCTTTTGACATCTTGGTTCATTTTGTCCAAATCCTTTGCCTACTTGCTCCTTATATCCATTTTGGTGCAGTTGGAATTTTCCATCCAAAACGCAAGTTGAAATTTCATTTTAACAAGGTTGAAAGTGAGACCTTTAAGACAATTTTGGTCCTGATAGCTCTGCTTTCATGCATGGATTAGTATAACCGTTAATGGAATGTGTTCTCAGTCAAAATAATGAGCTGGTCTTTTTCTTTCTTTCTTTTTCTCTCTCTTCCTTCCTTCCTTCCTTCCTTCCTTCCTTCCTTCCTTCCTTCCTTCCTTCCTTCCTTCCTTTCTTTCTTTTTCTTCTTTTGAGACAGGTTTTCTCTGTGTAGCCGGTCCTGGATCTTGCTCTGTAGCACAGGCTGGCCTGGAACTCGCAGAGATCCTCCTGGCTCTGTCTTCCGAGTGCTGGGATTAAAGATGTGTACCACCACCGCCCGGCTGAGTTGGTCTTTCTTTTCTTTGCCTTTTCCTGTGTTTCCCTTCTGTCATGCTGTGGTGCGGCATGGTGTACCTCATAGGATGCTGGTGCCACCTTCATGGATTTCCCAGCCTTCTGAAAAATAAACATTTTATTCTTCACAAGTTAACTATTCTAGAGCATCTTTTACAGTAGTGGGAGATGGTCTGAGATACTTTGTATCTAACTGGATCCACTACTCTTTTGCTTGGGTTTCTTTCCCATGATCCTCTCCTCTCTGCCTTTTTTCTCTATTTCTTCATTTTTATATAGACTTTATGTAGAATACTTATATGTGTAGAGACTATAATTCTGCCCAAATATATAAATAGAGACTAATTTCTTAAAATAAGCAGAATAGAATATTTCATAATGATTAAAATTTCAATTTACTTTGAATACTGAAATAATTCTATATAAGCATTCACTTCCTAACATAGATTTAAAAATCAAGAAGAAATTAACAAAATTGAAGGAGAGATAGATAAACTCATGAGGCTGTCTTAATCACTCCTGACTGGGGATAGTGTCACAATCAATAAGGATACAGGTTAAAATTTGGCTTAATAAGCACAATAGGACAATATCCCCAACTATTGCCATGTACATTTGTTTCCAAACCCTCATGGAACTTTCCTAAAATTGACCACAGGCAAAATTAAAGTATTTTTATATAGTTTAAACCCCACAGATCACTGACCACAGTTAAATGAAATAAGAAATTAATGACAAATAGTAAAGGTAAAAAAAAGCCATATAAATTAAATATCCAAGGATAATTATTTGGAAAGTAGGCAGTGTATTGTAAGTGCCTCAGAACAAAAAAGATCTTATAATGAAAAGTAGAAAATAGTTACAGTAAATAATAATGAAAATAAGACATATAAAAATCCTGTTTGGAGGAAATTACACACGCAAACATGTATTTGATAGGCTTTGTATATGAGTATACCTGTATGTATGTGGTATTTTATTCCATGTATGTATGTGTATACATGTATCTGTGTGTATGTGTGTGTGTACGTACATGTGTCTGTGTGGGTGCATGAGGATGGTTGTATATGATTGTGATGGCCAGTGATCAGTGTTAGGTATGTTCTTCTCTTCACTTGATAATTTGATACAGGGTCTCTCACTGAAACTGGACTTCACTGAGTCAGCAAGACCAACCAGCTAACAAAAGCTCTCAGGTTCCTCCTGTCTCTACCTCCCCAGTGCAAGGCATGGAGGCATGATCCATGCCTTACTTTTTGTGTTGTGATGGGAATCCGAACTCAGGTCCTTGGGCATGTGTGGCAAGCAGTTTACAGATGGAGGCATCTCCCTATATAGGCTTTTTAATGTACTCATTGTTTAATACACATTTAAGAGCCTAGTAATTTGATGAAATATCTATTTTAAGAACTTACAAATTATAGGAAATTTCTCTTTGCAAATGTAGAAACAAGTAAAAATAATGTTTCAAAGTTGTTAGGAGAGCTGAACAATGTCCTCATCATAAAAATTATATATATATGTGTGGAGTGATAAACACATTGTTTAGCTAGATTCAATCATTTCAATATATGTATGTATGTCTATATATGTATATAGATGGGGGAGAAAAGGAGGAAGAGAGACAGAGAGATCAAAAGATAAATTGCATATTGCAAATCTAAGTTAAATTTGTCAATTATTTCTCAAGAACAGAAATGGAAAAGGAACAATAAAATAAAAATAAATAATTTGTGCATCCAAAGGATGGCTCACTGAAAACACATAAATATTGCTAGACTATTGAAAGCTGAGGTCCCGGCCACTGCTATGATTTTGTAGGGTGTCTGATGTGAGCCTTTGGATTTTTATTAAACTGCGCCTGTTGGTTCTAAATTGTTCCAGTTGCCATCCTAGATAGAGAACTGTCCTTTGTTGTACCAAAGGCTTGTGGAATTAGTTGTGTTCCTCTCAGTTACGACAGCCAGCCTGTGCCACTTTGATACCTTTTTCAAGCTTTGACTCCCTCTGTGGAACAAATTTTGCCCCCAAGTTTCCTGTATTGTGCTAAAATTAAGGTCTATTTTTGTTTGTTTGTTTTTTTGAGATAGGGTTTTTCCATGTTATTTTTAGTGCCTGTCCTGAATCTATCTCTGTAGACCAGGCTGGCCTCGAACTCACAGAGATCCGCCTGGCTCTGCCTCCTGAGGACTGGGATTAAAGGCATGTGCCACCACCACCCAGCTAAAGTTAGTGTCTCTAATTTCTATACAGGGCTATGTCTTTTTCTTAGTTTATTTTTTTCCAGTGTCCTTTGATGGTCATGTCAGTCATTTTCTTTCTCCTTCTGGGAACCAGTTTCTTAAGGCCATATTTGCAAGAAACTGGACCTACCACAGTTGGTGCTAAATGACTTAGGGACTGGTCACTACAACAGGGCTTCTGGAAGTATGTTACTTGTCTCATATTTAGGAGACTTCTTTCTGCATTGCAGTGGGATAGGACACAGGACAGAAATCTACTAGATGGTGTGATATCCCTGGTATTTCCAAGTTGTGGGTGAAACATTTACTGGAGGATTGTGATCCTGAGTAACTGTTACTAAGCACAGTTAAAGAGAGAAAAGCACACACTTCGATCTAGTAACACAGAATTTAAAGGCAAGATTGAGGGTCAGGTGGCTTTTGTAACTCTAAAGACACAGTTACCTCCAGCAGCCAAAAGGCAGACAGAGCTCCAGGTCAGGCAGGGATGCCCACTGTAAGACTGGCAGACAGTCAGAGAGCCACACTTGCCAGTGGAATTGAATATACACACTTTTAGTTTCCCATATACAAATATTAATTAGTGATATTTTATTTTTCAATTTTACTGAATATGATGTATATTAAAGTGTGAATATATATCTTGTGTGAAGTTAAGTAGGTTTGAACAAGTATCTCCCTTTGTGAAACCATGAGCCTAGTGTGATAAGCAACTTGTTATCACCCCCTGAAACTTCCCTGTTCCTCTGGAGTTCCTTCCTCCTGTCTCTCCCCACCATAGGAAAATTACAGTTGTTCACTAATAAATTATGTTATCCAGTTTTATATGTACACAGGGGAAATTAATGGCTGAATATTAACTGATCTAAGCTTTCTTTATTGTAAGGATAAGATAGGTCCATAGCTGGGAGAATACTGAAAACAGGGAGGCAGTGGTATTGGATTGTACAGTGTTAGTTAGCATCGTAGATGCTAGGATATAGCATGAGGGCGATGGGTACTCTGAAATAGACATGGTAACAGACAGGAAGTTGTCATTTATGGCTCACCATCAAGAACAAGCTCCTCCTTACCCAAGGACTGACTCTGACTTTAGCTCCATACATTTTTGCGATCGCCCTTACTGATGATTATTCCCATTGAGTAACATCCATCAAGAGTTACTCTCAATGCATTCTCTCTTGCTGTGTTTCACAGCGCGTCATAGGATGAGTACAATGACTGTCTGCATGGGATCTTCTGCCCTGTCTTCCTTTCTGTCTTCCTCTTGAATCAGTCACAACGTAGTTAACTCCCATTATGTGTTTTCAGTGAAGGATGCGGCTGTTCCATGGACACGTGCTAAGCTTGAAGAATTCATGCCAGGGCCACATACCATAGTCACTTTGCCTTCATGTGAAATGGGCCCAAGAACTGTAGTAAACTGTAGAACTACATTTAACTTTTCATTATCTCAAGGAAAAGACAACTGAAATACCTTTTCTCTTTATCCTGGCTGAGAAATCTTTTGAGTACCTTGAAGCAGTAGCAGTTTAAAAATAAAATGTTATTTTCAAGAATGCTGTATATCTCAGTGTGAAGAGGTGACATGAAGCTTGTTGGTGTTTCTTCAAGCAGTCACACTGTTAGACTTTAATCATTGTATTTATTGTACCTTGTCATATTGTTAGAGTGTTTTTCTATATGTGTCCCAAGGTGTATAATTAAACTTGTTACAACACAGGAAAGGAATCAGATATCATAAAATGTCCTTGCATTTTGTTTTATCTAGCTTCCATTTTCAAGCCTGAATATTCATGTCTTAGTTGTTAATAAATTTTAATCCTCGGTCTTTCTCTTGTTAGAAAAAAAATAAGAAACAAAGATAGTTTTGATTTTTATTCTTATAAATACAAGGTGTATATTTGCCAAAAACAGGATGAATTGCTTAACAATCTTTGAAGTCACCCCAAACATCTATCTATCTAGAACAGTGCTTCTCAACCTTCCAAATACTGTAACCCTTTAACAACTCCTCATGTTGTGGTGACCCCCAACCATAAATTATTTTGTTGCTACTTCATAACTGTAACTTTGCTACTGTTCTGAATCATAGTACAACTATTTTTGGAGACAGGGACTTGCTAGATAGATCGTGACCCACAGGTTGAGAACAGCTGCTCTAGAACCTTATAATACTGTCTTACATGGAAGAGAGGCCTTTAAATGTTCCTTTGGATGAAGTAGGACCACAAATCCAAAGAACACTGTTCTCAAAAGTGGATGCAAAGGAGAACAGAGACTCAGACAAAATGACTATACATAGAAGGGACAGGTGCTAGAGTTATGCTAACACACACAAGTACCCAGCACCACCAACAGACAGAAATGCCTCTTCTCTAGAGCCTTCGGAGGGAAAGTGGCTCTGCTAATACCTTAATTTGAGACTTTTTGTGTCCAGAATTTCATGAGATTTACATTTTTTTGTGTTCTTCTATGCAAGTGGCAGGTATCTTGTTTGGTGGCCATATGGATAATGATTTGGATAATGGGATATTGAGTGCTACTGGAACCATGGATGACTATAGATGAAAGTCCACCCTGGGAATGATGTGGATGACAGAGGAGACTGCTTCTGTCTCTTTAGAGAATATGTGAGTTGCTGTGGACAGAATGCTGCTGGTGGAAGATGGAGTAGGAGAGGTTCCTTGTTTTCCATGGTGAGGTCTTAGAAGTAAGTAAGAAACAAAGTACAGAAAACTGAGAGGGAAAAACAGCCTGGTTTACAGTGGCATTTGGCTGAATGCCAGGTATTCTGCTGGAGAGATGGTGAGTCTACAGGTGATGCACTTGACTGTTCATCTGAAGACTTTTCCATCAAGCTGCTGAAGGCATAGCCAACTTTCACTTTGCTGCTTGTAATGCAGTGAGAGAGAAAACTGATGCATTATGGAAAGAACTCTCCTACAATAGGAACCAGAACATAGTGGTTTGGGAACATCTGATCTATCTAGAAAACAAACGGTGAAAAATTGGGAGGTTGGTTTTGGCAAAATATGACCTGGCTGAAGTCACTGATGGACAACTTTTTGCTGAAGAGATGAAAGTTAGGATACCCACGAATCTACTGGGTACTCTTAGCAAAACCCAGGGAGTTTACAAGAAAGCCTTGTGAAGGGTATACATCCAATGATGTAGATTCCCATGACTTTACATGTGTGGATGTAATACTAGCAGAACCACTTCAAGCATAGACTGAACAGAGTGGAGACTGGAGGAAATAAAGGAAAGTTATCAGACTCCCAGCATTAGACAGGCTGACAGAGCTGTTACACAGCAATGTGTGTTACTCTCCAAGAAAAAGAATGAAATGACTTTGTTGGAGAGGCCAAGGCCATTGGCCCAGAGGCAGGGGTTTGTGGTGCAGACACAGAAGCAGGGGTACGTGGCTCTGTAGGCCAGAGGGTAATGTAGCTGCTGCCACCCCAAAACCCCTCAGAGAGCAACAGAGCCAAAGGCCTAGAGTATGAATGCAGAAGCCCTGGGGACATAGGATTTACAACACATATATATATTTCTGAAAATATGGGAACAAAATACCTAGGGAAATGCTACAGTCTAAAATGCCTAAAATTACAAAAAAAAAAGTGTAAAATAAAATTCTTCTTGTACGACAAGTCAGCACCAGAGCAGTCCATGAGATGTGGAGCTGGCCTTTTCTTGGAGAGCCTGGAATTCCATGACTCTGTGTATAGTGCAGGAGAGAAACTGGAGGAAGCAGCATTAAAAATAGGCAGCAGACTACAGGACAACCTGTGTTGAGTGAACCCGAAGAAAAATTCTTCCCTGTCGTAGAAGAGGTGGGGCACTTGTTCGTATTATTCCAGACGTGAAAGAAAGACAATACAGAAGCGTGGCCAGGGCAGGACAGACAGCTTAATGGGTAATAGCGCTTGTTGTGCAAGCATGAAAACTTGAGATCAAACCCCAGACCCCACTGAAATAGATTGACAAAGCATGCACCTATAACTCCAGCACTTGGAAGGGGGTAGAAGTTTGCTTTCTTACCACCAGCCTAGCTCCAGGTTCAGTGAGAGACTTTGTCTCAAGGGAATATGGTAGATAGGGACAGATCCGGACACCCTATGTCCTCCTCAGGCCTCCATATGTGCATTACAGTACACACAGCATATACATTCCTTGCACACCACATAGACACATATGTGTACAGAAGAAAGCAGGTACTGATTATAAAACAGAATATATATATATATATATATATATATATATATATATATATATATGCCTGGAAAATTGCTTGTACATAGCTAAAGGAAGCACTTATTATATTAGTGAACCTGGAGAATAAAAAGGAAGCTTGAACTCACAAAGTGCAGAGTGTGTTAGAGATGAACAATGGAAATTGGAATGCTGAGTGAAAGAATAAAATACGCAATTAATTGGAGTTCTGAAAAGAAGAGGAATAAAGGGAAGGACCAGCAATATGTAAAGTGATAATGATTTAGAATTTTTTCAAATCAGATTAAAGAGGAAATTTTAACAAAAGTAATGAATTCCTAGTGATATATATATATATATATATATATATATATATATATATATATATTCATACTTAGAAACATCAAACAAAACGTGTAGGCTCAAGATAATTGAAAGGAGTTTCAAAATCAAGTTGGAGAGAAAGAGAGTAGGAATGATGCTTACATATTAATGAAGATGAATTATGTATGTAAGCACTGGTGCTATAAATTAACTCCTGTCTAATTTAAGGGTTAATCATATCTACAAATAAAATCTTATGCTCAACTGAAGATATGTTAGCTATAATCAGAGTTCAATAGACATTAATTTTATACTTTGTATAGTTAAATAGTCAGAATAATGTTTGAAAAAGTAAGAAGTATTTATGCTTCAATTTAATGAGGGAGGGGACACCAGCTAGCCTTGACATGGCACACACTGTATATAAGATTCTACTTATTTAGTTCTCACAACCATCCTAGGAGACTACCCTGCCATCCAAAATTTCAAAGAAGTAACTCAGGCATAGGAAGACGAAAGCAAGTTGCTCAGGGTCACAGAACTGGTAGGTGCTGATGCTGGGATTTCAACTCTTCTGTCTCTCATCAGACTGCAAACTCTTTAGATTTAGTTTTTACTTTTTTCGTGTATGTGCATTCTGCCTGCATGTGTGTATGGTGCCCAGAGGCCAGAGGAGGCCACCAGATTCCCTGGAGCTGGAGTTGTAGGCAGCTTTGAGCTGCCTAATATAAATGCTGGGAAACAAACTCAAGTCTTTTGCAATGACAGTGAGTTCTCTCAACTGCTGAGCCATGTCTCTAGCTGAACACTCGAAACTCTTAACTACCAAGCACCATTGCATCTGGGTGGGAAAGAGACATTGTAGAAATCAAAGTAAGGGAACCAAAGCCATTCACTCACTCGTTCATCTAAGAAACATATCTTGAACACTTATTTTGTTTCAGGTACTGCTCTAAGAGTCCTCAATGAGGAAGCAACAAAAGTCCAGAAGCCCATAGAATGTGTTCTTTAATGGAATAATCTCAATGAAGTTGAATAATCTCAATGAAGTTAACACTCTAATTAAATCATGAAAATTATACAGGTAAAAGGCTATGACTAATGACAACTCCATGTATTTTTAAAATTGGAGCAGTCGAAAGGAAACAAAATGCTTGAAAGAAATCAAATAGCCAAAAACTTATGCTGGTTGCTTCTCTGTTATTTCCAGACCAAGCAGTTTGTTGAGGAAGAATGACATTAATGGAGACAAAGAGGTCTACTTTGTTTTGATAAAGATTCAATCTATCAGGATGATATTCAAATGGTCTGTGTATGCCATAATAGAGCTTTAAAGCACAGCAAGTAAATTTGAAGTAAATAGAAGGAGCCTCTGAAAAAAAATTGATTTTAACACACCTCTTACTTATAGATAGATTAAGCAGATAAAAAAATCAATGGAAATATAGAGGATTTGATCCAGGCAATTAACAAGCTTATTCAAATAGGGCTTCTCATGAACATCACAACCCAGTGTTCCTAGTGCTTAAAAAACACAGAGGTGAAGAATTACATGTAATTGGTGTCTGGACTGGGATACAAACAAAAATCATGACTTGGATTTTATGTGGCCTGTACAGTCAGCACATAAAAGAAAGATTGCCATTGTTCCACAAAGCCTTGAGGACAGCTTACAAAGGTGCCCAACAGAGACCAATGTTCTCTATATAGTCTTAGCATCCACAACAAAGAAACCCCCACACCTACAAAGAACCCATGTTAGGAAAGATGACTGAATCTTGATTGGTGCATTTGCCAGTGTTGATTGTAAATTCAACATCAGTCTGCATTTAAAAAAATGTATTTTAAAAGATTTGAATCACACTGTACATGAAAAAGAAGGCTTATGACGACCCTTATACTCACTGAGAGCTAAACATCTATAAAGGAGTAGCTGGAAATAGCTTCTCATTTTCTTCCTTCCTCTCTTTTCCCCTGGCAACAGTGTGTGACTTAATTCACCTAAACTAACAGACCATAGAATGCATGTGCCAGTAACCTTAAATCTTCTCTCTGATGAGCCCTAGCCTTATTTTGAACCATCTCATGTGCTACAAAACCATCAGAGTCACCAAAGGGCAAGCTTCAACCTGTTTCCTTGTCTCCTTTGTGCTTTTCTTTATTTATGAGAGCTATGTCCTAAACTCACAAGTTACAAATGCCAAGCTTCCCAACATCATCTGGTGGGACTCAGGGAGCTTGTCAGAGGTCCACAAACTAAGCGACAAATGAACAAAAGACAGCTGTCTCTGGTTATTTTTTGTCCCATAACTGTTCCACCTACTTAATTAACATAAGGCTCTTGCTTCCATAATTCTTGTACAGCAAATCTTCAGGTCAGATTTCACAGTGGTAGTTCACTGTTGAGTAAGTAGTCCTTCTTCCTGTGGATGCAATAGTATCAGGACTCTGCCATAGGACTGCCCTTGAACATACAAACCTTGAAAACAATGATGGTGTACAGTTTCAAGAAATTACGGCATGTCACAGGGTTCATATGGTCCTTTGAATAACCATCCTGAGGATTAGGTGTGAGTACAGGACTAGATAGTTATAATTTCCTTAGTTATGATAAAAGATAAGTTAGATATAAAACCTTAGACTCCCAAATATAGGATAGATAGGATATCTTCTTTAATTCTGCCAAATACAAATACACTACATATTATAAATAGATTAGATATTGTAACTGTAATTCTTGCTTGATAATTGTTGTGTTATATGTAATTTTACTATGTTAAAGTTAAAATCTTCCCTTTTGAAAAAACAGAAAAGGGAAAATGTTGTGGGATGTTCTGTATGCTGTGAATATATGTTGCTATGATTGATTGATGAATAAAATGCTGATTGGCCAGTAGCCAGGCAGGAAGGATCGTGTAGGTGGGACAAGGAGAGAGGAAAACGCTGGGTGGAAGAAGGCTGAGAGGGAGACACTGTCAGCGGCCAAGAGGAGAAGCATGATGTAAGATACCAGTGAGCCACAAGCCACAAGGCAAGGTGTAGATTTATAAAAATGGGTTAATTTAAGATACAAGAACAGATAGCAAGCAGCCTGCCATGGCCATACAGTTTTTAAGTAATATGTCTCTGTATGTTTACTTGGTGGATGTGAATGGGAGAGATTTGTCCTGACTGTGGACCAGGCAGGACCAGGAAAACTTCAGCTAAAACAGGGTCTCTCTGTTTTCTATAAGAATTCCATACAGGCTTGGAAAATGGAGGGTGACATAAGTCAAGGAATAGTAATAGTCTCTAAAGCTGAGAATGCCTTCTGGATGACGGGTAGAAAATGAGTAGATAAATCTAAAAAAAACCTAGAGAACTTGAGAAGACAACAGCAAGAAATTGGATTCTGCTGATCACTTGCACCAGTTTAGAAGTGGATGAAATTTTTACTTCAGAGTTTATTTAAGAGAGTCCAGATGGCTGGCACCTTGATTTCAAAATAATCAAAGAATCCACTTGAGCTTCCCCTGAACATCTGATTTGCAGAACTATGAGATAACTCATGTGTGCTATTGTAAACAGCAAAGTGTGGGTAATTTCCTATAGCAGCAATATAAGGCCCAGAAGAGAAGAGAGATGGAATTTAATTTAATAAAAAATAGAGGGTGGAGATAGTAGCATAATTAAAATTTTGTAGAGATGGGATGAGGAAGAGAAAGACATGAGTTTAAGTAATAAGGTTAGAGAGAAGCTGTGTTAGAGAAGAGAGAGTAGCTGGAAGGGTTATCAAGTGAGTTCCACACTGGACAGTGCTTCATCAGCTTTGAATAAGAGATTAGGAACCCATGTGGGAGCCTGGGACTGAGTTCACATCTGTGAACTGATCCATGACAGCCATAGAGAGATCATGGTAATGCACTGTTGCAGAGCCCAAATTTAAGAATTACAGTGACTACAGTAGGCTACCTGAAGTCACTGGGCTGGTGCAAAGTGGAGCCTGTCAGCATTCAGCCATGGAGAGTGGAGGCCTCAAGGAGCTCGCCATTTATATGAGGAACTATTGGCTACTGATGGATACTGGCAAAGGAAAAGCTATTTTCCTCAATAATGAACCCATGGGTGTGCTCACCAAGCTCCACTGGACAGCTCCACACCCATGAGCATTCGGACATCCCTGGTTATACTCAGGGGCTCACAAAACAAAACAAGTCATGCACATGGAAAGGATTCTTATAAGCATGTAAAATGTGAAATCGATGGGGGTGGAAGGTAAGAACAATCAGAATGCATCATATAAATGCATGAAATTATCAAAGAACAAATTAATAAGAACTCGGTTGAGTGTTGTTAATTGTAACTGTAAATGATTATTGGTCATTGGTCAACTTTATAGGGGATGTTTCATTCTGGGATTTTTTTGTCATTTGTATAGTTCTAAAACAAAAAAAAATAGCTTTATTGCATAATGGGGAGAATTATGGTTCAAATGTGAACTCACTGGTTAAAATACTTCACCTCAAGAGCAAGAATGAATCTGCAAGCTCTATCATGCTTTCTGAGATACCTGCCATCAGCAGCTCCACTCTCCCCAATGCAGTCACTGAAATGCCAGGTTAACTGTGGCGCTCCTGTAACAGGTGCTGTGATTAAGTTTATTTTCTAGTTAGATCAGAGTAAATCAAAACCCTCTTTTTATTCCCTTTCCTATTGTTGGCAACCTCAGGAAATGGATACATCTACTTTCTTATCTCAGTGAATGGAGTAGAATGAACATAATTTCTCCCTATTTTTCATTGTGATATGATAGGGTACACATGTGGGGTAGGGATTTGAGTGGGATATGAATTCAACCTAGATTGCAATTCAGAGTGAATAGATACATTACTCTTAGTTTTAGAGACTCTTCTAAGAAAAGAGTTGGGCCAATTTTTTTTAAAAACCCTGATATCCTTAAGTGACTTTGTGGCTATCAGTTGTGACTATGAACAAATCAAAGATAATTTGTCTTTAGAGCTGTGGAACATAGAAAACAAGAGTTCTTAATGTACACAAAACAATGTGATATGACCTTGCAAAGGACATCTGATTGGCACAGATTTCACAATATTTATAAATGATGCCAATGTTATAAGAGTAGCAACATATCTCCCTTCCAACCTCTCTGTCTTCTCTTTTTCTGTGGTTCATTTCTTTTCATGCACAAGCTTTACATTCACTCTGTTCAACAATTCAGACCCTATTTATCCAAGAGAAGACCTATGTATTAAATGTGTATAGTGATATTGCATGTGATGGGGCCTTTGAGGGGTCAGGCCTGGTTTGAGGTCTTAGTACACTGAAGATATAGTCTTTAAGGGGACAGTGTGATGTTATGGTGAGGTGAACAGCCTTCATATCCTGCCACCAACCTGATATGCACAGGCCTAAGAGCAATGAAACTGTGACCTATAGAATGAAACCTCCAAAAACTGTGATAAAACAACAGACTCTCTACTTTCTAAGTATCCTACCTCTGGTATTTTGATGTAGTCACAGGGAGCTGACTAACACTCTGGTACTAAAACTCCACGTTCATACTATTTTGAGACAAGTTAGTGCAATGGTCAGCTTGAGGCTAGCACCAAGGGTGGTTTATCATGTGCTGAAGCAGCTTTGAGAAAGTGATTAATTTTGCTCTTCATCTAAACACTGATAATCTACTGTATGACTATTTCCAATTGATCTGAGACATATTTATCTCCTTCCTTGATTCCATATAATCATATATCTGGTCAGTGATCACATACTCAAATACAAAAACACATTACATCAATGTCTAAAACACTTAAGAAATATTAAATACAGTCTTTAGGAAAAAAAGATTCATTAAATCATGGGGAAACTTTGAACAGTGTTTATCCATGTTTCAAACACGCCGACTGAAAACTAATAGGATAGATAGCGTTTCTGCAGGTTGCACAGTCCTCACTGTTTGCTGTCTGAGGCTGTGTGGCTAAAATTCTCCTGAAATCTCGTGCAGTTTAATGAGTGTGTCTTCCTGCATTCCACGAGGGAAGGAAAGCAATAAATACCAAGTCCATTGATGCTGGAAGAGTGCAGTGGGAGCTGACCTGTGCTTCTCTGTAAAATCAATTTGGCGTTCACCCTCTGCTTTCCTGCGCTGGGCCTGCCTCACTGCGTTGCATTCTATTTCGTCCCACCTCCAACATTTACCTCCTGTTCTCTAAACTGCATTTGCCAACTACATGTGACCTTGTTGTTTCCACTCAGAAATCTTGCAGCCCTTTAACCTCTCAAAACTCCAACCCTCTCACCACAATGAAAGGCATCGGAAACGCATTTTGAAATAATATACCAGATAGTGATAACACCGGAATGAGAGAGACATTCCACTAGGCAGTGATGAGTATTGCATGTTAATATTGACAAGATTCACACAATACCTGTGCATTAATATTAAAAGGGATACATGTCTTCTCGTTATAATTTTTGCCTAAGGATTTTTTTTTTACATTTGTCTTCAGAACACATTGACTTGTAGCTCTCTCACAAAAATGGAACTGAGTTCACCACCTCTGTTTTTTTTACCAAGTGCTCTGGGTTACTTACACAGCATGATTAGTATTGATCCTTTGAGAAATATAACTAATTGTGTTCTTATAATAGAGTGAATGAGGTCTTTTTAACCATTGGTGACAGTTTGTAAGAGGGAATAAACTGAGGTCTTCAGACTGCCTTATGCTTTTTGTCCTGTACATCTTGATGGGAATTAGTGAAATTTCCTGGTACAAGCTAAACTCCTGTCATAAGACTTGCCAGTCCAGTACATTTTAGTAATAAGTTAGTTACTGTCAAACTAAGAAGATGGGGCTTGGCTTATATTACTACCATAATTCTTCAAAGAAGCTGGCATTGATGAAGATGTCAGCAGTTTGATATGTACTAAATAGGCATTTTAATGTCATGCTAATGCTGTTAAAAAAACAGCCCAAGCCACAAAGACATTAACGTAGGAGACAAAGGAAGATGAGCATTTCAAAGAAGAAATCTAGGGTACAGTCGTTTGCTTCTCTATTGTGTAGAAATGTTTTGAATATTTGTTCTAAGTGTCCATCTGGGAAAACCTTTGCCTTGCTGCAGAAGTTTAACACTTTGCTAGCATGATTTTGACCTTTTAAAAATGATTCTAGTAAGTAGAAGTTAGTACTTGGAGGAGATTAAATTTTAATGCTTCAACATCCTTTAAAGAGAATCATTTTTGCTCAGTTAATCTTTTGTTAGAGAGGATTGTAGGGATTTTGAAGGAGAAATGGTAGAATTCATGAGGGATTTAGGACATGGTGTTTACAGGGCATTTCCATACTGTCTCCATTTAGATTCCTGCTGTAGACAGAATGCCTGTGTCTTCCATTTCCCAGAGTTATACATTGGAATCTAATTCCTAATGCAAGAGGGTATAGAAGTGAGAACTTAGGGAGGTGATTGAGTTATGAGAGTGAAGCCCTTGGAAATGTGATTGGTGCCCCTATGAAATAGACTTCATAGAGCACATACCTTGATCTCTGCCTTGGTCCAGGATTTTTGAGCCTCCCCAACGGTAAGAAATGAATTTTGATGATTCTAAGTGTCTTCATTTTTGATACTTTATAAAAGCTGCTGGAACTAAGACAGTTTATTTAATCAAAGACAAAAGAAATTTAGAGTAGACTATCTGAAAAAGGAAGAAAATTTTACACTTGTAGGCTTTCCATAGGGACCCTCCACTACCCTTCCTGATGGAAGTTTCAGAAAGAGTTTTTTATGCTTACTATCACAAGATGATAAACTTTATCTTCACAGTCCCTGAATCTTCTAAACCCACCTCTTACTCTAAACACATCCCTTACAGAACTCAGGCCTGTTCAAAGCCTTTCTTCCATGAATCTTCCTTCCTAGAGGAAACAGCACACATTTCTCTTTTACACTACTCAGAATCTCTAAATATCTTTGCCCAAATTGCTTCTCCAGATTTACTATCAAGTATATCAAACATGCTTTTCAAACAAGATTATTTCATCCATAAATATGTTTAAATTCTTTTAAATCTATCTGTGTTTTATCTTATCATCTATCTATCTATCTATCTATCTATCTATCTATCTGTCTGTCTGTCTTTCTGTCTATCTATCTATCCATCCATCTAGATATAGATAATAGATATATATTTGTTCACTTTTGTTCTTTCTTTTCAATTTGAATCCATTGAAAATAATTTTCTCCAAAGCTTCATATTTTTAATTACTTGATTATATATATATATATATATATATATATATATATATGTATCTGTCAAAATATCTCTTCCTTGTCTCTTAGGAATTTAGTACCACATGGGAAAAAATTGATACTCATGCAATTATTTTGTTCTCTATCATATTGAAACCTGTTTGTAGCATTCTTATAACCAGTTGTAGCCATCATAGAGCTACACTCAGTAATTACTTGTTTAATTAATTTACGCTACCATGAAGTGGTCTGCTGTTGACATCTAATGTTGGGATATGTATAGTTTAGCTTTACAATGGTAGAGTTTCCTTCTTGCAATGGCTGAATTGCTCTGTAGCAGTTTTAGATTCTCAGCAGAATTGACAACAAGGTGTAGGGACAGCTTTATACTCCTTTCCTCAACACTTCCTATCCCTGAGAAGCCTAACGGATACATCATAGATGCCAAAGTCAGGAGTATACATAAGAATTTATTCCAAGCTGGGTGGTAGTGGTGCATGTCTTTAATCCCAGCACTCAGGAGGCAGAGCCAGGCAGATCTCTGTGAGTTCAAGGCCAGCCTGGTCTACAGAGTGAGACCCAAGACAAGCACCAAAACTACACACAGAAACCCTGTCTCAAAAAACCAAAAAAAAAAAAAAAAAAATTCCAGATGCTTTTTCATTTTTATGGAATTGGGTAACATGCAAGCACCTCATAGTATATCATATAAAACATTTTTCACCATTCTAACAATCCTGTGTGCTTTTCCTGATCTGTTCTCTCTCTAATCCTAACCCTTCCAACCATTGGCCCTTTCACTGTGTCAATCATTTTTCCTTCCCAGAGTACAGTATGTGTGTATAACCTTCATAAATCAATTTCTTTCATTTAAAAATATTCATTCAAGAGTCCTCCATTATTCTCATTCTTTTGAACACTGCATAAAATTTCAGTGTTCAGATGTGCCACAGTCCATTCAGCTGCTGAAGAATAGCATGGTTGCTTTCAGTTTGGGTAATCAGGAATAAAGTTGCCGTCAGTTGCAATGTGCAGGCTTTTGTATCAAAATAAAACTCTAAAACCTATCTTAAGTAATTGAAAATTAGAATCAATATTCTACAAATTGTCAGGCTAAATTTGTGTCATTAAGATTTTTAAAAAAATATGAAAAAGAGCCTTGAGAATATCTGGCAGTAGTTACTTTGATAATACAAGCAGAGTCATTATCAGTATTGAGAAGGTTGACAGTAAGTGCTCCAATATAATGAGCTAAAGGAGCCACAATGTCACTTCTATGGCATGCTGTCCAATCTCCAAAATACTGTGTTATTTTCCTCACTGTACTTCAATATATCAAGTTCAGGAGATAGATAGATGGTTCAGCAGTTAAGAGAGGTGTTACTTTAGCAGAAAACCATAGTTTGGTTCACAACTACCTTTAACTCCAGCTCCAGGGAATCTAACATCCACTTCTGGCAACACACACACACACACACACACACTAACCTACACCCACACATATAAATACAAATAAAACAAATATTTAAAAATATATTAAGGCCAGCCACCCTTCCACAAAATGTACTTTATTAAATAAAGTACTGTAATATGACAGGTCAATTCAACTCAAGAACCTTAATTCACTCCTTGATTAAAAAAACTAGAAGCCTGGGGCATCATTGAAATGTTTAGGAAATTAATGTGAGGAGATTCTCAGATAATATTATTTCACCCATCCTTAGCCTGTGCTTGATCATTCTACTTTGGTTTGGTAACAAAATACCTATTTTTGAAAAATGCATACTGAAGAACCTAGGAATATAAGATAGAGTCTCACATTTCTAAATGGACCATAATAAAGAAATATAAATGTCCATGTTGCATAAAAATGAGTATCTGTGAAAGAAAATACGACTGCAAAAGAGAAAGGTGAAGAGTGGTTGTAAAATTTCAAAAACCCTGTGACTTGAGATTTATGTTAATTTATGGAATAGGTTATGTGGAGGAATAAGAGTATTCGAAGGTGAAGAAAGCTGAAGGTTCTCTGAGAGATCATTGTAATGACAGGATCCCAGCCCTGCCTTTGGGTAGTAATCTACCTGGAAGGATGGTTTCCTTTTCAGTTTTAAAAGTTATAAATCTTACATATCAATGACTTCTGTACATATCAACATTCAATAATTTACTTATCTTAATAAATGTCCTTGAAAACATCCCTTAAATTTTATAATACATGCAAGATGTTTTTTTTTTAATTGATGTGACATATTATTGTGAAATGATGGCCTCATAACCAAAAGAGCTGTGACCCTGGGGGGGTGTCCTGTTTGTCAAGTAAGCATTTTCAGTAGTGAAATGGTGTTGCTCACTGAAGTATTTCATTTCAAGGGTAGTGCAGGGAAACCAGCCACAGAAGTATGGAGTTTGTTATCATCTCCATTATCTCATGGAGACGCCTTCTTTTCTTCTCTCTTTGTATCTATTGGCACCAACAACCAACATATACCCTTCTCAAACCAGTGAAAACCTTTCCATCTTTCATTTCTTCTTGATACTTAGACTTATTGTCCATTGGTCCCTACCAACAGCTTACCACACATTTTCTACATAGATCTCAATCTAAAGCCTGGTCTGGAATTTATGTCAATCTTTTTGCCTTACCTTCCTTACTGTTAGAATTACTGGAGTGGACCACCATACCTGCCTCTCTACATATCTTGAATCTTTTTTCCTTCTTTTCTTTCTTCTATCGTCACTCTTCTTTGTGACCTAATCATGTAAAAACCACTTTGTAGAAGTAACCACTGCTAAGTCATCCAGTTTAAATTCCCATTGAATCATTTCTTTACAGTAGTGTGGAATAAATAGTAATCTCACCAAACTATAATCTGAACTTAATACTCAATTCTTAAATTGCTTTATCTGATCCCATGTCGTGCTGAGAATGAAACTGTGAAAACCAAATTACCTGTATTTAAGTTTCTCTGATAGTTTTATTATAGAAGACAGCACTATATGTGCCCAATATTTGGTCATTATTTCTTCTTCTCCTTTTCCTCCTTTTGCTTTTCCCCCTCCCCTCTCCTCCTCCTTCTTCCTTCCTCTTTATTCTTCTCCTCCTTCTTTCTCCCTCCACTCTTCTTTATTCTCTTCCTTTCTTGCCTCTTTCTTCCTCCCTGAAGCCAAATGTATTCACTGCAATATTATTGAGGCTCTTGATGATAAGAAAGTTGAGTTCCCTAACTAAGCAATGGGCATACACCCTAAGATAGAACCAGTTCCTCTAAGAACTTGGAATTTTTTATGGCTGTGTCCAACCATCAGAATGTCCTCGAATTCTTCATGTCTTTTTGCATTTCAACTTCCTTTATTTTCAGTCTCAGTGGACTGAGATTTGACCTCTGCACTTCAGTTTAAATACCACTCTTTTGGATGCTTCCTGTACTCTAACACCTTGATGTAGAGAACACTCTTTTCGTACCATCACTGTATTTAGTTCTCGGTGTTATGTCTAAGTAATGTTTATACCATTTTCTCAAAAGTTAACCATTTGAAGGCAGGTGGGAACACAAATTCAAAGGTATATAATAAGTTGTGAACTCAGTTCAGTAGCACACCAGGTGATTAGAAGAGAGAATGTGTAGTAGGGTACAGAGGAGACCAGTGTGCTCACCAAATGCAGCAAACCATAGCAATTGTATTCTAGAGCAGAGATGCTTGGGAGAAAGTAGATGTGGTAGTTATTGCTACTGTTCTCCCTCACACATGTGAAAGACATGTACTTCCTAACATCTTGTGGATTGAATCAATAACTTGTAAGCAGAATTGTTGAGGGCGCTCTAGTTGAATGGTTTTTCTGGTCCCGCCCGGCTCCTGCGGCCCCCCAGTCCTGTAGCTGCTCAGACCCAAATAAACACACACGGGTGTGGTGATATATTGTGTCCCCCAATATATTGTGCATCCTAATAAACTTATCTGGGGTCAGAGGACAAAACGGCCACTAGATACAGAGGCCAGAAAATGGTGGCACTCATACCTTTAATCCTAGCCTTCTGGAGGCAGAGATCCATCCAGATCTCTGTGAGTTCAAAGCCACAATGGAAACAGCTAGGCATGGTGACTCACACCTTTAACCCCAGCAAGTAGTGGCAGAAAGCAGAAAGGTATATAGGGCATGAAAACCAGGAGTTAGAGCTGGTTAAGCTTTTAGACTTTTAGCAGCAGTTCAGCTGAGTTTCATTCTGATGAGGGTTCAGAGGCTTCCAGTCTGAGGAAATAGGATCAGCTGAGGAATTGGCAAGGTGAGGTAGCTGTGGCTTGTTCTTTTTCTCTGATCTTCCAGCATTCACCCTAGTACCTGGCTTCAGGTTTGTTTTTATTAATAAGGACTTTTAAGATTTGTGCTACACACAGGGTAATATTATTTTTCAACTAAAGCCATGTCAGGCTTCCTGCTAGCTAGCTCGTTTTTCTTAAATTAAACCATTTCTATTAATCTGTGTTTTGCCACATGCTCTGTTCCTTTACCTACATTCTATTACATGTTGGTCCTTGGGCAGCTGGCTGGCATTTCCTCACTCAGCCTTCCTCTTCCCAGAATTCTCCTTGTCTGCTTATCCTGCCTATACTTCCTACCTGACTACTGGCCAATCAGAATTTTATTTATCAACCAATCAGAGCAACACATTCACAGCATACAGAATGTCACCCATAATTTCCCCTTTTCTTTCTATTTAAAAGGAAGTTTTACAGAATGTCACCCATCAGGGCACTTCTATAACAGGGCATTTAATTTGAGGGTTGGCAGCCTCCAGAGTTTTCACTGATTCTAGCACGGGTAATAAAAAAGAATTTTGTCAGTTGAGTGACTCTAGTTAGCAGGCATACATGTACACATGTAAACAACAGGTAATAAGTGATTGCTTTTTGGACTTGTTTGTTATATAGTTAACCTCACAAATATTGTTTCTTCTGGTTGAAGTCAGATGAATAGAAACTATTCATAATGAATATTTAAAACAACAGAGAGGAAGAAATGAACTAAATCATGGACTTAATTTAAGCCAGCAAACTTTATCATTAGTAAAAATTAGTGAATCGCATTATAATTATATGCATATTAGAAATATTGCAGGCATCATTAGCTCTTCCTGGCACCATTAAAGAGCGCTTCTTTATTCCTTGAAGCAGGAAAGGCCACGAGCAGCTGTATTTACAGGCCTTAGCCTGCCTTGTCTATTCCAGAGAAAAGTCATTTCATACATAGTGAATACAAATCGAATCCTATATGTTTACAGGGAAAAAGCAAAATGGACAAAGAGGACATGGGAGGTGGAGAGAACAAGGGAGAGCAGGAGAGGTTATGTGCGTTCTCAACTTCTTTCCAGGCATTCCTAGGGAACCTGGACTAAAATGATGAAGGGATATTAGGGAAATTAATAAACTGAAAATGTGGTATTTCATCAAACATCTAGGAAAGGTATTTTATGGCAGGAGCTTGCGTAAGACTGCCATTATTGCCCCTATACTCATATCACATAAGCAGCTTCATAAAGCTTTAATATCAGGCCTTCCTTACAAAAGGATGACAAAGTGCTGTTAACGGCATGTGTGGTATAGAAAGAAATGCAGACATTCAATTAATGTTTGAATAAATGCAGCGTCTGGAGAGTAAATCAATGCTTCAAAGCAGAATTGTCCAGCATTAAGTAGCCCCAAATACAACAGATAAATGTAGATAAATGCAGCAATTATGCAATGCACTGATTTCCCCCAAATTCTTTGTATTTCTAAATAAGCACAACAAAGCCACCTGATTACAGTGAACAGAATATGAAAAAGTGGGGAAGTGCTTCTGCATCTGGGGGCTGTAATTAGATCCCCTGGTTTATTTCCAATCAGGCACTTTTATGTTAGTGATTTGAATAATACAATTGCAAAATTAAAATCAGTGTATTTAAAATTATATTAAAATACCACTAAAAGAAAAAGAAATAGTATTTTTGTACAGGTTTTCATCATATTAGACACAGTACAAGAATTATTTTAATTGATCAATATTGCTGATTGATTCATAACTTAATCTCATATTTGCTAGCAGGCAATACCCACCACAAGAGGGCAGAGAGTGGATGCTGATGGCTTAATATTTGTTATCTTATCTTGTATAATCATATTCTGATGGCATCCTCAAAGTAATATCATTAGAAAGACTCTCTTATTGCAAACACAGCCACCCCAATTTTATTTGTTCCTAAATTATTCTGTTCAGATGGCCTAATTTTCTACCCATGCCCATTCAAGATTTGAGAGAGAGAGGAAAAGAAGGAGAGGGAGAGGGAGGGAACTTGGGGGAAAGAGGTTGGTTTTAATTATGTTGATCCATACCTTTGGTATTTTAGCAAATAAATTAAAGATATTGTTAATACAAAAATATATAAAACAAAATAGCATTTATTGCTTACTGATTATGAAGGATGAATCTAAATAGAAATATTCCCATAATTTTGTCATACTGTACTGAATTTGGAGTATTAACAGATTTTCATTAAATTTGTTGTTATAACCAGAGAACACTTCCTACTTGAAAAAAAAACCAATTAAACCAAAACTAATCTATCAATTTAGATTCCAGTCAGATCCAAACATATATGAGTGCAAGAAATAGATTTTATTTATCATATGAAAAACGAAAATATGTATGTTCATCTTATAAATTAGTAGCATAAATAAAAACTGTCAGTGACCCTTCCATTTACAACTGCATCTCTTAGTGCTAAAATGGATTAGCCTCAAAAACCACCATTTCTGTTATTGACTATTATCATCGTGTAGAACACCACAATAAATTGGATACTTTACAAATACTAATTTTCACGAAGTGTTTTGTTAGGTCTCAAGTATACTTTTCTCAAGTTGTCTTTATTGTTCTCTGGACAATTGTTCTTTTGAAGTGCAATGTTGTTTCAGAATACAGATTCATTTGGTACAGAACCTGAACATGTCTCTGCTTGTATCTCCTTTTCTTCCATGTTTTGCTCCATGATGAGTAGGTATTGCATGCTCTATAAGAGATATTGGATGTGTGAGGTCATTATCTGAGTTTCCTTTCAGGGTTTGCTTAAGACAATTTTAACAGTGGGTTTGTGGGTCAATCAGTTGGAATCCTTATTTTTTCAGTTATTCAGTGTTGGTAGTCAATGAATAAATGTCATTAATATTAAACTAAAGACCAAATTTTGTTGTTACTCTGGCATGATTTTTTTATTCATGCTTCCACAAACAATGCTGGAATACAGTAAGTACTGGAAACATAAACCAATATTTCTATGTTACTTTTTAACAGAATTAATAGACAGCCAGGCTACTATTCTTCTGGTTCATAATGTCTACAAAGTCTAGTGCTGTATTAGTTATTAGATGCAAAAAAAAATTCTTTCACAAAGTATCTACTGCTTTACCAGTCTGTCTGAATGTATCTGTCTGCACCCTTCTGTGTTCTAACAGCTCTACTATAGTTGTATCCTTGCAACATGACTACTAAGGTTTTTACAAGTTTATTAAGCATTTACAGTACTCGGAAAATGTTATTAAATTCTTTGTATTGCCACTTATGATTTGCCTGTGTCACTGACAGAGAAATAGAAAATCAGGTAAGTCTGTTTGCTTTCTGCCACCAATTTTGTTTGCAAGAGCTAAATGCCAATGCCAGTCTCTTCTTGTGGGATTAAGCAGATGCCATGGCCAAATCTGTTATCACTGAACAGGGGATGACCCAGGAGCGACCTCATCAGGAAAAGGCAAGGAGGGAATTTCTGATATGAATTCACCTGAGGCATATCATTCATGCAATTAATGGCACACTCTATTGTCTATTAGAAGCTGTAAAGTTTTCATGGAGAAAGTGATGTTCATAAAAGTAAAAGAGTCTTCCAGGTATTAGGAACAACAGGTAAAGACAGTGATGTGATGACATCAGCTGTGTCTGGGGACAAAAGGACAGATCAGCTTGATTAGAGCACCAAGATAAGGTCCGGAGACAAGACTGAAAGGGCTTTTTCCTGCTATGTTGTACCCTCGTGTGTGTGTGTGTGTGTGTGTGTGTGTGTGTGTGTGTGTGTGTGTATACACGTGTGTAAGAGAAACAGTTGTGTCTGTGTGTAAGAGAGAGTGCATACATGTGTGCATTTGTGTGAAAGAGAAAGACAAAGAGAGATTTGATGTGTGTATCTGTGTGTCAAAGGAATCAGGAGTTTGTAAGGTACACTACAATGAGGTTTGAACTGGGCTCTTGAAAGACCATCGGGAAGCAACAAACTAGGTCTTAGAACTATTGGTGGCAGAGAAGGTGAAAGCTAAAAGGGACGACAAACGTTTAAAGCAAAGGTCCCTTTGCTGCTTGCTGCACAGCCCGAGCACATCTACTGCAAACCTAAAATAAAAGAGAGCATGCATAGCAGGAAGGAGAACATTGAAGGGAAGAGAGTAAGGACCAAATAAGATGTTCATAATGCAATTCTCCTTCTGCATAGGAACACTCTAACTATACACTGAAACACTGCAAAGCAAAATGACATTGGTTGCACAGTCTGCTCATGGAAAGTGGAAAACTGGGCCTTGTATCCACAGGATGTTCAGTGTTTTTCTTCTGACATGAATTACAAAAGGGACTTATACAGGTCGATTTTATAGGCAAAAGCTGGACAATGAAATATTGACTTTGCTTGTATAAGTAGTTTGAACTGAACTTCACCTTATTATAAGAACAGGGACAAAAATTATAGGTGATTATTATTTTGTAAGTGGTTAAAATGAAAGGATTTTTGAAGGCTTTTTATGCAGCTAAGAAAATTGTACAATGTGAAACAAGCAAGAAGAAACAAAATCCTATTTCCTCAGGAATACACTAATTATTTATATTATGCCTAAAAGAAAGAGCTAAAAGTAAAAATAGAAGCTTTGATGCTTTCTCTCAAGGTTGTTTTATTTGTGGCTATGTTTTCCTTTTCTGCAAAAATCTGAAAACCCAAATTGTTAGTAGCACCATGTACAAAAAAAAAAGCATCCTCTTCTATCATTACACACAGGAAATGTGTTTTAACCCATTCTTTGCTGTTTGTATCCTTTTCTATGTTTGTCTCATTTTAATAAATATGGGGAGACTCTATCTGGGCCTTGAGTTAGTAGTCTCTGGGGGTTTACATAGAGGTGCACTATTTAGTTGGTAGTTCTCAGTGTACACAGTGGAATTGTGATGTCTGTCATAACATATATATATAGTTGGCTATAAGTTCCTATGTTTCTTCTAAATATTTAGAGGGATATTGACAGGTCTAAAAAGAAATTATCCTAATGTTCCACTCTGGATGTCAGAATGGTTCAATTGCTCCTACTTTTTTCCTTGTATATTTTTAATTAAAACTAAAACTTTCACTTTAGGATCTCATGCTGACTCCATCTTAATCCAAGTCTCTATGCTATCAAAATAAAAATTCACATTTTTCTGTACATTATCTAACATGTAATAGTTGTAGTATCAGTAGTATAAGTGGGTGGATTTTATTCAGTGTGAACAGTTATTAAACTTGACATGTTTAAGTCCAGCAAGATGGCTCAGCAGGAAAGTCTCTGCTGGCAGATCTGACAATTTGAGTTCATTCACAGAATATAAATGTCAGAAGAAGAGAAGCAACTCCTTCAAGTTGTACTTGAGATTAGTACTAGAATTCTATGGCCAAAGTTATAATAGAGAAAATAAAGCCATTGGCATCTAAGTCAGTACATCTTTTATGTAAAGTCTGCTGTCTAGGCAAGGCACTATCACAGGCCTGTATGCTTTCCATTCTACTTAATACACTCAACAGCCTGACAATGCAGACGTTAGCATTCTTGTTGTATTGACGGTCAAGATTAAATTAAGTTTGTTTCAAGGAGAAGACGGCAGAATTAGAAATGAATCCCAGATATGACTCCAATACAGTATGAAATATGACCTGCTCTGTTATTGAATGACCTGGTGCTTTAGCAGGTTAGGCTGATACACCCCCTGCCCATATGGATTACCCAAGAAAAGCAGTGATTTTTCTCAGAGAAATTGCTTGTAAGTAAGGGTGATAGAGCTGGATGCTGAGCAGAAGGGCACAGCTCCACCAAATCCCTCCAATACTTCTTTATTAGACTTCTGCTCTTGATAGGTCTTCTGTGGTCAGATCAAGAGGTGAACTGTAAAGGGGTCTCTCAGCAATGACTTTGGCATATCCAGACAATGTACCTAAGCATCAGTATGAGAACCTACAAGCCCAACAATTTAAAGCACAGATGTTAGCCTGGATTCTGGATATGCTGTGAACTGGGTGCTTTTTAGAACGTTATCTTCTGTCTGACCTACGAATGTTTTCACTTTTGTTATTAGAATCCACTAACATGCACTAGTTTTTGCTGAAGCATGTGCTTCATTTCTTAACGCTTCAAAAATTTAATAAATTTTAATTACATATCTTTCACTGTGATTTTTTTATTAAGAAAAGTCATACTTAGAAAAAAGGCAAAATATTGAATTATTTTAAATTTCATTATTTTTAAGCATAACCTGGAAAATATTTTTAAACTATAGTAATAGGGATAGTGCTTTTCTGCTAGATATAAATGTATTATAGAAATATACATTTTTCACAACAATAAACCATTTTACAAAGTAGTATGATAAAATAAAATGTTAAACTTGTGTGGAACATAGGTAAGTATTGAATTTATATGCTATATTTATATAATTTTTATATACATTTATATCTATAAATATATAATTATATAACTATAATCAATAAACTTGTGCTGCAAAACTTTTAATCCATTCTGAAAATAAAACATATTTTATTTTCCTACTCCCTACATGTACATGTGTATGCACACACATGCATACACATTTGAAAACAAGTTCAATTTATTGAAATATAAGATTAATGTTTGTAAATTCTTACTACATATGAAAGAAACTATGAAAATAATATGATGATTATAAAATCAGATCACACAAAATATACAAGGTTTACAAACTTCTGAAGATTTCTTATATATCTGAAAATTAAAGAATCGATAGCTTTATTTCCAAGGAGCTCTTGGCCTGGAAAAATAGCTTAGTGGCTACAGTGCTTGATGTACAAGCCAGATGATTGGAGTTTGATCTCTGAAACCCACGTTTAAAAAATTTGGTGGTGAATATCTGTAATATCATGCCTTCTGTGATAAGATAGGAGTTGGAGAGAGCCTTATCCAGAAGCTAAGGGGTCAGCAAGATGGAAAGAAAGAACCAGTTCTAAAATGTTGCTCACTAACCTCTCCATATACATGTCAAATGCATATCCACACTCACATTCACACACACACACACACACACACACACACACACACACACACACACACAGATTCATAAAGAGCTCTGGCCATCAGCTGTGGGTAAGCTAAAGAGATCAGCAGACAGTTTGCAAAAAGTGTTAGGCTTCACAGGAAATTAGAGAAACGTATTATGAAAGAGGAAATGAGGTGCATTTTTGTATCTGTTAGTTAGCAAGAATGGAGACAAATTAGGATATGTTCTATGTTTTAAAAAGAAATTCTGTAGGAAAGAGTTAATCTGACTTACTAATGGAACTTGACACCATCCACTGAAGGACAGAAATACCACATTCTGTGACACCATATGTTGTGCATCCTGACAGTTCTACGTCTGGGGATCTCTTCTAAGAATGCTGTTCTCACACTGAAGTACCACCTTGCTATTATATTGGAATGAAATGAGACTATTCACTGTAATATACCTTCTATCTGAAGGTAATAGCAAAGACAATATAATTTATGTATAAAGGAGTACAGGAGGACTTTAATGTTTAATTAAAATTAATTTAATTTTAATTTCAAGTAATAGGTAAAACATGTACATAAATTAAAATGCATGCAGAAGACAAAGTGTTTTTTCTTTCCTTTTAGTTGAATGTAAAATTTAGTATGCCATTTCTACTTTATGAAGCACTAGTGGGACCAAAGTGTGTATCTCATTTTCTCATCAACTGCATGATATAAGTCTTAGTTTTTAGTGTTTAGTTCAAGGATAACCACATTCAAGAAGTAGAGAATGTAATGTGTAAAAAGGAAAATGGTCAAGGGCTAAGGAGATTCTCACTTCTTAAGGAACTTGAGCCTGCAGAAATTAGTCTCATATAAAGCCTTAGCAAACAAGGTGTAGTTCTTATTTTTGATGACTGTTTGACCAAATAAATATTACTTTAGACAAAGTCAAGACAGATCTTACTAAAAAGCTAGTATTCTCTGATGAATATATTGTAAATGAAGGAATCATCAATTTACTACTTAGGAAAAAAATGTTTTGAAATGATCATGTTTTTAAAAAGCATTTCTATTCCACCCCACCACGACCCCTGCCCATAAACACCTGAGGCAGGTGGGAGAGCTGGCCCTGAGGTCATAAGAGCATGAGAGAGGGGGGTGGGGGAGGAAGGGAGGGAGGGAGGGAGAGAGAGGGAGGGAGGGAGAGAGAGAGAGGGAGAGAGAGAAATGTCCCTGCTCCTTATCAGCCACAGCACTTGGGAGAGTGGTCCCTAAGCCACACCTGGGCACCACAGTAGAGCTTGCCCTGAAGGTGTGGTTGAGAGAACCAACCCTGAGGGTGTGAATACAGAACTGGCCCTGCCCCTTGCTGGCTGTTGCAAGGGGTGAACTTGCCAGGGCAATGTAGGTGAGCACACCCGGGTGGTGAGGACAAGGGAGAGCTGCCGAGCTGACCAACAGGGCAACTATCCAGGCCCAGAACCAGGGTTATGTGTTGGCCCACCCCAACATCCACCCAGTCTGTGATCTGCTGGAGCATGTGAAGGGACCAGTCCTGCAGACCCAAAGCTGCAGGATCTCCATGACACAGGGCAACAACAGGACATCCAAGAGAAGCTCCACCTTTTCATTCTTTTGCATTTGAATATATTTAAACATGTACTACTTTTTTTTCTTTTAAAATATTTTTGTTAATTCTTTGAAAATTTCATATGATGGATCTTAATCATACTTCCCTCCTACCCCCTAACTAATCAGATCCACTCTCCTTCTCTACTTCTTCCACAACTTTTCCCTAAACTGGTAATAAGAAGTATCAGGCTGGATAGGTGCTAGAGATATAGCAAGCCTGAAGATTTTCATCCTAGATTGTGACTTGATGGAGCACAGCTGTAAATTTAGCACTCAGGACACAGGCAAGAGAATCAATGCATGCTTGAAGTCATTCTGCTCTGCCAGGGCTACATAGCCAGATTTTGTTTCAAAAATGCAGCCCCACCTACCCAAGTACGTAGTGTTAGGATCTTTATATTCCACTTAGTAGCCCGTTGACTTTTCTGAACTCAATGAAGTCACAAACACTATCAGACTCAGTTTTATATATAATTTAAAAGAACTGTAAGATGGTTATGTAATCCAGGTTATATATAAGTTTCAGTCCAATCCAATATGTTGATTTTTAAAAGAAATATAATCAGAAATCAAGAGGGGTTTGAATAAAATCATTAAGGTACTAGAGACGAATGGCTCTAGGAATTTCGTGCTGTATGGAGGGAGTTACATTAGTGGTTGGCTTTAGAAGGAGAGATATCTTCAACAGAAGGAACATTTAATGCTGTTTCAAATCCCTGAGTGAACATTAACAGCCTGATTCTCTATCTTCAGTAGATATGACTTTGGATTTTGCTTTTGATATAATGGCTCTGGGCAAGGAAAATGTGTGTCTGATCCTTGGGGCACTTGGTACATCTGTCTGGCCCTGGAGGAGGAGGAGGGATCAGAGCTAAGCATGACTCAGGAAGGCCAGAGACAGAATGGTAGAGTAAAAACTATTTGTAAAGTCCTGGATCAAGAAAAAGGCTCCCAGAGTATTTGAGGAAGCAGAGAGGCTGCTATCTACCCACAGCAAATCTGGAGGATGTAATTGGCACATCTAGGAAGATCTCAGAAAATATATTCAGAGGTGAAAGGTTAAAAAAGAAGAAAAAAAATAGATATGGAAAAACAATTCTTATGTCTTTGGATAGAGATGACAATTTATTCACCTTTATAGGAGTTAACAAACTTTAAGCTCACAGAAGTCATTCTGACAGTTGGATTTGGAAAGTGGCAAGGGAAGAGAGTCCTGAGAGATACCCAGAGAGAAAGGAGAGTGCTGATTGCCTTTAATGAATAGCAGCTCCAGAACAGCAGGTGTGCGCACACACGTGCACACAGCTGTGCAGCCTGTCAGGGGAGCACTCTTCTCCCTGGCTTACGGCTGAGGCAACAGGAGACAGGCTAAGCTGTTCACCTGCGATGACGAAGAAAACAAATTGATGTGAGCACTCAGGGTTCAAATTTTCCACCCTTGGGTTTTCTAGCAATCCCTTCGTAGATTTTTTTTTGACAACTTCTTTTCTTTCTTTGTACTCTATAACTACACATTCTGGGGAATGTGACATTTGAAATGCAGAACACTAGGCATTTATCCGAGAGAAGGGACTTGCCCACAATATAAAAATCTCAGCCTTGAACAACATTCACAAAACTTAACAAATATTCTAAGTATGAGAAATTTCTACAGATAAATTTATCTTATACAAATTATTCTTGCTGCTTTATATTGAATATATATATATAATAGTAAATATTAATCAAATTGTTGCCCTCTATTTTTGTGTTCATGAGTCACACAGCATAAGAACTACCAATATTGCTGAAATCATATTGTAATCACCACTGTTTCCACTAATTCATTCATGTAAGAGAGTTTCCTGAAGCTATGAGGATTCATTCATCACCGTGTGTTATATGGACTTTAGTCCCTTTCAGGACTTTGCAATGTTTTCCTGGGCTGCTTAGGACCAACTCTTTGAGTTTTCAGCACATTGCTAATGGATCCATCGCAAATAGTTCATCCTTCCTTGACCCCCATCCAAGTCTTTTCAGAGATGCCCTGTTGAGAAAGCTCCCCTGACCCTCAAAGACTCAGCAGACTTACACCCTGATGTGTTATCAAAGTAGCTTCGTATCTTGCCTGGTAACCCTAGAAGCAAGCTGTTATTTACAACACCAGAAGACTAACCCCAAGCAGAGGACAGAAGCTAAAGGATATGGGAGAACAGAGCTGGCTTTCCCTACAGGACAAGAGTCCTTCTGGATGTGTGAATGGAGAGAGTGGCTGGCATAATCCAGATATCTCCTAAAATGCATATTTTCCTGGCTTAAAAAGGAACCACTAAGGAACACTGATATCCAGGCTGACCAGAGTGGGAACAGAAGTGTGCCGTCCATATTGCCTATAGTTTCTGTGGATAGTACAGGCAAGAACTTCACAGAAGGCTGGGATACAGAATGATTATGGCGAAGAGTAGGTTTAAGCATAAAGCATTCATTGCTCTTCTTTTTCCTGCTGGTAATTTAATGTAGCATTTTGAAAGGGCTGTTTTGCACTAATGAAGACTATATATGACAATAACTGAAAAACCTATACATGGTAACCACGGTCATTTGAATTTTGTGATTTCCCTCCTATCCCTTCCCAAGACTATCTTCTTATCTTATCTCTGATTATTTATCAGAAATCCATATAGCTTGAATGTATGTGAAGGATTAAAAAAAAACATTTTTTTTTGTTTGACTCAAAGAAGTGCCAGCGAAACTTGACTAGTCCTGTGTGCTTTAGAGCATTTACTTTGTGAGATGAAATACAATATCTTGAAGAATCTAAAGATGGTACTCTGGAATAAAATTAGGGTAATTAAAATTCTTGTCTTCAAAATTTTGCAATTAAAAGTCTTGGTGTATTATTTTAGTTCTCAGTAGTAAATAAAATATATAAATATATAATGGAACTGAAGAGAAAACTTAAAATAAATGGAAAGTATGACAATAACTATATATGAGATGAGTAACTGAAGATAAGAGAAATGTGAAATATTTCATGTAGTGGGAGGATTTTTGTTCCATTTTTAGGAATGTTTCAATTCTAAATCAGTATAAGCCAGTAAAAATAATACCATCACCATAACAGTGTTTGCTTTAAAGTTTCCTGCAAGGACTCTTGGTAAACTTTATCAAGCATTGGGCTTAGGCATAAGAGGGTGATATCCATCATTCAAACTTTCAGTAATTGATGTTTTAATTTCTTTACACAAATGATGTTTTACCTTTTTTCCACTGTTATCTTTTCTCTTTGGCATTTTTTTCAGTACTGTTTTGATAGGATAATAAATGACATAGCTGTTTATTTTAAAGTGATTCCTGTTTCAGGATAGCCTAAAAAGATCCCCACTGTTATTGCAGAAAAGAACACTTTAACAATTAGTCGCGAAGTGCAGGTATAAATTAAGACTCTTCATGTAGATAAATGAATCTGTCACACATATAATTGCCAGGCAGAATGTTTATGTATTGAGCCACTTGCGTGGATTTGCAGCTTCTATTTTAAAATGATAAAGCATAATTTGTTGAGACAAAGTTACTGCTTCTGCAGCCTAAGACAAAGCTCTCCACCCTGAGGGGGACTTTCCTGGGTTTTAAGAAGAGAGGGGCAGGACACTCTCTTGTGCTGCAGTGGTGTGCTTTTCACCTCCAACATGCAGGCTCCAGTGGATGATTTGTAATTATTTATGGTCCAACATGTCTTTAAGAAAATAAATTGTCGTGCTCCAAATGACACATGGCACCTGAGTACTCTAACCCCAGAGAAAGTCAGTCCTGAGGTGGCAAAAGCTGAAATCTGTGTGAAATGTGCAAAGCAGGTACTTTAAGTATAGATCACCTCCAAATCGCTGCCTAACGCTTTTATTCAGCATCTACAGGAGCCTTTGATTTTAACGTTTGAGTTAAAGACTTCATTTTCCTTTCCCCCCTGTTTTTCTTTTCCTTTTTATTTAGTCTCTGCCTGGCACTATGGCAATGACACAAACATTTTCATGGACTAATTAATACAGTCACTGGATAAAACTCTGATACTCCCTGAAAACAAATGATTTAGCAGTCTACCTTCCAGTATGCTGCAATTAATTGGAGAGCCCTAGGCTAGGTAAGCTTTGATACATAAATGTCAGCACTTTATTCAGGAATTCTATTTACATAATCTGTTTACTAATTGCTGACTCAGTGCATTCTCACGATGCTGAGCCTTAGAAAGTCTCGCTTTTGAGTCAGCTATCCTCTGTAAGTTCTCAAGCCTGAAGGAATGAAAGCAGGGACCAACCAATGAGGGGAAATCATGTTAAGAGCTCACTGATTAAGGTAAGGTAGAAATAGCTGTTTGTGGGTGTCAGTGTTCCCCCAAATTACTATGTAATCTAGCCAGTGGATGTGTGTATCTTGGTTAGTACAAAGCCATTACGAGTTCAACCAAGAAATAACAGAAAAGAAAGATTTATCACCTGCAGCAAATTGGAGGAGCAGGGGCATTATTCACAAAATCACACTTTCCCAGAATACAAGAAACATGGGACTTTTATTGGGGAAGGGTCTTTGGATACTTTTCCATAGCTGTGAAGAGACACCATGGTCAAGGCAACTTAGAAAGAAAAGAGTTTATTGGGGGTTTGCTTACAGTTTCAGAAAGTTGGAGTCCATAAACGTTATGGTAGAAAGCATGGGAACAATCAGGCAGGCATGGTGCCCAAGCAGTAGCTGAGACCTTACGTCTGATTTATGAGTAAGAAGCAGAGAGATAGAGCACTAACCTGAGATGATGTGGGTATTCGAATCCCCAAAGCTTACCACCAGTGACATACCTCCTCCAACAAGGCCAGGTCTCCTAATCATTCTCCAACAGTTTCACCAACTATTGACCAAGCATTCAAATACATGAGTAGATGGGAACCATTTGCATTCAAACTGCCCCATGAATGGTATACATATTCAAAAAGAAAAACACTTTAGGTACAGGAACTTTCCTGAGCATGCTCAGTTAAGTGGTCCATTTGTGAGAATGCCCAGTTTGGAGCCATAATTCAAAGAGGAAAGCTGACATACATGCTGTGGATATCGTTTTATATAAATAAAACACTGATGGCCAGTGACCAGACAGGAAGTATAGGCGGGACAAGGAGAGAGGAGAATTGGGGAAACAGGAAGAAGGGGGAGAGACACTGCAGCCACTGCCAGGACAAGCAACATGTAAAGATGCTGGTAAGCCACCAGCCACGTGGCAAGGTATAGATTTATAAAAATGGGTTAATTTAAGATATAAGAACAGTTAGCAAGAAGCCTGCCACGGCCATACAGTTTATAAGTATTATAAGCGTCTGAGTGGTTATTTTATACGTGGATTGTGGGACTTCGGGGTTTGGTGGAACCTGGAGAGAAGCCCTCCAGCAACAAATGGCGCTCAACGGCTCAAGTTTCCACCTTAAACCTGAGAATGTTTAATAAACAATTCTAAACAGAGCCAAAACCAGGTTCCTGCTTCTGGTCTGATACGGGCAGCTAGACGCTGCAAAATGCGGGTTTGAACACTGGCGGGTTCTTGGCGTGTGCTTTGACCATCAGTATGGCAGAAATGAGGTGTCTGCCAGCGGCACATTAAGCTGTGTGGTAGATTTAGTCTTTACTAGTATTTTTTTTTTTTTTTAAAGAGGTTTCTGGGCTACACACTGCTTTGATAAAAGCATAGACCTACTATTTCTGAGACTTGATGACTCTCCCAGAGCTGGAAAAATCATACCACTGCCATGTTGAAAAGCTGAAGAGGGCAGAGCCAGCAGCCACAGCGCCGTTTCAAGCTTAAAAGGCTACAGTCAATAAGACTGATTCAGATAAAATAGTTTATAATACATGTAAAAATGTATGTAGGCTTAAAAGACAAAAAAAAAATACCATTATATAAACAAATAGTATCTAAAAATAAATTGTTTTAAAAAAACACTAAAGGTAATAAGCCACGTAAAGATAGCTATCACACACAAAATCTGGATTATGTTGTCTTTGATATTCGTAACTAAACAAAAACATTTGATTGTAAAAGTTGTTCAGTTATGCCAAAATGTAAATTTTAAAGGTACCTTGACTTCAAAATTTGGATATAAGGATATGTTACTTTGAAAAAGAGGTTCTGCTTTTGTTTCCACAGAAAGCCAGAGGCTATGGATTTGTTCCAGATTAAGATACATCAGGTTTGACCAGCCAAGACCCCCTGAAAGATCTCCGATGACACCATGGCCCAGATGATCCAACATCCAGAATGGTTTCAAGGCAACTGGCTCCCACAATACAGTCTCAAGGACTAACCCATAGGCCTAAAATAAATATACCAAGCTGGCTTTAGAGGTGGAATTGGCTCCATCCCCCTCTAAACCCAGACATATTGCTTAAAAAAATGGTTAAGAGATTCTTGTGTCCCAAATCAGAAGAGCCCTCTGGTGTGGGATAGAGAAAAACCAATATTTTTATTTAAAACAGATTGATTATAAATGTGATCTCTTTCTAAAAAAAGAAAAGGGGATATGCTATAGATATATAAGAGGATATAGAGATGATAAGATAAAAGGGTAGATTAATGAACCTACTTTTAAAGAACAACTTGTTTAAAAGGTTTTACATTGGTATAGATTTTAGTTTATGTTTAAAATGTTTTACATTGGTATAAATTTTAGTTTATTTATACAAACTTGAAGTTAATTTTGTGATACTGTATATATATATATATATATATATATATATATATATATATATTCTTGTTTAAGGTATTATGTTTATGTAACTCATTTAAAATTGTAATGGATGATTAAAAATAGATTAATAATCAGTCATCTATGATAATCATATTTGTAGCCATGTTAGTTAAGTCTTCTACGTATACATAGATATATTTCAGAGAGATAGGTAATCTTCAAACACTTCATAGACCTAGAGAATATGGCATTTAAATAACTTAGAATTCTGTTGACGTGAGACACAATTGCTCCTGGCTGCACCAATTGATCCCGAGAGAATGTTGGGCTTCTAAGACATTTCCATTTGGAAGTTTCTCTTTTTGGCACAAAATGGCCTACTGGGCAAAGAACTGCCCTTGCCTTGATGGCTGACAGTACAAATGTAATGCTGTCCTTTCTGGACAAGCGGGACACAAGGAAAGCGACCACTGTACTCTGCCAAGACAGGGTAAGATGGTCTTTCAGAATTCCTGCTTCTGAAGATGGTCTGTCAGATAATCTAGGCCTGTATCCAATTTGAATGCACCAACAATGCTGAGAAACATTAGGTGACTGTCCAGGCTGCCACTGTCTTGGTCTACTCTTGCAAGATTCCCGAAAATTGCTTGCATCCATCCACCATTTCTCAGGTACCATTATATCCTTCTGCCGTCTTTGATGTGGTTAAAGACTAGATAGTTGTAATTTCCTCAGTTATGATAAAAGATAAGTTAGATATAAAACCTTAAACTCACAAATATAAGATAGATAGGACATCTTTAATATTGTAACTATAATTCTTGCTTGATAATTGTTTTGTTATATGTAATTTTACCATGTTAAAGTTAAAACCTTCCTATTAAAAAAAAAAAGAAGAAAAGGGGAAGTGCTGTGGATATCATTCTATATAAATAAAACACTGATGGCCAGTGACTAGACAGGAAGTATAGGCGGGACAAGGAGAGAGGAGAATTGGGGAAACAGGAAGAAGGGGGAGAGACACTGCAGCCACCGCCAGGACAAGCAACATGTAAAGACGCTGGTACATATACACATTTGTGGGGCATGATTAGCTCAGGGTCATGAACCACATGCTTGAAAGTTAAAATAGTGGATAGAAATACTTCTGAGAATGCTCAGCTTTCATCAAAATGTTTTGGTTGAAAAAAGAAAAGGCCACTCAGAAAGTGTGCTAATAAAGGAGTATGCTTCTCCAAGTGGATAACAATTGTGTCTATCAATTTTGAAGTTACCATAAGTTTGAAAGTTTATGATATAAAGCATTGTAACGACACATTCATTGTGAGGTTTGAAGTAGTCCTTGATACCTTTTTTTCCTTCTATTTGTCAGTTTATATTGTAGACAAGTATTTCTACTGGAGACTTTAATCTAAAAAAGTTCAGAAAGAACAATAATCAGAAAGTCTAAGATTTTCTATAATTGAAAAACAATTCATAGAAATAAGGTATACAGATCCCCAAATCTATCATAAGTAAACTGTATTGACTATTCAAAATGTCTGGGAGGTGTGGGACATAGCTCAGTGGTACACTTGCTTAGACGTCCCTGAGGTCAATCTTGAGGACACACATATGAGAGGCTCATCAAAGGAAAGGGACTTGATCAAGCCATGGAGCATGTAACTGCTTCACAAATAATGAGACATTAAAAGAAATGTGTTCATGTAAAGGAAAATTCTCTAGTTCTCGCTGCCTCCCTTCTTTCTCATCTATCACTCTGTCGATGAAGAGAATGGATAAAACACTGACCAGCTTTCATATATTATGTGTATAAAAATGTAGCCAACAATAAAGGAAAACTCGATCGTGAAATTCCATGCTCTAATACCTGATGATTAGGAATCTCATTGAAGGCTCTAAGTGACCCAGAACATATACTAACTAGTTTCACAACCTTCTAGATAATTTCAGAGGTTTACCATCGTGTGAGAAAATTGTCTATGAGGAGAGGAGTACATCCACTGTAAACAGGAGCAAGACAGGGAAATCTTTTCAAATGTAATTATTAAGCACTGTAGCTATTAGTGATGCAAGCCAACCACACATGAATTACTTCACTAATGAACAGGTTAGATTTAGAAGAGAACACGCTTGAAAATAAGCCTATAAAATCTTTGAGGTATGTTATATCCTAACAGTTGGGCAAATGGCCTGTGGTTTGCAGCTTCACCCATGTTTAATGCCCTTCCTCAAATGGACTCTCGGTTTTTCATCTGTGCTCCTTCATTCCTTCAACAATGCAGCTCAAAAACTCATCCTTGCCAGGAATATTGCATATTTTAAATTATTATTAAGGAAATGCTTCCTCATCCCCTTAGTACACAGAGAGTCGTTTTAGCCCACATTCACTGATTTGGCAAAGAAAACTGGACTTGATACAGATAATCAAAAGTCCAAAGAATGAAGGAGGGAGTTGATGAGATTCTCATATTCATCATCAAAAAAAGTTTAAATAACAGTTCATTTCTGTAAGCACAATGATAAAGAACTTGGGTAACACAAATATAGAATGATATGCCTTCAATTGTGATGGGAACACTTTCCTGCTCTAGGGACTTCCTCTTGATAGGTGCCAGTTGCCATAATTGCATTCTTGCTTTCTGTATGCCTCAAGGTTTTCATTTTCTCATAGGCATGTTAGTCACCATTCTCCTCCAAACTTCTTTCCCTCCCCCATTTCGCTAAAGACATTTGATGTAATGTTTTCTACACATGCCATTTTAAGTGGAAAATACACTCTTGTATCGTTTTAAGCAGCCATCTTGTAATTTGCACAATCTATTCAAAATTCTGGACTGCGTGAACATTCAGTGTTCGTAATCTCTGATCACTACTGGCTCCAAAAACTGATTGTTTCAGAAAAGTCATTTAATTAGAATTTGAACAAATGCTTGTTTGAAGCCAGAACTCAAACTTTATTTCTGGAAGTGGTGCCATCCTTAATGATGAAGGAAAATGCATAATAAATGACTGTTCCAATGATTCGAAGTGAATTTAATATTTGAAGACAGTCACGGAGTAGGGAGTGTTTAGAGAAGAAAGAAGGGAGGAATATCAACAGTATGAGGCTAGTTAGTGTTTGTGTGCACATTTGGGGATCTCAGTGTGTTACCTTCCTTTATTGGGAAAGGCTCACAGGCTCACATTATTGTATAGCAGAAAAATTAATCATTCCCGGGTAACATTCTGTTCTCTGATTCAAAGGGGCTTCTTTAAATGCTAATGTGTCTTCCTTACCACTGTTTCCTAGGGCCAATTCCCTGAGTGGAATCCAGGTTGCCTCCTTAGCAAAAGAAGATTTCCTGATCTTCATTCAGGGAAGGCTTACTTCAGCGGGAGTCCCAGGTGAGACTCTCCTTTTACAGTTTACTTTTATCTCCCTACTTAGTGGCAGATCATATGATAGGGTGTTTTCCCCAGCCTCTTTACTGCTGATATGAAAAAGAGCTCTAATGCTGCTCAGAATTTAATTATTCTCTAGAATATGTGTAAAGAAATAATGGCCTGTGCAAGCCAAATAGCCCCTTTGTCAGATTTAGTCCTGCCCTGTTGTTAAAATATGCCTGCTGGGGCTTGGCATTGTGCCTCTGGGCTTGCATTACAGTTTGCTTCTCCTTATCTCAAAGATTGGTGCTATCTACCATGCTCACCTTAGTCCCTTTGGGCTTTGAGTTGAAGAAGTTCAAACCAGTAAAATATAGCCTAGGCCAAAATAGGTACAGTTTAGATACCAGCTATACAGGAGAACCTTTTAATCACAGTCTATCTTCTATTTATTGTTTGAGACGGTAACACAATATTTAACAAAGAAAAGGAAATCTGTTTTATAGATATAATACTTCCAAGAGTCTCTGACATGCAAAAAATGATGGATGTCCATTCTGAGATAGTTCAGCCATCAGACCTTTTATTTTCAATTAGATATTGTAGTTTTTGATAAATCAAAGTTTGAGCTGTAAATCAACCCTCTTGGGGTTTGTTCTTGAACTCCAGGAAGTTTTATGCATTTACAACCTTGTTTTTTCCAGTGATGTCCAATTTAATACAGCTTTTTCTGTTTTTATCTCTGACTATACAGAAGTTCCAACAATGATGAGTGTTCACTGACAGCAGATCATGCCCTTTAATGCATTAACACATTAAGAAGGATTTCCACAGCTCTGAGCATAAGGAAGATAGTCAATTAAGACTATTTAATGAATAAATGTGTAAAAGGAAGCCAGAATGACAGAAACATGACAGATAAATGAACAAAAATTAAAAACCTAGTGTGTGAAATATTATATGTTGTGGTAGCTTCAAATACAGTGCTGTCCAATTGTTTGATCATGAAAAGTTTAGCATTAAGAATTATGCTATATACATATAATAACTATAACAGAAATTTGAGATTGTTAACATAATTATTAATAACAAAGAAAAGAATATAAAGGATTCTCTAAGTTAGGGTTTCTACTGCTATGATAAAACACCATGACCAAAAGTAAGTCAGGGAGGAAAAGGTTTATTTGTCTTACACGTTCACACCACAGACCATCACTGAAGGAAGTCAGGACAGGAACTCAAGTAGGGAAATCTGGAGGCAGGAACAGATGCAGAGGCCATGGATGGGTGTTGCTTACTGGCTTGCTCCTTATTTTTCCTATAGAACCCAGGGCCACCAGCCCAAGCCCGGTAATACCTACAATAGGCTAAGCCCTCCTACATCAATCATTAATTAAGAAAATTCTTTACACCTGGATCTTATGGGAGCATTTTCTCAATTGAGGTTTGATCTTTTCAGGTAAGTCTAGCTTGTGTCAAGTTGACATAAAACTAGCCGGCACAGGAATATAAATGGAAGAGACTACGTATACAACAGTAAATATTGCATAGTTTGCTGCCCAGTAATCATTATCACTAAGGTTAAGTAAGATCAGGTGCAAAAGTATAGCCAGATCTCCACTTCCTGACCCATCCTCCCAACCTGGACTTATACCCAGATCTTTCAGGAGAGTGTATAAATACTCAGTGGTGATAATTTCTAGAAATCTGACTTCTAGGGCCTTGGGAAAAACTGTTTATAGTGAGACATCTCACAAAAGATGGTTTGTGCAAAACTATGCAAGAAGGGTTTTGGAGAACATGACGGCCATGTATCATAGGGGCCGATGTTGGAAACACTGTACATGGAAGAAGCCTCCCAAACTGGGCAATTTGATCCAAGCAATCCCTTTACTCCTACAATGTCTCTCAAATGACTTATTTTTTTAATTTAATTTAATTTTATAATATAATTCAGTTCTACATATCAGCCACAGATTCCCTTGTTCTCCCCCCTCCTGCCTCTCTCCCCTTCCCCCCAGCCCACCCTCCATTCCCACCTCCTCCAGGGCAAAGCCTCCCCCGAAGACTGAGATCAACCTGGTAGACTCAGTCCAGGCAGGGTCAGTCCCCTCCTCCCAGGCCGAGCCAAGCGACCCTGCATAAGTCCTAGGTTTCAAACAGCCAACTTCTGCAATGAGCACAGGACCCGGTCCCACTGCCTGGATGCCTCCCAAACAGATCAAGCCAATCAACTTTCTCACCCATTCAGAGGGCCTGATATAGTGGGGGGCCCTCAGCCATTGGTTCATAGTTCATGTGTTTCCATTCGTTTCGCTATTTGTCCCTATGCTTTATCCATCCTCGGTTTCAACAATTCTCGCTCATATAAACCCTCCTCTTTCTCGCTAATCAGACTCCCGGAGCTCCACCCAGGGCCTAGCCATGGATCTCTGCATCCAGATCCCTCAGTCCTTGGATGGGGTTTCTAGCACGACAATTAGGGTGTTTGGCCATTCCATCACCAGAGTAGGTCAATTCGGGCTGTCTCTCGACCACTGCCAGCAGTCTATTGTGGGGGTATCTTTGTTGGATTTCTGTGGGCCTCTCTAGCACTTTGCTTCTTCCTATTCTCATGTGGTCTTTATTTACCATGGTCTCCTAATAACAAAACTTTAATGCCAGCTGGCAAATAAAAAATCACTTACAGGACTCTTGTGCAATCTTGCAGAGCAGGCAAAATGGGAAGGTTGGGGAATGTCAATAAATTTGTGACTGGCACACTAGGTAAGTCATCATAGACATGCTACCCAGTCAAGTCTACAGTTAGTAACAGTCCTGGCTGCTGTCTGACCATGACTGCATCAGGAACCAATAGTAGGAAGCACTTAAGTCAGCCCCCAAAACAAAGAAGGATTCTAAGATATTGTTACTTTCCTCTACTACACTTTGGGAGGTTTCATTTCATAGTAATGGATAACTAAGACATGTGCTAATTTCTTGTATCTTTCTTATTATTTCTACTCTAAGACAATTGATAGCCTTGTTGGTAATTTTGAAATCCTAGTTTTCTAAGTCATCACTACAGTTTAAATATTATTTTTACAAATGGAAACAGCCTGAAAAGGAGATGATTCTTATTCCAAAGAGCTGTACTGTATGTCCCACACTGGAATTTGGAGCTTATGGATGGCATGTTGAATGCTAAAGGAATGCTATATGAACAGAACTCTACAAAGTGACCCAATATTCATATGGATAATATATAAAGTTTTTAATGGCTATACTCATATCACTTCAGATTAATAGAATCAAACTGTCAGCTAGTAGTGAAATTTGTTCCTACTCAAACTTGAGTGAAGAGGTTGCTTTTTTCTTAATGTAAGTCCACGGAGTCCATGGAGTTGTATACACTGGGAAGTTGAACTTCAAATTCAACTTTTGTTACTTATCAGTCATTGGGGCATTCTTATCTTCTTACCCTAAATATATACCCTACCTTCTTCTGTAACTGCTTTCTCTTTATTACTCTCCTGTATGCCAGAGAATGCTGACCATTCTGACTGTGTATGGGAGTTGAGGAGATTGTATTAATAAAGCCAGTTTAGGGAGTGGAAATGGAAACTTACAGAGAACACACAGCACAGGGGCATCCTTCTTCCATGTCATTCCTTCTCAGCAAATACTTCAGTTCCTCTCGCATTCTCACAATTTCACCCCTTTACCATACCATTCTTAGCATTTTAAGTACATGCTTGAATAGATTTTGAAAAACAGTCTACTCTTGTCCCTTCAAACCCTCCAGGTGCAACCCCATCGCTACAAATTTAACAAATAAGTACAGACTGAAACTCATGGCTAATGACAGAGAAATAAAACTGATGCTTAACTACTGGTTAATAATGGAAGTCCAAAATGCAGCATGCCAGCCCAGCAGATTCATTCATGCCAATAACAGCAAAGCTGGTTTGTGAACTTTTACAGGTTTATTTTCTGAGTTCTTGGTTCCCTTTCTGTGAGTTACCTGGATTTTCGTTTTTAAAAATTATTTTATTATATTTTAATTTAAAATATAATTTAATTTTACATATCAGCCACGGATTCCCTTGTTCTCCCCCCTCCCGCCCCCTCCCTTTCCCCCCAGACCCCACCACCACCACTCCCATCTCCTCCAGGGCAAAGACTCACCCGAGGATTGTTTATTTTAGATCAACCTGGTAGACTCAGTCCAGGCAGGTCCAGTCCCTTCCACCCAGGCTGAGCCAAGCATCCCTGCATAAGCCCCAGGTTTCATACAGCCAACTCATGCACTGAGCACAGGACCTGGTACCACTGCCTAGATGCCTCCCAAACAGATCAAGTCAATCAACTGTCTCACCTATTCAGAGGGCCTGATCCAGTTGGGGGCCCCTCAGCCACTGGTTCATAGTTCAAGTATTTCCATTCGTTTGGCTATTTGTCCCTGTGCTTTATCCAACCTTGGTCTTTCAAGTCCCTGAAGAAAGAAATTGAAGAAGATGTCAGAAAATGGAAAGATCTCCCATGCTCATGGATAGGCAGGATTAACATAGTAAAAATGGCAATCTTACCAAAAGCAATCTACAGATTCAATGCAATCCCCATCAAAATACCAACACAATTCTTCACAGACCTGGAAAAAAATAATACTCAACTTCATATGGAAAAACAAAAAACCCAGGATAGCCAAAATAATCCTATACAATAAAACAACCTCTGGAGGCATCACGATCCCTGACTTCATGCTCTACTATAGCACTACAGTAATAAAAACAGCTTGGTACTGGCATAAAAACCGACATGTGGACCAATGGAATCGAATTGAAGACCCTGACATTAATCCGCACACCTATGAACATATAATTTTTGACAAAGGAGGCAAAAGTGTACAATGGAAAAAAGAAAGCATCTTCAACAAATGTTGCTGGCATAACTGGATATCAACATGTAGAAGGCTGCAAATAGATTCATATCTGTCACCGTGCACAAAACTTAAGTCCAAGTGGATCAAAGACCTCAACTTAAAAATTATTTTTATTTTATATATATATGTATCATAGTTAGGGTTTCTATTGCTATGAAGAGACACCATGATCACAGCAACTCTTATAAAGGAAAACATTTAACTGAGGTGGGTGTAAGCTTTGAGGCAACTTACAGTTTCAGAGGTTTAGTCTATTATCATCATGGTGGAGAGCATAGTGGTGGGCAGGCAGACATGGTCCTGGAGAAGGAGCTTCTACTTGTTAATATGCAAGCAACAGGTAATAGACTGTCTCACTGGGCATGGCTTTAGCATATGAACCTTTACAACCCACTTCCACAGTGACATACTTCCTTCAACAAGACACACCTACTCCACCAAAGCCACACCTCCTAATAGTGTCACTCCCTTTGGGGGCTGTTTTCTTTCAAACCAGCACAGTATTCATGTTTTGCTTGTGTGTATGTCTGTACCACGTGCATGCCTGGTACCCATGAAATCCAGGAGAGGGCACTGGATTCTGTTGGACTAGAGTTATAGATTGATATGAGCCACCATGTAGATGTTGGGAATTGAGTATAGGATCTCTGCAAAGGCAGCCATGCTCATTACCACTGTGCCATCTTTCCAGCCTTCTCCTCCGTTTTGTTATATCTCCTTGCTAGGTTTTTAGCAATGATCTGCAGAGTTGAGCAGTTCCTGACTGATTTCCTTGTTTCTCTACTTCAGGGACAACATGCTTTCCTTTTTTAATTCCTCACACTGCGGTGCTCTTTGGTTCCTTTGTTTCTTCTCTATGGACTATTTCTGTCAAAGTTGCTCTGAGTTCAGCCCCAAACTGCCTTTTTTTTTTCTTACGATACTTTTGCTTAGGTGTTCTCATTCATTTCTATGACATTGAAAATCATTTGTATTCTAGTGACTCACATTCATATTTCTTTCTCAGCTTTCTTTTTCTGGGCTCTAAATTTATATATCCAACTCACTTATTTGAATGTGTCAAAGGCATTTCTGAAATTTGCATTCTGGAAACAAGATCCATCCATTTTTCACAGGAAGACTTATATCATTGTTTCCATATTTTAAATAAATGGCACCATCACTAACCATGGCCAAAGTTAGAAATCTGAGCATGACTCTTGACCTTTCCAGTTCCTTAGCCCTTCACATTTGATCTATTGATGGTAGCTCACCCTTCAAGACACACATGTTCAATCTGTTCCTGCTTCCACTGAGACTGCCTGATCACTCAAGTTCAGCCTTCACCTAAGGCTTAGACCATGAACGAGGTTCTTAATGGTTTTTCATTTTATATAATACTGCCCCTCGCAAGTCCATTCTCTATACTGGAGTCATTCAGTGCAAGTCAGCATTCTACTGCTGTGACCGATACCCCAAATGATCAACTTAAAGAGAGAAGAGGTTTCTTTAGGGGAATGAACAGAGCTCACAGTTCTGAAATTTTCATTGAAAACCAATTGGCTCCATTTCTTTTGGCTAGAGTAGTGGTACATCAGGGTGGAGCCTGTAACAGAGCAAAAAAAAAGAAATTGCCACATTGCCAGCAAGTGAAGAGAGAAAGAATGAGGATGGGACTGGAATCTCCTATCTAGTGTATGCCACCAATGACATGAAAGCACAGGACTCCTTGCCCTTGGGATATGGTCTGAATCTAAACTACAACACATACCAAAGTTTTGTCAAATGTGCAGATTATTTCTAGTTCTGCTTTTTATAGGTCTGTCTCTGTAGGTCCGTTTTGCTCTTGGAATAATATGTTAGTTTGTAAGTGTGCTTTTTGGTGATGTCCTGAGGGGTTGTCACATTCATGTTTGAATTTTCCTTCTTGTCTTAAGTCACCTGCTCTTTGCTTTATTCTCCACTTAATTGGTTTACTGTCTTTTCCCAGGGCTTTCCACAGCTTCCACTAGCTCAGAGAACTTGCTTGTTTTGCACATATAGATCAGGTGAACTGGAGAACCATATTTTAGACTTTTCTTAATTGATAAAATGAAAATAATTTAAATGATCATCACGATTGAAAGATTTAAATAAATTGTAACCAACTCATACTATGTCTTCATATAGTGCATTGTGACCATATTCAACTACTAGAAGATATGTTAGGAGGCTATATATACTTTTGCAGAAACATCTCATGTCATTAGATTTTAAAAGCAAGCTGTATTATAATCTGAAAAATAAAAGAAATAATTTTTAAAAAGTAATTCATTACTTTCCATGAATTGAAAAATAAGTTGCCAGTGATGTGTAAAATATGTATGCTTTCATATAATATAAAGTAGAAAGTATGCATTAAAAAGGTCTTCAGATAAAAAATATACTGCCCTTATATTTAAAAAAGACAGATTATAATTTAGAAAGTGATTTCCAATGGTCACGTGCCTTAAATTTTTTTATATCGCATTTATTTTTCCACAGAAAGTTGATTTGGTTTTAAAAGTTTGGTGAAGTCTTTCTGGAAAAAAAAGGCTTGTTGCCAGTTATGATGATGTATAACTGGTAATTCCAGCAGTCAGTAGGCTGTGACAGGAGAATTGCCACCAATGTGACTGCAGCCTGCCTACAGAGTGAGTCCCAGGCCATCCTGGGGTATATAATGTGATGAGATGTTTGTGTGTGTGTGTGTGTGTGTGTGTGTGTGTGTGTGTGTGTGTGTGTGGAGAGAGAGAGAGAGAGAGAGAGAGAGAGAGAGAGAGAGAGAGAAACTCCTTAAATTTTCTTACTGTTTTCTAGCATATCATACACTAAATGTAAATATCAGAAACTCTAATACAAAGTACATATATTTCATTCCACATTGTTATGGTTTGGATTGCAAATGTCCCTTGTAAGTCATATACAAAGCTCTTGGTCACCAACTCATGGTGCTATTTGGAGTTGGAAACTTTGTGAGTAAGGCTTAAGAAGGTAGGTGGTCACTGGAGCCATAACCTTGAAGGGGATGTTTGGATCCTGGTACCTTTTGTTTCCCTACTGTTTACTTTCTGTGAAGTCAACAGACTATTTCTATCAGTGCCCCTTCTATGATGTGCTGGGCTATCAAAAGCCCAAAGAAACAGGCCCAAGCAAGTGTGTACAGAAATTATTCCTCTTTTCAAGTTAATCTCAAATATTCTGTTATAGCAATGGGAAGTTGATTAACACAGATGTAATAAAAAGAAACGATGGACATGGCATGCAGGGAGGAACTCTGCCCAAGTCCCGTTGGATTTTAAGGACCAAAATTTGATTGTTCTCCACAAAGGTAAGAGCAAAGTGTCATCCTATGAGTAAGGGGACATTTTCTAGATTAACATTTATCTTTCTGTTTAAATTCCATAAAAATTAAAATTCTTGTGATTCTCTGCAAAACACAATCAGAAAAATTACTGGAGTTGAAGAGAGATGATGCATATGAGTATGTGCATGCAAGTATGTGCTTATCTACTTTAATTTGAGCAAAATATATAGAATACAGAATTTAAACTTAAATTCTTTTAGATGTATAGTAAAGCAGCACCAAATACATCCACGGTGTTATATGACCAGCTCCACTGTCCACCATCAGCCTCTTTCTGTAATGAGATGTGTTGGGGGATATTCAGTAACACTGTGAACCCCAAGTTTGCATTTGTGTTAATTAAATAAAATTAACCTTGGGTCAGGAGGTTGAGTTAGCAGCTAGTTGACAGAAAGTAACCATAGAGCCTCAAAGGGCATCTGGAAGACATAAAGAGTGCATTGGAAGTAGCAGGGAGGTGATTTGGTGGCTCAGGTTTTTCTGGTTTGGCGAAGCAGAAGCACAGGTCTTTGGAGACTCCAGCAAGGAGAGGTTAGCTAGTTACAACCCAGTCTCTCTGAGATGGCATGTTTTCACCCCGGCCTTTAAATCTTGAGTGTTATTTATAAATAGAATGATAGAGATTTAGTTAAAGCTACCTTCAGCAGCAGTGACAGAGCTGGTGCCTGGGGGAACAGAGTTCCCACCAGGCTGTGGCCTGAGTGGCCAGAGAAGCAGGCCAGTAACTGAGGAGGTGCAATCGCTGGCCGAAATAGCGGTAGATTAAGGCCCAGCCACTGAGCTGAAGATAAAACAACAGAGACACTCTCTACCCATTGAGCAGTCACTGCTCTCCCTCCCTGTCACTAGCCCCTCCTCCGAGCACATGGAAACCCTCATTATACTCTGGGGATAGAACATTTTAATTCAGCTCTGTGATCAAATCTCATTGTTTCATCTGAGGCAAATATTTCTTTTTCTCTATTTCATATAAAATAAGGGTAAAAGCCGGTGGTGGTGGCGCACGCCGGTAGGATTTGCTGAAGGAGGCGGAGGCAGGAGGATCACGAGTTCGAGGCCAGCCTGGGCTACACATTTTTGGCTGGGCGGTGGTGGCGCACGCCTTTAATCCCAGCACTCGGGAGGCAGAGGCAGGCGGATCTCTGTGAGTTCGAGGCCAGCCTGGGCTACCAAGTGAGGATTGATTATTCTTTCATCTCTTTATATTTGTAGGCATATCAGCTACAAATCATTATCTATCAGCTACACCAATTCATTCAAAATTTAAAAAAAAGTAATTTTGTCCTTTGTGACAATCACAGTGGTTTTTGGAAAAAAAAAATAAATAAAATATGCCAGATTTGGGGGCCTCCCTGAAGTTGGTGACTCTAAAAAAGCAGAAGTTACCTAACTATTTAGTGTTTTCTTAATTATGTTCTACTAAAATTGAGGTTCAGAGCTAGGAGCCTTTAACCTCCTTACCTCTTTTTTTTCTATACTTCTTAAAAACAAGAAGGCCCATTGGCAGTCAACCTGTGATGTTTTTTGAACACTAACAGAACAACTCTACTAACAAAAGTTTTTATGAGAAATTTCAAATATCACCTATTAACTGAATAATTTTTAGATAACTGAACATCTTTGCTGTTTTATCATGCATTTAGAAATTAATTTTTCTTTTAAAGGTAGATAATGCTTGATGAAATGTCTAAGCCACGATTTTTACTAAATTTCTACAATCAGAATAGAATTGTTCCTTTTGGCTCCAAACCAAATACTTTTACTCTGGGAAAAATCTTCTAGGCCTAAATATTGTATATCTAACTGAAATGATGATTTTGTTCCTTAGATTATGTTTAAAATGCCAGTATTTTTCAAGATAACTTTAATCATTGTATAACTGGGGCCATATATTACCAAATAGCGGAAGAAATATGTATGGTCATAGAACTCCTAAGCATGCAATGATGCCATATTTTATGCTGAAAGCTTGTTTCCATCCACACCCTTTCCTTTTCACTGATGTTCATATGCTAATGTATTTCCACTTAGTCTATATTATTATTTCATATTTGCTTTTACTACATGGACTAATCAGAGCACTGGGAGTGAAATTAAAACTGAAATTTCACTCTCTCCTTTTGTTGGGTGAGGGTATGAGTGAGGCGTATTGGTGAAGCACTACTGTTTCCAATTTTTTCTCTCAAAGACACTTATGTATACTTAATTTTCTACAGTCCAGTGACAAATTTCACTCTACCAACAAGATGCCAGAAAATTTAAACATTTTAATTGCTAATGAAACTATATAATAAATCGCTAAGTTCCATAAAAGGTAAATTTGAAGTTTCATACGTGAATAAGTAGGACTCACAATTACATCTAACATCAGGCTGTCCCTGGTGGTAATTGTTTTCATCATAGATTAGGCACTGTTCAAGCAGGGACTAGAGAAAATTGTATGGGAGCCAGATATCTTGTCCCATGAAATAAATAAACAAAATGGATTAAGAAGCAATAATATATCATTTTAAAATCTTGGTCGCTTAAAGCGTCACTTCTGAGCTGCACTTCGTTCATACCCACTGCAAGTCAGCGGCAGGACTCAACATATCATAGCATCTCAGATTCAGAGTGCCTGAGAGTCAGTCATCTTGAACATGGTTGGAGTGATGAGATCTCCAGAAAGTCTCCCAGGTGCATCGAGATAATAGTAAAGCATGCAGTTTCCGTTCATACCTCAGTGGCCAGACACATCACACTAGTCCTGTTGTCTGTTCCTAATTTCACAGGGACAGGAAGACGCTGAGACCCCAAGAAATTGGAAAAAGTGACCTGCACAGTGACAGCGTCAGTCTGCACGACCAGGAACTCAAAGGGACAGAAAGAACCAGTTCTTTCCCTTTTCCCTGTGTGTCTGTTCCTTTTGTGCCTGGAGGGAGCAGCAGCTACTGACAGCAGGTGGGAGAGAGGCAGCCCATGAAGAACGAACTATGTGTGGATTGCCTAAGGGTTTACTTAGCTATGCTGGCATTGAGGTGCGTAGATGAGACGGCACAGTGGATATGATCCATAAACATTTTCCTTCGTTCTTTTATTATTGATGTTAAATAAAATGTTGGTGGCTGTTGATTTGCTCTGAGAATCTGAGTAAGTTCAGCTTATCAAACCAACATGGAGTTTAGTTCTGGTAGCTCAACTGTACTTAATTTCAGGGGCTTTGTGGTCATTTGGCTCTCTAATTGTCCCCATACTTCACTTCTGATTTTTATAAATTTATTGTCATATCGCATTGTTAGAGTTCTCAAAATCGCTCTGCTGGTGGTAGTTGCCCATTTTCCATCATTTTTATTATATATACAATATATATATATATTAGTTGTATAATGTACTAGGTTTCATTTCTACACCTTGCCTCCCTCTTCTTTATCCTTAATAGTCCCATTTTGACTTTGGTGTCCTCTCTCCACTACATTACACGTCTGAGAAAAAGCATTTGTCTTTGTGAATCTGGCTTATTTTGCTTAACATGGTGATCACCAGATCCATCCCTCTTTCCCTATAAATGGCGTAGTTTTGTTGTCTATGGCTGCACAAAACTCCATTATGTGTATTATCCCTTCGCCCCTTGCTGATTCTGCTCCTTGACTACTCTGACCAGTGCTATGGTAAACACGGGTATGTCTGTATCTCACTATACATCAGGCAAGCTCACTTTTATTCTTTTGGGTGTATGCATAGATGTGGTATGGGCATGGTGTAGCTAGAAGGTTTCCTATGTCCCAGCCTGCTGGTGGTCAGGACAAATCTTTCTCACCCCCCAGTCCTACAGCTGCTCAGACCCAAGTAAACTCACAGACACTTAACATTGTTTACCAACTGTATGGCCATTAGTTCAGGCTAACTGTTGACTAGCTCTTACACTTAAATTAACCCATAATTCTTATTTATGTTTAGCTACGTGGCTTGGTACCTTTTCCCAGTTCTGCCTTCACATCTTGCTTCTCATGGTGGCTGGCAGTATCTCCTGACTCAGCCTTCCACTTCCCAGCATTCTCCTTTCTCTTTGTCCTGCCTATACTTCCTGCCAATCAGCACTTTATTTGTTACTCAATCAGAGCAACACATTCACAACATGCAGATATCCACAGCACTGTGGTGTGGTTCTGCCTTTAATTTTTGAGAATACTCATACTGATTACATAGGGGCTGAACTAATTTTATATTCCTACCATCAGCTGTAGAAAGGTTCTTCCCTCTTGTCCATTCTTTCCAACATTGGTTGTTTTTTGTTTCTTGATAACAGCCATTCTTACTGAGCTGGGATAGAGTTTAGAGTTTTAATATGTGTGTGTGTGGTGTGTGTGTGTGTGTGTGTGTGTGTGTGTGTGTGTGTTGTTCGTGGTGTGTTGCATGGTGTGTGTGATGTGTGTGTGTGTGGTGTTCATGGTGTGCTGTGTAGTGTTTGTGATGTGTTAGTGGTATGTTGCATGTGTGTGTAGTATGTGGTGTTTGTGGTGTGTATGGTATGTGTGGTGTTTGTGATATGTGTGTGGTGTGGTGTGTGTGTAGGTGTGTGTATGTGTGTGTGGTGTGTTCTATGTGTGTGTGGTGTGGTGTGTGGTGTGCATAGTGTTTGTGGTTTGGTGTGTAGTGTGATATGTGTGTGTGGTGTCATGTATGTATGTGTTGTGTTTTCAATGTGTGGTGTGTGTGTGTGGTGTGGTGTATGTATGTGTTGTGTTTTCAATGTGTTTGTGGTGTGTGTGTGTGTGTGGTGTGTGGTGTGGTGTGTGGTGTGTGTGTATGGTGTTTGATGTAATGTATGTGGTGTTTGTGGTGTGTATAGTGTGTATGTGATACGGTACATACGTGTGCTAAGTTCTGATACTGGAAGATAAAGTTTTATTTGTAATTGACCAGCACTCTACAACTGAATTTTCTCCACAGTCCTTTTTATACATTCTCTTTTGGAGACAGTCTCAATAAGTTGCTCAGGCTGGCTTTGAACTTGTGATCCTCCTGCCTTAGTTTCTGCTGTAGTGGAATTGCAACTCTGCACAGAAAGCTCTGATTTCAACACAATGTTGCTTTGTATTTCCCTGATGATTAAAGATGCTGAATGTCTTCTTATAAATTTACTGGCCTATTGTACTTCATATGTGAAAAAATGTCTTTCGTTCATTTGCCCAATGGCTGATTGGAAGTTTTGTTCTTTTGATGTTTAATTTTGAGCTCATTCTCTATTCTGGATAGTAACTCCGCATGCAGTGAGTAGCAGTAGCAGGCAAAGGTTTTCTCCTGTTATATTGTCTGTGTTTCCACTGTTTCTTTTTCTGTACAGAGGCTTTTAAAAGACTGATGCAGCCCCACTTGTCAGCTCTTCCTTTTCATTTTTGTGCTACTAGAATCCCATCGAAAGAGCTCTTGTCTCTGCCTGTGTCTTAAAAGACTTCTACATTTTGTTTTCCTCTAGTTGCTTCTAAAACGCAGGTCCTACACTAAGGTCTTGACTTTATTCTGAACTGATTTTGTTCAAGGTGAAAACTAGGGATCTGGGTTCATTCGTCTGGTTTTGACAAGAACACTAATTAAAGAGGCTGGCTTTGTTCTATTTTTGACACATTTGCTGAGAACCAGTCTGTACTGTGTTTTCTATTCTGATTCACTATTTGATTTGTCTGTGGCCCCCCCACCCTACTATCACTGTTTTAGTTACTGGGGCCCTGTAGTACAGTTGGAAGCCAAGGCCAATAGCATTCCTTTGGATCAGGAGTGCTGTCGTGAGTTGAGTTCTCACTTTTGTTTTGTTTGCATCACTCCAGCTACTTTGTATATATAAAACCTACTAAGTTTAACACTCTGCATGTGTTATTTTAACTCTGCTCATCACATTTGCTCCCTTATATTCGTGTCTACTATTTGATGGTATCAATATGTTAAAACGAATGACAGATTTACAATGCCTAAGAGAACAGTTTTATATTTGTTCATTAAGTATGGCCTTTCTGAGGTGGAAGGGATGGTTCCTCACTTAAGAGCACTTGCCACTATTCCAGAGGACATGGGTTTAATTCCAGTACCCACATCATGGCTCAAAACCATCTGTAACTCCAGTCCCAGGAGATTTGATGTCTTTTTCTGGACTCTATGAGCACTGCATGCATTTTTTTTACACAGACATGTACACAGGCAAAACACCCACACAGAAAATAAAAATTAAAGATGAAAGAAAAATTGAAAACGTAAGCTTTCTCTGCATACTATGAGGGAAATATAGCCAAGAAACAATCTTAGAACGTTGCTTTGGAATAATCCTTTTGTCCACTGTGAAGATTTGTCACTTGGATTGGCTTAATAAAAAGGTGATTGGCTGGTAGGCAGGCAGGATGTATAGGTGGTACAACCAAACTAAGGGTGCTGGGATGAAGAAGGGCAGAGTCAGAGGAGTCATCAGGAGACAGAGGAAGTAAGACATGCTGGAGGACAGGTAAAGCCATGAGCCACATGACAATACTTAAATTAGTAGAAATAGGTTAATTTAAGTTGTAAGAGCTAGTTAGTAATAAGCCTGAGCTAACAGCCAATCATTTATAATTAATAATGATTTTCTATGTGGTTATTTGGGAATTGGCTGGCAGAAAAGAAATGTCCGCCTTGCAAATGGTGTCCACCATCTGGTGTAGATCCATAGAAGACCTGAAAAAGCTTTAAAAAGGTTCTAAACACACAAACATGGAGCCAGACTCAGCTTCATATCCTCGTGTCTCTTATGCCAGGCACAGTACAGAGACACATCTCCTGGCAGTTGCCAGTATGCAATGAGCTAAGTTTCATGGCAGGTTCCACCAGTCTCTTACATGGGTGTCTATACAGAGAAGTGTCACTCAGCTGCTGCCTGAGGGCTTAGGCTGCCAGTGAAAGCTCTGCTGGCACACTGAATGGCAGGCTTGGGTTTTGCTCATGCAGACAAAACATGTTGCAGATGTGCAGTAAGGACACATATGGATAAAAAGAGTCTCTAAGTGGGTTCACAATGTGTTTGAAAATGTACAGTCTTCTGAGAAGGAAGAGAAGGTATAGACAGTCATAAAAAGTACGTAGTTTTCAAAGGATAAAATAAAGTCTTTTATAAAAATATTTTCATTTTATAATTAACTTAATTTCACATATCAGCCACGGGTTCCCCCATCCTCCCTCCTCCCATTCCCCAGGCATTCCCCCAATCCACCCCCCATTCCCACCTCCTCCAAGGCAAGGTCTCCCCATAAGGAGCCTCAGCACAGTAGGTAGCGTGTCAGTCTCATAAAATAAAGTCTTTAAAAGGGGAGTAAAGTAATAAAAAAAGCCATGAAAAGAGGAAAAATACACGAAGAGTCTAGATCCTGTATGTTATTGTGTTGTCTTTGAATTTTTTTGGCTGCTAGGACACACTGGATTGTGAGGACTGCTAGATTAAACCAAACTATATATTTTGAAAATGTCTTGACTTCAAAATTTATGTCAAAAAGTTTATTACTTTGTGGGGGAGAGGCGATGCTTTGATTTCCACAGGAAATGAGAGGCTGTGGATTCATTCTGAGTTAAAGCAAATCATGTTTGATTGAAGAAGATCTTCTGAAATCCTGACTGCGGGCATAAAGAAATAAACCTGATAGAACTACAAGACACAGGGTGTACATTTCACCTGCTCAAACACATAACAAAAATCATCTTTGGCTGACTCATGTAAAATGCACAGTCTGTATTTTATGCAAATATATATGTTACCTTTAAAGGTTTATATATTTTCAGAATGAGAGGATCAGGCATCAATGAAAATGGATGATTCATATGATCCAGCATCTAGAGCCGTTTCAAGACTGTTGACTGAGATGGTGCAACCTCACAAACTATTCCAGCCAAGACCTAACAATTATCCTTATTTTATCAAGGTTCCTCCAAAGATAACAGCATTAACAAACAACATGAAATAGTCTGGAGAATAATGCCCACATTCCTAAAAATGGATTATCGATGTTTATTATCATTTAAGGTTGGGGTTGGTTACAAGTTGTTATTGGTAATATTAAAAAAAAAACTAAACAAAGCAGTTAAATTCAAAGAACTCTTTCTAAAGTAAAAAGGTGGCATATGATATAGAAATGATAGGATAAAAAGGTAGGTTATGTGGAATCTACTTTAATCCAAAAAAGACTATTAATCTCAAAATATTTTACATTGGTATGAATTTTGGTATATTGATACAAATTTAAAAATAGTTTTGTTATACTGTACATATGTTTCTACTCTTGTTTAGGGAATTATATTTATGCAGCTCATTTAAAAATATAATATATAATTAAGAAATACAGATTAATAGTCATCTATAATGATATGTTATATAATTAGATATATTTTTAAGGCCATAAACAGATGTGTTTAGACAGATATATGGGCTTCAAACCCTTCAAAGACCTACAGAATATGGTATATAATATGTTTAATAACCTAAGGCTTTTCATGATAGTGAGACATATCTGCTCCTAGCAGAACAAATATACTTCTGAGAAGATGATGGGCATCAAAGAAACACTATATAGAGTTTATTTTCTTTATGGCAAAAGCTAGCCATATGGGTAAAGGAACTGCTGTTGCCTCAGTTGATGACAATTACTGTCCAAACTTGACCAGCAGCATGCAATAAAAAAGCAATTTCTAAACTTTGCCAAGATAAGGTAGGACAGTCCTTCACAAAATCTGTAAGATATTATAGGCCTGAAGGCCAGGCATGGAGACCCCAATGTTACAGAAGAAACTTGGGTGACTGTACAGACAGACAGCTGATCATGTCATTTCTCTCAATTTTTGGAAGTCGCTTGCTATACACTTCCTGCTTATTCAGGTAATATTATATCCTCCTGGGGTTTTTGGTGGAATGAAGACTCTATAGTTATAATTATAGTTTTTATTAGTTATAATAAAAAGGTAAATTAGATAGGAAACATTGGACTCACCAAGACAGGATAGAAAATAGAGTATTTTTTCTAATATTGACAAATACAAATGGACTGAATATTGTAGCTGTAATTCCTACTTGAAAACTGTTTTTGTTATATATAGTTTTACTATGTTAAGGTTAAAACCTCCATTTTTAGTTAGAAAAGATTGGAGAAGTGTTGTGGAATAATCCTTTTGTACACTATGAAGATTTGTCACTTGCAATGTTTTAATAGAAAGCTGATTAGCCAGTAGGCAGGCCAAAAGCATAGGCAGTACAACCAAACTAAGGATGCCAGGATGAAGAAAGGCAGAGTCAGAGTAGTCACCAGGAGAAACAGAGAGACCAAGACATGCTGAAGGACAGAAAAAGCCACAAATCACAAGATAATACTTAGATTAATAGAAATGGGTTAATTTAAGTTGTGAGTACTAGTTAGTAATAAGCCTGAGCTATCTGCCATGCATTAATTATTAATAATAAGTTTCTATGTGGTTATTTGTAAACTAGCTGGAGGGAAAGAAAAGTCCACCTGCAGAATGTTGACATTCATATTAACTTCCAAACAAAGGAACTACAATCTGCACAATTTATCAGTATTTGTAAAGCAAATAATCCTACTTGACAAATTTTATTCTGCTGCCATGATTCCATTGAGAAAAGATAATGAGTCAGCCCCAATAGAGAAAAAGAGAAAAAACTTTCCATAGGCTCTTCCTTAATGCATAACTCAGTTTCTAAAATTCTTCTCTATTCTCCATTTCTATCTGCACACACACACACACACACATATGAACATGCCCATAAAGGCAAACATGTAAGCACACAAATGCACACATGTAAACACACAGAGAACATAGTTATATGTAATATGGAGTCTTTCAGTAAGGAATAGAATTCTTTTTATACCTAATTTATTATTGTCTGAAAGCGCTATCTTAAAAATGGTGTGTACATACACTAATATTGCCAAAAAGTAGTTAATTTCCTTCTTTTATCCCCTCCATCTGAACTCATCTTCTCCCTTTAAGTCTATGAGAATAAAAATGCCCAGAACCATAAATCTGTTTATGGGTCTCCTTCTGCTACATAAATCATTTGATAAAACTTTGACAACAGCTTTTGTAAACACCATGTAAAATCTATTTGGAGAGATAGGGAGCAGAGGAATTTTCTTCCTAGTTGAATCACATTACTCCAGGCTCTGTGGCCTGGGCACTATAGCAATATATCTAGCTTGCATCTTGATGACACAGATAAACCATCACCTTCCCAGCAGGACACCTGTTGCCGGACCAGATTCTATCTCTTTTTCAGTTCTTCAATATCATTCAGGCCTTTAGAACTTCCTGTATTTCCTATCCTGTAGCACTCGTTCTTTTCCCCCCTGACCTTCTAAATCTATGTAAACCCAGAGTCCTGGCTGTGACAGTCCTCACTTCTAATTACGAGCATGATGAAGTCCCTTTGTGACTGTTTTGTATCATGGTGCTTAGATTTATGTAAAATGTGCTCTGTATCAGATTTTTCCATATGTCCTATCAGTTTTATGTATAATTACTTTATGCACATCTTATTCCTCTGAGAGCTTATAAACGTGGTGCCATGCACTGTAATTTTCCTATATTCCAATTACATTTAACACGGAGTTAGCTCCAACACTTAATAAGAACTTCCAAAATTAAATTCCAGGCCCCAAACTCTTACTTATTGCTTTCCATTGCCATAAAATGAGAAACTTGAGATTCTTCAGGTCGTCAGAGTAGTAAAATAATAGTGGAGTAAGAATTAGGACTTAATAATGGTCTAGTGTTGAAAGAATAATCTCTTTATGTAACACGAAAGGAATATTGAGAACTTTAAAAGTTTATGCCAATTTGGGGATTATCGATATGGTTAATTCATTAATATTTCTTTTCCAGCCTCATGTTAAGGTAACACGTTGCTTGGCAGGATGTGGGTCTTGTCTAGATCTAATTTTGTCTTAGTGCCAATATATTTTGTTCATTCACTTGTAATTATTTCTCCAAAGATTTACAAAGTTAAAAAAAAAAAAAAAGGAACCAGGTTCCTCATGAGGTGATCTTACATCCTTACTGAATGTTTTCATAGAATATAAATGATAAGTTTATTTTGCTAGGGTGAGATAATGCTTGGTATACATTTGAACTAGGCGGCTAACTTTTGTTGCATGTCTTCAGGTGGGAGGGGATTAGGAAATAAGGCTCAAAAAGAAATGCAATAGGACCTGAATGTGTAGAACCGTCACATTTACCCAACACACAACACCAGATTTACTGAGGTAAAGAACATACAAGCGAAACAGTTGTGGAGTTAAATGAGCTGTGTATTAAGGATGCCAGCATGAAGAGGTAGCTTTGAACCCAGATTTCAATGGAAATAAAAGACTTAAACAAAAAAAAATTCTCCAAGAGATTCTCTTCTTTAAAATTCCAAAATGAACATAAGAAGAAAGAGGAAACATTATTTTAGAGACAAAAATAATTAATGCAAGCTATTTATAGAGCACTTAATAATAACAACAAATAACCTCAAGAAGTACCCTCTTTGGTCTAGAGATCAAGTTGAAACGTAATAAAGATGTTGTTGATCAGATTGGCAATTCAGTGTGAGTGAATTTTTTTTAAGTTCTAATTGAAGAATTTTAAATAAAGAAGAGAATCACTATAAACTTTATAATATAAAGATAATGTATTAACATAACATGTAAATATGACTGCTAAAAATCCTGTGTAGAATGATTAGGTTGAAGTAATTCAGGAAAGACACCATAAAACTTGTACAAATGTTGAACTGCTATTAAATGTACTTTTATGAAATGACTTTCTTGCTTTCATTGTCGTCTATTCCCAACATACATAATACCAACAAGAGAAACAACCAAAAGAATTTTCTATCATTTTTGTAATCTTTATATTCTTACCAATGCTGAGTAGAACTAAACAGTGTTTAACAATGATCATTTAATTAAGAATTTCTCTCATGGTTATTTTCTGCCTTTAATACATTGATGTTTTTTCCTCCCCTTGAACACACATATATGCATATCTTTATTTAAAATACTTAAAATGTAGTAAGTTAACAAAGCAGTTGAGTTAATCCTACACCCACTATATGCACAAGGATATATATCCTTTGAGGAAATAGAGATATTTTACAAATAATTCACTTCCTCATTCTCTCATCTGAGGTATACAAGTTAGTTAAGACAAATGAGCTTCCATGCCCATTTTAAAGCATCATAAAAATTTAAAGGAAAAGAAAAGACAGTTTCTTCTTCATGGATCTCTTCTGATTGAAATTCACTTGGTAAGAAGAAAGACATGCAAAATTGATAGATAACGATGATAGTCAAAGCAGGAATGGTAGTACATGTTTGTAATTACAGCATTCTGAAGCCAGAGGCAGCTGGAAATTTTTTAAAGACATGGAGAGGAGATCTGGGCATAAAATCCTATCTTTAGCTGTGGAGCTACTGGCAACTGTGAGCTGCTAAGAGAGCAGGTCAGTTTTCTCAAGAGTGTATTCCCTAGTAAGTCAACCAGGCTCAACGCAAGGCCACACATGCAGAATGATTGTCCTTGATGAGGATATAAAGGGACACAGAGCTAGGTGAGTGGAGAAGAAGGCTTGGATCTGTGAAGAGTTGGGGGAGATGCGTTAATGTGACCAGAACACATTCTATGAAAAGTGTAATCTCAAAAACCTAATAAAATTTTAAAGAATAATAAATGGAATGAAATGATAGTCAATATCTTCAAGATACTCAAATATATAGCCATTGTATTTAGATAAAATAAAATCTGGCCTAGTGCCACTTTTCCCAGTAAACATTAGGTCTAGTATTAATCATGGGACAGGTTATCCTCATAGTCTTGAGGAAACAAAGAAATTAAATTCACACAGTTCAAGAAATTGAGGATTTCTTTTGATCCTTAGAACTACATGTATTATCTGGACTCTTACATGTGGTTAAGACACTCAAGCTGCATTTGAAAATAGTTATGTCCCTACATGCACTAGAGATAAACTAGCTCTTTGGTAAAGCAAGGGAACCTGAGGCTCCCAAAGACTGGACAGTTAGTACACAATCTGCGTACACCAGTTCCCATAGCCCCAGGCTTCTTCGTCCCTTCAGAATTAGGCACATCTACCCCATCAACTATGAGACCCTCAGTCTCCTGCTATCTATCAAACCAACTACCTGTACAGGTTCAATCTTCTCACATAGTCATTTTAATATTTTAATGCTTTTCAAAATTAGTTTTTCAGCACTGGCAGTATGTATAGATTGGGATTAATACTGTCATATAGGTGACTGGACTATGTATTCTACTTGGAAGTTTTTGTTTTTTTTTTTTCTATTTGGTTCACTGTGGTGTTTCCATCATCAAGGACAGTGATTTCACAAATCAAGTACTCTACAAGTATCTGGAGTATGGAAGGGCAGATGGAAGGGCATAGCTAAAGGCACAAAGACTCAAGCATATTATGAAGTCCTTATAACAACGTAAGCACTTGGTATCCCAGTGGGTAGTCTGCTTGCAATCAGGCTTGGAAACAGAAACAATTTGAAAAGTCTGAAATGTAGTAGTACTGAAGCATGAGCAAGTGCTCCTGGGAAGCACATTTGCAAATGAGTATTCATATTGTTGGATGCTAACCTAAGCTGGAGAATACTACTGGTATTTAAAACTCTAGAACCTGATGATACCAAAGTATGAACTATAGGACATTCTCTTGAAGCAAAGATTATTCTTTCTAAAATCCAATGTTACCACTGAAAAATACTTAAACAATCCCATTCTATCTTTGGTTATAAATGATGCCTGTTCAAAACACGATCTAGTCGCCTCCTACATTAGACTGAAGTATTCTTCCTGATAGACTCCAGGATTTTTACTTCCTTCTGGTACAAGCACAGAACAGAGAAAGTTGTCAGGTAGACACATGCTCCATAAACACCAGCACCCCTTTTCTCACTCTGTTTAACTCCATACTTTATCCACACAACTTCCCAATTCTTCATTGATTACTCTTCTATTTGACACCTCATCAAGTCATGAGAAGACAGTTTGTATATCTTCTCTCCCAGCTAAGCAACTTGTTTTTGTAATTTCCTTAACAATATTTGTTTCTTAACAATATACTTTCTCTCTTCTTAAGATTTTTTGGTTAATTAAGTCCTGTTTAATGTGTATTGCTCTAAGCCAATTCAACATTTCTGTCCAATGCTGGAGTAGCACAGGAAACACTGGAACCCTCATGCACAGTACTGTAGATATCTGGTTTTTGTTAATGTATTTTGGAATTATTTAGACACTTCATAACCTTTATTTATTCTTCATTTAAGATTAACTGAGTGAGTATAGATAAAATTTCCTTGTGTTTTCCAGATTGCACCATATTTTACAACTTAGTCATAGTTCAAGAGCCCCACAATTCTAGCATTCAATTTATAGATGCACATTTATTTTTGGTGTCCCAATTCTATTGGATTTCTCTAATCAATATAATCTATAAGACTATATGGTAGTATTTTATTTGTACTGAAATGTGATTTTATTTGTATGTTAATAAATAAAGTTGCTTAGAGGTCAGAGCTAATAGCAAGCCATAGCAGAGCTGGGTGTTCATGGTGCATGCCTTTAATCCCAGCACTTGGTAGAAGAGCTAGGTAGATCTCTGTATGGTCAAGGATACAGCCAGCATTCGAGACACACGCCTTTAATCTCCATACCATAGAAGACCTGGAGGGCTGTACATACAGGCAGTGACAAGGCAGTCATGTGTTTGGGTTTACAACCAATGAGAAGGCAGAACAGAAAGACTATATAAAGACAAACACACAGGAAGTAGATCTCTTTCGGAGAGGTAGGACCACCGCAGGAGGAAGGGTAAGGTTTTAGTTCTAAGCTCTGACCTCTTGGCTTTCTTCTTTACATTGGTTCTGTGTTTCTTATTTAATAAGACAGTTGGTTACATCTACAAGACTACCTATTCTTTGACATATTTCCTAACCATCTTGCTATTATTTCTCTGATAAATTTGATAGATATGTCTTCAGCCTTCTAACTAAAAACTCAGATCAGATCATTTTTATAATGCCTGTGCCTAACAAGAGCCAGGAGAACTACCAGGTGACATTTTTCAACTGACATACAATCACTATTTCACCCAGGTACTTATTTAATATGTTTTTTTTCTTTAACAGCCACTATCATTCTGTTTTGACAGCAAAACACTGCATATTACATCAAGTATCCTGCCAAGCTTCCAATATACCATCTCCTGCATATTTTTTCCATGTATAACCACTTTAATGTTGGCTTTAAAATTGAAGAGAGATGAATTTGAACTGAGTTTGACCCCTGCCGCATCTTGGTAATTAGGGACTCCTTCTTGCTGTCCACAAACCATTCTGTCATTAGTGCTCAAATTTGAACAAAAATCAGATGCCAGCAAATTGAGATCCAGGCTATGAAAAAGTGTTCACTCCCTTCTTGAAATCCTAAGATGTTTTTATACTTTTCAATTATTTTTTAACCCATTTTCATTTTCCTAAATTTTTCATTATCATGGGTAATAGTGATGTTGACTCAATAGTGTTGGCTGCAGTTCAGTTACAATCCTAAGAATTAAGCTGTCTAGACCTAGGAGAGAAGCCATTGCAGAAAGCCTACTGCTTCCTAGTGTCCATTCTTATCTAGAGCTTCATTTGTCTTATACCAGCATAGGTCATACCTTTTACATTCATAATATTGTCTTTTTATTAAGCTTGTTCTTTGATGGTCTCTTTCTTTTTTATTCCTTCCTCCCTTCCTTCCTTCTTTCTTTCCTTCCTTTTTTCTTCCCTCCTTCCCTCCCTCCATTCTGTCTTTATCCTTCCTTCCTTCCTTCCTTCCTTCCTTCCTTCCTTCCTTCCTTCCTTCCTTCCTTCCTCCCTTCCTTCCTTCCTTCCTTCCTTTTCATCTTTCTTTCTAACTTTTGATTCTTTATGGATTTCACATCATGCATTCTGATCCCTCTTATATCCCTGTCCCCTTGCAGCTGCCTTCTGCCCTTACAATCCCCCTACAAATCAAAACCAAATTTAAAATAAAAACCAAAAACCAACCAAACTAAACCAAACTAAAGGAAACAAAAAAGAAGAGGATAAGGAATCTTGTCTTGGCAGCTATAGTGTGGTCTGTTGAGACACACAGTTTACTCTATAGTCCATTCATCTTTACTTGCAAGTGTTCATTGCCAAGAGTTGTTTGTCTGGTTCAAGGCCTCTGGTTTCTGCTACACCACCTATTATGGGCTCTCCCTGGGGCTCCTCTTGGATGTCCTGTTGTTGTCCTGTGTCATGGAGATCCTGCTATTTTGGTTCTGTGGGTTTGTCCCCTTCACATGCTCCAACAGTTCATAGATTCAGTAGATGTTGGGGTGGGCCACCTCATAGCCCTGGTTCTGGGCCTGGGTGGTAGCTGGATTGGTCAGTCTGCTAGCTTTCCCTCGGGGTCACTACCCAGGCCAGTTCTCCAGCACTCACCCAATACAGCCTACAGCAAGGAGCGGGACCAGTTCTCCTGCTCTCAGGCCCTCAGATCCAAGTCCTCCACACTCATATTACCAGGGCCAGCTCTATTGTTTTGCCCAGGCAAGTTCAGGGCCCTATCTCCTGATTGCTGTTAGGGGAATACATGGGGGGTGGGGTGGAATCAGTTCTCCTGCTCTCATGCCCTCAGCGCTGGCTCATTTTCATCCCCTATAATATAGCCAGCCAGCTCTAGTGTGTTGCCTAGGCAGGGTGCAGGGCTTTAACAGTTTATATGTATATATATTACTCTTACTTACATCTTCTCTTGCCACACTCTCATCCCAACCAACCCCTTCCCCCTGGTAGCCCCCCTCCCCCAATTCAAGCCTTTTTTGTTTGTCTTGTGACCCATGGAATTTATCCATGCCCATCCACGTGACCAGTGGTTTAGATTATCCATTGGCACCTGTTGGACTCACCAGAGAATACACAATTGAAGGCAATGACTGCCACTCTCACAGAATCTGTCAGTAGCCAATAGCTTAGCAGAGAGGGGTTGCCCCCGCTACCCCGAGCCCATTCCCTACCCATGCCTGTCTACTGAAGGTCCAGTCTTGTACAGACCCAGTGCACACAACTACAATGCCTATGTGGTCCTGGTTGCCTCTGTTGTGTCCTACTCAGAAGACAGCCTTTGACCTTTAGAAGAGATGGTAACGGAAATAAATAAACAGCAAGGAATTTTTTTTTATTATCATATTTTTTTAATTTATTTTACAATACTATTCAGTTCTACATAATAGCCACAGATTTCCTTGTTCTCGCCCTTCCTGCCCCCCTCCCCTTCCCCCCAGCCCACCCCCATTCCCACCTCCTCCAGATCAAGGTCTCCCCGAGGACTGGGATCGACCTGATAGACTCAGTCCAGGCAGGTCCAGTCCCCTCCTCCCAGATTGAGCCAAGCGTCCCTGCATAAGTTCCAGGTTTCAAACAGCTAACTCATGCAACGAGCCCAGGACCTGGTACCACTGCCTAGATGCCTCCCAAACAGATCAAGCCAATCGACTGTCTCACCTATTCAGAGGGCCTGATCCAGTTGGGGGCCCCTCAGCCTTTGGTTCATAGTTCATGTGTTTCCATTCATTTGGTTATTTGTCCCTGTGCTTTATCCAACCTTCGTTTCAACAATTCTCGCTCATATACACCCTCCTCTTTCTCACTAATTAGACTCCCAGTGCTCTACCAGGGATTTTTGTTTCCCTTCATGCATTTAGCTTGAACCACTGACTAAAAGTGAAAACTTTGAGAAATGCTGATAGATTCACAACATGCTCCCATGGTTGGGCATGTCTGGTGGACCTAGACACTTCTGCCTAGCCAGTTCCAGGTCAAAATAGCCATTTCCGGGTCAAGGCATCTTGCAAGACCAGGACCCCGTGGTTTTCATGGTTGCATCTAAGTGCATGCGTGGAGTAGCCACATAGACCTGTGTATGTGTGCACAGCCTTTATAAGCTGGCGCCATATTCCCGGCTTCTTCTTCTTCTCCATGCACGTGTCTCTTTAACAGGCCTGAGCACCCCTGTCTTTCTCTCTTATCTTAATAAAACTCTTGTTAGTGGATTCTGTCTTGTTTCATGACATTTCCTCGCAGGGTGAGAGCGCCGCCAAATAACTAACAAATGCTGCCAAGTTTTCATCACATTCTACCATGTAGTACTATCCTCTAGCACAGTGATTCTCAGCCTTCCTAATGCTTCAACCCTTTCGTGTAGATCCTTGGGGTTAGAAGGGAGGGGATGCGGAAGGGGAACATGAGGGATAGAGATAGCCGAGTTGGGGGAGGGAAGAAGGACAGCATGAAAGAGATATATCTTGATAGAGGAAGCCATTGAGAAACCTGGTCCTAGGGACAGTCTCAGGATGTCCTAGCTGATCCTAGCAAAGACTCCTAGCAACAGTGGAGAGGGTGCCTGAACTCGCCTTCCTCTGCAATCAGATTGGTGACTACTCTAATTGCCATCATAGAAGCTACATTCAGTAACTGATAGAAGCAGATGCAGTGATCCACAGCCAAACACTGGGCTGAGTTCCTGGACATCAGTGGAAGAGAGGGAGGAGGGATCATATGAGCAAGGGGGAGGGGGGCTGGTCAAGATCATGCTGGGGAAAACCACAAAGACAGCTAGCCTGAGCTGGTGGGAGCTCACGGACTCTGGACTGACAGCTGGGGAGCCTGCATGGGACTGAACTAGGCCCTCTGAATGTGGGTGGCCATTATGTGACTAGATCTGTTTATGGAGCCCCTAGCAGTGAGATCAGGACTTGTCCCAGGTGCATGAATTGGGTTTTTGGATCCCATTCCCTATAGTGTGATACCTTGCTCAGCCTTTATGCAGGGGGGAGGGTCTGGGCCCTGCCTCAACTTGGTATGCCAAACTTTGTTGACTACCCAAGGGAGGCCTTACCCCCTTTAAGGAGTGAATGGGGAGTTGGATGGGGGAATGCGGGTGGCAGGAGAAATGGAGGAAGGGAGAACTGAGGTTGGTATGTAAAATGAAAAAATTAAATAAAAAAAGGAAAAATATAGATCCTTGTGTTAAAGTGACCCACATCTGTGAAATTAATTTTGTTGCTACTTCATAACCCTAACTGTCTACTGTTATGAATCATAATTTAAATATCTGAATTGCAAGATATCGGATATGTGACCCCCAGGGGGGTTGTGATCCACAGGTTGAGAAACATTGCACTAGAATGCTACCCTTGGGAATTACCTTCACTGAATTTTAGGGGCAGGGGGCCATGGGGGGTTGTTTTACCTGTAATATACAAAGTATCATAGCTACTACCCATGATTATCACAAATATTTACTGTGATCATGGATGTCAATTTTATAACACTGGCTTTTCTATAGAAGATTACTCTTTCTATCAATCTTAAAGTTCACATTTGTTTTCCTTCACTTTCATCTTTCTGTCTTCTATTACACAGTTGAATGTTGTTGTTTCAAGTGCATTTGATTACCGTTTAGAACGGAGATGATAGATTGTTTTTATTTCTCTGTGCTGATGGTGAAGAAAGTGCTACATCACAGGATGGATATGATTAAGTGCATTTGATGATGTTTCCAATGAAAAGAAAAGACCCGAAACAAACAGCAGGGGGCAAAAACAGTGGAAACAAAGATGAACTTGGTCTACTCCTCAGCTTAGACCACATTTTTCATCTCATTTGTGCAAAACCAAGTTGTTTTATGCATTGGCAGTCCGGGTAAACAGAATAACTACAAATGGGTGCAGACTTTACAGTGGAGAAGGTGACAATGTGGTTATTTTTAATGTCGTGACAAAGGTCTTTGCCATAGTGAGTGCAGTACATATTACATATTCAAGTGGATATCATGAGGCCGTGTTCCTGCTGGCGCCAGCCTCAGTCTCCTTCCAATTTCACGGTTTCAAGTAAAGCATTCAGAGTCTCCAGAAGTAAAAGAATCAGACAATAGAACAAGGTACATGTATAAAACAACTCTGGAGAAGCATTCTCTCTCATGCAATGGGAGAAAATGAGTGTGGGGAAGAAAAGCATTAGGGTTCAGGACTGAAATAATAAGGTCAGGGGGTTAGCGAGACCCTCCTAGGTAAAGACTCGCAGCAAAGAAAAAATCCTATTTTAATTTGTTTCCTTTGCAAACTCCAGCTGCACCCCAAGCAATTCTTTCATCTCTCATGGTAACAATACCACAAAGGGGTGGTAAAATAGGGTCCCTTCTATACTGCTCCCATAGACCTTCTTGAAGGGTTTCTGAAAGTTGTTTCTAAGAAATCGGTTCTCAACCCCCTCCCTCTCAATGTGCTTAAACCCCTGGATGATTTTTGTCAATATCACTTTTTTTTTTCTTTCACAGACGCAGAGCCTACAAATAAAAAAAAAATGTGATGGAAGCTCACCATTAAGAAAACTGAGCTACAGATTCTTATTATTTTTATTTGAAAAACAGTAGGAATAATTGGGTTTTTTTCCATTGGAATCTTTTGAATGATGAAGCTTTAATGGGAGGATAAATAATACACATGAATCAGGAAAATGTCCCCTGAGTGTTAATATTGTGCTTTTTGTCTTTGTCTTTTATATGATGAGCCATTTGTAATTTCGGAAAGCTTCCTGGGACGACAAATGTAATAATGTCTCGAACCCCTAGGCAGAAAAGCACCATATAATTACATCTTTAAAATATTATTACTACAGTACTATCCTCAAATTTTCGTTACTTACAGGGAAATCTTTTTGTAGGTGAGCCCCCTCTGGCTACACTGATTCCTCCCCTTCTGCCCAGAAGTGTTTTAAATGATCCGCAAATGGTCTCTTAGTAAAGCAATATCTCCCCTTGGGAAGCAGCTGGATTAGGGCACTTGACCTTTCTGAGTTTGGTATTCAGAAACTGCCAATGAAGATCTTAAAGGGAAGTGAGCTGACTAAAAATTCAGTCTCCTAAAGCATTACATACCTTTGTTCACAGAATTTGTTCCAATTAGCATGATTAAAGTCTGCTATCTGAAATGGAGATAATTTCTTTCTGAAATGGATATACTTAAGGATTGGGAGTCACATGATGCCTGTGGTTTTCAGACGATAAGGTTGCTTTTTCCTCTGGAATAATTTATTCATCATTTCAATAAATATTAACTGAATGTACTCTGTACTAATTACTTACAGCACAATAGCAAAGCAGAGCCTGGAGGTTATGGTCTGGTAACAAGACAGACTCTAATCAGATGTAATATTATAATCATTTCCACGCCACATCGAAGCACAGCATTATGGGAGAAAACAGCAGGAGCCCTGACCTCAGTGAAGACTGCTAGTGGTTTGAAAGACATACCCAAAATGTAGATGTAAAAGTGAATCAATATTATCCCATACATTTTAGCATAAGACATTTTACTATCTGACCATGCTTTTCTTTGTTTCCAGGCATGTTCTAAAATAGGTTAAATGACAAGAGCTTAATTACATGGCGGCTCAAAGAAGTGTGTGACCCTGGGACTCTCCAGTTCTTTAGCTTCCAGTTGAATTAAGTATGTTTTGATTTGTCATTACCAAGTATTGACATAGTTAGCTGAATGGCAAAATATTAAAATTTTACGCCTAAAGAATGTCATAAGGATTACCAAGATGAGACATATCATCTTGTTCCTTTCCTCAGCTTGTGAATTCTAAAGGGGAGTGGGTAATAGCTCTGATATTTTCATCTGCTAGCTAAAGATGAAGTCAGACAAAAGGAGACTCAGTATTTATATGAGAATTTGAGAATGTAGTCCAAAAGCTATGCAGAGATAGAGGTCATTCAACACTAAGAAATGTCTCTATGATGGACTGATTAACTTGTCCCACTGAGGCAAGCTGCCATGGCCACTCAACTGGACTGTACCAGTTCTGCATACACTCGTGTGCATTTTCATCTCTGTCACTGAAATACCATCCATGAGTTCATTTTTTTTTTCCATTTTTAAAACATGGGACACATGAAAGATACTATATAAAGTCACATTCATTTTTTATAATCTCTGATGGCATCTTCATCCTGTAACTGCTATTCTGAGACTCTGTAGCCATAACACAAAGAACAGCAATCAACATCAGAATGCAAGATGAGATTAGAATTGCTGAGTTTAATCACCCAATCAAACGCCGCAGTTTCAGATCAGCACATGCTTTTCTTATGGCTGTCCATTTGCAGAAATTACAAATAACCTTTTAATGTCTATATGCAATCATTGTAGTTTAACTTCCTTTCATTTTTTTTTCCAATCTGGAGATTACTCAGACTCCAAAAAAAAAAAATGTATTTTTGAGTTGAAACAGACCATAATGTACAAACTTAGAAAAGAAGAATCACTTAAATTTTTGCAGAAGAAAAATATTTAACAAGTTAATAAAAAATAAATCCAGTATTTGCGAACTGTGGCACAGTTATACTAGGTATGTAGGTAATGGCTATGATTTATGGGATGTATTTATCAAACCCCTCCCCTCAAGGTTCAGGATCTAGGCAGAAGAGGAGAAGGAAGGATTGTAAGAGCCACAGATGGTGCCTGATTCCAGGGAAACAGATTTTAGCCACAGCAAAACTGATACACTTATGAACTCAAGAGACTGTGACAGCACACAAGGAAGGACTGTACAAGTTCAAGCCAGGAAAAAAAAAAAAAAAACCCTAGCATGAGACAGGGAAGTGGACACAAAGTCCCTAACCACGAAGCTGTTTGCAACTGATACCTGCTGGGAGAGTGAAAATCGGCTTTCTCCAATGAAGTGTTACTGAGAATACCAACCACACTTTAGGGCAGGCCTCATGCCTAGTAGTAATTAATTAACCAACACAAAATAGACTCCTTTGTGTGTGTGTGTGTGTGTGTGTGTGTGTGTGTGTGTGCGTGCAAATCTTGTTCTGTTTTGATATATATTGTCTTCTTGATTTTTATTTTCAGTTTCTTTGTCTTTTTGATTTTTTTTAGGGTTTTTTGTTGCTGTTGATGTTATTTGTTGTTTTTTGGGGGGGGTCGAGAGATAGAGGAAGAACATGAAGTTGTGTGGCTAGAGAGGTGTGGAGGGTTTGGGGGTAGTTTGGAGAATGGAAGGAACATGATGAAAATACAGTGCATGAAAAATCTTTTAATAAAAATGTATTTTAAAATATGTACTCAGAATACTTGGAAAATGATAATGAATTGAGAGACCTAACTATAATTCACACCTTTATGTCAAAAGTACTTAGACGTTAACAATTGAATATTACTAACATTTTTTTTCTTTTTGTTATCCAAATGTTTAACCTACCTGTAAATTCTGTGTATATTTCCCAGTGAGGAACCTAGGACTAAGATATTTGCACAGAGCCATGAAATAGTGTAATAGCAGGTCAGGGGCTCTGAGTCAGTACTCCTCCTCTGTGCTATGGGATTACTCTAACCAGCTATACAATCTTCCTGAATTAGAGAAGGTCACATCCTTTCAGACAAAATACCAGAGCCACAGACCACTTGATGACCTTCAGAAGGTCAAAACTAATTTTACTACAATGGATTACAAATATTAAAATAAGCCTTTTGATCTCCTTATACTGTTATCTAATGCAATTGTTCCTCCAGCAATGCATTAATTTATTCAATGAATATTTATTAAGAGGTATTATGTATCAAATATAGCACTTGACCTTAGTTGGATTTTGCCGTTATATTTTAGAATTATTACAAACTGCCAGACATGTAGGTTCACACCTGTAATTCACGCACTTGGAAGGATGGTGCAAGACAACTGTGTGAGTTTGAGGCCAACCCAGGAGTCGTGTAAATTCCAGCCAATCCTTAAATACAAAATGAGTTTCTGTGAGTATATGCTACAGAGTTATATCATTTGTATATAATTTTAATCACATATTAGAAAAAGTAACATTCTAGCTTTTGATTCTTTGAGATTATAGTAAATATGTTGCTCAAAAAGGAAAAAATTTGAGGACCCCCTCTTCCATTTTGCCTTCTATCCATAAAATGACTTTCTTAATTCTTGGAATTTCCTACCTCTTGCTGAGGGCGAAGATTAGATACTACAAATTTCCTACTCTCTGTTAAGGGTGCAGATCGGACACTGGAGGAGAACCATGAGAGGTTTATATATTTGTCCTGGGTCAAAACAAACAGGAAGGTGACGGTGTAGAAATGCTAGTAACTTTGAAAATGTTAACAAAATGCTTCAACATTTCCCCCCAACATCCTCCTCTCCCAAACAAATATATCATAGCATGGACTATTGTGACTCTACCAAATGTTGCCTGTTGAAGGCATTATGAAAACTTGTCAGTGATGACACTTATCACTGACTCTTCAGGAGTCTTCCAGAAGGGTATGCTGGGACCAACTCTGGGCTCTTATTCTTGTCAGTCAATTTGTTGCTGTAAACATCTTTCTGTTGCTGCATTTATAATCCAGCTATAAGCAGCTGTTTTCTTCTATATATTATATGACTATATTTTTTTCCTAGAATGAAGTGATATGAGAACTATGATTTTGCTTACCCATTGCTGCTATTTCTTAACCTTAGTATGATTGATGCCTGCTATATGGCAATAATGCAATAAAATAAAGTGAGTTAAATTGATTTCATCTTCCTTCAAAAATTTCCTCTGCTGTATCAGTAACAAGATAAACAATGGTCTTGCTCGGATACTTGTCACACATTGTCAGTAGAAGCTAGTAAAGCATTTGGAAACTAACATTATTCATATACTTCTTATTCGAATACTACCAGTACCAGGTGCTGCTGTTGCTTCCTCCTTCTCCTCCTTCTCTTTCTTCTACTCTTTCTCTTTCTCCTCCTCTCCGCCTCTCTCTGCCTCATCTTTGTTGCCTTGCCTCCTTCTCACAAAACATCTCTGGAAATAATGTGCAAAGCTTAACTAACTTTTTTTTTTTTTCAGAGAGCTTGGCATCTGAAAGAGCATACCCCGGCTGAGGAAATTATAGCTTCCTGACAGAACAGAACATTCAAGGATAGATCAATGAAGTGCTATCCTGTGGTTTCTCTTAGTCACAGATCTGGGATCTGCTCAAGTTATAGGTATGGTCTCAAAGTTGAGTATTGTTCTAACTTAGGATTGGCTTTGTCTCATTGCTACAGTAGCACCTGCTGCCCTTGCACACACCTTTGGAGTTTACATTATCCACTTGTGATTAAGGCATGATTTTTCCCCCACATGCAAAACATTGAAGTTACAGACCATACTTGTGTGCCTATGATTCACTGCTAGCTCCAGTAGACCCTTGGCTCTGGGATCTTCCTTAAGCTCTTATAAAAATCAAGAGTCTGAGCTGGGCAGTGGTGGCACACGCCTTTAATCCCAGCACTTGGGAGACAGAGTCAGGCGTATCTCTATGAGTTTGAGGCCAGCCTGGTCTACAAAGTGAGATCTAGGAAAGGTGCAATGGAATCTCATTTTTTACTCACTCTGTCTCTTAAGGACCTAAATCTTATCTGCAACCTGTTTGTTTAGCACTGCTTCTGCATTATCAGTGGCTCATCTTGAATATGAATAACACACACACACACACACACACACACACACACAATTTTATAACATTATTTCCTTTCCTCATGACCCAATATATGTAAGCCCTCTGTAGTTGGAAGTTTTCCTGTGTCCTGGCTGGCTGGCAGTCAGGACAAATCTCTCCCACTTGCATCCCCCAAGTAAGCACACAGAGGCTTATATTAATTATAACTGCTTGGCCATTAGCTCAGGCTTATTACTGACTAGCTCTTACACTTAAATTAACCCATAATTCTTATCTATGTTTAGCCACAGGGCTTGGTACCTTTTCTCAGTTCTGCCTTGACATCTTGCATCCTCTGTGCCTAGCTGGCGACTCTTGACTCAGCCTTCCTCTTCCCAGAATTTTCCTTATCTGCTTGTCCCACCTATACTTCCTGTCTGGCTACTGGCCAATCAGCATTTTATTTATCAACCAAACAGAGCAATTCATATTCACAGCATACAGAGTGACATCCCACAGCAGCCCTCTTAATTTTTTTTTTTTTTTTTGCTTCAGACCACTTCTTTCAAATGTCTATTCTTTAGATGCCAAGGATTCTGAGGGGTCGGGGGTGGGGGGTGGGTACTAGTCTTGCTCATAATCATCATAGGCACAGGTTGGTCCTGAAGTCATTCCGTGTTGCCCTGAGGGGTTCTGGAGAAGCAGCTCTCCTGCAGTGCTGCCTTATTCACAGCCCGCAGCAAAGTCATGAATGATAAAGTTGGATTCCAAGTAGGAATCTGATTGCAGTGACTTTCTGATTGACGCGATGTGAAGTCAAAGTGGCCAGAATTCAGAAGGGGTGGCTTCGTTGGCCAGTGACGTCAACACCGACTCTGAGGAGTAATCCAGTTCCCAAATGTCTTTGAGAAATGAATTTAGTATTTAGCCATGTGATTGTTGTATGGCATACATTCTCCCAACAATGTATTTCCCTTATTGTGTTTGTACCTGGGAACTACCTCATTGGTTAATGTGCAACTCTGCTTGGTTATTCCTGATCAAGTGCTTTAGTGATACATCATCTACTTTGTTATTTTCTTGCAAAACTCCTTAATTATTATTTTTGTCCATCTCTCAATTTCTATCTCATTTTAAAATTTTCCTTGAAATTAATATGGCTTCTAGAATTAGTTTATCAGAGCCATAGAAATCAGAGAGAAATTCTGTCTAAATTTGTTTCAATCATTATTTGCCAAGTTGCTTCCTGGAATTCATATCATGTCTTAAATCCATGATGACAACATATTAAAATAATAAATTATATCCCTGACATTCATTTATATTCTTCTTTGCAAACTTATGAAGCCATTTTAAACATATGCATGAATTTAAAAGTTGCAAGACAATAGCTCTGGGAATTAACTATCCTGTTTTGTTATATTCTATAAATAACAAGACAAAGATAAAATAACTCTATCATAAAGTAGGCTCTAGTCCATATATTTTAAATGAGTAGTCCACTTTCCTAATTTATAAAATGTTCAATTGGTTTCTTTTATAAAGTATTACTTTCTTCATGAAATGTTAAATTTTATTTTTTTCTAATTTTAAATGTGTGTGTGTGTGTGTGTGTGTGTGTGTGTGTGTGTGTGTGTGTGTGTGTGTGTAGGTATATGCATGTAAATTCAGATGCCCACAAAGACCAGATGATAACATCGGATCCCCTGGAGATGGAGTTACAGGCAGTTGTGAGCTGCTCCATGTGGGTGCTGGAAACCAAACTCAGGTCCTCTGCAAAGACAGTGAGTGCCCTTAACTGCCGAGCCAGATCTCCAGCCTCTCTACCTTATTTCCTGGGACAGGCTCCTTCACTGAACTTGGAGCTCACCATTTTGGCTAGACTGCCCACACAGTGCTGTAGTTGCAGGGGTGTACTAGAACATGTGGCTTTGATACGTGCAGGCTGCACTCAGGTCCTCAGGCTTGTACAGCAAGCACATTACCCACTGAGCTGTCTCCAGCCCTGAACTATCAGGTTGCAGTGAGTGCACTTTTTGAAATGTGCCATCAAGGAAGTCAATTTTGAAAGACATTTTTCCAAGTAAAAAAGATCAATGACTGTAAAATTACTCAGGTATTTTCCTTTTTATAATTTTTGAGATTTTTATATAATTACATCATTTCCCCTATAGTTCACTTCCTCTAAGCCTCCCAAATTTATTCCTTCTTGCTCTCTTTCAAATCCATGGCCTCATTTTTCATTATTTGTTCTTACATGCATGTATTTATAGGTATATAAACATATATATTCCTAAACAACCTGCTCAGTCTGTATAATAGTCTGCATGGTGTTACTTGTATATATGTTTACAGAGATGACCATTTGGTATGGTATAACCAGTTGGTGTGCTCTTCCCTAGGGAAGACTATTCCTACCCCTCAGCATTCTTTAGTTACCTGGAGTTGTGTAATGCTGAGGTGGTGAGGTCTTTTCCAATCCACTTTGGCTTATCTATTTCTGTTGTCCTTGTTCAGCTCATGTGTGGCCAGTCCTGTTTGTGAGACTTTATGTGTTTAGCTTCTGACATTGCTAGGACACACAATCTCACAGCTGCTAAAACCTAATAATTAGAATTACTAGGAGTGGACTAGACCATAGAAACAGTTTAGATCTCAGGTAGGTCATGCATCTTTTCTTCCAGTAAATATGCAAGCAAAAATCATCCTGAATGCCAAACCTAGATTTTGTGTCCTTCTTTAATGAGGAGAGGGAACAAAAAGGATTATTTGAACACTGGTTCATAAAAATATGTTCAACACCAGGACTACCAATTATTTTACAATTATTAAGTTATTCCTTCCATTTCTTAAAATTATACTTGTTACTTAATAGTTTTTTTTTTAAATGTCTTTATTTTCTGGCATGTGAAATTCCAAGTTTAGAAATGACTGTATTGGAGAACCACAGGAAAAGGGAGAAGAGGGACATGGATTCACATATAAATATTCAAAGCTCAGCTCACAATTGTTTGCAGATAAGGACTCAATTGTATCCTTATCTCTCACAAGCAAAACCTTAGCAGTATGAAGGTAATCCCCAGAAAACTTCCAAACTGAAAGCATACTAGCTCAGTGCATTTGCATTTGAATTTGTTTTATTACCCTTATGATCGCAAAAAGTATTACATTAAATATTAATGCAACATTTTGCTCCTATTATTGTTCAATTTTGCCTCTGTGAAACTATAATGACTAGACAAGATGTAGGAAAGAAATGGTGTTTAATGATAGAATATAGCCAATCTCAAGCTATCATTTTAGCTCCAAAACAGTTTACTGTGTAATGCTGGCAACTCAAGAGAATGACACCGTTCATGTGAAGGTATCAGCAATTCAGTTCTTTGCTTACCATGGCATGCTTGTTTTCTACTCTTCCTTTCCAAGACACAGCGGTAGAAAAGGGTAGTAATTATAATACAAGATAGAAAAGATCAGTAGTGTAGCACTTTCTGCGTCTTTCTGTTGCAAATGCAGAAAAGAGAATAAAACCAAACTTTTCAGTGAAGATTCCCTTCCCTACAGAATAAGGAATTAGTTACATCAATCATTTTAATAAAAAAGCTTAAAGTATAAAAGTTTCATTCAAGAATGATTACAAAAATATGACAGTCAGAAGTTTGAGAAATTGAACTCATCAGACACTTTTTCATATTGTATTTCTGTGGACCTTGATAATGGATAAAATAAGAGCAGTCAATGCCACCAACCCTAGGTAGATAAACAGCTCCACTGAGGTCTTGCCTCCTGTATTATTATTATTATTATTATTATTATTATTATTATTATTATTAAAAGCTATGTAAAGTTGTTTGTCATTTTTTGCCTTTTACCCTTCACAAGCCACCCCAAGGTTTAGATTTCAGTCAGTAGCCATAAGCTTGTTATGATAGTGACTGAAAAAACTGACACTATTCGCTACCTGTTGTATCAAAATGATAGCATAGGCTTGCCTGCTTCCCCATCAAGTGGATAGTGGGTTTTCAACTAATAAAGATGGACATCAATCACCTCTCTTTGCAATCATACTCTTTATACAGGAAGGGGGTAGAACAAGGTTGGCAGTTCTCCCCTTCACACTGAATGCCTATTGACTGTCTAGCATGTGCACATCCATTGGCTTGGTTACTCCCAAGTCAAAGGAGCACACAGTCCAGCCCCTATCTCTAAGAAATTTTGATCCAGTGGATAGGATATCAAATATAACAATAATTTCAGCATGCTGAACTAAATTATTTGGGTTACTCACAGAATATTTTAAAAACAAGGGCGTTTCAGTTCAAGGGAGAATTAAGGAACATTGGCAGTAGAGCTCGACCCAGGCTAGGCCCTCAAAAGAACAGTTTGCTTCAGGGACATAAAAGTGAAGGTAGGCCGGGCAGAAGGGGAGTGTCCAAGGCAGCTCAACAATACATATCTATACTCCCTATCTTTCTTCCCCTCACTTTCTCAGATGCCTATATCACAGAGTTTGTGCTATTTAAGAATAAATAGTGCTCAGAAAATGTACTGCTGTATGTTTCAGGGGCTGAAGGATCAGGTTGGGTGACTATTAGAATATTATCATACTGATTCTAGTTCCCCAGTCAGTAAAGGTCTTGTTTCTGCAGCTGCTGAGACTTTCCTTGGACATCCATATTCAGGGGTGGACTAGCCATTAGATAACCTTCTGGTTCACAGCCATGTTCCATCCCTGACTGACTCATTTCTCCAATAGCTTATGAGATAAAGATATGAGCTATTGTTATGGTAGAGTTTGTCATGGCCTAAGTAGGCACTGTAATGAATGGCAAGGTTAGTTCTGTGCTATCCTCTCTTAGAAATATTCAAAACAGCAGAAAAGACCCTTAAAGGCTCCAGGTAATATTGACATTATCCCTACATAAAACAATTACCAGTATTTTATATTCTACAGGTTATAGCTTTGACACTATTACCATAACACAGTCACAGAGGTGCCCTACAGACACTTGTACAGGCAGGCTTTGTAGTTAACCTTTAAAAAATACTGTGCTGTTAAGGTAGTTCATTCAAATATACATCTTTCCATTATTTATTTAAAGTTAATAATGTTTTTATTAAAGTATTTCTTATTTTTAAATGTTTGTTTTAATTTATAATAGTGCTTACTATTATTAGCTATTATGCTAGTAAGCTAACATTATTATTATAAAAGTTTTTATATAGATATGTTTTGAATCAGTCTATGAGCCATGTGACATTGTTATTAAAGTTTCATATATTATATTTGCATGATACAAAAATATATCCTGTATGTATAATCTTATCTATAAACTAACAAAAATATTCATATTTAATTACAAGAACAAGTAGGTATTTACAATAGACCCAGCTCATCTCAGGGAGACTATGATGGTTGATTGCAACTGTCAACTTGCGGGGATCAAGAATCACCTAAGAGACAGGTCTCTGGGTGTGCCTGTGGGGTATTATCTTGCTAGCTATAATATATAACTACTTGTCCACTGTAGGTTGTGCCGTTCGCTGGATTAGATTCCTGGACCATAATGAGATGAGCACAAGTGTCCATTTCTTTCTGGTTCTTGAATCTTTAGATGCAGCATGATCAGCTGCTTGATTTCTCTGTCATGATGGTATGCATGTACCCTGGAGTAGTGAGATAAACCGTTTCTCCTGGATCTTACTTGCTGCTGTTATTGTTTCCTTTCCCTTCCCCTCCCTCCCTCCCTCCCTCCCTCCCTCCCTCCCTCTCTTTCCACCTTCTTCTTCTGAGATAGGGTCTCACTATACAGCCTTGGATGCCCTGGAACTCACTATTTATACTGGGCTGGCCTCAAACTGGAATTAAAGGCATACATCATGATGCCTCGCTCCCTTAAGTTACTCTTGCAAGATGTTTTATCACAGAAATAAGAAAAGAAATAAAATAAAACAAAGACTATTCTCCAGACTCCTAGAAACTAGAGACAGAAGCATATGCTATGTAATCTGCACTATTTTTTTTTATATACACTGAACTTTGCCACACTACCAGAATTATTCTGACCCTCCGTTTAACACCCTGGTGTCTCCTTTGTGTCTCTAATCTCATATTTTGAGTCATGACTAAGTAAAATAATGTTTACTTAAACACAAGCTCTACGGCATCCCAGTATTCTGTCAGCATCTGAGATAGTTACTGTGACTGAAGGGCTGGCAGCAAAGTGGATACACAGAAAAAGGGACACCTCGATTTTTGACAAGGAGGGAGAAGTCTGTAATTTCATCACAATACAGAACACAGCTTATGTGTGTACTTTATATTTCTTATATTTCCATTTAATATTTGAAGACAGCAATTGGTCATTAGTAATTAAAATGACAAAAAATGCAACCATGGATAAAGGTGATCTACTCTACGAAGACGTCCATAAGCATATACATTCACAGAAACACAAATGTATGCACACTAGTCTTATTTTGTAAGTAGAAGCCATAAATGACAGTAGCAATTTTTGAGAGGCATGATCACTGTTTTTAATCACGGTATTTACAGTATTGAGATTACGTATTCATGTGCTCTAAGTTTGAGAAAAGGACAGCATGTAAGGAGGCTTTATCCCTAAGCTTCCAGGTGGCTTTTTCTTCTATTTAGAATTTATGAATTATGTCACAGGACTTAATTATCACAGGCTCAGAGCCTTTCCATTTTTCTCTGTCAACAGTCCTTGACTTCCTTATCAACAACAGAATAGCTTGTGGTATATTTTCTGTCTGGAATGCTCTCATAGCTAATAGCTTAAAAGTTTGCAGCTTCTACATGGCACAAAATCGGAAATGATCTGAAAGAAAGGGCTGGGAACCCACATATTTGACCCAAATGGGAGAAAATTATGCTAGAACTCTAATTTTTAATTCTGCAAATGAGGATTTTGCTCTTCTGTCATAATACGATAAGCCCAGGATTCTGGAAATACAGCATGGTGGTAGAGTGCTTGTCTAGCACATGAGAGACCCCATGTTCAATGCTTGGCACTAAAATAATTAAATAGTCCAGCAATATTGTTTTTTTCTGTATCACTTTTCTCACAGACTGTTGCTATTGATGACAATGTTTTAAGGGGAAAACCAGGTACCTGGTTAAATTACATAAATTCTAGTGTACTTCAGCAAAAAATGGAATTTATAAGGATCACTTCATTTTTCAATGAATACATATTGAATATCTGCCACGGTCTCATCACTGCTCTCGTGTTGGGGAAATCATGATAAGGTTAAAAATCAGTTTGGGCTCTGGTAAGTGATTCTACTACACGATTGTTGTTCAGATAAGAGCACCTGCTCTTGATAACATTTATAAACCATGTTTACTTAAATTTCCTCAAACAACGCAGCCATTGAGGATATTGATTGCTTTTTATACTTCTTTAAATTTTTTCTTTGAGAATTTAAATTTTGATCCTATCAACTCACCACTTTCCCGTCTCCCCCCAGCACACTTTCCCTCAAAATGTCCCTCTCAAAACTTCATGTTCTTTTCTTCTTTTAGTGCTGTCCAATGCACATAGATGTGTTTATTTTAAAATATGAATAGATCAAAAGAGTGCAACGATGTTCTAGAAGGTGATAACTGGTAATTTAAAAACTTTAAACGTCTTCTGCAGCTTAGGCAGCCACACTTCCCAAAGAGCTATAGCTGGGTAAGATTTGATTTTTCTCCCCAGACAGCCTGCCGAGCACCATGTGACATCGAACTCCAGCCAGCAGTGATGACACTCTCAGTCCAGTACCAGTCTGATTTCTCCATCGGTAGCCCAAGTGTATTGTGTCTTCGGTAATAGGGTCTTATTATCAAGTTCTGAAGATATGGTCATTTTTTAAACAGAAAAGAACTGCCATGTCCTTTCTGTTTTAACAGACAGCATAGTATTGCTGGGTTTCTGGTAATGTTTGGTAAAGGCACACCCTTCCTGTACCACTGTCCAAGTATAACTATATCTGTTATAAGCAATGCATCTCAATCAAGAGAAATACATTTATAAAACACTCTGTCATTCATTTCCAACTTACTCTCTTATTCAGCATTCTCTATTCTATCCCAGTCCAGCAAAAGAAGAGTCTTGTAAAGCTGTGATGACAAACACATCATCTTTCAAAGTAAATTGCTTGATGGCTATTGGAATAAAATAAGGTAGTATTGTCAGTCTAAAGCCAGTAAGATGCTAATAGAAAAGGCAATATTTAATTGTATTATAGTTTTCCATTCTATTTGGATTTAGATTTTGTATATGTGCCAGTTCATATGATTGTGCAAATACAGAGCCGACAGAAAAATAAATTATCTTCAAATTACTAGTTCATATTTTCATTAACATAAAATTAGTTGTTAAAATAAATGAATATGAAATTATACATTCATTAACACCACATTACATTGTTGAATAATTCTTTAAAATGATTGCTAGCAACTAACTTTGGCCCAATTATTTTTGTTGTTATTAAAACAAACAAAGACACCAAACACTATAAATTCTACCTGTCATACACTTACCAAAGTGTTTATTTTAAAATACTCCTAGGCCCAAATAGTAGATCAACATTCTAGAAGGTGGTAATGGATGGTTTTAAAATGATATAATGTTAAGTAGTGAGTTTATTTTCTTTACTGGCATGTTGTCAAGAATTTAAACAATCAATCTTTTTTCTTGCTGAAGTATTATCCCTGAGATGACTTGTTGAATATGGAGCCCTAATTAAAGACTTAGTTGGTAAGCATATTAAATTATGCTTTGTAAAGTATGTGACATTCAAATAGAGCTAAGTTATAATAGTTTCATATAATGCTACATTCATCTACCCCATACTGCTCTCTAGATAATTGACCTTGCTCTCCACTTGACCTCAAATGAAAAGGGATGCTATGCCTGACAGGTCCATAACCTCTGAAGACCTGAAAATGCTGATATAGCCAATCCACATATTTGCATTATGCATACTAAACTAACAGACAATAGTACTTACAAGGCTTTACTAAATGCTTAAATCTATTTTGTGGACAAAAGGATTTTTAAGTTAATTCATTTTGTGGAGAGAATAATTTAACCAAGTTAGCATGTTGTTGACAGAATTATGATGAAATTCATTTTGTCTACATAATTGATTGGACAGCTAGCAGAATGCATTTCTCCCCGGGATGAAGAATGTGCAAAGGTTGTCAAATGGCACTTCCTCCTCGCCTTCTCAAATCATCGTGATAGCAAAATGAGTGCAAAAGTCTTTATTTACAAAGTCGATATGGGTGTTACTTATTGGCAAATAGATATCAAGTTCTTTTTTGTTAAATATTGATAGAAAAAACATTGCTACCATTCACTAACAAGGTATTAATCTTATAAATGTATTGTTCTGGAAGAAGCTTACATCTAATCTGTGTAACAAGGTAGGTGTGTGTTTTGTTCCCTTGCTACCCAGCTACAGATGTGGAATAAACACTTCGACTACAAATTTTAAATGAATGGCTGAAGTGAAAACATTTAGAACAGTCTTGAAAGACAGAACAAAGAGGGTCATGAATAGCACACAATTAGAAATATTGAAAGCTCCACAGCAAGTTATCAACACTGAATGTAAATGTACATGGTTCTCCAGATGCACTTTTAATTGAATTAGATTATTGTATTATAATCCACTTAAGCCTGGAGGCTTGTACAATGAAGATGAGTGGTGTAGCCCAGCGATGACAATGGATCTCTGCCATGCGGTTCATGCTTCTCCACATTTGCATAACACCTACTGCCAAAAGTCTGTGAGTGCTCAGAAAAGATTCCCACAGTATTAGATAGCCTGGGCCATGCATGGGACACAGAATCATTATAGACGCTCTTTTGTGAAACCCCTTTTCATTTCATAATATTAGAATAAGAACACATTTTTGTAAGAAAAACACAAATGTAATGATGACCAGCTATAAGATAAACAAGGTGCGTATGTTAAGAATCTGTGATTACATAGATTATAGATTTTTTCCCTCTCATCACAAGTAAAGATTTCAGTAGTGTGTCCTATCTATTCCCACCTGTATAAATTAGCTCCAAGGAAAATGTTGAGGATGTAAAGTGTTAGTTGAGCAGATGCATTATTCACTATGGTACACTTCAGAGCTATTTACATAATTTGTGTGCTCATGTTGTAAGGCTAAATTTAACTACTTCCAGGCACACAATCATTCTTCCTTTATGTAATAATTGTGGTTTATTTTCAATGTTCTGATCATCATTGTTCATTTCGAAATATAAACTATTTCACACTTAAAGGTCAGTGGAAAGAGGATGGGAAGACTCAGGCTGTTGTGTTGAATTATTTTGTTATAAATAAATATTTAAGAAAATTAAAGATCAGTTGAAAGTGATTCATTGTTGCAGGAATGAATATTTAAATATAAAACTAACATTTAGGAAAGTTTTTTTTTTTTCAACAGACGATTTGGAGAAATTATATATGACAAGGTAGAGAAGCCACTGTGTAAAAATGAGTTATACATACTGGGCCTGTGAGCAGAATTGTATTGTCCACTTTTAAGCCCAACTTGGTATGAGAGTGAAAAACATTTTGAGAAGGATATCTTTGTGTGAATTTTTAAATTGATTATGGACAATCTCAAACTGATTTAATTTGGCAAGTGTACGTAAAAGTTGCATGTGATATAATTCCCCTATTCTAATTCAGGAATATCATACTTAAGATGTGTTTAAGAAGCAGTTTTAATGGTGCATGATGAATGTATGTTAATATTAACACATCTGGAACATGTGCATTTCCTGAAGGTGTGCTAGCATAATAAGCCTAGGGACATGAATATTAATAATATTAATGGAATTCAAAGCTAGATATGTAAGCTAAAGTTATCTCTTCAGCTATCTAGTTTAATGCATTTTAAACGTATGCCTATATTTAATCAAGATTCTCACAATGCACATAAAATAAAACATACATATGAAGTGTCGGAAGAAAGACTATAAAACAAAGACAAAGGTATAAAAGGAGCCAGATATTGTAGCAAGCTTTCCTCGGGGCCACCGGCCAGCTCCCAAACCATGACATGGAGACTTACTATTATGAATGCTCAGCCTTAGAGTAGGCTCATTTCTTGCTGGCTCTTACAACTTAACCTGTTCCTTTTCATCTACATATTGCCTCAGGGCTTTTTGCCTTTCTTTCCTTCTCTATATCTTACTTTCACTGCTTTCTGGGCCTGGCTGGCTGGCAGCTGTCTAGCTTCTGACCCCAGCATATCCCTTTCTTCCTCCCTTGTTCTCTCCTTCTTCTCTCTCAAGCCTAGATTTCTCCTCCTACTTATTCTCTCTGACTGCCAGCCTCACCTATTCTTCTCCTGCCTAGTTACTGGCCATTCAGCTTATTATTAGACCAATCATGTGCAAGCATGATGAAAGAGCAACACATCTTTACATAATTAAACAAATACAGCACAAACAAATGTAACACATCTTTACATTGTTAACAAAGGCAGCAGAAACAAATGTAACACACCATCACACAGTTAAAGTAATATTCTGCAGCATAAACAAATGTAACACATCTTTGCCTAGTAAAAATAATATTCCACACTGAGATATAAAGATAGCATTCATTGTACAAGGAACTAGACATTCTCTGCTGCTAAATACATTGGCTTCAAAATACAAATGTTTTAACATCATTCCTCTCTTAATAATTAACATCCTTATTATTTTCCAAAGGGGAAAAAATGAGGAAAGATCTACTACTTATTTACTACATTGGGGATTTAACCTAAGGTCTTACATAGGCTAAGCAAGTATTCTACCACTGGACTACTGTTCCACTCCTTTTTGTGTATTTATTTATTTAAATGTTGAGATATGATCTCTCCTAATTGCCCAGGCAGTTCTTGAACTCACTATGTAGCCCAAGTTGGTTGTGAACTCAAGATCCACCTGCTTTTGGCTCCACACAGCTGGGATGACAGGAGTATACCATCATGCTTGATATTACTTCCATTCATTGATACATGCTGGGTTGATAACAAACCATCTAGGACTTCAGAGAAAATCAACCAGGGCACAAAACAAAGAGATAGTATGTGACTTTAGATCTTTGGAGACAAGTCCAGCTCTTGCTTCATCCCATGGTATATGATTTGTAGTTAGAAATAAAACTTGAGCTCAGTTCAGAAAGATGATCAAAAGACTATTTCATATGATGCTAAGTTAAAAAGCCACAATCTGAATAACAGGAGAAGAATAAAATTGAAGTCTGGTGAATAGGTTTAGTAGATGAAGGTCTTAGCATTCAGGCTAGAGAATTATGTTTTACTGGAGTGAATAAAGTACCAAGGAAGTTTCTAGAATGGAATAGGAGAATTATATTACCAAAATTTCACTTCACAAGGGAATTCAAAAGGAATTCAATATGTATACTGCTTGAGGAGCTTTATACTTCTTATAAAAAATGTTGATGGGGAACACTCTCCGTGATGTCTTGGGTGCTTATTACATTTTTCTGGGGGTAATTTAGAAATTAAAATGGTACACTGAGGCATAAAATATCTCTAAGTTTCAGACATAGGTCCAAGGAAAGTCCTGGCCATTCATAGCAATAAATAAAGGATATCAGGATGGCTGACAGTGATAGCAAGCAGGGCAGTCATTGGCTGCAAATTCACTCTACCTCTGAGAGGACCAAGAAAACACAACACAGTAATCATTCTATGTAGGGTCCAATTATGTCACACATATCTAAGAAAACTGGATATTCACAAATAAACATAAGATTGGTTTTGAGGTAAAGGTAGCATCCTGGTTGTACACACTTTCTATAAATCTTCTAGACACTCCTCTAAAGGGAGAGGAAAAGAGTTTATTTCCAAAGCCCTATATCTGTAAGCTAGGGGCACAGGAAGAGAGGCCGCAGAAACAGTAGTGTTAGTATTGGCAAAGAATTTAACAGACCTGAACAAATTGAATCACAAACCTGTGGTGAAGAGATCTCAGAAGCCTCCTGATGGGATCAGGGTCCAAAATGTGTCATGAGTCAACAGTATTGAGCACACCACCTCTCGGCTGAGACATGGCGAACTAGCACAAAACTTAGAGTAGCACATTAAACATCTATTCTCTTTTCACAAAGTCTGTGGGTTGAATATACAGAAAGATGCATAGAAGGGAATATTTCTGTTGTCTCATCATCCTGCTACCAAAATGAGGATGTTTTCAATGGCAGAGGGTTACAGTCACCAGATCTTTTGCTATGAAATTAATGTTCATGCTGCTCCTCAAAGTCAGCATGTGAAAGCCTGTCCCCACGGGGCTGGAGAGATTGCTCAGTGGTTAAGAACACTTGCTGCCCTTGCAGAGGACCCAGGTCTGTTTCTCAGTATGTCCATGGGGGCTCATAACTATCGGTAGCTCCAGTTTCAGGGGACCTGAGACCATTCCACAGACACCAGGCACACACGGGGTACACGTAAGCACAGGCAAACATTCACACATAAAATTTTAAAATAAATAAATCTTTTTTAAAAAGCCCACGTAGTGACGTGAAGTTGTTTGGAGGAGCAGCTTTGGGGGGGGGGTGATCAGGTGAGGACTTGGAACTTTCGTGAACAGATCAAACAGGCCCCCAAATGCTGTTCTGCTCCTTGCTACAAGTGATGTCACCAGTCTCAGTTACCTTTCCTGCTGCAGTGATAAAATATCCATGATTTTGTAATGATGTTATATATAAAGAAAATACAGTCATGCACAGAAGGTCAGAAATCAGAATGTTCCGGGGCCTCTGGACAGACGTGGAACCCAGAAAGCATGGGAGAGATACTTTCAACATTTTGAAGAAAATAACTTCTAAGCATGATTCGCAACGCGGGCGTAGTAGTAATCTAAGAGGAGCGCAAAGAAGATTTTGACAGGCAGGGTCTGGTAACTTCCCTTTCCTTATACCCTTGCACAGATTGTTCTCTGTCAAACAGTGGAGCAGTCCAAAAAGATGTACCCACCAGTTTTAAACATGTGAGATCCAAACACAGGAGGAAGATGAAGGAAATTGTCAAGAAGGCAGCCGCAGGCCAGGCACTGTAGACAGCCAGTTCAGACTGTGGCTGAACAACAGAGGGAAGAGAGTGGGACAAAGACCAAGGGCCAGAGAAAAGAAGCCAGTGAGACATTTCCTCTGGAAATGTTATGTTTCTATCACAGGAGGTATGTTTATACGGAGAACGCTAGCAATTCACAAGGTTCAGGAAGAGAATCCATCAAGAAGATTCACATAATGGGTTGCCTGATGGAGTTGATATTTGGAAAGAATATATAAGCATGGAGAGAAAAAATATGAGGCAAGAATTGTGGATACAAAGCAAGTAAAAATAAGGAAATCACTTTTTTATCTTGAGAGAAAGAACAAAGAGTTGTTCAGGGGAAAGGAGTAATCTTGATGTTTGAGTCTAATTTCTGTTCCTATGACAGAATACCAGAGACTAGTTTATAAAGAAGGAGATTTACCCAGATCATAGTTTTTAAGTCTAGAAAGTCCTACAGCATACATTGAGATCTTCTTGGCTTCTGGTAAGCATGCTGAGCCATTTCATGACAGGGCAGAGAAGGGAAGGGTCAGTGGATTTATAAGGAAGAGATAGATTGTGAGGGGGGCCTTGATTTTTAAACAATGAATTTCCTTGATGACTGACTACTCCAGTCTTTCAAGAGAAAACATTTGTCCATTCATGAAGGTGATGTCACAAGACTTAATTACTTCTCAATGGCCTCATCATCTCTTAACACCATTTTATTAACAATCTCATTTCAGCACAAGATTTGGAAAGGACAAATCATATCCACTTCACAGTACACATCTTAGCAATTCAGTAACTATGGTTGGCATTGTAAAAATATAGTCTTGTATGGTAACCGATCCAAAGATGACACTGAAAAGATAGGGTGGAACTGGACCAAGGTTGAATGTTCTTAGGTAGGATTCAGATGGGGAAGAAAACAGAAAGGATTCCTCACCTCTCCGGCCCCATATTATTTAAAGACATTGATTAAATCACCAAAATAGCAATATGAGATCATAATGTTTTTTCAGGTGTTTATTTGCTACTTCGTGTGTTGCTGAGTCCAAACATCTAAGAAGAAACAACTTAAGGGGCAAGAATTTATGTTGATTTTGTCATGGAAGGGCATATTTGGGAGCAGAGCTGGCTTGATCTCTAGTATCAACCAGAAGGGAGCATGGCAATGATCTTCTAATTTTTTAAATAATCTTTTGTTTACCCTGAGCACCATTCTGTGGTGTGGTGCCAAACATACTGCAAGTGTTTCCTCTTTAGTTGGACCTTTCTGGAAATGTTCCCAAAGACTCATCCGGACGTGTGTCTCCTGAGTGACTCCAAGTGGAGTCATGTCGGTGGTGAATATTAACCACCAGCTGTGAGTTGTTTGTATTGAAGAAAGCAGGGAATGTTTTTGCTTCAAAAATGCTTCTTCATAATCCATGGCTCTCTGCATCAGTCATATCTTTGTTTTGTTCAAAGTTGAAGATAGCACTGAGAGAAAAGATCAGAGGATGGAGGGAGAGAACCATTACATCAGAAAACAACTTCACACAATGATGTCAAATAATAGTATTGAACACTGAGCAGAGAAAAATGTCCATAGTATCTGTGTTTCTTTAATTGCTGAGTGTATAAACACACACATTCACGTGCATAACCCACCCACCTCCATATGCACATAGACCTGCAAGCACCATATGTACATCCCAACACACATGCACAAATACATGCTCATATACACATACACATGTGTGTGAATATTCATTTTCCAAAGAAAATTTGAAGGCCCAAATGGATTAATGAATTTGATGTGTTCCATGCTGGCTTTAAATGTCAAAAAAATCCTAGTTAGGGGGTTAGGGAAGGGACGAAAGTTGTACAAAAGGAAAGAAGAGAGAGACAGAGAAAGATTGTGGCTTGTTTTGAAATCTATTTAAATTGCAAATTTATTGCATCTACTACTCAGTGTTGGAGCTCTAGAGTTTCAAAACGGGTTGTTCACTTTCCCAGGCATTTCAAACATGAACACTTTCTGTATTTATTTTCTCCTAACACATGAAAAACAAAATCACTGATTGTGGAATTTTTTTTTTTTGGCCTGGTGTCCAAACTAATTTTAAATTCTCAATGTTTTATATTATATTAATCACCAAATATTTCTTGGTTGGACTTCCTAATATGTTTCATTATCACTTCTGATGACAATTAGAAAAGGAATAGATGTAAGAAAATGATTTAAAGTATTAACGCAAAGTATCAGAGTAATTTTGAGAGGAGTTGCTAACTTCAGAATACAGGATTCTGTACCAGCGTACAGATTGTGGATTTGACTTCATTCTAGGCTCTCAGAATTTCAGAATTGCTAAAATGCTTACCCAGGCAGTGTTTTCACTTTTTTTTTTTTTGTGGTAGCCATGCCTCACAAAGCTAGAGGAACTGTTCAGAAAGAGAGGGGCTGATTCAACAGAAGGAAGTTCATTCCTTTTTAAAATGCCTGTCAGCTACAAGGACACCATTATCTCAAAAGGCAAAGGCATGAACTCTTAGTGCCTTGGACATAAGAAGAATATTAGATTTGAAAAAAAAAAATATCCTACAGAAATGACCCTGAGAAATTGTCTTAACACAAAAGCCGACCAACACAGGCTGGGATTTTAAGTGAACTCGGCTCTGCCCTCAAGTGAAGCTAGAGCAACATGAACGAATACGCAAAGAGAATTCTGGATAAACTCTAATGATTTGAGAGTCCTGTCTCATAATGAAAGTATCACATCAATTCTCTGGTTTTTTGTTTGTTTGTTTTAATATATTGTTTGTGGCAGGAGACATGCATCTGGATCAGATTTGTTCTTTGCCTCTCTTCTGAGGATACTACCATCCCTGTGTTCTCTGTCATAATCATTCTCCTTGTTAATACCCCACAGTGAGGAGAAAGATCAGTTGTGACATCACACCTTGCTGCAACACAGCCATTAAGGACTTTAACGTATGTTTGTGTTTGCCTAGGCGCTGGGATCTTCATTTATTTATTTCTCTGAGAGAAGGCAAGGCAGGCCTGTTGAGAAGATGATTCTGAATGTCTTTCTCTTGGAATTTACAGTAAAATAAAAAACTCCCGGTTCAGTATTAGAAGTGAGGCAGGGGAGACCAATTGTCCACACAAGGTCAGATGCCTCTCACCTTCACCACCCCAAACCATTTCTGTATTTGTTACAGATCTGCCCACTAGGTGGCGATCTAAATATGTAATGGCTTGAAACGAGTAAGTTGACAGACTCTTCAAATACAAGGCAAAGGTTCCTAATTTCAATAAGAAGCGTGGCATTAAGAAATAAACACATCCATAAATAACAGAGTTGGATAGAAAAGGAGAAAGAAACACCGTGAATGTGACAAGAAGACAGAGGAGGAAGACAGGATCCGCAAGAGGATAGGGTAAGAGGGAATGTGGAGAGCAGGCAGCACAGAAGGGCCAATAATAAAGTTTATTGATTTACTTGTATAAAAATGTCACAAAAAACCCACTACGTTGTATGTTAATGTACAATGAGGAATTTTTAAAAATCCACAGGACTGGAAAGATGGGTCAGTGGTTAAGAACATGTACTGCCATAACAGAGGACCAGAGTTCTCCTGTCCCAGCACCGAGGTCTGGAGGCTCATAGTGACCTCTAATTCCACCTCCAGGGAAGCAACATTGTCTTATTTCTCCAGCATTTGCACCCACTACACTCGCATGCATGAGCCCACAATCATACAGACACTGTTAAAAAACAGTTTTAAAATACCCAAAATATCCCTACACTAACTTGAGAGGCCAAGGAATTTACTCTTACACCTGAAAGCTTGAGTTATTGTCAAGTAGTTAGCAATTTGAACTCCCCTCTTCTCTCTAACCCCCTCCCCCCACAGATTCACAGCTGTATTTTAATCTCACTTGAATTGTTTAGCTAATTGTTTTAGTTCTCAATTTTTCTTGTCAGTTCAGGTTAGTCTTGGTCACATTACTTAACCTCTTCATATGTCTTCTATTGATATAATGGGAAGAAGCACTAATAAAAACCATTATAAAACTCTGCAAATGTTAGTGCCCAAGACAACTACATTGCTTTGAAGTCACCAAAAGCATGTCAAGGATTCAGACAAGTACATAATTAAACTGTCCAAACTGCATTAGCGATTGATGGCATTTAACTAGAGCTGACTATTCCTATCAAGCTATGAGTTTAAATTATAGTGGCCTTGCGAGCTCTCAGAGATCTTACCACAGTAGAACTTGGGCTGGGGACTGGAGCTTGAAAGTTTGTGCTTATCTTTTGCAATAGTAACAAAGACATCATTGGGTCGATAAATCTTCAGTTTTCCATAGAAGAGACTGTAATTCAATTAGTTTTTATGGAAAAATATTGAATGGCATGGTACAAAATGAATCAATAGCAATATAGTTCAAAATGGGATCATCTTTGTGACCTAAATGTCCCAGCACTCAGCATAACTGAAGTCATGTTAATGATTGTGCTGTGTCTCTCTGATGTCGAGCCCTTACCTATTCATACAGGAATTTTATCACTCACCCATATTTCTGAAAATGCTAAAGATGTGACTTCAGAGTATGCCACTCTATGGACTGACTGTGCTCACTGCTTCTGATCATTGAAATAGACTTCTAAGGATAGAAACCACTTTCAGTTTAAGGGGAGGGTTTTGTGTGTGTGTGTGTGTGTGTGTGTGTGTGTGTGTGTGTGTGTGTGTGTGTGTGTGTCTACACTCATATTTTACATGTGTATGGAGATCAGAAGACAATCTTTGTTCTTCCTTTGCAAGAGCTTTCCAATGCATTTGTTTCATTCAGGTTCTCTCATTGGCCTGGAACTCCCCAAGTAGGCCAGGGTGTCTGACTAACAAGTTCCATGCCTCTGCCCATGGCATCCTCCCCAGTTCTGGGAATATAAGCATCTTCTACAAGCATGATACTTACCTAGGTTCTGGTGATCGAACTCGGGTGACCATGCTTCCAGAGAAAGCACTATACCAAACGAGCTGTTGTTCCGACCACATAACAGGGACTTAATAGTTACTAAGTGAGATAAAGACTAAACACATCAGTATAGGCCATGAATACCAAAATAAGCTGCAACTTGAATCCAGCAGTACTCTCAACCTGTAGGGACTTTGGGGCAACTGTCACAACCAGAAGTTACCAGCCAGGAAGTCAGGGGTAAGGAATCAAGCTTCGATTACAGGAGAATCCACTAGGAGCTGGACTCATAGAGGGGTCATAAACATTGCCTAAGAATCTGCCAGAAGCTGGGAAAACAGAGCGATCATCTGAGTTCCTTCTCCTTCTCCAATGTCCCTGGGTCCTTTTCACTGTCCTAATTCAGCTAGAAGCCACTGCAAGGAGAGACACAGAAAGCCCTGCTACAGGACAGGGCTGGATGAAAATGAAAAATGGATCAGAGAGCAACCAGTGCTGGATCTGGGCAGGAAGACCGGCTGCTGTTGCTGGAATCCATAGGCGAATTACTTGTCTCTTTGGCTGCTGGCTTGGCTAGCTCTGTTGCCTGGCAGCTGCTCTGCTTTGCCTACTCTGCTCCACAGAGCTTGGAGTTGCATATCCTATTTCTGGAAGAGAGGTAGATTTTCATTTATTATTTATTTATTTACTTATTTTTTAGCAAAATCTCTAGTAAATATTTTAGTTTTTTGTGACCTGTATTGTGTGTAATGTAGCACAAAACATCCGTATATGCATAGGCAGTCTTGCCATGCTATAACAAGACGTTTCTATGGCTTTTAAGTGAGTAGAATGGCCCTAACTCTGCTTACTTTCTCTTTAAAATGAATGATAGCAACTCTCTTGTAACTGAGTCAGATCTGCAACCATTGTTCTTCTAAGACTTGGGATCCTTCAGTGTCAATCAGGGGAGTGATGCCTCCTGATTCTTTGAACCTGTAAAGACTTTCACAGGACAATTTCCATGCCTCAGATTAACAGAGGCACAAAATGCATACACCTCACTTTTACATCTTACTATGAAAGGAATGAAAAGTCACATTTATATGAAGTCAAATTATACCTGACTTTGCATCAAGACCTTAACATGTCAGAGGATTCAAAGTTAGTCATTTTGGAGATTACCAACTTCCTTCAAGTGTCGAGAAAAATATGAGAATAGATAATATTGAGATAATAAAAAAAAAAAACTTTTATCTTTACATTGTAGTCACCAATAGCATCCTCATAATCTAAGCAAAAGACTTTCTTCAAGGTTGGCAGTTAACTTTCCACAAGTCAAATGGTGACTGGCAGGCAGGTGTTTGCACTCAGCCCCTACAGTGACAAACTCCAGTCAGCACTCCTCAATGCTGGGTGATTCCCGTGCTATGCTCCTTTGCCCTTAAGCTAACTCTCTCTTGAAGCTGGTACTGTTCAGTTTACCTCATGGAGCTTCATTTGTGAGACCCCAATCCTTCTGGAAACTCCAGGTTACTCCTGTTGGAAGCCGGCACAACTTTCCTTCATTCTCTTTTAATCAGCACATTTGTCTGAGGATCTAAATAATCCAAATAAACTACATAGGCATGGAGGAATACAGTCAAATCCCTCAGCAAAGTTTTTTTCCCCCTGACTTTCTGCCAGCTTCCCTAAAAAGGCCCAGAAACAATTGAATTTGACCAAACTCCTGCTTGATTTTAGTGTACATTTGGAAATATTCCCTTGTATATTTATAGGTCATGATTGCTAATAAATCCTTCTGATTTTAGAGATAGGAAAAGTGGTGTTTGATACATAGGTAGTTGAAGTAGAAGTGAAGGGTGGTGAATTGTTGAGTTAAGATGTTTTCATTTGTTTGCTGGTGAGATTCACTACCTGTTTCAGTGGTCAAGGGAATGCAGGGTTAGCTGCCCTGCAAAGAACTGTGCAGACCATCAGATGCGATGCAGATGTTGGAGAGACAGAACAAATGAGCACCAAAAAGAAGGACAGTGAGCATAGAGACAAGCTACTAAACGTGTTTCAGATCAGTTACAGTTACAATAGATTTGTCAAGGATTTATCGTAGAAATGTTTTATAATTTGCCAACCTGGCACATTGTACCTTCTTGGGCATTCTACAGGGAGTACAATTTGTTCTAGCTTGTTTGCAGAGATTGTGTATAGCTTTGTGTGGCATTACAGGCACAGACATATTGAAGATCTCTGTTGATTTTTGCCTGACATTGGTGTCTTCAGATCTACTGTCCCCATATTTTCTGAGGGAGGCAGTTTGTCCCATGGACATGGACAGCTGCTCTGTGCCTGGTGACTTTCTTCCAAACTGAGCAGAATCAGGATTCTATTTTAATTTGGTAAGCTAAGATCCAAATGTGGGACTCCCCATGTGTTCAGTAAGACCATGTTGAATAGAATGAATCTGATGACAGATGTTTCTATGGTTATACACAGGAACTAAAGGCCTGGAATCCGAGGAAGGAGTCTCTGAGAATACAAAACAGGCCAGAAGCCAGAGAAGGATTTCTAAGAGCTCAGAGCCTCTGCTATGTTGTGTAAAATGAAATAGGAAAACTGTGAATAGGCTGTAAATGCATGTCAGGATTTGGGAGAATTTTATTACCCACTAGAGTTACACTCTTCTGTATTTTGATATTACCAGGTCCTTTCCAGAGAAATATACACTTTAAATTTTCCCCAACGATATGAAGGCAGTATTCTGCACAATAGAGGCTACTGTGTCAAGAGTTATAGTTTTTACTTTTATTTCTACTTTAGTGAAGTCAGCAGTTTCTAAAGAGTCACCTCCAGCTATGTTTAAAGATCCATTTTCCACAGTCAACATGAGTTCTGGATATGAGTGGAGGGTGGAAAAATCAGACTACCTTTGACTAAAAGCACAATACTAGCTAGATGGTCTAAAGAAAATGTTGGTTGTTTTATGGTTCCCTTCAGGAAACTAGAAATACGTAAATTTGACAGTAAGGACATATTTTCTCAATATAACCTATGAATTTTCAGTACAGTGTTTGTGTTTATTTTAGGGCACATGTGTAAAGGTGCCAGAAAACACCTCATAGGAGAGAATTTTCTCCTTCATCTTTGAGAGTCACGGGATCAAACTCAGATCATCGGACATTGTAGTGATGCTTTAATCCACTGAACTGTCCCACTGGCTCAAGTTGATGACTTTTTACGTGCTATCACATCAGAGATGATTAAACCTAAGTTTACAAGGCACAGTCTCTCTGTTCTTTCATCTTTTAACCCATACAGAAGTCATCTGTTTCTAATCCCTGATATAAGAATGTAAATAAATAGTGATTGCTTCTAATGTCTCCAAAGGTGAGGCCTTCACACAACACCCCAGGATCACTCTCTGTTGAATGTCTAAATAGCTAAAACTTCTGCCTTATATGGATCTGAATTTTCTACCTTGAGGTTACTGTGCATTATTGGTGAAATTATTAAGGCCACTCCACGTTAAAAGGATATTTATTTAATGGCATAACTTACAAATTAAGGGATAGGTAGGTGGTGGGGTCAGGGGAAGGTGTACCGCAGTCCAGTGGTGTTTTCTGGAGCTCTGCTGGGTCTACCTCCACCGTTCAGGGTTTGGGAACAGAGAGAGCACTGGCCCATCCAGATCTCGGGTCTCCAGGTGCCTCCCTTGGCCCTGCCTGGTAGGCGTGACAGTTGCCAGAGTCTCAATGGGGGTTGGAACTTCCAGATCAAAGCTGGAATGGCTACCCACTACATCTCCCCATTTTTGTCTAAATAAGAAGGTTCTAAACTAATACAAGACTATATACAAAGGAATGGTTATTAAATATTGTCCAGGAATAATGAGGGATAATGACCTAGATAAGATGGAACTACAACCAATGCAAAAAATATCAAGCGAGAAACACATACTAAAATCCAGAGAAGTATAGAGCATAGGTAAATGGCATGTTATAAAGATCATTCCAAAAGGTGTCCTATCCTAAAGAACCTGAATCTAATACTTAATATGTTCTATCTAAGATATTATATATACTAAGTTGTAACTCTAACTGCTAGTCTTCCATCCCATCAAAGACCTGAGAAGGAACATAATGGTACCTGAGAAATGGTAGATGGATGCAAGCAACTTTCGGGAATCTTGCAAGAGTAGACCAAGACAGCTGGCAACCTGGACAGTCACCTAATGTTTCTCAGCATTGTTGGTGCATTCAAATTGGCTACAGACCTAGATTATCTGACAGACCATTTTCAGAAGCAGGAATTCTGAAAGACCATCTTACCCTGTCTTGGCAGAGTACAGTGGTTGCTTTCCTTATGTCCCGCTTGTCCAGAAAGGACAGCATTGCATTTGTACTGTCAGCTGTCAAGGCAAGGGCAGTTCTTTGCCCAGTAGTCCATTTTGTGCCAAGAAGACAAACTTCCAAATGGAAATGTTTTGGAAGCCCAACATTCTTTCGGGATCAAATTGGTGCAGCTAAGAGCAATTGTGTCTCACATCAACAGAATTCTAAGTTATTTCAATGCCATATTCTTTAGGCCTATGAAGTGTTTGAAGATTACCTGTCCATCTGACCTATGTATCTGTAAATCTGGATAACCTAACTAATGTAACTAAAGAGATGACAGGCATAGGTGAGTATAAATCTATAAGTCTTATCTACCAAAATAACCTAAGGACTAAGGCTTCACATAAATAAGGTAAACAGTCTATAAGCAAATGTATGGTGAAGGACAATGACTTCAAAATTGTGACAATGCACAACATATTTATAACAGAGGTAGCAATATATAGTGCGATATGCAATATGACAATAATCTTAAATATATATCAATATACCGAATATCCTAAACAGAAGTAGAACATATATAAAGTATGACAGATAAAAATTTACATTTGTATCAATATAAAAATATTTCAAATAAGAGTAGAAATATATATACGTTATAACAAATATAGTTCTGTATTTGTATCAATATACAAATTATCTTAAACAGGAATATAAAAATAGTTTACATTTGTATCAACATATAAGAATCCATATCAGTACAAATTAGAGTGCAAATTATCTAAGGTTGCTATTTTACTAAATTTGTTTACTAGTATATACAATGATCTACCATAATATCTTATACCTATCCATTCCATTTCTTCTCCCTCCCCCCTTTTTTAGAATACTGAGTCTAATATTTCCTTCCACCCCAACCCTATAACCATCATCCATAACCCTGAGAATTATGAAACCTAAGGGAGAAGGGGCATTGTTTTCTTAGAATTGCTTCCTGCCATTTAGTGGGTGATGTTATCTCTGTTGGGTACTGTGAGAAAGCTCAGATAGTTAAATCTCAGTTAGACTAACTGTTGCTTCTGCAGCAAGTCTTAGAGTAATGGGTAAGATTGTCTGAAATTCTGGCAAGAAGTGTAGTATGATGATGATTACCATGGCATCATTCTGGATTGGGTAGAGTTGTTGTTGTTGGGGCCCCATCTTCCTTCTGGAGACTTCTGAGATTGCTATTGGAATAACTTATTTGTTATCAAAAATGGGAAGTTTGGATTTAAAGAGGACATAGCATGTAAGAAAGGATTCTGAGAAATCAAGAGTAAGCATGGAGAGAATTAGAATTTAGAAGAAAATGGTCCCTTTTTATTGGTTTCCTTCTGTCCCACACCAGAGGGCTCTTCTGATACGGGACTGAAGAATCTCTCAAACTTTCCTTTTATCAATATGCTTGGGTTTAGAGAAGGAGTGAGCCAATTCCATCTCCAAAGCCAGCTTGGCTTATAATTGAATTGGAACCACAACTTTTCTAGATTGATTGAGAGATAGATGTTAGACAGTGAGATTTTACTGTGTGTAGATTGGTACCAATAGATTCTTTCTTTCTGCTGTAAACATCCGGATATCCAAGGCCTTATGATTTTTGGAAGATGGGTATTTCCATTATCCTGGAAAGACAAAAACAGAACCCTACTCCAATCTTTGATTGTTAAATTTTTCTTACAACTTGTAGAGATGTCACATTGGTGGATGATCTTTTACTTCTCTTCATCAAGGGTTTTTTCCTGTTTGAATTAAATTTTTATTAATTTTGTTGGTATCCATAGCTTTTCTTCTTCTGCAGAAACAAAGGCAAAACCCCTTCCCCAACATAGACCATATCCAGGTTTCGATTCTGAGGTCAGCACATCCTTGAAATAAACTGGTTGGTTTAGCTCAGGAGTTTTGTCTGTCGTCCAATGTCTCTCCGCAGCTGTTGTTCCTTTCTCATCAGCACTGAGGAAATTCAAGGTTAATAAAGCACTATGCAGTCTATTTCTAGGAGTCATTGTTACCTGTTGCTGTTTATTTAGCATATCCTTTAAAGTTCGATTGGATCTTTCTATGACTGCTTGGCCTGTGGGATTGTGTGGTATACCTGTAACATGCTTTGTATTGTAATAAGCAAAGAATTGTCTCATTTTATTGGAGACATATGCTGGGGCATTGTCTGTCTTAATTTGTACAGGTATTCCCATGATGGCCATAACTTCTAATAGGTGTGTAATCACAGAATCAGCCTTTTCAGAACTCATAGGAGTTGCCCATTGAAATCCTGAATAGGTGTCAATGGTATGATGTACATACTTTAATCTTCCAAATTCTGCAAAATGAAACACATCCATCTGCCCAATTTCATTTCTTTGTATACCTTTTGGATTGCTCCCTGCAGGTAATGGAGTTTTTTTTTATAGATGGAACAAGTGGCGCTCTCTCTGTTCCTGCCTCGTAGGCGTGACAGTTGCCAAAGTCTCAATGGGGGTTGGAACTTCCAGATGAAAGCTGGGATGGCTACCCACTACAGTGCATCTTCTCAGTAGTACTCCTGGAAATATTAGAATAACACATATTCCCCCCCAAAACCCTACCAAATAACAAGACAAGAGCACTATATTGGAGGGGTAGCCTGGATTGAATGAGATCTATGTGTCATACTCCAAATAAATTTCCTGTTTACACAAAAGATAACCTACCTAGACACATGCATATGATTTATAATGTAAATGTCCTCATGTCATATTTTTCTTTTTTACTGTACATATTCTTAAAGCTAGTGTAAAATTCTTTCAGAGCTCCCCAGTCTGTTAGGAGGCAACTTTGTTTCACAGTCAATGTCCTTGATGGAATTCTGCTGGAAAAAAAAAGAGAGGAAACAAAGGGGAAATGATAGTTTTAATATTATTGTTCCATTGTATCTGACGTGCCATCTATTATGAGGGACATCTTTGTTTTATGGACCATTATGGATGTGTGAATTATCACATTCATTAATTTGAGATACTCTGTAGGCTTGCTGTCTACTTTTATATCAACTTGACACATGTCATTTTTGAAGAGGAAATCTCAACTGAGAAAATGCTCCCACCAGATTGGCCTGTGGGCATACCTCTGGTGCTTTTACTTGATTGACATTTGATGTGGGAAGGCCCAGCTTGGTGTGGGCAGTGCTCCCTTTGGGCTGGTGGTGTGTTATAAGAAGGCAGACAGAGAAAGCCATGAGCAGCAAATCAGTAAGCAGCATTCAGTTCTTGCCTCCAAGTTCCACCATTGGATCCTGCCCTGACTGCTCTGGATGATGGACTACAAACTGCAAAATGAGATAAACTTCTTCCTCCCCAAGTTGCTTTTGGTTGTGATGTTTAAGCACAACAATTGAAGCCCTAATTAAGATAGTAGGTAAATGGAATCTGGACCAGCACAGTCCCTCTCCTTCCCAACTTGCGTGATGGACAATGAGAAGGGAAGTGTGCAGAACCAGATGAAATGACCATCCTTCTTTCTGTGTGTCTTATTTATGCCAAGTTCTCAGAGCAAACATTGTGAGTGACTAGGAATTGGAGGGCAACATAAATATTTTCTGTATTTTCTTAAAATAGCACATTTGAAGACAGCTCACAGGCTACAGAAGCCTTTCTGGATGAAAAAAAAAGTAATTACATAATTTCTTTCTATGGCACGTTCTGCATTCTTAGCAATGAAACCGTTGGTATCAGCAGCATTTGCTAAGTGTTATCAATTGCACACAATGTATTAGGAAGCATCGTTATTCTTAAAATCATTTTTACAGCTTAAAAAGACGGCATGCACTGGAGAGATGGGTCGATGGTTAAGAGTGCACACAGCTCTTGCAGAAGAACAAACTTTAATTCCCAGTAACACACCAGGCAGTTCACAAAGGCCTATAACCCCAGCTCCAAGGGCAGCTGCAGAACTCCTCAGACATGTTTAATCACATACATATAATAAAAATTAAGTAAATATTTTTAAAAGAGGAAAAATGCTAGAAGGGAGAAGAGAGTGATGGAGTGAGAACTCTGAAGTGGGGTAGGTTGAGCAAATCCAGAGACAAGAAGATGTATTTGAAAAATGGAAAACCTGAGGCAGGATTCCCATGACTGTGGTGCATTGCATGCAAGTTCATGGCATCTTTTCATTCAATTAAATGAGATAAAAGAATAAATCAGAGTTGCTTACATAGGAAAATGCAACATGGATCAAAACAAAAGAGGAACGTATAAGTGGATAGACTGGCTACACACAACAGCAAAAATTAGAAATTTTAGAGACCTTGCTTCTAGATCATGGGTATGTACAACCCGGTGTGTACTATGATCATGCTCAAATAATTTTCTCAGTTTTATTTATCTATTTCCTTATTAGAATACATTCTATTACCTGAAAAACATTGAAGTCCAGGAGAGGGGGTTTCACTGCAGAAAATTCCTTAGAGAAAATGGGGATGAATTTGTGCCATTCTTTTAAAGTTAGCTGAAGCTTAGAGAGCTGTATGGTGAACAGTCCCCTTTTGCCATTTTAAATTAATCAAGCCATCTGGCAAGCTTCTTGAAATTTTGAGAGGAAGAACTTTTAATTAAAATTTCTGCAAAAAAACTCATAAGTTGGGGGTCTGAGGATCACCTCCTCTTCTGGCATTGTTCAGATTCTTTCTTGAAATGCAGGGTCCTGGCTGGTGCACAGAGGCCCTCAATAGTATGGGCTTTCTGCCATAGGAGGGGAAAACACACATCCTGGGCCAGAATCAGATGGTTCCTGCTACTGCTGTGGGAGAGTCTTCTACTTACTCTTTTATTTTATTTTATTTTTCATATTTCCCCCCATTTTCCACCTTTGTGTTTTGTCCAGCACAATATGGTTTGTGCTTCCAAAAAACAATAAAATTTATGGGAAAAAAAAACAAAACAATTCACTTCATTCTTAGCAATTTTAGAGAACACTTAGAACCAAGACCGTCACATGGATTACTGGCAGAGAATATGTTTGCAGCTATTGCCAACTTGACACCAAAACCTATGAATGAAGTGTGATGTTTTCGTCTTTCCTTGGATATTAGAGAGGATTGAAGTGCTATTATGGAGCTCTTTTTCACTCATCTCTATTTATCTGAATAGGAAAATGATTTTATTGAATTGTGGTCGCACATATGGCAAGCGTTATTTTTCTGGATTGCTGGCAGTGAAATGCAACATGAAAGCAGAGCAGGGTTAAAGCGTAGGCAGGGCATTATCTTTCCAGGATGTGATGCCATTCAGAGAAAGCCACACTGATTGCAAAGATCCCTGCAGTTCTTTTCTGTACCTGTACCCTTTACAGCAGCTTTTCAGTCAGGAGAGAGGTATTTCCTAACCCCAGTCTAAAATAGTTTGTGATATCATTGGACCAAAAATGGCAATAACAATTTTCTACTTTGGAGCAGAGTCATCTGAGATCTCATTTATTATTTTTTCGTGGGCATATCTATCCTGACCAAGAAGATAAACAGCACTAGCATACTGTAGGATAAAAGTCCATGTGGATGAGCATCCAGAGACCTGAGCTCCTCCTAGATGGCCAACTCTGAGCCAATGCACCAGCTGGCCTAGACACACAAGCCAGGCCAGCCAAGGAGAGTTGACTCTGGACGGAATCTCTGGAATCACTCGAGCCAATCCATAGAGCCATAAGCTTAAGTCAATATTTACTGTTGTATACATCTGGGAATTTGTGCTTGTTTGTCAGGCACTGTTACTGTAGCAAAAGATAACTGACACAGGATGATTTCTAAACTAGATTTTTTTTCCTTATTCTTTCTAGTAAACCAACAGATGCTTATGGGTGAGCATCTAGTAAGCCAACAGATGCTTGCAGGATGAGGTGTTGACTCTATCCCCGAGTATGGTTTAAATCAGTAATCTCAATCTGTGGATCGTGACCCTTTGGGGATAGAATGGCCCTTTCACAGGGGTTGTATATCAAATATCCTGCATATCAAATATTTGCATTACTATTCATAACAGTAGCAAAATTACAGTTATGAAGTAGCAATGAAGTAATTTTATGGTTGGGCATCACCACAAGAGGAACTGTATTAAATGTTTAGAGCATTAGGAAGGTTGAGAACCACTGCTTTAAAGACTTCAAAAAGTTCCCAAGGAAAATATGTTGTTATTTATATTTGTTTCCATTTTCTTGTGACTCCTTTCAACCCCAAATTCTGTTTCTCAAAGTTTCCTACAGAAAAAGTCTATATGAAAGTCAAGTGAAATTTTGGGCTTTTGTTTGTTTTGCTTTGTTTGTTTATTTGTTTGTTTGTTTACTTACCAAACAAAATATCAGGACCCACACACTCCCTCCTTTCCAGCTTCTGTCAACTTGCTCAAAGATCCTTGGCTTACCCTCTTCTTCTGAAAGGACACAGAATGAAAAGATTCGAAATACTGTGAAAGAGTCAAACCTTACACTGGTTTCCCTTAAATTATATCTTAGGTGGCTTGCATCAGCGTTGTCCTTGGGAGGTAATGAAATGTGTGTTTCCTTGATCCAACACAGATCTATTGTTTTAGAAACCATATCTTAAAGGACTTCTATTCAGCATCCAAATAGAATTGCATTCCTTTGTTTGTGGTTAGACACTGCCGCCTTCCACTGTTAAAATTGTAAAGCTGGATTGTCTCAGCAGTTGGCTCCTTTGTTACCAAAAAACAAATGTTGCTTACAGCTTCAGAGGTTTATTCCATTATTGTCATGACAGGAAGGATGGTGGTATACAGGCAGACATGGTGCTGGAGAGGTAGCTGAGATCTACATCTTGATTCCAAGACAGCAGGAAGAGAATTGAGCCACCAGGCCTGGCTTTGAGTAATTTTATGGTTGGGCATCACCACAAGAGGAACTGTATTAAATGGTTACAGCATTAGGAAGGTTTGAGACCTCAAAGCACCCAAGCCGGGCGGTGTGGGGCATGCCTTTAATCCCAGCACTCGGGGGGCAGAGGCAGGCGGATCTCTGTGAGTTCGAGGGCCAGTCTAGTCTACAAAGCGAGTTCCAGGAAAATCCCAAAGCTACACAGAGAAACCCTGTCTTGAAATACCAAAAAAAAAAAAAAAAAAAAAAAAAAAAAAAAAGCCCATGCCCAGTGACATACTTCTTTCAACAAGGCCACACTTCCTAATAGCTCCACTTCCTATGAGCCTATAGGGCCATTTTCACTCAAACTATCACAATCAATTTGTCTTTGTCATGCACGGTTTAGATTTTATGCAAGGATCTCTCAGTAGTAGAGACTACATGATGGAGAGGAGATTCTGGTAACTGCAATATTCAGTGTTTCCTCTGAAATGCAGAAATACTCTTACAAATAGTTGTTAATCAGGCTGGACTAACTAAAGAAAATCCAGTATATAAACATTCTCTGCAGTTGAAGCATTATACTGTTAAGTAGGAAACTGGAAGAGCTGTGAGTGATGTCTAAGTCGTGCTTTTGAATGACTTTGGTGAATCAGTCCAAGGAATTGAAGTGGGAATTCGTCTTCTACTCTATAGGAACTCATAAATTTGTCTTCACAGGGGCTGGATTGCTTTCTATTTCTTATCATATGTTTGAAATTTTCCCAGGAAGCTTTGCTAAGCAGAGTGTGGAATTTTCTTGTTGTGTCATTTTGCCATATCATCCTTGAACTCCATAATGCTAAGTAATATTCAACATTCTTTTCTGATTTCATGCAAAGAATTCTACTTTGGCATCTATCATGTAACCTCTTCTTAACAGTTCAATCAATGCTTCATGACTTTTGTATTCATTGAATACAACTATATTAAAACACTTTGTCAGATATCTCGAAGTTCAGGCAAATATAATGCTCTCTAGACAACAAAACACAAAATGGACCATGCATGACTTTGTTGTCCTCTGATGGTGATGGGAAGACTGGAGAGGCTTACATTCTGCCACCTTTGACTGTGGCTAAGTTCAAAGGACTTGAGTAAAGGAGTATGTAGCAACATAAACATCCACCACAAACAAAATGTCCAACATATGACAGGAAATGAAAGCAATATATGTGTGTCTAAAATTTTGATTACATCATTTTATTAAACTTTCACAGTGTGTGGAACAAATATTGTGCCCTTTCAGTGGGTGTTATGGTTGAAGATCTGAGAGAATAATTAACATAAAGTCACATATTTTATAAAAGAACCAGAATTTAAATCTAGAGCTTTAGACTCCAGCCTTCTTGTTCTTCCTATGTCATGTTGGTACCTCCATAAACAGTTTTGCAGCATATGGAGTCTTTTTGTTTTACAGAGGGAAACACAATTTTTCCCTTTCTTGCTATTGTTCTAACCACCACTGCTGACCCTACATTGGGAAGAGAGGCTATTCCACACGTTAAACTTCTGTCTTTGCTCTTTGGTGATTCTGCCCACTTTGTGACCATTATTCATAAACAGTTACAAATCCATTTGTGTCTTAATTTATCATGGAGGACTTTGTATTTTATTTTAGTCTTTCTGGTACCAATCCTTTCTCTCCACAGGGTTCCTTTTTTATCTGTGTATCGTCATGGTTGGAAGAAAGTGTCTGCCTCCAACTTGGAAAGCTGAAACTGCAGCTCACCTTCCAGACATTCTAGGGTATGAGCATGAAACCCAAGATGGGCCAACCAAAGAACATCTTAAAGAGTGCTGAAATGTGTGTAATGGAGGAAAGTCATAGAGGTCATTGGTTTTACAGAAAATTCAGCCCTAAAATCACTTCTCTAGTTCTTATTCCATTCTTGTATTAACTTCTAACAATTCCCAATAGCAAATTTCCCATGGATTGCATAAATATAAACAACTACTTTTCCCTTTCTTTTTTTTTCACATTTTTGAGAATTGCTTGATGAGTGCAAACCTTTTTGAACATATCCGCCCCTCCATCACCCAACTCTTTCTCTGCTCCCTCATCCTCCTCTCAATTTCATGCTCTTCTTTATGTGTGTGTATGTACCTACTAGTCCAATCAGTGTCGCCTGTATGAACATGGATGCAAACCTGACTGTTTTAAATTAGCTCGATTCTGTTTCCGTGGTTTACAGAATATGAATTAATATAGTCACCTCTCTCAGTATTAATGCATTGACCTGACTTTCTGCATTCAAAAATACAAGCCAAAGGTACTAAAATAAAAATAAGTTAGAAACTGGAAAGAAAATTATGTATTAGGTATTTCTATTGAGTTTAATGTATAGTGTATATATTATATGAATATTTTCTGTTTCAAGTAGCAGAATAAATTTCATTGTGTTTGAGTCTCCTAGAAATAAGAAAAAAGAGAATGAAAAATAAGCTGGTAGTGGAATTGGCTGCTGCATAAATACAGCATAAGTGTACCTACACTGAGAGTTTACTGGCCATCTAAGCAAGAAAAGACATTTTCAATTGCATAGATGAGAGAATTCCTAGCTGAAAATTCCTTGTGATTAGTCCTGATGCTAGATCTAAAGGAAACATTTTATCTCTGTGTTCTTACTTGGGAATTAGGTACAGTGCAGCAAATATTTTCTCTAAATGTAACTCCAGAGGAAGTGCTAGGTACAGGCAGTTATAATAACATTTCTCAGTTCAAATCACTAATGCCATGTCATAGTAAATTTTGGTAGGAGCAGTTCTGTGGGAGAAGAACATATCACCCAGACAAGAGCCTCTGCAGGTCTGTGATACATCCAGGGAGAGCAAGTAGCATTTAGAAGAGTGGAAAGGCTGTGGAAATCCAAGCACGTGTGTAAAGTATTATTGAGGAATGAGTTCAATTGCTGAGCAAGTCATCTTCTTTGGCTATGGAGCAGATGGTTAGCCTGACCCTTAGATTGGAGGCTGAAGACAGAAACACAAATAAAAAGAAGGAAGTTATTTTTCTATTGGAGAAGACACAATTAGGTTTAAGCAATTTTTAAGTAATTTAAAATGGTAGAATGAAAATAGCATTAAAGGTAGTGCCTTAGGAAAAAAAAGGGTAGTAAAACTTAAAAATAAGTTAAATAGCTTTCTGGGTAGAATATGTAAAAACATATATGGCATATAACATACAGATATATGTATATATATATAATACAACTCAGTATGAAACAAATAATGAAGTTATGTGTACTTCAACAAAGGGACAAATAAGATATATAAAACACACATTCAGAAATAGTTAAAGGGCATTTGTCTACGTGCCCACTAATAAAAAAGGACTACAAAATATGAATTAAAGTAATTATTTCATAAAAATATTATTTCTCAAATTTGACTACAGGACAATGGGAAGAGATTTTAGGACACTGAATGTAAAATTTTCTCAAAATAATTGACTTAAATGCAGTCGTATCAATAATCATGTAACAGATAAAACAGCACTCTCTAGTAAGAATAATGAGCCCTACTCAGCATGTGCACATCTCATCCTTTGATCTTGTCTCTGTCTTCTTAAACAGCAAAAGAACCCTGTGGATGTGACTGACGTTGTGAACCTGAAGCTACAGCGAATATCTATCTCTAGGTGGGTGGAGTATAATCTCATGACCTTTTCATGGTATATAGCCATCGTCAGCTGTGTCTCAGGAAAAGTCTTGTTGATAAGAGCAGAGTCCATAGAGATGGTGTATCTGACTTATGAGAATGTAGATAGAGACTGTGCAAAGAGCACAGGTACATTCCATCACCCAAAAATAAAGCAATAAAATAGTCTCTTCTCCCCAAGATTCTCCTGAAAGGAACAGGACCCCAGTGATGCTCTGATTTGAGATTAGAGAGGAAAATCTTAGATTTCTAACCTACAAAAAGAATGTAAAAGAAGATATTTGTGCATCAGTGTCTAACTGTGTTAATTTTTCAGACCCCCCCCCAAAAAAACATAGAAAACTTCAATCTAGGTTTTTGTAAGTTTGTTTTGTTTTGTTGCCAACAAGAAAATAGGGTTTTCAGAACAGTGAAAAGATAGAGATGAACCATGCGAAAAGTGAACCCCAAATGGTTGGCATAGCTGTTTCCATATCAGATTAAATTTAGTTCAAAGAGTATTACCTATTATAAACGTAACTCATTAAAGTGTCAAAAAAAAGTCAGCTCACAGGCAAGCCTAATTTTAAATGTGGTGTATAGCTGATAACACTGCTTTAAATACATAAGGCAGAAATAGTAGAATATTTTTCTAAAGGAGAAATTGTAAAATTGCAACTCTGGTTAGAAATTTTAATATAATTCTTCTACAAATTAAATAAATAAGCATCCAAACATATGAGGTAGTTATAAAAGATCTGAATAACTCCATTAACCAAGCTGACCAAATTCACCTATCTGTACTAGACAGCTACAGCTTATGAATTATTTTTAATAACTTGAAAAGCATTTACAAAAATAGTATGCCGAGTCACAGCACAAAATTCAATCAATTCCAAAGCATTAAAATTATATGGAATATGTTTTGATTATGAAAAATTAGAGGACAAATAAAAAAGTAGTAATTACAAACTATTTGAATAGTAAGGAATACAGATCTGTATAACCCATTATGTCATAGCGACTTAATAAAACCAAAAACTTGAAATATTTTGAATGAAATGATAAAAAACAATGCACTTAGAGATTAAATGAGCAGAAAATAGAGAATACCTTTTGCTTTCAATTTATACACTAAAAAAGAAAACCATAATTTATATAACATTGAACATTAAGAATCTTAAAAGGTTCAGCAAATCTTATCCAAATAAACCAGTCAAGAAACAATAATGGCAAGAACACAATTAAAAATAAAAAGAAGAGACTTTAACAAGGAATGAAGTCAAACTTCTTGATACAAAATTAACTAAAAAGAAAATCAGTAGCCCTCCTATATACAAATGATAAACTGGCTAAGAAAAAATCATGGAAACAACAACCTTCACAATAGTCACAAATAATATAAAATATCTTAGGTTAAATCTAACCCAACAAATCAATGACCTATATGACAAGAACTTCAAGTCTTTGAAAAAAAAATTGGACAAGATATCAGAAGATGGAAATATCTCTCATACTCATGGATCAGTAGGATTAACATAGTAAAAATGGCCATCTTCCAAAAGCAAGCTATAGATTCAATGCAATCTCCATTAAAATCTTAATATAATTCTTCTCATATCTTGAAAGAACAATACTCAACTTCATATGGAAAAGCTAAAAAGCCAGGACAACTAGAACAATCTTGTACAGTAAAAAAACTGCCAGAGATATCACCAACCCTGATCTCAAGCTCTACTACAGAGCTATAGTAACAAAAACAGCATGGTATAGGCATAAAAACAAACTAGGGAATCAATGGAATTGAATCAAAAATCCTGATATAAATCCACACACCTATGGAACTTGATTTTTGACAAAGAAGCTAAAATTGTACAATGGAAAAAAAAAAGAATTTTCAACAAATAGTGCTTGCACAACTGGATGTCAGCATGCAAAAAAATGCAAATAGATCCATATCTATCATCCTGCACAAAACTTTAGTCCAAGTGGATCAAATACCTCAACATAAATTCAGTTACACTGAACCTGATAGATAGAAATTGGGAAAGTGCCTTTAACACATTGACACAGGAGACTTCCTGAATAGAACACCAGTAGCACAAACACTGAGATTAGCAATTAATAAATGGGACCTCCTGAAACTGAAAAGCTTCTGTAATACAAAGGACACTGTCAATAAGATAAAACTGCAGCAGGGAAAAGATCTTCACCAACCCCATATCTGACAGAGGACTGATCTCCAAAATATGTAATGAGCTCAAGAAACTAGGCATCCAAAAAACAAATGATCAAATTAAAAAACAAAAACAAAAGGAAGGGCACAGACTTAAACAGAATTCTCAGCAGAAGAATCTCAAATGGCCAAGAGACAAAGAATTGTTCAACATCCATAGCCAGCAGGGAAATGCAAATCAAAATGACTCTGATATTCCATCTTCCACCAGTCAGAATGGCTAAGATCACAAACACTAATGACAGCTTATGCTACAGAGGATGTGGAACAAGGAGAACACTCCTCCACTGCTGGTGGGAGTGCAAACTTGTATGGCCACTTTGGAAATCAATATGGAGGTTTCTTAGAAAATTGTGAATCAATCTACCTTAAGACCCAACTCTACTACTCTTGGGCATATACCCAAGGGATGCTCAATCATTCCACAAGGTTACCTGTTCAACTACTTTCATAGCAGCTTTGTTCCTAATTCCCAGAACCAGGAAACAACAAAGATGGCCCTCAACGGAAAAATGGATAAAGAAAATGTAATACATTTACTCAATGGATTATTACTCAGCTGTTAAAAAACAATGACAGAAAATTTGAAGGCAAATGGGTGGAACTAGAAAAAAACCACACTGAGTAAGGTAATCCAGACTCAGAAAGAGAGACATGATATGTACTCACTCATCAGTGGATATTAACTGTAAAGTAAATGATAAACATGCTGCAATTCACAGCCCCAGAGAGGAGAGGTAGCAAGGAGGACCCAAAGTGGGAAGGGAATGCATGGATTTCCCTGGGGAGGTAAAACAGAAGAGATTTCCTGGATAGACTGAGGCCAATGGGAATTGGAACATGAGGGGTTGGGTGATGGGAGTGGATGGAGGTGGGGAGTAATGAAAGAGACATCTTGATGTGCTGGAGGCCATGAAAATATATGGCAGAAGGCAATTGATAGTTCAGGTGTCAACCCACTAGATAAATAATTCTCTGGTGGAGAAACTCCATCAAACATGGCTTATGGAACCATAGACTCTGAAAACTGGTTGCATCTATCTATGATTTTTCTCATGTGCCACTACGTTTCTTCCCTAAAATCACCATGGGTACTTTCCCTACTGCCCATGGTCACTGTTGCTCTGTCTTTAATTTCAAATGTGCAAAAACAGCTGTGGTGTCTCCCCAATACCTACTCTATATTATGTAATCTCATATAATATGTACATGCCATCTCATCATTACATCTTAATCTTATTGGCACTTATATCTGTGGACTGTCTAAAGATGATTCATCATTAAGCTGTATAATTTTTATATAGAGAAAATATGCTAGGCTATGCTTCATAATTAGATATATTGTTCCGTGAGGACTGTAAAACACTTAGGCTCTGTTTTTTTTTTTTTTTTTTTTTTTTTTTATCATTAGCTCAGACTGACATAACGAAAACAGCACTTTCTTCTCAGTTCTAAGACAAGCTACATACATTTGGCTGACTTTAGGCCTCAGAGCAAATTCAAACTAGACTGAATGCCTCATAAGTTAAATCTTCACAAATAATACACAAGGACAAATTCCCAAATGTCTAACTGTGGAAACAAGGTCAGACACAGAGCAACTTTGATGCCAGTTCCCCACTTGATAAGTTGGGCTGATAAAGGTCTGTGCCCTACACAAATTCCTCAAGCAATTAACTCTCTGCAAAAACGTCTAACCTCATATTTTTAATACAAGACTCGAGGATCAGCTAACTTTTTATTATTTAGGTCCTGAATAACAGTTAATCAATTAACCAAGTCCAGAGAGAAATAGTTTTATGTCCAGGTAACTACAGGGGAAGTCTCACAATTAGCCAGGACTGCAGAGGATGCTCTGGCCTCACAGCCTTGACTAAAGAGTTACAAGTGTCTCTCCTTGTGCTCTGGGATTGCAAGCAGGAGACATGTATATATGTACACACACACACACACACACACACATATATATATATATACACATATATATATGTGTGTGTGTGTGTGTGTGTGTGTGTGTGTGTGTGTATGTATGTTTGGGATGTTCTCAATGGCACTGTCTTGGAAAGTGCCAAACACCATGTCCCCACCTATACATTACCATGGTAAATGGCTCTGCTCCTTATCATTTGCTTAAGGAATGTGCTATGACCCTCAAATGTAGTTTTTTGTTGCTTTCCATTTGGTGAGATATAAGGAGAGGTGGAACAAAGAAAGGAGGCAGAAGAAGAAGTGTGGGGCGTTTACCCACCACCCCCACAGCTTCCCAGAGTTTTCTTGAGTGTGATCAGCAGGAAATATTAGATAGAAGGATTTATCGCAGAGAATATCTCGGAGATAAACAGATAGAAAATAAAGAATAGCCTCGAGAGGGCCTGGAACCTATTCCAACGGGCCCCGACTGTCTCTGGCCCAGGGTTTTTATAGAGACGCCAAGGGGTGGAGCAAAAGACCTCCTCCCCCAGCACAGCCAAGTGCAGACCATCTTAGACACCTGCACTCAGGCCCGTGGTCCTGATCATCCTCTATTCGGACCTGCTGGGTAAAGCCACGAGGAACCTGAGAACGGGCCCCCACAAAGAAGAAGAGAACTTGAGGAAAAATAAAGTGAATGATCTAGTCCATATGTGCATGAGTCTTATTCCCTCAGATAAATAAGTATTCCTAAGTCCCACTTCTCTGAAGACATTATCTTAACAACTGAGGGTGCAGTTCTGGGACCTAGTCTCTCAGGCTGCAGTATTGATGGGAGAGACATTTTGGAGTCAGGTAGACCAACAGTCTAAGATACCAAGATCCAGCCAAGATATTATAATACATGAAAGAATTTTCTCACATGACACCACACAGATATCCCTTGTGGATACAAATGGAAAAATACAGATCAAATGAATCTGAGTTCATGGATATTTTTAAAAACACCAATTGTCCTGACAAGTACTGTTTACTTCAGAATCATAGTGGTGATTTAACATTAGAAAATTAGCAATAAAATTCATGTACTTCAAATAAAAAAGGTAGAAATCCACTGGATGTTATAGATGTATAAAAAGAATTACAAAATTAAAAATTTAAGAAAAGCTCCCATAAAACTATAACCAGAAAAATTTTCAGTATGAGATCCAAAAACCTATAATTAATAAAATATATCATAATTGGATATTGTACATTTTGCTTTGTATAAGAGAAAATAAAGATGTGTATAGTTATTGTGCTTATTACATACGATATCAGATCCCATAGATCTTAGGATAATGAGAGAAACAGAAAGACAGCTAAGAAAGAGAGAAGTAGAGAATAAAAAAGGCAAAGAAAGACAGAAAAATCTGAAGGGAAAGATAGTCAGCTATGTCATATCTATGACATATTTATATATTTTAAAAATACAAAAAGTCTATAAACTATGAGTACTAATACACAAATTCAGGAAAATCACAGGGAATTCAGGTATATATAAAATATAAATGATAACAAAGCCAACACCAACCCTAATGTATAGTAATATCATTATTGTGCATCAAAATAGGCCAACATATGAACAACATTTTGATGTGGGTTTGAGTGGATAAATGGAAATCTTGAAAAAAATATTGTGTGGCAGTCACCAGGTATTCATTAAAAATAGAAATGCATGTTGTCTGCTTCTTGTCGTACGACAAAATTCACTTGATTAAAGACAAAAACTCTTGACCATTAAAGGAAACAAAATCTGGTAAATTGTATCCCACCAAAACTAAACATTTTATCATCCAGGGGACAAAGCAATCAGTAGTTGTACACAACTGTGAACCTTGAGAGCTGCAGTAATGACTGGCCTGGAAATAGTGCCACAAATATAATGGGCATTACAAACTATTTATGACTGCATATAAGGCTCCAGAGCTGTAACTCATTTTTGTGGCAAATAGTATTTTATAATTTTTCTAACAGAAATTTGAACCCTTCATTCACAGGATACGTCTTGAAGCAGCTATGTACAATGTTAAGATCCACTTTTAGAATAAAAATTTATCTAATCAGCTAATAGATTTTCCAGCTCTCAAGCTCCAGGGAAATTAGCATAAGGATGGAAATAAGAAAACAGTGTTTTGTTGTTTCATTCATTTACAATATTGAGAACATCTTTTCTAAAGAAATCAATAAATGACTTGGAATGCCTGTGATGTAACATCTCAGGTGAACATGTCATTTAGCCTTTTCACACTTGCTGACTCTCTTCATAACTAGATTCTATTGGCAAATCAATTTGGAAGCACATTTTTCTCTCACATGCACATAAAATAATCATTATGCGATAGCTCCAAGTGAGATTCCCCCAAAATATTTTGAAATCCAAGTGTTCAAGTATACCTATATTGGCTTTGTAATGATTAAGCCAACATAAATAAATGTCTAAGAAAATAATATCTTTTGTAATAAGTTGGAGGTTAACCATCTTCAGAATTATTAAAATAAATCAAAAAACTTTTACTAGAATCCAAGTATTTTAACAGGAATCTCTGCTTTATATCTGCCCAAATTCTTTTCCTTAATAATCAATAAGGATTTCTAAATGCAGGCACATACATGTATTCCAACTGCACATGCCTTAAAGAAAATAAGTACTAAAATACATAGCAAAAGCTAATAAAGCGAATATAACAAATTATGATTCTTATAATTCCCCATATTCTTAGACACAAGTCCTGCTCACTGAAGGAATATATCTCAGGGCATCTATCAGTCTGCTGAGAATAATATATCCATGCATGAGTACTTGTTTCATATAAATCATTCCACATGTTTAAATGTACAATGTTATTTAATTAGTATCACAGACTTGAAGTCATCCCTACTTGTTTTAAGTTAAAAAAGATTGATTTGTGTTTTTGAGAAATTTTCTCTCTAAGTGAATTCAGGATTGTAGGAGTTACTAAATAAAGTACTTTCTCTTCTCAGACTACATAACAAGGTATGCGACTCACACTAATTTAAATGAGTTCCCTCTCCAAGAACTTTGAATGTTGAATAGAAGGAACCAATAACAGCAATACTCAGATAATGCTTATACTTCCTTGATGGGATTGTTAGTCTTGTCAACTTAGAATGAAAATGACTGGGAAAGTAGTAACACACATATCTGGGGGTGTCTTTGATGGCATTTACAGAAATAATTAGATTATGAGGGCTCTGATCTAGGAGGTTGATTGGTCCCTTAAGGGGTTCCTATTATGATGGCACAACTGGCATGTAGTGAAAGGAAGGCCCTAGCTAGAGGACATATAACCACAAACATATCTATGAGATCTGTTTGAGCATTTGTTTTTTTTACATGTCTTGAAAGCTTGGATTATGGTGGTTAATTTCAGGTACTAACTTGTATTAAAAATACCTATAAATCAGTGAAAGACTAGAGGACCTTAGCTTAGCATATGAAGCTGAGTGGCCTAGATAGAAAAAAAAATTAATTCTATGGAAGAAGGACTCGCATTTTCTTTCGTCAGCCCTTTCCAGTAAGACACGTTCAACTATCTCCTTGGTTATGAAAGCTCAGGCTTGCTGACTTGGGACATCTGTTTGTACACCAAAGTCCCCTCTCCAGGCAGTAATATTTTTGGCCTTGAAATGAGAGTTTAACTGATGACAGCTTATGTGGGAGAGGATGTGGAGCAAGGGGAACACTCCTCCACTGTTGGTGGGATTGCAAACTTGTACAGCCACTTTGGAAATCAGTATGGCGGTTTTTCAGAAAATTGGGAATCAGTCTAGCTCAAGATCCGATGATACCACTCTTGGGCATATACCTAAAGAATGCTCAATCATACCACAAGGACACTTGCTCAACTATGTTCATAACAGCATTATTCATAATAGCCAGAACCTAGAAAAAAACCTAGATGCCTCTCAACAGAAGATTGGATAAAGAAAATGTGACACATACACACATTTGAGTACTACTCAGCAGTGAAAAACAATGACATCATGAAATTTGCAGACAAATGAATGGAACTAGAAAAATCATCCTGAATGAGGCAACCCAGACTCAGAAATATAAGAATGGTGTGTACTCATTCATAAGTGGATACTAGAAGTAAAACAAAGGATAACCAGACTACAACCCACAGCTCCAGAGAAGTTAGGTAACAAGGAGGACCCAAAGAAGGATGCATGGATCGCCCTGAGAAGGGGAAATCGATGAGATCTCCTGAGTAAACTGATGGTGGGGGGGGAATGGAGGGTCGGGGTGGGGGATGGGAGCATGAGGGATTGCAATGGTCGATCTGGAACAGAGGCAGAGTGGGAGAGCAATGAGTGAAATATCTTGATAGATCATGGGGATCAGAAGAAACCTGGTGCAAGGGGAGGTCCCAGGGAAGGTCCCAGGAATCCACAGGGATGACTCCAGCTTAGACTACCAGCAGTGGTGAAGAGGGTGCCTGAGCTGGCCTATCCCAGTGATCAGATAGGTGAATGCCCTAACTGCCATCATAGAGCCTTCATCCAGTATCTGATGGAAGCAGATGCAGAGAGCTGTAGACAAGCACCAGGCTGAACACTGAAAGTCCAGCTGAAGAGAAGGAAGAGGGATTCTATGAGCTAGGGGCATCAAGATCATGATGGGGAAATCTACAGAGACAACTGAACCAAGCTAGTAGGAACTCATGAAGTTTGGTCCGACAGCTGTGGAGCCTGCATGGGATCAGAATGGACCTTCTGCATGGGCAATACACCTGTGTAGCTTGGTCTGTTTGAGGGGCCCCTGATAGTGGAAATAGGATCTATCCCTGGTGCATGAACTGGCTTTTCAGAGCCCATTGTCTATGGGGGTAGACCTTTCGCAGCCTTGATGCGGGGCGGGGCGGGGTGGGGCGGGGTGGGGAGCTTGGACTTGCCTCAACTAACTGTACCAGGCTCTGCTGACTCCCCATGGGAGGCCTTACCTTTTCCGAGGAGTGGATTGGGTGGGGGGCCGGAGGGGAAGGCTGTGTGTAGTGGGGAGCAGGAGGAGGGATGAGGGAGGGTTCTGTGGTTAGTATATGGAGTGATTAAAGATTTTCTTAAAAAAAAAAAAAAAGAAATGAGAGTTTAACCATTAGATTCCCTGATTTTGAGCATTTGAACTGGAACAGAGCCACAGGGTCTCCAGCCTATGGACACGCTCTTGCAGAACTTCTCAGCTACCTTACTGCAAAGCTCCCATCACACATGTCTACTACTCCTATTACTTTTGTCTCCATCTCTCTGGAGACATCTGCCCAGGGGATGGATCACACAACAATTTTATAACTTATTTTTTTTAATGCTACAGATTGTCGTCTAAGAAACGTTGAAAATAACTTTCTGTTAGCAAAATTTTTTAAGTTCTTTTGTTGGAGAAAAACACAGGGGACTTTTTTTTCCTCAGTAGGGTCTACCCATTTTTAGACAGCCTGAGTAGATAGATCTTTTCCCCGGGAAAATGCTTTCACTATGGGGAGAATGTTACCCATTGGTAATAAAGTTTTCCTCTCGTTGTTGAGAGTCCCAATCATTTGTTAGGGTTATTCACCATTAAAACTCATCCCAATATGACTAGAATCAATTATTTCAGATGATCGGATTTTTAAAATCTCAAAAATCCTACTTTGAGCACAACAAAAATGTACTTTTCATATCTATTACAAGACTATTTGTTAGTGTTTGATATGATCTGAAAGATACTAATTCCCATCCTCACATCTTACAGTTTGACCTTAGAAGAAAAGTTTAGCCACCCAAAGCATCAATTTCCTTTTTTAAAGAAAGAGATTATCATATGGAATTTTGTATTATTGCTCTGAATAAAAACAATGATCATGTAATTTTAAACAGAAAATTATTTTTGGATGGATGTTGAGAATTTGGAGAATTCCAGGAAAGGTGAGTGATGAGGAGCTGTATGGACCAACTTCTGTCCAATAGCCCAGTGTGTTTTCTGTGTTTTTATGGTTTTGGCCAGAATCCCTGACAGAATATTTTAAAGCAGGAAAAGATTTATGAAGACTCATGGTTTCAAAGTGTCAGCCTATCTTGGTGGGAATTATATGGCAGAGCATACAGTATGAAACAGACCTCACTTTACATTATGGAAACCAGGAAGCAGATAAAAGAAATATAGGAAATAGCCACAGCAAAAGTTGTACACGAACCCAATGAAGTCAAGAGATGGAAGCATAAACAGGAAATGATACATATATACATGAGAATTTATGCTGCCATTAAAAGGAGTGAAATACTGATGCATGTCACCATGTACATGAACTTTAGTTGTAGAGGGAGAAAAGCGAAGCATGAAAGATCAAATACCATATGGTTATATTTTTATATTTTCCTAGTTTTATTTCTGTGATAAGATATCCTGACAAAAAGCAGTTTAGGCAAGAAGGGGTTTATTTCAGCTCTCAAGTCCATTCCAAGTCCATCATGGCAGAGAAGTCAAGGCAATGGGAACTTAAAACATCTGGCCATATTATAGCCACAGCCAAGGACAGAAAGGGAATGCATGTGATGTTAGTGCTCAGCTCCTTCTTTCCTCTTGCACTATCCAAGACCCAAACCCAGAGAATGCTGCTGCCACTTTCAGGCTGAGTTTTCTCAAACTAATTAACACACTGAAGACATGCCAGTAGGAGAATCCTTCATTCCGACTCTCTTCCCAGGTCATTCCTGATTGTGGGAAATTGATAATTAAAACTAATCATCAGGTATAGGAAATGTCCAGCATTAATAAATATGTTGTAATTACTGGGGGAAGAACAGAATACGGAGTGGCTAACCAGTCCCTCTGGGGTTTTATTTTGGAGAGTTACAAATGTTTTAGAACTAAACAGAGGTGAGTGCCCAACAAGGTGAGTGCAATAACTAATTATACACTTAAGATGGTTGATTTTTGTGTGATGCAAATTTTCCCTCAATTTTAATAACAAGGGATTCCTGTATGCACAGCACAAGTCTAAGCAGTTTGTATAGAATAGTCATTTAGTCCTCAAAACTACCTTATGAAGAGTTATTATTATTATCCACATTTAACAGATGGGGAAAATTAAGCCCTTTGCTTATGTCATTCACCTGGTAAAGTGATGGAACTGAAATTTAACTCTGGGTCTATATTTTCAACATTTCAGTCTTAGACTAATGAAATATTTAAAGTTTTATGCTTATAGTTCAGGTGAACATTAGCCAGTGAAACTTGCTGTACTGATGAAAATACTACTTCCCTTTGGAAGTATTGCATATCTATTCTGCAAGACAGCAGCCACTAACCACTTAGGTAGTAAGCATTTAAAATGTGGGTGGGAACACAGAATAAGGGAATTTTTAATTCTGTGTAGTTTAAAGCTGTTTGGATGGCCAGTCTTATGTGCTTGTGAGCTACCATACTGAACTGTGCAAGTCCAGGCTTTGTTGATGTTTTTAAGTTCTGTTTCTTTAAGAGTTTAAAAAGAAGGGCGCTTTTCTTCTTGTGAAACGTGAAAGGGAGAGTGAACTGGGGAGGTGAAATCTGAGCTACTGTTTTTGTTCTGAAAACTTCTCAGGTGTGGGTGGTGGATGACAGGTGCCAAGGACTTTCAGGTCACATGGGCCTCTCAGGTCTGTGGTAGCAGCATGCCAGTCAAGCCTGGAAGGCCCTGACACTCACAGCAGGGGCTCAAAGTATAATGTATAATAAAGGAAGTCAGTGAGGGGAATATAGAATGCCATCCTGTCCTTAGCTTGCTGAGAAGCAATGCTGAAAAATGCTAGGGGCACTAGACAGTGGGTACGAAAGTGGGCATACACAGAGTCCCAGACCCTCCTCCCTGTTTCTTCACACAAATACCACTTACAGGTTCCCTTTGAATATAGGTTTCCTCTGTAAGCTAAATTTATCCCCCCAGGGCCTCTTCCTTCCATGCAAATGACAGGGGTTACAAAGATATAATACATACACTCCAGGTGAGACTGTCTCAGACACACACCAGCATACAGCATATAAACACTACTAAAATTATTCTCCACAAAGCGAGCAATAGATATTAGCATTGCTCAAGGCCATAGTCATTTGGGTTGATTTCCCGTAGATTAACCTGGCATATAGCATATGCAAATGATGGGTAAATTATTTGCATTCGTTCAACAAATATTTGTGGGGGAGGGGGGAAGCTAGGACCAAAAAAAAAAACTATAACAATGACCAAAGCCCAAATAATTCCACTTATGAAGCACACATTGGCTAACATTCATAGAGAAGAACATATTCAGGCCTGTGGTGGAGGGACAGCTGCATAGAAGTCTCTTTGTGGGCAAACACCAGATGTTTAATACGAAACACAATAAATCTGAGATGCCTAAAAGATACATAAGGAGCTGAAGAGATGGGTCAGCAGTTAAAAGCACTCAGTGTTCTTGCAGAGGGCCCAGGTTCCATTGCCAGCACTCACGTAGTAGCTCATGACCATCCATAACTCCAGTTCCAGCAGACTCAACGACCTTTCCTGACCTCTGTGGGTATCAGACACACAAGTGTTACACACACATACACAGAAGCAAAACACTCAACACATACAAGAATAAAATAAATAAATGAATCTTTTAAAAGTACCTTTTTAAAAAAAAATACGTTTAGGTTTAGAGGATGGGTCGACAGTTTTACTGAGGGAAGAGGAAAAGTGGGAGAAGCAGAGGGATTCTGGGTGAACGCAGACAGTTCATAGATAGCAATGACAGTAGTCAGAGCAACAAGTCAGCACAGATTCATGGGGTGTCATAAAACACTGAAATTTACCTTAAATGAAGAGGCAATGGTGGATTTTAGGCAGAGGAATTATTTAATTTAGATTGAATGGTGTGTGTGTGTGTGTGTGTGTGTGTGTGTGTGTGTGTGTGTGTGTGGTGTAGTATGCAGACAGGTCAAAAAGGAGTTTTATTTTAGGCTCTACAATTTGTGATGTCTAATACAATACAAATCTTTGTAGAATGGAGGGTAAAATGTGAGGTGAAATATAGATCTGGGTTCATCTAGAAAGGTCTGTGTTGTGTGAAAGTTGTCATCATAGGGTATTAAAGGCCATGAGATAGCATGAGCTCACTGAGTAAGTATGGAGAGAAAAGCATTTCAGCCCCAAGTCACTAGACACCAACAGGAGGTGGGTGAGAAAAGTCAGGAGACCAGGAATAAAGTGAGGAAAGCAGAGGACTCTAGAAACAGAGGAAAGCAAATGTTGGAAGGAAGGAGAGAAACGAGCTCTGAGAGCTGGGCTGGGTTTCTATCAGTAAGAACGACAAGCTGTGGCTATTAGATCATGCGGAAGATATTCATGACAAGAATGTTTTATGTGAATTAGTTTGGCTCAAAACCCAACTGTAGCAATTACAAAATAAAAAAGGGGGAAAATATTAGAGACATCAAGTTCATACAAACTAATCAAGAATGATATAAATGTGGACTCTCAGTTGATAATATCAAGGTTGCCGAAATCAGAATTAGTTTCCCAAAACTTAATATCATGTTGAACTCATACACAAAGTCCACAAAAATATTATTTGTAAGAGTAAAACATTAGAGACTGAACATGTGGCATAGCCATTAATAGTTCTTGCTCCTCTTTCAGAGGACCTCAGTTTGTTTATAGCACCCACATTGGACAGCTCTCAATTGTCTGTAACTCTAGGTCCAGGGAATCTGATGGCCTACAGGGGTGCCTGCATGTGCACATACACACACAGGTACACACATACACATACATAAAAAAATAAATCATTTTTAAAAGAATAGAGCAACAATTTGACCACCTGTTAAAATTGGTTAGGTAAAATATGGCTTTCAAAGCATGGCACAACTGGACTACAAAGTACTATGGATGTTCATGCGAAGAGGGCAAACCCCATATGTTTTAACCTTGAAATTTCCCAAGATTTTTTTCATGAACATAGCTCATGACAATGGAGTGTTCCTAATACAGCTTGCCTGGTGCACGCCTACATGTGGGTTTATTTAATTAGCTGAGCTTGACAGAGTACAACAATGAAAATTATTTTGGCCAGCACTACTATCCTACTTAGGTAGAAGAATACTATGAGTCTGGGCTGTGACAATATTCAGTGTGATGTGAGTCAGAACTTTAATCTTTCATCAAATTAAATGTCTTTTTTTCCTTCTTCTTCAATCTTCAACTCCCCAGGGAAGCGCCATTTGCCCTTTCAATTTTCCTAGCTCTTCTGCCTCCCAGGCAGCAGCTGCTTCTGTTCTTCCAGGGTGGGTTTGGGATGGAAGGAAGTTAACACAATGCCCCTGCTGGTTCTATTGTATTTTAGTATCAATTTTCTGAATACTGGCTCTGCAGATGCCTCCATGGCTTCTTTGAGGACTCCCTCACTGTGAGTCTTCAGTGTCTCCCCCTGACATGAGCAAACACTCACAAGTAGGTGGCCTTAATGCACACCTGTTCCTGTACCCCAGACAGTTTCTTTCTTCTGTGTGGTTTGTCCTTAGCAGGACATCATTTTAGGGACAGTTGCAAAAACTATTCCAAGTCAATACTGTTAGACACACAGTTTCAGTTCTTTTTGGCAAACAATGAAAGCCTCCTAAAGAGACTTTCTACTCTGATATAATTTTGATATTGTTTTATTGAAAGTGTGCCTTGAAAAATTCCAATACATACACATATCTATTAAGTAAATATTCTGAACTAACAACAATTAAAAGAACTCACCAGGTCTTCTGAAGATGTTCACAAGTGTCTTAACATACATGCCCAGAACTCAATTACCTACTAGAATAATTCTGTTAATGTACTTTGAAAATTCAGGATGTTGAGTATCTTTCCTCTTTGGCTGCTAACATACTAGCACTATTGCTTGCAAGGTTTAACAAGAAAAAGAAAGCATGACAGGGGGCCTAGTAACTTTATTTGTTCAACATAGTTGCTTCACTGTAAGGCAGTGGTTAAACTTCAACATTTAAAAGGCAATATGTGGATTTATGCAAGATGAGATCGCATGCCACCTGTGGTTTTTAAGAAGCATATGGAGACCTGTTTTTTCCTTCTTTGTATCTCTAGGAATACCTCTTTGGGATTTACCAACTTCAATTACAAATGGGCAGCCTATTCATTTGGAACAGTTAGTTTTACATATTCCCTAGTTCAATAAATTAATAAGAAGTTGGTTGGTCTTTTGCTTAAATGTTAATGCTTATGGGAAGTTGGGGAGGGCAGGAGAAGATCCACATCAAATTGTACAAGAGCAAAAACTTACTCAGACACTTCTCATTGACTATGTGTTTCTGTTTGTCAAAATATTCAAATATCCTATGTTTAAATGTAACTTTTAGTTTTTTCAACCTTTTTATAGGTCAGTCATCTGGACATGGTTGAGTTGATACTTCTGTTTTAGTAACTCAAAAGCCTGGTATTTATTTGTCTTCTAGCACACAGCAACCACAACATAAAGGACCGGTTTCCAAGCTCACTTGTGTTGTTGGCAGGCTTTTAGTGGCTACTGGCCAGAGTCATCCATTTGGTGCCATGTAATTCTCTCTACAGGGTTATTTCTGATGTGGCAGCTGGCTTCCTGAAGATGGCAAGTGGAGTACCCGGTTGGAGATGGAGGTAGGAGGAGAGGCAAAAGAAAAGGACTTCTAATGGGAGTCATAACCTTTCTGTAACCTAATCATAGATGTAGCATCCCACTACTGTTCTTCAATATGTCTGTTAGAAGTAAGTCACAGACATGTGAGAAAGAGGGTGGAGAGATCTCGATTTTGGAGACCAACTTCAATGATCCTGTCTACTTACTAGACAGTTCTATCTTTGTTCATTCTATCCCACACCCTCAATAGGTGTGGGATTCTATTTCCCACTGCAATATTCTTGATTTCAACCCACATGATTTTAACAGAAGATAGACATTTTATTCTCTCTTAAATATGTTCCCTAAAAGGCCTCAGCAGTATAAATGGGATCATGTGAACTAAATAACACATCATATTTAGTATTAATTATGTCATATATAAGTAGATTACAATGAAGGCTTTATTACCATAACATATTTTTAGTCTTTCAATAATTAGATTTCTTGGGAAAGAAGCTGTGTTCAAGTGAATTCTATCTTGTCACTAGTTGTATCAAGAGGAAATTTTCTGTAATGAGTTGTGATCCTCAAGAGTTTCTGTTGTTGTTGTTTCTTGAGTTAAGTTTTACTCCACTAAAAATGTAAGTTTCTTGTTTCCAAAGTCTTCCTTGAATCCTCTCTCTGTGCCTCATTGTGAGTTCAATTACAATGAAGGAGAACATGAAGCTTTTGACATTTAGGCCAAGAACAATGTTGGTTATTAAACTCAATCTTGCCCTGGAACGAGCTGCCTCCTTACAAAACATTTTGTTATGTTTCCCTTGTATGCGGAGCCAAGACTGAATATTGCTGCTTAGCCTTGAGTGCTCTATGAACAAATGAAAGGTTTCATAGCTTAGTGGCTTCTTTGCTTTTACTCTGGATAGTGTTGTGCTTCCTACACTGTTAAATTCAAGCCCTTTCTTATGGTTGTCCAATTTTTCAGAGAGAATAAATTTGATTATGTAACTATCGCACAGGGGGTTAACCATTCTCAACATTTCCTTCTAGTTTGGAAATAAATTGTTCCTGACCTCTGGAGATGAGAAATAGTTTAAATCACCCAGGATTCTCATATCCAGACTGTGACATTATTAGTTGTTTCAAGGCTATTTTGAAAAGCTCAAAATTCTATTTTTTTCACCATTCAGTTATTTAGCTAAACTTCATGAAAGGATTCAGGTCAAGGAATGGTCCACCTGGGCCTGTCACGACTAGCTTGGAACTCTGACACTGCTATCTCCACAATGCTTTATTATTATGCCATGAATTTTGTTCATTCCCAAACAGGCCTTCAGAGTTAATAGATTACTTAAATCAGGTCCCAAAATCATCGCAAATATTTTGTCTTTGTTTGCTCCACATTTCCAGATATTGTTAGTATCAAGAAAATGATCTCCTTGGATTTGCCTAATCATAATATTATCTATAAGTTATTTTCTCTTCCTTTTCAAAAAGTTGTTTGAGTATTTCTTTCAAAAAAATAGAGTTCACTTTTCTTTGAGGAGAGGGCTGCTGGGGAACTGCCAGTGCCTCAGTACAAAGCCGCACATCCTTGCACATATGATCAGCATTCACTCGATTCAGAAAATTATTAATCATAGAATAATTTTTAAAAGGACATGAAGTTAGGAGATAGGTTGATTGGAATGATCTCAGAGAACTGGAGGGAGCTAGAGGGGTAAATATAGTTAAAATATATTATATCCACGCGCGAAGTTTTCAAAGAGTGAATAACAATATACTATATATATATATACATACATGTGTAGCAGTGCATGTATTTAATCTGAACACTGGGCATATAGAAGCAGATGAATCTCTTATGTGTTCGAGGCCAGGATGTCTACATAGTAAGGTGAGTTCTAAGCTAACGAGAGCTACAGAATGAGAACCGGCTTAAATAAAGTTAAGGGAGCCAAAGGGGGATTGGGGCGATGTTTCAGTAGTTACAAGCATGAATTGCTTTTGCAGAGAACCTGAATTCTATTCCCATAACCTGTGTTAGACATCTGAAAATTCCAAGCAACTGTGGTTCCAAGGAATCCTAGCCCTGTCTGGCTTCTGTGGGTACTAGCATTCATGTATGCATACCAACACACAGACATACACACGTACAGACACAGAATTAAAAGTAAAAAATATTTTATTAAAAATCTCAAATAAGAAAAATAAAATGTAAAGAAAAAAAACAGTTAAGAAAAGTAATCAAAATATGCCAACACTGGGCCAGAATGTCAGTGGTCACGACTATAGTGTGAATCCTGCTCTGTTCTCTGACAAATGTGACAATATGCTCAGGCAGTTTTATCTACAAGTGAGGAAGAAAATATGCCTCAGAAAAGTAGTACAAATCTGTTAAATCAACATAAATCGTTCTGCGATAAACTTTTATGTTACCTCAACTGGTTCTTGTTGCTGGAGAGCTTCTTTTTCAGGTCCCACCAAGCCCCCCAGTCCCACAACCCACATATAAAATAATCACTCAGATGCTTATATTACTTATAAACTGTATGGCCATGGCAGGCTTCTTGCTAACTGTTCTTATATCTTAAATTAACCCATTTTTATAAATCTATACCTTGCCACTTGGTTCATGGCTTACCGGCATCTTTACATGCTGCTTGTCCTGGTGGTGGCTGGCTGTATCCCCCCCTCCTTCTTCCTGTTTCCCCAATTCTCCTCTCTCCTGTCCTGCCTATACTTCCTGCCTGGTCACAGGCCAATCAGTGTTTTATTTATATAGAACTATATCCACAGCAGGTTCTTCTTGGAGCTGGTAGACAAAGTATTGAAGAATGAGGCAGTGTTGTTTTGTCTGCATGTGTGGGCTAGTGTTAGGATCCTGACTGTCTCCCTATGGCCATGTGGTAAAGGCTTGATTGAGCTACAAGGTGGTACTATTGAAAGATGCAGAAACTTAAAAAGGTTAGGGCTTGGTGGATCATGGAAATATTAGAAGGTAGTTTCATGAGTCTGGTTATGAAACCAAATTTTGGACTCCAGAAATCTCTCTATTCTAGGTTGAAGATGTAATCACTCATTCTTCCCAGGTACACTCTTACATAGTTGCCAGCCACCTTGCTTCATGAGGTCATTCTATAACAGATACTTAGAAACTATTTTTTTTTCAAGCTAACAAACTTCTTGCTTGGACTGGTATGGTAACTATAAGAGAATGCAAGCCTTTATTTTATATCTGTTTCTTTTTACATCAAGCTTTGTTCTCATCTAACTCTACATGTAAGCATGCTAGTCATTCAAGAATATGTCTTAAAATGGTGATACCTAACCTATTTTACAAAGCCAAATGCCAAGGACAAGAGCATCTGAGGTATTTACACTCAGCTTTTATGTTCTGTTCCAGACTCCAGAAAAGGTCTAGGCATTGTCGTCAACCTGCAGTCACCTCAGAATCTGGAAATGGCTGGGTTCTGAAGACAGATCATTCCAAGATGAGATCACCCTCATCATGAGACATAAAGAAGACACAACCTGTGGGAACTGAAGCTGGTCTCAAGCAGAAATCATGAGAATTACACTGTCCACCGAGCCACCTTAGAGGGCAAGAAAGAGCTAAGACAATGACCAACCAAGCCATAGTTGGGCCCAAAGTGATTAATTATGCATACTCCTCAATCTCTGGCCCAATTCTTCTTCTACTTAAAACCAAAGTAAATGTCAATACCTGAAAGATAAGAAGAAATGCTTGCTATTCATTTTTTCTAAAATGACCATCTTGATAAAAACTATTTATTATCTTTTTTCATTAATATGCATGTTTCTTTAGGCTCAGAAGACAGATTTAACATGTCAAAATCTCTAAAGTCAGGCCTCTTGCCTAGGGCACTGGCCACGGTGTTGTCGGGAAGTCACTGTTTTCCTGGAGTCCTTCATCCATTCTGGCTCTTACAATCTCTCTGCCTCCTCAACCACATGAAACCCTGATCCTGGAGGGCAGGGTTTTGATGAAGACAATCCATTTTGGACTGAATGTTCCAAAGTCTCTCATGCTCTGTACAGTGTCCAGTTGGGGGTCTCTGTGTTAGCTCCCATTTATAGCAAGGGAAAGTTTCCCTGATGGTGGCTGAGTAAGGCACTGATCTATGAGTATAGCAGAATGTTGTTAGGAGTCATTTTATTACTCTGTTCCTTTAGCAAAACTATAGGATTTGGTTTTCTTCTAGGTATATCCATAATCAGGTTCTTGGCCATTTGAGCAGTGTCAGGCATGGGTTCGAGTTTGTGGAGAGTGGTTGGTTACTCCTACAACATTTGTGCCACCATTGCATCAGCGTAAGTTGCTGGTTGTCAAACATTTTCCTCACTGGACCTGCACTATACGCTTAGGACTTTTGAGTATTCAACATTTGAGCAAACACATCCTTCTTTTCTTCCAAAGCACCCTAATCTGTCTCTAGTATTTTGTTACAATGATGAGAGGCTAACAAATCAAGTCTCCTTTCATCAGCTATGTAGAAAAAAATTAGCAGACTGTGCTGAGTAATTTTATGAGAAATCTTCTGCACCTATACAAATTTAAAGGGCTGTACCAAGGATGTTTGCTTTTCATAAAATACTGCGTTAAGAGTTAACCTGAATAATTATAACTTCAAGGGTGTGATTCACCAAAATGTTTGCTTTTAGGAACATGAAATTACTACATTGATATTATTTGTGTGTATAAAATCAGTATGTATACACTCTACTGTCCCTTTAAGACCTCTGATTGAGCACAAACTCTTCTTACACGTCTATATTGGCATTTTCATTGTAGCAGTATCTTTAACAACTCTGATGATCAATTATCTGTCTTCTTCAATTAGAAAAGAAAGCCATCACCCCTGTCCTTCTTCTGGACTTGCCCTTGAATACTATGTACTGCTCTCCAGGGGTGATCTTCCTATTATTAGATATCTGGCATTTTAGTCCCCACACTGTCCAAACTCAGCACTGTGGCAGGTTTTAAAGTCCATTGAACTTCATTTGTGCCCAATCTACAAGAGTATTTGACATTCATTTATCAAGTTCTTGGCTTTCTCTATGAGAAAACACAACAATGACAGATTGAGTCTCGGGTGACAAGAGACATCACTCCATGAAAGGGCTTAGGCAGGAGCTGAGTGGTATCACCATTAATATTATCAGAAGAACTATAAATGAAGACACTGCTGTCTCTCCTTTTAATTTTTGCTCTTTAATTTTACCTGCTACTTGTTGCTACAACACTCACCATCTGACCGTGACATCAATTTGTCATGCATTTGACATTTTCATTTGAAGTAATCTCTGCATTATGTCAATTCTATTCCTAGTATGTTTGTCATATCTTTCTCCAATTCACGAATCACACCAAAATATAACATCTAAATTAGAATTTCTATCTCTTCATCTATCACAAGTAACAGAAATTAAAGAATCATTATAATGTGTATATGTTTATAAATGCTCACTAATGGGAGAAGATTTACCTGTTCTGATACAATATCCATTGTTTTGGATATTTTCTTAAATAAAAAGTGTCACAGAGGTGTTTTTTAATGTTATAATAATTCAAAACTCATCTTTGGTCCCACTATTCATCCTCTGGCACTCAAAACAATTTCTCATTCATCTTTTTTGGAATTTTTTTTTGGAGCATTAAAAAAAATCCACTCCTAAATGAATTCCACACTCCTGCTGTGGAATCTCTTTCTGTATGCTGTGAATATATGTTGTTCCCATTGGTTAATAAACAAGCTGCTTTGGCCTACGGGCACAGCAGCTTAGAGGCAGATGGGAAATCCAAGCAGAGAGACAGGAAAGAGACAAACATTAAGAGGAGACACCAGCCTGCCACCCAAGGAGCAACAAGATTCCAGCAACCAGTAACACCATGGCCACGTGGCAACATATAGATTAATATAAATGGGTTAATTTAAGATGAAAGAACTAGCTAGCAAGAAGCCTGAGCCATAGGCCATACTGTTTGTAATTAACATAAGCTTCTGTGTGTTTACTTGGGACTGAGCGCTGTGGGTTCCAATGGGACACAGGAAAACTTCCAGCTACAAATGCCAATATAATGTTCTTTTTTTTTTTCTTATCAAAGCCATGCCAATAATAAATTTTTAAATGCTATATGAAAACATAACTTTAAAATATAATGGGTGAAAACATGTTTTTTATGTCAGGGTAGGCTCAGAAAGGTAGTTCTTACAGAGCTCTGTTGGGTCACTTATCCAGTTACTGGCAGTAGATAGATGGTACAGCTGAAGACTGGTGGCTCCTAAATGACCTCATCTGAATGTTGAGGGAATTAGTGAGAGGATCTTAGAAGAGCTGAGAGTAATCTATTCCACGACACTGGCATCCCATGAAGAAACAAGCAAACAACAACAACAACACCTAATGAAACCTCCTGGGCTTTACTTGAAACTCTTATCACATCATCTTTGATTCCTAATAATGACAACTCCTCTCACCATAAATTCAAGCGTTGAAGAGAAAGGTGTCATTACGGGAGAGATTTCAATGGTATGTTGCAGTATTTAATCTGTCACACTCTGTAAGAGCAATGTTATGTAAAATGAGATTAGGAATTCAGTTGAATATTTAAAAACATATTTTTAAGAATGGATTATACCCACAAAGAAAATAAATACTACAAATTCATTGTTGAACATTAAATCTCAAACTCAAACTATAATTATTCACAGCTTAATTGAATTGCAGAATGTCTGATCTGATATTTATAAGTAACCATCAGACTTAAATATCTTGGATCCTCTATTAAAATTTAAATTCAACACAAAGATTATTTTTAGGCGTTTAAATAGATTGATGAAAGACTATTGACAAAAGCAAGTTATTTTAGGATTTATGAACATGACAATCAAACTGAAATCCAAAATGTGACACATAAACATCTCCTTGGTGAAAAGCACATAAAATAATACTATTTTTAATGTGAACATGAAAGATTATTCTTTACTTAAATCTACCCCAGGGGACTGAAAACAATATAAAATTGGGCATAGTGATTACATATTAAACTCTAAATAGATTTTTTATGATTACTAAAATACTCTTCCTTTGATGTCTGAGTAGAATTATTAAAAAGTTTTTTTTTAATACCTGCAAGATTATAGTGGCTCTCTGAACTTGAATCCCTATATGTTTAACAAAATTAAAAATCATAGACCAGCAAAAACACAGATAAAACTGTATTCAAACTTTCATTCTAACTAGAAAATAGCAAAGTTCCATTTAAAAATAGAGAATAAGCCACAAATTCCAACACAACTTCAGATGAAATCTTTGTCAGCTATTACATGACCATGGATTCAGGGAAGATGCAATTTAGCCGTACTACACAAAAACAAAGAAAAGACTTAGACAATGCTCAGACAAAATCACCCATAGAAAGAAAACTCTGAAATGCTGCATTTCAGAATCCAGAGCTATGACTGGATATTCACAGCTGATGATGTGGTGATATTTTGTTTGTGATCTAACAAATAAAGCTTGTCTGAAGATCAGAGTGTGGAGCTAATTCGTTAGCCATAGAGGCCAGTTGGTAGTGACATACACCTTTAACACCAGCACTCGGGAGGCAGAAGCAGATGGATCTCTGTGAGTTCAAGGCCACCCTGAGCTACAGAAGATTGATCCAGTCTAAAAGAGAAACAGAGTCAGACAGTCGTGGCCTACATCTTTGATCCCAACCTTTGGGATCTCATGTCTTTAATCCCAAACTAGGGAGTCTGAGACAGGAAGTGATATGGCTGGGAGGAGAAAAGGAATATAAGGCAGAAGGTCAGAGGAGCTCACGCCCTTTCAGCTGAGGATTCCATAGAGGTAAGAACTAGTGGCTAGCTGCTCTGCTTCTCTGATTTTTCAGCAAGCTTTATTTGTTAGAGCATGAGAGGTGGCTGTGCCTTGTTCCTTTGCCTTTCTGGCTTTTCAGCATTTACTCTAATATCTGGCTCTGGGTTTTTATTCAGACCAATTAGGATTGGTGCTCCACACAGCAAAAGAACTTTCTCAGAATACTAAAAATGAAGGCTGTTGAGCATTGATCAGATGGTTATGAAACGCATAACGAAAATCTGGCACAAAAATGATAGAATACTACACATTCTTAAGGAAGGAAATTCTGTTACTTTTAACAACAGAAATGAACCTGGAAAACAGTAGGTGAAACAAACATATCGGGGGAAATCAAATCATAGAGGGAAGGGTAGAATGGGACCTTCTAGAGGCTGCCAGAAGAAGTGTTGGTAAATGTTGATCACATGATACAGAATTATAGTCAGATAGGAATACTGCATGCATGGAAATCACTTAGCACTGGACTCCCAATTTGTGTGCTCTAACTTGGGGAAGACAATTTTTCATATTCTCAGCATTATTAGTTGCCTATAGTTCTTTGTTTGGAAAAGGAGGCCTCATAAGCCTTTTCCCTTTCAAGATAGCATGCCTGTTAGTGTCGCCTCTGTTCTGGTTTTGCTAGACATCAATTTTTTGTATTGACATAAATCACATTCCTAGCTGCCTAAAGTCTCAAGAGATAAAAGATGACAAAGAGGGAGAAACAAAGAAACTCTGAAATGATGGCAAGATATTCCAATCTTGTACGTATGTTTGCTGCTTTTGAAAACCAAAACTAAAAAAAGTATACTATCGTCACTGAACATGGATAAACTAACACTCTAATATTGAGGTACTTTTACATAGTGCTACACTAAAGAATGGTCAGCCTAGTAACTTTCCTGTAATATATAAAAAAGTGACAAATGCCAAAAAAAAAAAAAGAAAAAAAGAACTTATATAAGAGAACAGAAGACTAAACCATGAGTGACTGGGTGTCTAAATAACTTAGGGATATCAATATAAGGTAAAATACATGTATCTATAATATATGCTGATTTCTTATAAATCAATAAAGTATTGGTATTCTAATTTGTAAACAGATATAACACTTGAGTAAGCATTTAAAATTAGATATATGATGGGCAGTGAGTATTTAAAGTAACAATCCTCAGAGATATAAAAGTTAATTCCTCATTCATATAGCATCACATATCACTAAAATTAAGTAAACTGTAAATAGTGAATTTGGGTGAGGCAGTGTGTCACAAAGAAATCCAGTATTTTCTGTGGGATAGCAAATCGGTGGGAATTCCTTGTGAGCACTTTACTGAGTTTGTTAAAGCTTTAGATACTACCTGTAACTAAATATTTCTACTTGTGCTTGTGGGTTATATCCAAGATAAGCAAGAACGCGTGTGAACAAAACGACACTTACAAAAGCATCCAGAGTGATTGATATCAAGTAATCCAAAGCTCGTTGCTACCAATGTCATCTTAATAGCACACTGGGTAAAAGCACTGTGGTACAGTTATAGACCAAATGACCCCATGACAAGTGTCAGAGATGAACTATAGCATTGAATTGCATACATCTGTTCAATAGACACATACACCATCACCATGTGAACACACACAAATATCATTACAATATAAACACACACAAACCTACACACACACACATACACACACACACACACACACAGACCCCTTTATTACCTTCCCCTGTGCAGGATATATATGGAGAGAGGTTAATAGCTCTCCTACTCATAAAAGAGATTGTATGTATCTAATTCAGGTAGAGAATTTTGGAAATGTTAAGATATGTTAATTAAGAAAATTCCATCATTACCAAATCACAAAGTGAGATACTAAGAAAAATTTAAAAACAATTCATTGTTAAAGGCTAAATTATGAGTTCAAGGTTATACATCTAGTGATGAGGTAACCTGCTATAAAACCAAGCAGGTCCCCTGATGCCTGTCTGGTTATTATTTTCCCAATTTTTAACAAATGGATGATTTAAAGCATGAACAGGAGTGACTCCTGGATATTAAATGGTGGAAAATAGTTCTGTGCTTCCATTTTTCCATGGCTGCTTCCATGCCCCTGTGATGAAAATGCAATGGACTCTTTCCAACAGTAATGGAGAACTCCCAGTGCTTCTGAGGTTGTCCACATCCTATTCTGCTTTAAGCTTGAACTTAACATTTATACTTCAGTTGATATTCACTATCCACATGCTCCAGGTAGTAAATAGTCTGATGTGCTTCCTAAAGTCTTGATGGTAGAAATGTATCCTTTTTACTACCACCTTTACCTTTTTATTCTTTATTAAAGGTCATGAAGTTGCTTTTCTATGTGTTATTACATTATACAAAAGAAAGAAAGAAAGAAAGAAAGAAAGAAAGAAAGAAAGAAAGAAAGAAGGAAAGAAAGAATGAATGAAAGAATGAAAGAAAGAAAGAAAGAAGGAGGGAGGAATGAAGGAAGGAAGGATGAAAGAAATGAAGGATGAAAGGAAGGAAGGATGAAGGAAGGAAGGGAGGGAGGAAGGAAGGAAAGAAGGGAGGGAGGGAGGGAGGAAGGAAGGGAGGGAGGAAGGAAGGAAGTTCTCTATTCCAGATTGAGCAGACAAGTGTTGGGAGTCATCTCAAACCGTGTTTTTTAAACCTTTTAGTGCCCTGTGGTGTTTTAAACCACTGCTTCAGAAAAAATGAAAACACATAGATTTCCAAGAAGCTAAAAAGCCTAGGGCTAAGACTTCTTGACTTAAAGGAAGTTCATGAAAATGGAAAAGAAAAACCTATTCCTTAGCATGTGGTCATTCTTCTCAGAGATGAGGGAAAATTTCTATGTCAGCATGCTCTGGCCCTGGATGAGAATTCTGTTTTATCAGATGAAACATGTTTCCATATGCCACTCCAGTATATCATGTCCATGAGTTCCAACCCTACAACTTTTTTCTTTTATCTTCCAAAAGTAGATTCTAGTCTTAAGGTTAAGCTCTTTATATTCTCTAGCATAAACCGATCTTCCCTTTTGCCTCAGCTCATATTTTTTTTTAGTGAATCTACTTGCCTAAGTCTTACTTTAGAAATGAAATCCTGAAATATTAGTGTCCCATACCTACTTTCCTTCAGTCCCTAGAACACTTCAGATGTCTTCATTACCACTGAGAAAAAGTAAAAAATGCTTAAACATTTGTGATCGTGTCTACTGTGAAGCTAAGTAAGAATGAGTGAGTTGTCAATGGCCATGCATGCGGAGTCTTTTGTACCATGTCTGTGTGTCATGCTGGAACTCCTCATTCTGAGAATACCTAATATCTGCATTCTTCCTCCCCAGGGATGGCCATGCAGAATGGTCTCCAATTTCCAGTGGAAGCTTCTCTGTGTTTTCTGCTTTCCTTGTTGAGTGACCAGATGGAACCATTCCTTACTTTTCCAGAAAGTCTATGAACAGGCAGAGTAAAGGTGACAGCTCACACAGGGTAGTGCCAGATGCTTTTGTTTATTCCAAAGTGTTCAGGGATCTTTGTTGGCTGAAGTTCAATGGCTTTTTGAAAGATTTTTCCAAAGGGTCTCAGCTATTTTAGTTAAAATATACTTGCGTGTACAGCCCAATGAGGAAAACATGCTTTGCCCACTAGACCTGGCTTTATTTTTGTTAGTCTATACTCTACCTTCCAAAGATAAAAAGAAGTTTTTTTTTTTAACTCAAATATGCAGCTTGTAAACATTCAGAAGCATTGTCTACATGCTTCATGCTTTCTTTAGAAAAGTTGAAAACTGGTGCTCAGAGCTTCATGCTGTCCCTCTTTGATTGCCCTCTTTTAATATTCTTCATTTTCTAAAACTGAACTGCAATTTGATAGAAGTAGAAGGTACTCAAACATGTGCACATGCACACACACACACACATGTAAACACATACACATAATACTCATGCACACATACATACACACACATATATACAAACTCACACATATACATAATTGCCAAGAGTCCTTATTTTATTACAAACTAAAGCTACACTAAGAGTAGAAGACTAGGAATCACACCTATCATAGTGTTCTTCCATCAAAGTGATTCTATATAGAACAAAGTATTGTAATTGCTTAGTGTAAAGGATTTGGGTTCTAACATCTGACACTCCGTAACATCAACTTGAAAATGTTATTTAACCTCTCTACATCTCAATTTATTCATATCTAAAAACCTTTGTAATAACAGTTCCTATTGAACCAAATCCTAAGAAGGGATTGTAACACTAATCTTAAATGGTCTTATAATAAAAAACCCAGAGCCAAATACTGGGTGAAAGCTGAAAGATCAGAGAAGCAGAACACCCAGCCACTAGCTTACATCTATGAAATCCTCATCCTCAATAGAGCAAGTTCCTGTTTCCTCACACCTTGTATACCTTTTTGTGTCCTGCTACATTACTTCCTAGATTTAAAGGCATGTGTCACCACTGCCTGATTTTGTTTCTCTCATGTAGCTCAATGTGGCCTTGAACTCACAGAGATCCACACGGATCTCTGCCTCCTAAGTGATAGGATTAAAGGTGTATGCACACATACAATGGCTAAAGAGGTTTTTAAGACACATAGTGGGAAATTTCCTTAGTGCTTAGATGCCCATTGAACGTTTGTCCTGAAATGCTCATCATCATCTTAACAATCAGTGAATCTCCATTTTCTATATTTAAAAATGTTTATTATTCCTTCTTCAGCAACAATACCCTCAGGGAAAATGTGTCAAAAATATTCTGAGTATTAGAAATGATAGGTACTTTTTGTTCAACCTGGTGTCTTATAAGTAGAGCATGGAAGAAAATATTTTGTCGAGGAGACTTCCAGGGAAGGTGAAAGCACTGTTTGCCGTGTGTGTGTGTGTGTGTGTGTGTGTGTGTGTGTGTGTGTGTGACTTTTAATCACTTATATAAACAACAAAATTATGGGTGACTTTCTGCATCTACATGAATATACACATATCATTATAGCACTATTCATTAAAAAACAAAACGTTTTCTTAAAAGAAATATTAAAATCATTAAATAAAAATAACAAGGATTTTTACCAAAGCCTATCAACTTTGTTTTTAAAAACGTTTTTTCTCAGATGACTATTCTTTCAGTTTTGCAGAGGTAAGTCCGACATACATAGCTAGCTATAAAATGGCACTGCCAGATAAAATCTGATTCTAAATTTTTAAGATTTGGTCTTTAAACTGTAGGTTTAAATTGAGTTCAAGATCAATTTCATTTGTAAAGTTAATTTAAAATTCAGGTTATAATAGATATATTGATGATAGCTGCATTTTCTTAAATTGAGTATTATGTCAAAATGAATCAGACTGCCTTGAATATTTGTGAGACTCCAGCCTGGTCAAAAGTGGTAAAATATGACAGCTAAAAGTACACTTGGCTTTCAAATCAAAGTCAAAACGTGTGTGATGCCAACGTTAGCTCTTTATGCACAAATACCTTTGACTTGGGACAACAATAGTATTTCTTGAAAGAATGAACTTAAAAGAAGAGGAGGAAAGACCGATGCCTACGGATCTCAGGTGCCGCTGGAGTAGCTGGGGGCCCACGGATCTCAGGTGCTGCTGGAGTAGCTGGGGGCCCACGGATCTCAGGTGCTGCTGGAGTAGCTGGGGGCCCACGGATCTCAGGTGCCGCTGGAGTAGCTGGGGGCACTCCTTTGCCTGAAGGCTGCACCCAGCTCTGTCTCCACCCTTGCCGTATGGCAATTCCTCCCGCATGATTTGGCTTCTCCCTTTTTTTCCTTTCTCCATTGTTAAGAGTGTTATGGCTTTATTCCCTTCGACTCTGGCCAGCTGGGAAGCAAAAAGAGCTTTTGTTAATCTGCCTCACTTATTCTTGATTATTTTTTTAAATGCCTTTCATTGCTTTACAAATTGACTTCTTTTGACCTTGTATATAATTAAGAGGATAGAGTTTGTTGAGACTGCTCCATTGGAGGAGTTTAAGAATTCATATACTTGTCATTCTTCTCCATTTTACAATTAGTTATTGAGGCAGAGGATGAAGAGAGACTTAACTTCTTTGGATTTTAAATATTCACTAATAACACACACACACACACACACACACACACACACACACACACATAATTACATATACAAATGTATTGGTGATTTTTTATATATACAATGGAAAAGCCTAGAAAAATGTCAACATCATTTGTAAGGTAGCTTTCTGATTATAAATCACACTTGGCCATAAAAATAATATTCATACTCTGATTAAAAGTTTGTGGCTCCTTGTACTCATCCAATATAAATGTACAAAGTAAAGGCTTTATATATCATTTGATAAATTGAAGATTATTTTTTAACCTAGAAATGTAACACTGCACTTTGTGCGTGTGATTCTGTTTTTCTTGAAAGCATCAAAATGAGCCCAGCAGCAGTAGGCTGATGGGTCTTATTGAAAAGCTCCAGAGGGGCATCCATGGCTGCTTGTCTCTCACAACAAGTCTCCCAGGATCACTTGCACACTGGACAGGGAATTCTTACTACAGTAATAGAATTGTCCATTTTCTGAACAAAAGTCTGAGAAATATTGTTTGCACAAAGGAAATTTTAACAAGGAACTAATACTTTGAAACTAGAAAGCTATCTATCATTTACTAAAATAAGGGATAGAAATTATACCAAACCTCTGCCAACAACAAAATCTTTGTGTTCTAAGAATATTTGAGACCCATCTGGGAAAATGATTTTGAGTGATATAGCTTTCTTTGAAATTGGGTCTGATAATTTATCGTATAGGTCTATGATTTCAGAGGTACATCCTTCCCCTCTCATACACTGTCTTGGTCGAGTTCTCAATAGTTTTCCTTGAAAATAATAGCTAATTTTTAAAAATAACAGGCTGGAGTTTAAAAGTTCTAATGTTTGGGGAGTCAGGAAGATAATGACATTGGTTTATAGAAAAGAACACATAACAAAGATATCCTGGCTGCCATAAAAAAACTGCAGTTATGTCTAATTTCATTTGGTCAATGGTTGAGAAATGAATCCTTTCCTTCATAATTGAGTTCATGATGGGGTGGAATTTATTTAAAAGATTTAGGAGAATATTTGAAATATTCTGCAAAAGACCTCGAGAGCCTCAGATATCCCAATCTATTTCTAAATGGGCTGTCTGAAATGCTTTCCATGAAAAGCACCTGGAATGAATATTTTGTAGAAAATCAAAACTTCCCAATGAAGAAACAGACAGAAATAGATATCACACTCTCCCAGATTTTCCAATCATCAAGGCATCTTGACGGCTGTGTACGAGGATAAGGTAAATAGCTCATATTTAGATGTCTAACTCCTTTAGTAATTACACCATTTGGTAACTGAAATGTAAGTCCATATGAATGTGAGAATCTTTTCTATATGTTCCCATAGTCTTACAGGGAGGTAGCATGACCTATCATCATGTATATGAGCATCTAAAGCCTCAGTTTACTGAGCAGATTTTATGTCAGGTGTTTCTGCACATCTAGCACTATGAGCTCTAAAATGTTTCTTACATAGGACATGTTGCTATGATATTTTCATTTTGTAACATGTTTTCTACATTTTTCTTGATATAGGAAAATATGGCTTTAAATCAAAGTTCATAATTTTGAAATTTTGTTTCTCTCAAATAATATTCATTTAAAATCAGCTTAGATTTGATTTATCAACAGAAAACTGAGCCATGATTTTCTATAGACAAGTTTCCATGTGTTAAAAATTAATTGAAAAAGTTAAGTTCAAGGTAAGTTTAAAGTATCATGTAGAAATTAGTACATATCTATATGCATAAGTACCTATCAGAACTCATCATGAAAGAAAAAGCTGCTATATATATTGTTGTCACTGCCAACAATGGTTCTGGAAAGTAGTAAGAAAAAAATCTGATGAGAAGTTTTATTTTGTGTCCACCAGATGCAGGAAACAAATGATCCAATCAGTTTTTAAATGTGTTTTCTTTTTTTATTTTATTTATATAAAATGTACAGGAAAAGTTTAACAAAAATGGGCTTTTGGAATTTTTGTCTTAAAATATTTAGATTATTTTGGTTGAGTGGTTAACTCCACACTCATGCCCATGACTGTGGCTCTGGTAGAACTGAATGGGTCCAACAGCAACAACAAAAATGATAGGGAATGGGTCTTTTCTACCAAGATGGGGTGAGGGTGGGAGGGTGGGGGGATAGTGAGTATGACTAGCATATTATACACGTGTATGAAATTGTCATATATAATTTATTATTTAAAAAAAAACTCTAGTCAAATCTGAGGAAAAAAGACTCCATCACCTCACTAAATTGAAAAGCTCAAGGGAAGCACTAGCTTTGGGCAGTGCCTATCTATCATGGGAGATTAAATCCTATCCTTCAAGCCTGCAATTTGCTGTGTTACTAAGCTCAGTTCTCCTCTATGTTGTCTTCATTCTCTTATTCCATATTGTGACAAAGCAGCTACCAACACTAGTAGATCTAGTCTTCGTCAGGTTCAAATACAATGCAAATGGGAGAGCGGGGGTGGAGGGCGGGAGGGTGCGAGGAGAGAGTACCTTCTTGGGTAGGTTCCAGTGAGCATAAGTATGCCAATTAAATAAGCAAACCATCAACAACCACCAGGCATACTTGTGAACTTAGGGACCCAAGGTGGTGGCATGACAGTGGGAAAGAAACAGCTACTTGGGTAAAAGCGGTGGAAGGTTTGCCAGGAAAAAAATAAATGAATTTGGACCATTGTGCATGACATAATAAATAATATCAGAACATGAGCCAGGGATTTTTTTTTTTCGTTTTAAAACATGATACGTGATGTTTTTTCTTATGTGTTTCCACCTTTCCTTTTCCTTGTGTCTCTGTGGTACTCTTTACTCTTGTCTGAATACATACAGCTGAAATATCTGTGCATGAGTTGTACTGCACAGAATACATCCAAATTCAACTTTGTGGGTAGGTAATTTGGACTAGATTCAAATAAGCAAGTCCTCTCTCTGGTCTTGGTTAAGGTCAATCACACATCTGAGTCAACTGTCTCATTAGTTGGAATGAAGTACATTATACTATCTAATTGGACACAGATTATTTTGCTAACATTGATAAAATGTGTACAGCTTTCCTTCCTTTAAGTGTAACTGTTTATAAAGCACGCCTTTTATATCATTTTTATGGCATCTGCTGATCTATATACTTAAAATGACAGTGCAAGCGATGGATTCCTATTGCTATAAATTTCCTAATAATCTGTACACTCTGTTTCTACAATGGGATGTCATCACATGTATCATATACATATTTGCCATCTGCTCAGAGTCCAGCAGACCATCTATGGGAATGATGGCTAAATATTTTCCATGGCTGTAGCTGCTGTCTCTGTCAATTCTGTTAATTTTAAAGATGATATGTCAATCATGCTAGTAGTTCTTTATGTGAACAATCCTGGGAGAAATCTGGGAGCATGTAAGTAGGCCCAGGAGATTGATGTTTGAGAAACCTAAGTATTTGCAAGTAAAAATATTTCTTTCACAACTTATCTCTGATTTTACTTCCCACTGCCAGATACTACCTGGTATCAACTTCAAGAAATAAAATTGTAACTATAATGTATATAGTATTCATTCAGAAAACATATTACTTATTTTCGAAGGATTTTGTTGAAGAATATAAAGGCGAGCTGCATATAAATGTTAACTATAGAACGCATAAACCTCGGAAGGCAGTGTATGTCTACTTCATAACTTTCATCCTTCCTAATATACAGTGAGCATTCCATACTGTTGGTCTTTAACTCATGATGGTTTGATGATTTTTTAGGATGGTTTGTAAGAGGGATGTAAATTTAGTAAAAACCATATTTGAGTTGTGGATTTAGATTTTTTTTTCTTTCTTGGACAAACAATCTACTCCATGGTATCCTGTTATAATACTGGGTGACAACAACTTGTCACACTATACAGCCAGATAGCAGTCATGACTATTCTACCATGCCTTGCATTGCTAGGCTGTGGTGTTCCGTAGGTGATGGCTACCAAATGTACTTTGTTGTGGTGGTTCCCAAGTGCAGAGTCTGTGGGTATACCACAGATCTACTGTGGAGCTAACTGGCCTCTTGCACGCATTTTTAACTCATGATATTCTCAATCCATGATAGGTTATTAGGACATAACTCCACTGTAAATCAGAGAAGATTCTTGGTGGAACCCATCAGTGAGTTACTGAATAAATTAATTTACTTTGACTGTCTATGTTTTCCTAGGAATGTAAACCTACAGCAAATTGACACCCTCCCATAAACTAATTATACTTCTGTCCGGGGAGCAGCTTTCCATTAGAAGAACTCAACAAGGAAGAGACAGTGAAGTTTATCCATGCAAAGCATATGTAAAGGGCACCAAGGTCATCATAGGGGAGACAAAGGGGAGTTAGAGAGGTATGTAGCATCTAAACTGTGTCCTCTCTTATGGTCACTTCTCATAACCTGTCACTTATGAACAAATGATAAAATAAAATGGTTCTGGAGTCTGAATGCAGACGCTTTCGTATGCTAAGTAGGTCCTTTACTATTGAGCTAGGCCACATCCATTCATGATATTCTTAAGTAGCATTCTGCCTGTAGGGAGTAAATGAAAGTAGAAGACAACAGAAGTAGAACTGAGCAATGTTTTAAGTCAGGACAACATTGTCTAGGAAAGACATGTGAAATGGCTTAAAATAGGACAGTAGCTATTGATTAAAACAGCCATTGATTTTTTTTAAGTGCGTATACTAATCTTGACTAATGGCTAGACCGTTGATTGGGAAAGAATGAAATGTATCAAACTAGACAAACTATTATCCCTTTTACAGAAATAGAAAAGACTGGAAAAGGACAACTCGAAAGAGAAAAGCCCAAACAGTTCCACCTTGCACATGATCAATTTGATGGGGTGAAGGGAGGTGTTCCAGATTAGGGATCTAGAATCTCACTTCTGCCCTTCATGCCAACAGGCAATGACATCACATCTGTTTGTGAATAAATTAATGTCAAAAAGAACTGGGTATGTATATATAATCTTGATACTGAATCCAAGTTTTAAATCTACAGTGATAAGCAAATCCCCAATCTTAGGTCCTCCACTTTAGACAAACCTACTATTTTAACTGAAAATTTATGCATCTTGCTTCTTCATAGCTATGTTTTATATTCTTTATAGACATGGCTGATGAATTTCCATAACCTTTGAAACCTAATGACTTCTAATATTTTTCTTTCTCACATAACACTAGATAAAATGAATTTTATTATCATAATTGTACATACTTGTGAGTAAATTTTTTTGATAATTTGATACATGTACAATGTGAAGTCATCAAATCTGTATAGTTAAAAAAATAATTATTAAACCTTTCTTGACAACTAGACTAAAAGCTATTTCACAGTTCATTATTATTCTTTACTATCTGTCTTTTATTCACATTTGTGGTGATAAATATGGTGGCTTCTGTTTAAGTGGGGCTGTTTCTTTTCCCCCCCGTCAAAGGGATAATTGCAATTAACATTGTGAAGTGAACCATGTGCATATTCAGGGAGTGTGGTTGGCTTAAAGGCCCTGTTCTTGTTACTTTGAATCACTAGAACTAAAATATCTGACAGGAGCAAAGTTTCATCTGGATCACAGTTCCAAGGGTTCAATCCATTCTGGCAGGGAAGGCATGGCAGCATGATTGGCTTGGTCCTTCATGGAAGGAGATTGCAACTGTGACCTTTTCACATCACCTGAACTAGGAGGCAGAGGGACAGTATGATTTTCTTTCATTATTTTTTCATTTTTCTTTATTAAGAAATTTTCTACTCACTTCACATACCTCCTACAAATACCCTCTCCTCCCTCCTCCCACCCCCAGCCCTCTCTTCCAAGCCACCCAGCATCCCTACATCCCCCAAATCAAGGTCTTCCATGGGGAGTCAGAAGAGTCCAGCACACTGAGCCTAGGGAGGTCCAAGCCCCTTCCCACTGCACCAAGGATGTGCAAGGTGTCGCACCACTGGCACCGGGTTCCAGAAGCCTGCCCATTGACCAGGGACAGGTCCCGATCCCCCTGCCTGGTGCCCCCGAAACAGTTCGAGCCAAATAACGGTCTTCCATATCCAGAGGGCCTAGTCCAGTCCCATGCGGGCTCCACAGCCACCAGTCCACAGTTCATGGGCTTCTACTAGTGTGGCCCGTCACCTCAGCACGTCCTCCCATCATGATCTCAATGTCCTTTGCCTGCAGAATCCCTCCTCTCTCTCATCAATTGGATTCCAGTTATGAATCTCAAAGTCTCTCTCCTACTGACTTCCTTCACCAGCAAGGCTTAATCCTTAAAAGCTCATACATTTCCAAATAGCTGAGAACCAAGTGTTCACAATGTGAGCCTATTAAGAACATTTCAGATTCAAACTCTACAAGGTCCAAAGTATCTGCAAGAAAATCATGATCTAAAAATTTCCCCAGAATACTATTTTTTTAAAGGAGGCTTAAAAAAATCACAGAAGACTTGAGGGAGAGATGAATATTTGTGACCTTCCTTTCTTCTGAAAAACGAAGAAGAAGAATCTTCAAGGATAATTGTGTCTTTTAAAAAGCACTTTCCCCATTCTTCTGTTCAGTGAGTGCCTAGAATAATACTGTATGGGGTACTCCATCAAAAACTGAAAATACAGATAGACTCAGTCATGGCTGCCAAATAATAAATGCTCTATTAGAAAAGAAACACAATATGCATTGTAGCTGTGGTCAAGAAGTCTTATGAGAATGATATAAAGGTCTTGATGGAAATAAAAAGGAGAAATGCAAATTTATAATTTAATAAGGCATCAAGAACTGTCACCTCCCTTAGAAAGTGACCTATTTCTTAGAAGAGCTTTCTTACAAGTTACCTTGATAATCAAATAAATTTAACAAAGGGAAATAATTCTACAGATGATTTTATTTTAGGCTAATACATACACACATAAGTGTATATATGTATGCGCTCATGTGCACATGTGTAGTTTGGAGTTCTGTGTGTGTATGTGCGTAGTATCCTGGTCTGGAAATGAGAGATACTAGAGGGGACTTTCAGGACAGAATTTACCCATTAAACCCCACCATGTAATTCTCAGCCTAAACGCAAGGGGAGAAATTAAAGGTTTTTGTTTTTTTTTTAAGAAGAGCTTTTTTTTTTCTTGTTTTCATTTTATTTATTCTTCTTTCATAAAATATAGCCTTCCTACCTACCCTCCACTCCTCTCAGTTTTCTCCACTTACCTGCTCCCTGAGATCCACTGTTTTTCTGTTTCTCTTCAGAAAAGAGCAAGCCTTCTGGCATCAAGCAAACACAGCATCACAAGACTAGGCCCAAACCCTTACGTCAAAACTGAAGAAGGCAGCCTAGTAGGAGAAAAAGGCTCCCAAGAGCAGACAAAAGAGTCAGAATCACCTCCACTTCCACTTTTCGGAGTCCCACAAAAACCTCAAGTTAAACAACTACAGCATGTATGCAAAAGATTAAGCACAGACCCATGATTGCCTCCAGTCTCTGTGAGCCCCTAGGAACCCTGCTTAGTTGATTCTATGGGCTGTGTTCTCCTAATGTCCTGGACCCCTCTGGCTCCTAAAATTCTTTCCCCCTTTCTTCTGTGGAGTTCCCCGAGATCTGCCTATTTGGCTGTGGGTCTCTGCATTTGCTCCCATCAGCTGCCAGAGGAATCCTCTTTGATGACAATGGGACTAGGCACTGATTCTATGAGTATACCAGAGTGTCATTAGGAATCTTTCTTTCTTTCTTTCTTTCTTTCTTTCTTTCTTTCTTTCTTTCTTTCTTTCTTTCTTTCTTTCTTTCTTTCTTTCTTTTTCTTTCTTCCTTCCTTCCTTCCTTCCTTCCTTCCTTCCTTCCTTCCTTCCTTCCTTCCTTCCTTCCTTCCTTCCTTTCTTTCTTTCTTTCTTTCTTTCTTTCTTTCTTTCTTTCTTTGAAATCATGTTTGGTTCTGTCTTAGGTTTCTGAGTCATCCAGCTTCAGTGTCTGGCCTGGGCTCCTTCTCATGGCTTGGGTCTCAAGTTAAACCAGTCATTGGTTGACCATTCCCATAACCTCTGAGCCACCATGGCCCCAGCACATCTCGCAGCCAGGCCAGGTCTGGATATTTTGGCTGGATTGGTGTCCCAGACCCACCATTGGAAGCCTTGCTTGGTTACAGAAAATGGCCTGTTCAGGCTGCACATCCAAAAGAGGAGTTTTAAAAGTAGGCTTGCATCTCTGTGTACGTCAATGGTAACTTGTTTGAAGACACTGAGGTAGGCCCTGGGCATTGTCTGGGTGCTATTGTCAGTCATATATGTGGGGGTGAAAGGTCTTTATTGAAGCAATAGGAGAGTTAGTAAGATGGCTCAATTGATGTTTGTTGTGTGAGTACAAGGACTTAAGTTCAGAATCCTAGTACCCACATCAGAAGCTGGGTGAAGTGTCTCACTGCTGAGGGAGGTGGAAGAGAGGATACCTGGGGCTTGCTGGTCATCTATCCTAGCAGATCAATGAGCACCAGGTTCAGTGAGAGATCTTGCCTTAAAAAAGAAGGTGGAGGGATGGAGAGATGCCTCACAGTTAATAAGTGGGACTGCTCTTGCAGAGGACCAGAATTAGATCCTAACTCCTATATCAGGTGACTCACAACTGCCTGCAACTCCTGCTGCAGGGGAATCCTACATATCTGGTCTCTGCAGGCATCTGCATGTACCCTGCCTCCCCGACAAATATGAATAGATACACAGTACACTCATAGAAAACACACACACACACACACACACACACACACACACACACACACACATGGTATATGAAACATATAGAATATATACATACCACTTCCACACAAAAGCAAAAGGAAAGAACAAGGTGGTATCCACAAATCATATTTTCAATTACTGTGTTCTCTTAGATTGTCAACAAGTGACCTGTTTAATTAAAAAAAAATACAAATGAGTCTCCCTCTCTTCTCTTCCCAGCTATATATTTTCTGACACTACCACAACAAATTACCCCAGTCACAGTAGGGTGTGTGTGTGTAAAACAAATTTGTTATTTCACAGTTCTAGATGGCAGAATTCTTAAATGCAATGTAAGTGGGTGAAATCAAATAATCCACAGAGCTGCCTTTTTTTTTTTTTTCTGGAAGCTGTAGGAACAACCTGGTTTTTGTTTGTTCAGTTGGTTAGTTGTTTCGTTTTGTTGTTGTGGTGGTGGTTTTGTTTGTCACTGTTACTGTTTGTGGTTTTGTTTTGTTGTTCGGCTTATCCAGATCCTCCCACTGCCTTCCCCCTTGGGCACATGGTCCCCCTCCTCACAGTTCTGCTTCTACAGGGGTCCTTTCTTTCTAGACTTTGACCTTTCCATCTCCTTCTCAGATGGACCTTATGTAGCCCCTGCTTTAATTCATTCCTGTTTCGGTGACCAAGCACCTTATGCTGCATAACTTATAAATTCAACAAACTGGCTCTTTGCTCCTCCTGTGGCAGAGCCAGTCATGATTGTCACATTTGCTGACTCCGGATCTGGTGGGGACCGATCTCAGATTCTAGGATGGCCTTTTCTGCTCTGTCCTGATGCTGCAGGAGATACAAGAAGGACAAAAGTAAAATTGACTCAAACTCCCTTCTCCAGGGTGGCGCTGTCCTAGACTGTCATGGACAGTTCCAAGGGCCCTCACCTCGGAATAGAGTTTAGACCTCTGACTTTCAAACAGATTCATGCATTCTAACCCTGGTAGTTCCACCCAGAAGATCCAAGATGCTCTCCTCAATCAAAGAGCTTTACTCGTGTCTATGAAGTTCTTATCATTTAAATTTATGTACTGGTAAAGCTTCTAGCACTGAGGTGTGGAAATCCTTGGAAGTTCATTCTGTTGGACTACAGTGTTTAACACCTATGAATTATTAACAGTCTCCACCACAACTTTGACATGGTTCAGTGCCTTTGTCTATACAGACCAGAATGAGAACCTATTAGTCTTAGTTCTATCCTTCTTTAGCCATAGGATTTTCTCTTTCATTGGTTTAGCACAGAGAAAAAGAGAAAACCTGCTTTTGCATATAGCTCACTTAAAAGATACTTAAAAGATAAGTTACTATGTCAGAATACATGTTACATGAAAAGATATCTGATATATCTAATAGAAAAGCAAAAGACTGCGGTTAAGATGTTTTGGTCATTGAGTGGGATTTGTTTAAAGTAACAGAAAATTAACATTGACTATATAATAAGTGACAATAAACCATAAAATAATGCTTCTTCTTATTTAAAATGTTTTCTTAAAGCAGATCATAGCATTATCAGCTAATCCTTTCATGGGTGCTTTGGCATATTCATGATCTATGGCTTTTCTGTGCCTCCTACATAGTACAATAGATTGACGGAAAATGAAGTGTTTTCCAATCATAAAATCCAGAATGAGCACAATCCCGATGTTTAGTTTGCCAGCAGTCTGCACTAAACCTCCAGAACCTTTCTCCCCCTTTGTTTATTTAGTCCCTTTGGGGTGAACAGGTTCATAATTATACTATCTGATTCTGTTGCTTTTACTCCTGACACCTAATCAGAAAGGATTCCTTGGACTCTCTTAACCATGAAAGCAAAGAACACTAGCAACAGTCCCTAAGATATTGTCATTCCTACTGAAGAAAAATAACAGATTTGGGTCGTAGCCTTTCGAAGTCATTTCTCTCCCTAAGCTCATGTTTATCTGAAAATAAATCCATCTTGGCCATGTTGGCTGTGATAAATATGGAACAGGTTGTATAGGTGATGCTGCATGGCCAGTGCTCAGTGTGACTTAGGCTGGCCTCTGAATCTTCCCATTTGCTGAATAAGAAACTCAAATCTGTAGGGCTTTTGCAGAGGGATGGGTGTGTTTTGTTTATTTTCTCTTTGGGTATTTTCCTCCTTATAGATGATTTTTTTTTCTTCCTTCTTTCAACTTCTAGAGAGAGATGAAGTGAGCTTTGTCATTTTTGTGCTCTTTGGATATGAACTTGGGACTGATTGCCTGTTCTTACTCTCTTAACAGGGTTTCTTGTCTGTATGTCTGCACACACAGATGTCAAAAGACAGGCAACACATTTTCCTAGCACTGCTGCCACTGTTGGAATATTTTAAATACTAAAACAAAGAAATTGTATCTGTTTAAGGGTCTGAAGAAAGCTTAACTCTTCTTTTCCTAGCAAATCATAATTGCTGGCAACTGCTTTCCTATCCACACAAGGTTTGAAACATGTAGGAATAGAAATGTGTGGATACAGTTAATGAAATTTTGGGGATGATAACAAAAGATGGGAAAGAAGTTATGCATCATGCGTGCAAGTCTATGAATGAAATGACCCTGGAGTTAATCAAAATTGAAACCCAGCAACTCATTCTTTTTAATTTGGAATTAGGCATTAGTAATTTCATGCAGATAACTCAAATTTTAACCATTCTTTACAAAGAATGGTTATCTCTGAGACTCTAAGTTAATAATGGAAAATTGTTATTCTTCTACAGTTGTGACATGAAAATGAAATCAGTAGTGATTTCTGTGGTCTAGTGTGTCTTCTCACATCCGATAACCATAGGGATTCCTTCCATCCTTCCCTATGACTACATTTTTTTTATTATTTCTATCTTAGAGTTTGAACAAAAGATATTGCACAAATGTGTGTACAGGTACACGCGTGTGCGCGCACAAGCCAATACACACACACACACACAAAGAACTCTAAGCTAGTGTTAAACTAAATTATTGTTAACTATGTGGATTTAGTTGACTGCTAAGATAAAGACCATGTAATGGCTCTTATCAGAAAGAAATGCAGTTCTCTGTTAGTAATTGTTTAAAATTGGGCAATACATTGCAAGTTTGGTAGCTGGAACTTTGGGGAGTTAAGTTCTTTTTTGTTCTGTTATCTTAAACATGTAAGTTCCATTTTGTTGTTCAAATGCCTTCCCTAGCAATGCTAGTGGGCACAAGAGAAGAACAGCAGAACGCACAAAAATTATCCTATAAAAGAATGACCAGGAAATTGCTTATATTACTTCTACTTTACTCCCAATTGACCATATATATCTATCTTCAAGAGAGAGGGAAAATAATGATCTTCAACATAAGCCTTGTTAAAATTTGACTTTCTATTACTAAAGGAGAACTAGAAAAAGGGACATTGTTATTCAGTCATAGACTCTACATATGTTGCCTACACATGCTTTCAAGTTATTGTATGTAGGAGCCTCAAAGATAGCAGCAGCACCCCTACAGTGCTTCTATCATTGTCTAGGGACATCTTTCATAAATACTCCTTCTTTCTTTCTTTCTTTCTTTCTTTCTTTCTTTCTTTCTTTCTTTCTTTCTTTCTTTCTTTCTTTCTTTCTTTCTTTCATTTATTTATTGTCAAGACAGGGGTTCTCTGTGTATCAGTCCTGGATATCCTAGAATTTACTTTGCAGTTTAGGCTGGCCTCAAAATCACTGAGATCTACCTGCCTCTGCCTCCTAAGTGCTGGGATTAAAGACATGCACCACCACTTACTCCCTTCTTTCTCAATTTTCTCCCATCCTTCTTTCCTATCTCTCATTTCACTTCTTATATTTAATTATTACATTAAATTTGATATATTGGTTATTGTTCTACACACTAAAAATCCAAGTTGACAAGGTCCTTTTCTATCTCATGAAGAGGAAAGCAAGAAGTCTACATAACTTGGTGTCATTTTAACAATATGCTGCAAGGAGACAGAACAATGAGTGTGAGGGATATTCAGGAAACATCACTAACAGGTCACATTTGAATTTGATTGACATGGCATAAAAGTTACTGATTGGTACCTGGTTCTGTTTTGTTTTCACTCTCCTGAGCTCTAGCTCTATCTACAAACATTAACAGGCAAGTCAGTGAAAGCTGTAATGGAAGATCCTGATACTATTCACTATACTCATAGTCAACCTCTTTCTAAGCACAAATTACAGCTACACTTCCTCAGAATCAAAAGTCCCAAGTCACTTGCTGTGATAGAGATACATGAACAGAATAAAGAAGAGGACTGATGGAACAATTGTTCTGTCTTTGTAGTAGTGATAGTCAACACAAACTTTGCTGAGCTCTCCAAGGCAGGTGAGCTACCCTGGAGAGCTGCCCATACTTGAAGCACATCTCCAGAGCAATAAATTCTTGCTGCTTTAAGGCATAGAGATTTGTAGACTGTTTGGTAAGCAAAGGCATCCAGCCTACTGTCATTCAAACATAAAAAAATATCTGGCAGTCCACTTTTCTCCCATGCTCTCTCCTCTATGTTTATGTTTTTTTATTTAACAGCTAAGTAGTAGTGCTATTAGAAATAGAACACAATAATGATCTAAAGATTCTTCAATGAAACTCATTCTTAATTATGTTTAGGTACTATACATTTTTTGCCAGAAGGGACATTTATTATTGTTTTTACAACTCACAGGGGTTCATTTTAGATTTGGTAGAGCTGTCTTGAGTCTCCTAAAATATCAGAAAGATTTTATCTATCCAACCAAAATGGAGTATACTGCATTCACTCAAAGTGCAATATTGCTTCAAAAGTGAGTAATCCAAATAGGTGCAAACTTGATAAGATAGGCATTCCATATTTATATAGTTTGATAATCATTATATAACAGAATCTATTAAAAGAGCTAATATTGTTGGCCTTTTCACCCTGAGAGAGTTTCTATTTATCTACACAGAACATAAGGCCTCAACAAGGTGAATTGATGTAATTTTTAGCCTGGTAGAAATTTATTTTGGGAAGGAAAACAGTGGGGACATATGGTTTTGGAACTAAATCCGAGAAATTGACTCTATCTGGTAATGGCACTGAGGAACATGATAGAACTTTTGAGTTCCTTGTCTCTGGTTAGTAAGCAAAGACAAAGTGTCCTGGGATCTGACGTGAGAGGTCAAGAGGTTACAGAAATAAAAGGGAAGAAAAATGCTCCAGAGAACCTAAAAGGTCCTTTGCTGAGCCTAAAAAATGCCATGGAGTTGCTTGGAGGGACTTAATAACAAAGACTTGCTCATCTCTTATAGAGGAATGATGCTGTCTCATAGGCTCTTGTAGTCTTGAAAATTAAATACTTACCTACACTTTGTATTGAAAATGTCTATTATACTTTCTTGTATTTGTTAGTATCTTTACCCAACCAATCACAATGATTTGCTGGAAACTTCTACAAAAAAAATTCCACTTCAACCATCAGCAAGCTCTTTTAGAACTGAATAGACAGAAATGTATTCCTCCTCCTCCTCCCCCTCCTCCTCTCCCTCCTCCTCCTCCTCCTTCTTCTTCTCCTTCTTCTTTATTTTATGTGTCTCTGTGCTTTGCCTGCATGTATGTCTGTGCATCACATGCATGTCTGATGCTGGGGCAGCCGTAAGAGGGTGCCAGATCTCCAGGACTGGAGTTGCAGATGGTTGTGAACTGCCATATGAGTGCTGGAAACTGAACCCAGCTTCTCTGGAAAAGTAGTCAGTGCTCTTAAGCTTCAGTTCCTTTACCCTTCTTTAATATTAAGTATGTCTTTTCTATGATATGATTTCATGTCAATTGGTTATAAAGATATTTTTCTTAGAAAAACTGATGTGTGTGTGTGTATATAATTTAAAGATATTCACGGCTAACAAATAAGACAACATAATGAACTTTAAAATCCATGAATGAAGGAACATGGTGTATGACAAATTGAGGACAGCTCTTGGTGTAGGAGTGAAGATGATAGTGATACTAGGGGAAAGGACACCCTAATTTAAGTCTTATAAAATTTTATTCCTTAGGCTGGGCTGAGGATGGGTATATGGATTTTGTAGTAATATTCCTTATACCATTTGAGTATTTAAAATCATTCATGATTGTTTTAAAACTCATGTAATCTATTTCTCCTTCTCTTTCCTTTCTTTCTTTTTTCAAATCTACAGGAATTTTTAGAGAACGTTGAGATACTAAATCACTTTTTGGATAATTCTGCCATCCTTCTGTTTTGCTGTTGTGATTTCATCTATTAGTTTCTCAATGCTTTCAGATGCTTCTGGATCCATCCAATCAATTTTGGTACAAGTGCATTAGTATTATTTTATTGCTAACTCTAAAGAAAAATATTCTATGTTCTCATAGTGAAATAAACAGACATTCCATAGGATAAATTTGGTAATGCAGATAAGACTGTGTATTTCATTTATATAGATGCTTTTGGAGGGAATTAGTGATTGCGAATTTGAGGGCATGGGATGTCTAAATAACTACAATAACTTTCTTTGCCATTATAGATAAAGACTGATATGACAAGCTCAGAGAATGTGGTGTCCATTTTCAATTCGTTGTTATCATCCCTGAATCTCGTCTCATCAGCTGAGAAGACATATAATAGGTTATGCTTTTTTGATGGCAGAGATTATTCCTGTTTTATTTGTCCTGTGGGCTGAGATAAGTGGGTCATGCTTTGAATATTTATGAAAGCTATGTGCAGACATTGGAATCTTTAAGTGTATTTTCTTTCTTGTATTAAATGGTGATTTACAATACCTTGTTGTTAAAATGGAGAAATGACCTGTTATCTCCATCTAACACTGTGTGTTTCTCAGAGCAACTCTGACTTGCTCTGCTTATGCTTGTCTTACCCTCACTGTGCACACCTCTCCAGCTTGAGGGCTTTCTTTCTGAGAGGAGGGGAGAGCTTGTCTCAGAGTCACAGGAGGTGTCAGATGTCGGGCCATCTTCTTGACTCATCTGGGAGCAAAGCATGCACATTTGCATCGTGACCTTTGAAAAGCCAAACAGAGAAGGTGATATGAGGGTCACTTCTTAAGCCCAGATAATGAACTGATTATCCCCCAAAGCCTGGTGGTCTGAATAACAATGAAGAGAGGAAAGTTCACATTAAATCCTGTGGGGGGGGGAAATAAATCCCTGAAGTGACATTTTTAATAAACCAGTTGTATATTACAATCAGTATTTTAATTTTGTGGCTGGGATACCCAATGGCAAGAGATCAGATTGATGCCATAAAGAGTACCAGTGTACGTTAACCTAAATTATCTCATTGTTCTTGAACTATCCCATCTCCTCCCCACCTCTCTCTCCTCTCTTGGTGAGGGTATTAAAGTATGACAAAGATTCCCCAGAATACTTATAGGATAGAAATTTGCACATATTTTCAGTTAAGTTCCATTTGCCCTCTAGGGCTAACTGATGTAAATGTAAATGAATTAAGGATATTGTTGTTATTATTATTTTCCACCCACACAATTTTTGTATAAGCATCTGGTATGGTTTTAGATTGGTATTGTCTTCCTTGGTTACAATGGAAATGTTGTTTGCAAAATTTCAGCATATTAATCCTCTGTATCAGAACAAATTCAAAAATAAGAAGAAATAGGCTACACTGGAAATTTTAGGTCCATTAAGTTCATCTATGCCTCCATGGTTGTTGAAGTTAGTCTGAACTAGAGACACTGGTTTATGACAGAACATCATTTTACATGTTTAGCTACATGAAGGAGATGTTTCCTGACTGACTGAGTAATTGGTGGATGTTGATAACATAGCTGACTATTTTCTATGCATATTCTTAACAAGTATATGTCAATTTTTCCAGTGACTTTCAAATATTGATCACGTTGGTCAATTACATGATCAGCGACTGATTCACATAATTGATAGCTGTGTTACAAATCCCATTCTTTGAATATAAGTTATTGTTACACTTGTGATTTCCTGATATTATATTTTTTTTGTAGTAAAAAAAAAGGGGGGGGAGATAGTAGACATGGCAGTAGTGTTACCATGGTCATAAAGTGGATGAATTCTCCTTATAAAACTCTACTAGTCCATAATGTATGTTTTATCAGAATCTTCTCTGATGTTCAGGAAATTCTCTCACTATGCCTTGGTTATGTTTCCAATCACTATGTTAAAATGACCTAAGGAAAGCAACTATAAGACAAAGGGTTTATTTGAGTTCACAGTTTGCTGCTGCCATCCATATGGCAGGAAAGGTTGAGGGGATGGGTCACATTACATGTACACACAGAAAGCAGAGAATGGTTAATGTTTGTGCTCAGTCACTTTTCACCTTTTTATTCCATTTAGGATTCTCGTCTAGAGAACGGTTATCACTCACAGTGGAGTAGAGTATCTCCTCAGTCCAGTTAGCACAATCAAGATAGTCCCTCTGAGACATGCCCAGATGCTTGTATCTTTGGAGTTGACAGCATAATTACCACACTGTGCTTCTTCTGTTGGACATTCCAGTTTGTATTCTTTCTGCTAGTGTCATTTCTTGAACTGATAGCATCCATCCATGTAGAGGGAATCTTAGAAGGTCTTATTAATAAAATCAAACCCAGGCAGGTATTGGGGTGAATGCTGGAAAATCAGAGAACCAGAACAAGCCACAGCTAAGCTCACCTGGCCAACTTCTCAGCTGATTTTGTTTCCTCAGACTGGAAGCTTCTGTGTCCTCACCCCAATGGCTCTCAGCTGAACTGCAGCTCGAAAGCCTGAAGCTTAACCAGCCAAATGCTTCTAGTTTCTGGTCTTCACACCTTATATATCTTTCCTTTCTACCACCACTTCCTGGGATTAAAGGCATGAGTCACCATGCTTGCTGTGTCCTTGAACAGATGGATTTCTGCCTCCGGAATGCTAGGATTAAAGGCGTGTGCTACCACTGCCTAACTTCTATGTTTAATATTGTGGCTGTTCCGTCTCTGACCCCAGAGAGTTTATTAGGGTGCATAATATTTTGGGGAACACAATACCACCACCCATCCACATATAATTAATAACCCTTGCAAGTGCTTTTTTGTATAACATATTGAAATTCAAGAACTATAGGTTGAAAATTACAATCAGTTTGCCCTCAACTTACTATTTTCTGTTATTAAAAACAGAATTTTTTCTCACATAATATATCCTGATATGGTGTCCCCTCTCTCTATTCTTTCTAGTTCCTCCCTACTTGCCCTTCCCTGTGGATCCACCTCTTTTCTGTCTCTCCTTAGAAAACAAATAGACCTTGGTTTCAACAATTTTCGCTCATATAAACCCTCCTCTTTCTCGGGGCCAAGCCATAGATGTCTGCATCCAGATTCCTCAGTCCTTGGATGGGGTTTCTGGCACAACTATTAGGGTGTTGGGCCATCCCATCACCAGAGTAGGTCAGTCCCGGCTGTCTCTCGACCATTGCCAGCAGTCTTTTGTGGGGGTATCTTTGTGGATTTCTGTGGGCCTCTTTAGCACTTTGTTTCTCTCTTTTCTCATGTGGTCTTCATTTTCCATGGTCTCCTATTCCTTGTTCTCCCTCTCTGTTCTTGACCCAGCTGGGATCTAGCCAAACGAATGGAAACACATGAACTATGAACCAAAGGCTGAGGGGCCCCCAACTGGATCAGGCCCTCTGAATAGGTGAGACAGTTGATTGACTTGATCTGTTTGGGAGGCATCTAGGCAGTGGTACCAGATCCTGGGCTCATTGCATGAGTTAGCTGTTTGAAACCTGGGACTTATGCAGGGACACTTGGCTCAATCTGGGAGGAGGGAACTGGACCTGCCTGGACTGAGTCTATCAGGTCGATCCCAATCCTCGGGGGAGACCTTGATCTGGAGGAGGTGGGAATGTGGAGTGGGCTTGGGGGAAGGGGAGGGGGACAGGAAGGGGGAGAACAAGGGAATCTGTGGCTGTTATGTAGAACTGAATGGTATTGTAAAATAAAATAAAATAAAATTTTAAAAAAAGAAAACAAATAGACTTCTAAGGGATAATGCAGCATAAAACAAAAACTAACACATCAGAATAGGACAAAACAAACAGAAGGAAACAAACAAAACAAACATTAGAAAAAAAGTCCAAGAAAAGACAAAAGAAACAGATATAGATGCAGAGACCTACTCTTTCACTCAGTAATCTCATAAAAACACCAATCTGGAAGCCATAATATATACACAAAGGACCTGTAGGATAAAAAAGAGAAAAGAAAAAAATAATAATAGTAAAATAAAAGCAATCACTAAGATAAGATAAAATTTTAAAAAATGAAAAGCCTTTTTATAACGTTATGAGACAAGGAACCTCCAAAGTTGCCATTGGGTTCATTTTCTGTTAGCATCTACTGCTGGACATGAAGCCTTCCCTTCAGAGTAGTTTGTTTTCCCAGTGAGACTCTCATATAGAAAACTAAATTTTTATTTGCAAGTAATAACCCTTGCAAGTTTTAATAAAGATCTTAACCTCTCCCAAATGACTCTATTACCAGTATACCATACTGGTCCTAAAATGGAGCCAAAGTCTCTCCTTCTGTTCTCTTTCATGCAAATTGAATCAATATCCACTTAATAAATTGAGTAGAAAATTGCTTTTCCTCACCTACTTCTTCCCTCAGGACCCAGCAAGTCACCTGGTACTCTCTCTTCAGTGAAGATGCATTTTCTGATGTTGCATTCTTCTCTGCATTCCAATAACCACTAAATTAATTTTCTCCCTGACTACATTCTAATCAGCTAGTCCTTTTAATATATCCTGAACTCTGCGTTCAGAATTGATTTTTCCGCGTATTTCAAATCACTATTTTCTGAGTAAATGCAACTGGTAATTTTTACTGCATCCTTGCTCCATGAGAAAAATCTTAAGATCCCCAGAATGTTGTGACCATTTCATTCCTGGTTGCTAGACTCCCTTCTGAGTTTCCTGTTCACCGTGCCTTTGTAGGCAGTGTCCCTTTGGGAAAGAAAACTATTCCATTGTCCCTCCGGCAAAGAGTATCTTCTCCATAAAGTTTTTTTCCAAACTGATTCCGTGTACAGAATTAATTGTTCTTTTGTCAATGTTCCTATTTTCTCTTGGAAGACTTTTTAGACAACCCTAATGGTCATTATTCCAAATTTCCAATTAAATGGTTTTAACAATTTTCCACAAATTATAATGATGTATTTTCACTATCTCTTAACTAAACCATTCATTGGCCTTCTCTTGTATCTTTTTTTTTTTTTTTTCAAGATGGTTTCTCTGTGTAGCTTTGGTGCCTGTCCTGGATCTCGCTCTGTAGACCAGGCTGACCTTGAACTCACAGAGATCCGCCTGGCTCTGCCTGCTGAGTGCTGGGATTAAAGGCATGTGCCACCACCACCTGGAGGCCTTCTATTGTAATTCATGTTTGGATATGTGAGTTATGTAGAAATTTGGATATATACTGTTTACTTGCCAAATGTTTCAAATTCTAGTTTTAGAATTAACTTCTAGCTTATTTTCCTGGCCAGAAAGTGTACTCTGAATTATTTTAGCCTTTAGCACCTGGTCAGGTATATTTCTTTAATGTTCTGTGTTAAATTGAGAAAAGTATTCATTTCTGTCATGTTAAAGGTAACACACCAGACATTCCATCAGCTCACATTAATCAGGTATTTTGCTTATGTCTTCAAATCTTGCTGCTTGTGTCATAGTTATGGAAAATACATACTAAAGTCACATACTATATTCATGTATTTGCCAAATTATCTTGTTTCTTGCAGTTTGGTCTATATGTTTAGAAGATGTATTAAATGGAAAAGTTAGAAATGTTTCCTTAGCTTAAAGATGTATTTGTTGCTGTTTTAGTATAGAGAAGCCAGAAATCTTTTGACTTCTCTTTACAACTTTTGTAAAATTTCTTTTGTACTTTTTCTATTATTTTATAATAGGGGTTTTGTCTTATTTTATCAATGCTTGGAAGTTGCATATAGGTCCATCTCTTCTCCTAGCCTGATAATCTGATAGTTATACTGCTTATAGTTATTGTAATTATGTCTCTATAATGTTTATATCTACAATCTAGATATTTTTTTCTGTACTTTTGAGCCTTCTTTTGGATTACTGTAATTCAATTGTCTTCTTGATTAACTTGTTGGATTTATACCTTCTCTCCAAGTCACTGTTTTACTGCTGTGAACAGACACTATGACTAAAGCAATCCTTATAAAAGAAAGCATTTAATTGGGGGCTTGCTTAAAGTTTCAAAGGTTTAATTCATAATCATCATGGAGAGGAGCGTGCTGCCACATAAGGCAGTGTGGAGCATTAGCTGAGAACTGCATCCTGATGTACAGGGTAAGAGAGCAAGACAGTGAGAGAGAGAGCAAGAACAAGAACCGTATGGGCTTTTGAAACCTCAAAGCCCACTTCCAGTGACATACTTCCTCCAACAAGTCCAAACTTCCTAACCCCTCTAATCCTTTCAAATAGTGCCACTCCCCAGTGACTAAGCAATCAATCAGAGAAACACATGGGGACAATTCTTATTCAGACCAGCATACCTTCTAATTTTCCTATAATTATTTATCTAGAAACAATTTTTACTTCTTATAAAATAACAAATTTATAATTCCCAAAATATTTTTCAATTCTTACAATAACTTTACACTTGCATTTCCTTTCACTTTCCTCTTTGGGGCTACATTTGGGAATGCATTTAATTCTACTTATAATTTTTACCCTTTTTATTTTTTCAATATGTACATATAATATTAAGTTTCATTGTTACTTGTTCATACAGAATTTGTCTTTTTGATCGTCTGCCTCTTCTCCCTTTCTCCCAGGGTGTTGTTACCTTCGCTCTACTTCCGATAACCTCCTTTCTACTTTCTTGTTGCATGTCCACTAGCCTCTCCTTTTTCCTCTTCTCACCATTTCACATTCTCCTTTTAATTTCATTGTCTAGATATCCATTTTAATAAGATGTTTACATTTTGCTGTATGATAAATTTTATTTATTTGCCCATTCACTTACATATCCTTTCATTTAATGGCAATATATTTCCTAGGTTGATGTGAAATTCAAGATTGTCCTGACTTAGCCTGCCAAGTGCTGGGAAAATAGACATATTTGTCTCATTTTATCTCACATGTTAACACTGTGCTAAATTTTTCTCTATTTTTTATTTCTCTATTGTTCCTATTTTCTATGCTACTCTATTTTCTTTCTACAGGAAGTCACCACTTTGTTTACTTTTCAAATTTATTTTCAGAAAGTTGATTTTTTGATACTGTTCATTTCACTTTTCTTTCTTTTATGAATAGGTTGGTTAGCAATAACTCAAACATGTTTATGTAAGACAGTCACTTTAGTTCCTCTTGGTTTCGAATGCTTCCAGAGCCAGTGACCATAACATCTGACGGCTGCAATAACAAATCCTATATGGGAAATGGCTGATTTCATACAAACTCAGCCTCACAATGCCTTGTGCATTCATTTCTTGTCTCTTGCTCTAACCTTTTATGCTTAGCTTTTTGACGCTAAAGATGCCTCAAGAAGAAAGGAAGAAACTACTAACCTTATACAAATGGACACTCGGAGCCTAGATCCACGCCTCTTCTTCTCTATTCCCCACTCAGAAACTACTATGCTGAGGTACATTTATTTAGCTTCTGACAAGCTGAGTCTGTAGAAATCACTCTGCTCTGTAGCCTGTTCAATAGAACAACCTCTTGTTTGTATTCCTGCGTATCGTCCTTATTCCTTTCCTTGGGATGACTCTCCCTGCTAAAAATGTACATTCATCCTGTCTTCAGGTTGTTTTTTTTTTTTCTTTTTTCTTTTGTCAGATTAAGGCAAGACAGTCATTTCAAATAACCAACTTCTGGTTTCAATGAATCCTGACCACTATACTGTTCATGTGTTAGGTATCTATGTTCATTTATTGGTTATTTTCTTCTTGTAGAATTCAAATATGTGTTGATGTTAGGCTTTTCTTACATTTTTGTGTTGAAGCTTAGTTTTAAATTTTCCTTCAATTACAACTTGCTTATATACCTGAAGTTGTGCTTTATTTTAGTCCACTGGTATTTTTTCTCTTTTTACTGTCCTAGAGCTTAAAGGCAAGGCCTCAAATACTTGCCATGAATGTTCTACCACTAAGCCTCATCCTAGCTAGTCACTGCTAGTTTTCAAGTACTTCCTAGAGCTGAAGAGTTGGCTCTTGCAGAGGACCAACTTTTAGTTCTCATGCCCACACTGGGTGGATCACAACTACCTGTAACTTCAGCTCCAGGGGACCCAATCCCCTCTTCATCATTCTATGGCCACCTGCACACACACACACACACACACACACACACACACACACACACACACACACACTTTAAAATACAGAAAATATTTTAAAAATTGTAAAGTATTTTCCAATTGTACTTTAAGTGCTTTTGTGTATTACTGTGAATTATTTTTCATGTCAAACATATACATTTACTATAATTTCTGATACTTTATTGCTTTCTGACTTATATAGTATTATAGTGTTTAAGATATGAAGATTTGAAATTTATTCAACTTTTTGTAACAGTTTTGAAATTATTCTATGTGTGCTTGAGATGTACTAATTCCCTAAATGTTGGGGTCAAGATGCCACATATATATTTTAATTAATGTTGTTATGCTCTGAAATCTTTTATAGCCTTATTAAATTAGAATCTACCTCATCTGTCACTTACTGAGAAAATATTCTATCATCTCCCACTATGATGGTCCATGTTTGTTATTTATGTATACATGTGTTCATCTATTAAAGCTATGCTATTAATTGTATTCACTTTTAAATTATGTAGCTTCTAATCAAGCCTTTGTTCCTACAGTAGAACCTTAGTTCTATTCTGCCTAAAATCTCTTGTTTAACATGAATAAATCAATTGTTATCATTTTATAAAAACTGTATGTCATATCATTTTATTTCTTCCTATTTTCAAATGTTCTTTTCTTAATACTGCTAGGATTTAAAGGTAAAAAATCTAAATTATATATTCTCTTTTCCTTGTGGGTCTATATCAGACAGTGAAAATTATGACCTAAAGACCAAATACGGTAGGTTGTCTGAATTTATAAATAAATCTGTGATAGATCAGAACAATGCCCACTCATTTATATCCTGTTATTTTTTTTCTTTGCTTCTCCAATGAGGGAGTTGAATAATCATGAGAGAAAATGCATGGACTAAACCATTTACTTCCTATCCTTTTACCAAAAAAGCCTGTGTTGATCCACAGAACAGTGGATTTATAATTATCGATATACTTGCATTCCATTAATTTAATTATCCCTTAAAATTTGTCTACAGGTCCTATTGTAACCCAAAAGCAAAAAAAAAAAAAAAAAGAAAGAAAGAAAGAAAGAAAGAAAAAATATTTCATCTCAGTTCTAGAAAGATTACTCTTTTTCTTGTTTTGTCACACTTAGTTCTGGCTACAGAAGTAGCAAACCTTATTATTAGTGTTTTAGCCTCCCTTAATAGTAATACGAGGTTCCAAGCAGGTGGGGTTTTTTTTTTTTGTTTGTTTGTTTGTTTGTTTTTTTGCTACATTCTTACTTTACCTTCCAGTCCAGTTTTTATTTTCCTGAAGAACAGACAGTCATGATACATTATTTTATTCATATTTATCTACTTTTTTCCTAATATAGTTGCTGTTCATTCTTTCTATGTATCATAACTAACTTCAGTTAGGATTAATTTCATATCTTAGGAAGTACAGCCTTGTGCAGTATCTTTGTTTATAGAAGACCCTTCAACTATTTTCAGATTATTATCTCTTTATGCTTATACATTTAGTTCATATAATTTTGAGGAAGCTGCTACTTTACATAAGTAATTATTTCTGATATTTTAAAAACTACTCCTCCAGTATCATTTGGTTTTCATGAGCCCTTTAAGAGACTACCTTTTATAGGTTTCCTTCTGTTTTCTGAGATAGAGTTTGAGATCAAGTCAGTTTTGTTTTGGGTTTTGATTTTTGTTTTTGTTTTTGTTTTTTTCCAGTATTTTGTGTGTCTGCTACATTGTATCTGTGATTAGATTCTTTTTATTTCCATGTGTCTGAGGATTTATGACCTTTTACTTTTAAAAATTTTGATCTTGAGTCTTCAAATATGTTTGCTCTTCTTTCCTCCCTTCTCTCAGTCTGACCTTTAATTTGCATACATTTGCATGCATTTGCATTCAGTCCCTTTTGATGTGAGCCCCTTCTCTGTCTCTAGGACATATTCTGGATAAGTTCTCTAGAGCTACTTACCAGCTCACTATTTAGTCCAACTGCTTCAATAACCTAAAATTCTTCTGTATTTACTTCACATTTCTATAGGCTTATTATTTTTTTTTTTGCCTTTTCGTGTAGCTCCTATACATAGGGATAATATTCTCCTTGCCCATCTTTGGTTTTTTTCTCTTTTCTATTATAATTTGTAGAATATTTTGCACATTATTTTAGTTCAAGGAGTTCTTGGGAGAATATTCCCTTGTCAGTAATTTCAAATGACTGATCCTAATGACAATGGATTTTCCTGTGTTCACAATTGTGATTTGTGAACATTTGGCTAGATTATCAAGAATGCCATAAAGCCTGATTTGTAAGTACCTCCATATACAGAGAAAGTGGACTATTATGAATGAAAAATCACTGAATTTATTAGTTGAGATTATTATAGAAAAATTATTCTTACTTGAAAGTGCTGAAATAAGAATGTTTTCTTTACTTAAAGATTCATAGATAAGTACAATTACATTGTGTGTGTGCATATATATATATATATATATATATATATATATCTTTAATTATTCAATCATCACTTGATAGACATCTAGGCTATTTACATTTACTGGATATTATGGACAGAACAGTAGTGAAATTGGTTAAGAAATTCTCTCTGCACTAGATATACAGTCTTAGGGGTATATGCCTAGAAATAATGTAACTGAATCATATGGTAGATCTATTTTTAGCTTTGTGAAGAATTTCTGCACTAATTTCCATACTAAATGCAGCATTTGCAACTCCTACCAACAATGAATAAGTTCCCACTTTTCCATATCTGCTACAGCACCTGTTGTTGTTTGTGGCTGTTTGTTTTTCCTCTGGGTTTTTGTTTTGTTGTTTTGGTTTGTTTGTTTATTTGGTTGGTTGGTTTTTGTTGTTGTTTGTTTGTTTTTATTCTTAGCCAGTATAACTGGGGAAAGAGAAATATGTCAAAGTAGGTTTAATTTGAATTTCCAAGATAGCTAAGAATATTGAACACTTGAAAAATACATTTCCTAGTTTTTATATTTTTTTCTTTTAAAAACCCTCTACTAAATTCCATAGCCCATTGTTTGTATCCTCTGGGTTTAGTGTATTGCGTTATTTGCACATTAAGACACAAATCCTCTGTCAAATGGATAGCTACTATAGCCCCTTCTGTAGGCACCTTCTGCATTCACTTAGTGGTGTTTCTTTCTATACAACAGCCTTTTCATTTTGTGAAAAAAAAAAGTCCTATTTGTCAGTTGTTAGGCTAATTCCTGTGTGACTGGAGTCATATTCAGAAAATCTTTACTTGTATACATGAGTTGAAGCAAACTAACCTCTTTTTCTTCCTGCAGAATAATATTATCAGGTGTTAAGGTTGAGTTTGATCCTTGATCCGCTTCAAATTGAGTTTTAGATGGGGTGAGAGATAAAGATCTTGCTTCATGCTTCTACATGTCTCTATCTAGATTGATCAGCATTGTTTGTTCAATATGCTGCTGTTTTTCCAATATGTATTACTGCCCTATTTTTTTTTTCTAATAAGGTTTCTATAGGAGCAAGGATTTAAATCTGAGTCCTCATTCTATTCCATTGATCAGTGCGTCTGTTTTTATGCCAGTACATGCTGGTTTTAGGACTATAGATCTATAGTTTACCTTGAAATAAGGGATATTAATACTTCCAGCAGTTCTTTGATTGATCAAGATTGTTGGCTACCTTGGGTCTTTTGTGTTCCCAAGTGAATTTTAAGTTTGATTTTTCAATTTCTATGCAGAGATTGCATTGGGATTTTGATAGGAATTGCATTGAGTCTGTCACTAATTTTAGTACAGCAGCAACTTTCATAATATTAACCTTCCAATCTATGAGTGTGGTGGAGTTGTCCTTCAGTCCTCTAGTGTCTCTTTCGGTATTTTAAACTTTTCATTGTGCAGGTTTTTCACTTCCTTGTTTAGAATTTCCCCATGATATACTTTTAGGCTAATGTGATTGGGATTGTTTCCCTGATTTCTTTCTCAGTATGTCATTAATATATAGGAAGTTTAATGCTTTTATGCTTTAATTTTGTACCCAGATACGTTGCCAAAAGTGTGTATCAGATCCAGAAGTTTTCTAGTGGGATCTTCAGTGTCTCTAATATATAGAATCATGTTATTTGCAAATAAGAATTATTTGACTTCTTCCTTACCTGTTTGTATCTCTTTTATTTCCCTCTCTTGTCATGTTACTCTAGATAAGATACCAAGTACTATATTGAGTAGGAGGGAGAGAGTAGACATGCTTGCTTTGCTCCCGATTACAGTGAAATGCTTCAAGGTTTCTGTATAGATGATGTTGGCTATGTAAGTATTATGGTTCTGAGCGGAAAGGTTTCCCCAGTATAGACACTGAAGCTCTCAGAGGAAAGGTTTTTCTAGAAGAAACGCTGCAGCCCTGAAAAGAAAATTCCTGGCAGCTGGGAGCCAAGGAATACTACATTGTCACATTGCACAACAAACCTCACACAAGAAATTTATTGGGAAAGATACAAGGGGGTGGCTGCCTCAGTTTGGGCAAGAAGGGGCAGAGAAGCTTATATAGGGTTTTTTTTGTGGGGGGACAGAGTTTTCAGGGTGGAGATTGATACAACTTCAAGTACTGAGCTTGGGGCAACCTCAGGGATTGGTGAGATTTCAAGCTGAGGGATTGGTAGGTTTTGAGCTCTGGGACTGGTGGGTTTTCAAAACATGAAAGGGGGTTTGGACATTTTACCCACAGGTGAGGATTGTATACTGCCTTTATTATGTTGAGATATGCTTTTTAAATCTCTACTCTCTCCTCAATTTTATCATGAAGAAAAGTTTGATTTTGTTGACTTTTCTACATCTAATGAGATAATGATATGGTTTTTGCCCTTCATTCTATTTATGTGGTGCATTACATTTAATGTTTTATAAATAAATACTGGAATACTATGTATCTCTTGATTCAACTTACTTTATCATGGTGGATAATCTTTTGGATGTATTTTTTATTTGATCTACAAGTATTTTATTCATAAATTTTGTGTCTATCACAAAATTTCCATCAGAGAGATTGGTCTGTAGCTAGAGTTTTCCTGCCTTGCCCACAGTCAAGACAAATCTTTGTCACCCGCCAGTCCCACAGCCGCTCAGACCCAACCAAGTAAACACAGAGACTTATATTGCTTACAAACTGTATGGCTGTGGCAGGCTTCTGGCTAACTGTTCTTATAGCTTAAATTAATCCATTTCCATAAATCTATACCTTGCCATGTAGCTGGTGGCTTACCGGCATTTTCACATGCTGCTGGTCATGGCGGTGGCTGCAGTGTCTCCCTGCCTCAGCCTTCAGCTTCCCAGAATTCCCCTCTCTCCTTGTCCTACCTACTTCCTGCCTGGTCACTGGCCAATCAGTGTTTTATTTATTGACCAATCAGAGCAATTTGATATACAGACCATCCCACAGCATTGGTCTATACTTTTTCCTGTTCTGTTGTCATTATCTGGCTTAGTTATCAGTGTAATGCTGCTTTGAGATTGTGTGTGTGTGTGTGTGTGTGTGTGTGTGTGTGTGTGTGTGTGTGTGTATGTGTGTGTGTGTATGAAAGAATGCATATATGTGTGTAATAATGTATTAATCATATATACATTCTTTCATACACATACACACATATAAATATATATTATATATTTTTTCTTTCCTTTTGGATTTTTCTTGAATAGCATGAAAATCATCATGTTTAGTTCTTTAAAATTCTAGTAAAATTTGTGATTTCAAATGCTGTTAATATCTAGCTTTATTCTCTAGTCAGACCAAATACAAACTGATTTCAATATTTGTTGAGACATGCTTTATATTGCAATATGTGGTCCATTTTACTGAAAGTTCTGTGAGCTGCTGAGAGAAATGTGTATTCTCTAATGTTTGGATGGGATGTTTGTAGGCCCATTGAGTTAATCTATGATGTTATCTAGTTCCTTGATGAATGTAGAATATTGAAGTAATCTACTATTAATATATTTTGGCTCATCTGTTCTTTTATGTTTAGTATCATTAGCTTTATAAAGTTAAATGCATATATGTTTAGTATTGCAATGTCTACTTGATGGATTGTTTTGTTTTGTTTTTATCAATATGAAGTGATCTTTATCTCTTCTAATTAGTTTTGGTTTAAAGTCTATTTTGTGAGATATCAGACTAGCAACTCCAATTTATTTATTAGTGCCATTTGCTTGAAATTCCTTTTGAACATTCCCTTAACTCTAAAGTAGTATCTACCTTAGTTTGATTGTAGGGTATTGTTCTTGAAAGCATCAAAATGTCAAATCCTTGGGATGTTTTGTTTCGTCTTCTTTTTTGTTTTTGTTTGTTTGTTTGTTTGTTTGTTTTTGTTTTTCCAGGCAGGGTTTCTCTTTGTAGCACTGGTCGATCTGGAATTCACTCTGTAGACTAGCCTGGTCTCAAACTTAGATATGCCTGCCTCTGCTTACTGAGTGTTGGGATAAAAAGCATGCACCATAATCCAATCTGCTAATCTGTGTCTTTTGGAGTTAAAACCATTGACAGTAAATGATTCCTGCCATTTTGTTAATGATACTTGTTTTTTGAGTCTTATTTTGTTTAATTGCAGACCTAACTCTGTCATTTTTTACTACTATCTCTCAAATATATTTATTTTTCTTTATTCTAAAGTATTCCATTCAATAACCTCTATAGGGCTATGTTGATGGTCATAGATTCATTTAACCACTTTTATTCTGTAAATTTTTCTTTCTTTTTAGATATGACACATAGTTTTATTGGGTATAATATTCTGTTCAGGAATCTGTGGTTTCTCAGATGATATAACATATTAGTCCAAGTTCTTCTGAATTTTAAAGTCTCTGTTTCAACAACAACCTCAGCTGTTATTCTGATATGATTACCTCTTTATGAGTTTTGGTCTTTTACTTGTGTTGCTTTCAATATCCTTTCTTTGCTCTGAACACTTAGTGTTTTCTTTATTTATTTTATGTGTATGGGTGTGCTGCTTGCATGTATATCTGTGTTCCACATTTTATTATTACCTGTGGAAGCAAGAAGGGGGTATGAAATCCCCTGGGACTAGAGTTACAGGTGGTTGTAGGTTGCTACATGGGTGCTAGGAATCAAACGCTGGTCTTCCAGAAGTGGAGCCAGTGTTCTTAAACGCTAAGCCACAACTCTAGCTCCCTATATTTAGTGTTCTGAATATTATAAGATATGGAGAATTTCTTCTCAGGCCCTATCTGTATGCCTCCTGCACCTATATAGAAATCTCTTTCCTTAGATTTGGGAAATTTTCTTCTGTAAATTTGTTGAAGGCATTTCTGTACTTTTGATCTAGACTTTTTTCTCCTTCTTATAGTTATGTTAGAGAGGATGTGGAGCAAGGGGAACACTTCTACACTGTTGGTGGGAATGCAAACTTGTACAGCCACTTTGGAAATCAATATGGTAGTTTCCCAAAAAATTTGGAATCTTCCTCAAGACCCAGCTATACTGCTCTTGGGCATATACCCAAGGAATACTCAATCATACGACAAGGACACATGCTTAACTATGTTCATAGCAGCATTATTTGTAATAGCCAGAACCTGGAAACAACCTAGATGCCCCTCAACAGAAGATTGAGTAAATAAAGTGTGGTACATATACACAATGGAGTACTACTTAGCAGAGAAAAACAATGACATCATGAGGTTTGCAGGAAAATGGATGGAACTAGACAATATCATCCTGAGTGAGGTAACCCAGACCCAGAAGGACAAACATGGTATGTACTGACTTGTAAGTGGATACTAGATATAAAGTAAAAGATGATCAGACTGCAACGCACAGCTCCAGGGAGGCTAGCTAGTAAGGAGAACCCTTGGAAAGACGCATGGATTGTCCAGCGATGGAGAAAGGGATGAGATCTACATGAGCAAACTGGGGTTCAGGGGCGGTAATGGAGGGCAAGGGATGGGGGATGAGAGCTTAGGGGAATGGGGAGGTTCGAGCTGGAATGGGAACAGTGTGGGAGAGCAAGGAAAGAGATACCATGGTAAATGAAGACACCATGGGAATAGGGAGAAGCAGAGCACTAGGGAAGTTCCCAGGAATCCACAAGGATGACTCTACCATAGACTACTGGCAATAGTCGAGAGGGTGCCTGAGCTGGCCTACTGTGGTGATCAGATGGCTGAATGTCCTAACTGTCATCATAGAACCCTCATCCAGTGACTTATGGAAGCAGATGCAAAGATCCATAGCTGGGTCACAGGCAGAGCTCCTGGAGTTCAATCAATGAGAGAGAGGAGGGATTCTATGAGCAAGGGATATTGAGACCATGACTGGAAAAAGTACAGAGACACCTAGTCAAACTAGTGGAAACACATGAACTGTGGACCAATAGCTGAAGAACCTCCATGGTACTGTACTAGGCCCTCTGGATAAGTGAGACAGTTGTTTAGCTTGAACTGTATAGGGGGCCCCCAGGCAGTGGGATCAGGAACTGTCCCTAGTGTATGAACCGGCCTTTTGGAGCCTAGTGCCTATGGTGAGACACTTTGCACAGCCTTGGTGCAGGGAGGAGGGATTGGACCTGCCTCAACTGAACATACCAGGCTCTGCTGACTCCCCATGGGAGGAGACCTTGCCTTGGAGGAGGTGGTAATGATGGGTGGGTTGGGGAGAGGAGGCTGGGAGTGGGAGGAGGGAGGACAGGGGAATCTGTGGTTGGTATGTAAAATGAATAGAATATCTCTTAATAAAAAATCTAAAAAAAATCTGACACAGAAAGACTTTGCTAATAATTCATGATGTGGCTCTGAGGCATGGAAAGATAGGATTGCTAAATGATGCACAGAATACACAGATGCATTTGAATTTAGGTGAACAGTAATTATTTTCACGTAAATAGACTGTATAATTTACATTACATATAAATAAAGTATTCAAGGATTAAAAAAATAAAAACAAAAATTAAAAAAGGAAAAAATCAAAGTCCACTCCCAGTGACACACTTCCTTCAACAAGGCCACACTTCCTAACCTTATTAAAAAGTTCTACTCCTTGGTGAGTAAGCATTAAAATATATGAGACCATGGGGGACATTCATATTCAAACCACCACAGTTAGTGAGTGTCTGGATCTCTATTTGCTATTACTTCAACTCAGCAGATTTGGGAGCATCTGTGTTTGTACTGAGTACTGATGTGTGACTGAGGTATCAGAAGGGATTGTAGCTCAGATAGGGAAAGGTACAGCTTCTGACTACATGAACAAATGAACTAGAAGGTTCTAATTGAAGCTCTTCAGAAGTCCAGGTGGAATTTCCAGAACGAGGTGAAAGTAAGAGTTATTAATGGGGTACTTAGGCACACAGCATAGGTCTTCAGCTGACTGTAAAAGTCCATTTGGATAGGGGCAAGTGAGGCCTTCCTTAGAAGGTGTCTTATGGGCTCTACATTCAGGTTCTCAGAAGATAAGGGTTTGAGTTATAGGGGATGGGGCTTTGGTAGTGATGGGAGGTTTCAAAGAGTGGGAGGCTAGAGAGTTAAAGGGGCCAGGTAAGTGAAATTTATGGCACGTATACGAGGCTCGATGTGCCAGTCTTAGAAGGCAAAGGATTGGGTAAATGAGCTAGGTTAGTGCTACTTGTGGGATATGTGCATGGTTTGACTGAGTGCGAACTTCCTTAGCGGCAGTTGCGTGTTTAGGGGAGATCTTACATCAATGTTAAGTATTGTTTCCATCTTTTATGGGAAGAGATGCTGTAAAAGGTTTAGTTACGTTCGGTATTCAATTCTTTTGTTCTGTGCAGGAAGTTCTCCTTCCCTGGTCTCCACATCTACGTTTATAGCCCATCATTACTCATATGAGCAATGTTCTCAAAGAAACCTGTTCAAAACACTCGTCACTGTTGTTTTCAGGTTACTTTTCATGCTTTTGTCCCATATTATTAAAGCATTTGTCATATACTTAAGAGACTATTTGGAACATCTGATATAATATTTCTAGATCCTATTATAACTGAAGATTTTGCAGGACATTGTTTTTTATTAAGTGTTATAAGATTTGTATGTTATAAGAATTCATGCTATCAAATAATTTATTCCTGACATTTAATATTTATATTTTTATTTTCTGTTTTCAGAGCTGTCTCTATCAGTTTACTACAGCAAATTTCCTAAGGGCAGAACTGATGTAATTCATCATTTTATTCAGAATACAGCATGTTTCTTATTCATACATAGAAAAAACTAAATAAATGATTGTTGGGTGAATTTATCATCTCTTTAGATGGATGGCCCCATGCATCTCATGCTATGCATTAAATTATAATATTAAGAATGAGAGTCATTCCATTGTGAAGATGCATCATTATTTTTACATTTCTAACAGCTTTCATAAACCGGTATACACTTACTTGATATAGTCACTTTTCCTTTAATAATATCAATTGTATTAATTATATATATGCAAGTATTATGATGTTGGATCAGTGGGTTATTGTAACAAAATATGTGAGCATTGGTATATGGCAATATCAAAACAAATTGGTGATATTAATGTAATCCTTAACCTATCTCAGTTAGTTTAATAAACCTCAAAAGAAACATTCATTAGTTTATCACTTGCTTAAATTACTTGAAACTCTGTAAAAAGAACAACAAAAGGTCTAAAATGATGAGTTAGATTGGTCTACAAAAAATAAAATCCTGCAGGGAAGTAGTAAATTATGGTAAAGCCTGTCTCTCATTGAATGAAACGAAACAGCATGTGATGTTTGAAGTAGAGAACTTTCTTCTTAACTCTGATACATGTTGGCACTCTGAACTGCTTCCCACATCACCGACTGAGAATAAAAATTGCTGGGAAAGAGTCAACTCCCATCTTCCCAAGTCACTTCCAATCTGTGGATTGCTGTGAGGAGTGAAAATACTGCTGGCTTCAGTGGGAGCTGTTAAAGTGAAAGGAAAGTCTGTGGAAGGGATGCACGAATTTCTGCAAGCTGTGTTACCATCAGGGGGTAGCTTGTATTCATATTCTTACCTGGAAAGCTCAGAATGGATGATGGAAGTGTACCATGAACCATCTCATATGTGTTCAGAGCCTAGAAATGTGGCAGTACAGTCATTTTTAGTAGGAGAGACATCTGTTTACCCATATTTGAAGTCAAGATGCATTGGAATGTCCTGTATTATGTACTTCACTCTATTCCATTCCCTATGAGAAAATGTCTCTTACTTGAAAGACTTGGTTGTAGCATGAATCTTAGAAAGTCTTATTAATAAAATCAAACCTGAGCCAGGTATTGGGGTGAACACTAGAAGATCAGAGAGACAGAACAGGCTACAGTCACCTCACCTCGCCAGTTCCTCAGCTGAACCTGTTTCCTCAGACTGGAAGCCTCTGAATCCTCATCCAGAATGAATCTCAGCTGAACTGCTGCTTCAAATCCTGAAACCTTAACCATCTAAAAGCTTCTAGTTTCTGGTCTTCACGCCTTATATATCTTTCTGTTTTTGCCATCACTCCCTGGGATTAAAGGCTCACTTCTTGGGAATAAAGGCCTGTGTCACCATGCCTGGCTGTTTCCAATGTGGCCTTGAACTCACAGAGATCCAGAGGGATTTCTACCTCTGGAATGCTAGGATTAAAGGTGTGAGTGCCACCATTTTCTAGCCTTTGTATCTTGTGGCTGTTCTGTCTCTGACCCCAGATAAGTTTATTAGGGTGCACAATATTTTGGGGAACACAATACCACCACACTTTGTTACCAAGTAAAGCTTTGTGTGAGACAGATATACATATAGTTATAGCAGAAGGAGTGGATCAAATACTCTGTGTAAGATCTTTGCGGTGACACAGTCAGCCTTGACTTTCATGAAAAGACAACTATTAACCATGACTGTGTTATATGCTGAAATGTTATCACATTTCCCCTTGTAGAAGACCAAGTGTTTCTAAAGGGACAGTATACTGAAGTACATCTAATTCCCAATTCTTACCATGAGGACTCTGGTGACTGCTTTTCTGTCACTGTGAATTTAGTTAAGATAGTTCTTTAGCTTTGTTAAGAATAGCGAATGGAGCTAAAGTATATAATAAAATCACATGTATATACAATTGACTGCTGTGGATATCGTTCTGTATAAATAAAACACTGATTGGCCAGTGGCCAGGCAGGAAGTATAGGTGGGACAAGGAAAGAGGAGAATCCTGGGAAGTGGAAGGCTGAGTGGGGGAGACACTGCCAGCCACCACCATGACAAGCAGCATGTGAAGATGCCAGTAAGCCATGAGCCACGTGGCAAGGTATAGATTTATAGAAATGGATTAATTTAAGATGTAAGAACTAGATAGCTAGAAGCCTGAGCCATTAGACCAAACAGTTTAAATAATATAAGCATCTGTGTGTTTATTTTATAAGTGGGCTGTTGGACTGCCAGGGCTTGGTGGGACCTGGAGAGAAAACTCTCCAGCTACAACTGACCAATGTATTAAAGGCAGCTTTTGAAAATACACTTTGCTTAAAATTGTTTGACAGATATTTCCATAACAGAAGTGTTCAGTTTTTGATGGTTGCCTAAGTAATCCCCAAATGAGACTCCTACTATTCCACACTCACTATACAGAGTAAGGTATACTAACATACAAATATAATTCTTCAGATTTACCAGTGGTGTCCTCTATTCCAATTTAATTAGCATATTGTTCATTAGTACATGAATCTTTTAAAGCAAGTGTTACCAAGACAAGGGTGTTATCTATTTAAACTTAATTTTTGAAATGCAAAAAGACAAAAATGTGTGCAAGATTATAAAGCAGATGTATACGCTGTTACTCTAGCATTTTTGCATCTGTGATGTATGTGTGTTCTCCATGCACATGAGTGTGTGGGTGCCTGCATAACGCATGCACATGCAAAGGCCAGAGGAGGACTTTTATTGTCTTCTTCTACCTCTCTCTACTTCTTGCTTTGAGACAGGCTCTCTCACTGAACTGGAAACTTGCCATTTTGCCTAGTCTGGCTGACAGCAAGCTTTTGAAATCAGCTTCTCTGCCACCCCAGTTTGGAGTCACAAGCATGCACACCCACTCCTGATTTTTCTGTCAGTGCGAAGCATTTGAACACGGCTCCTCATGCGTGTAGAGCAAGCATTCTTACCTACTAAACCATTTCGCCAGCCCCTGCTCTAACATGTCTGACTTTTGGTAATATGCCCACACGGGGATATAGTATCATCTTGTCGAGGAACTCTCTTTAACATTCTGCTCTAGGCTCTGCCCTCTGCCAGATAGATACTAGTAGGAGTCCTACCCTATTTGCAATAAGCAAAATTGCCTCCAGATATTCTGAAATGAATCTGGGGTGAGATTGCCCATGACTGACATCTATTATCTTGCTTTACCAATCTCCTCCCCTTCATCAGTTCATAATCATCCAGAAAATAATTTCATCAATTCTTTTAGTATCCCTCAAGAGGTTCTTCATGGGAACATCTCTTTCTACATAAAAGCTTTTATATAAAGGACAATATTCTGATCCTCACTTTGGCAAAATTAAAAGGTGGCACATGATAACCGTTGATATTCATTGAACATTTGCATTGATTACGATTTGTTTGCTATGTCCATTAAATGCATAAATATGCATTCATCATTTCACATGCATATAAATAGAACAAGAGTCCAGAGGTGACATTTGAACTGCAAGGATGTGTCTATGTTTTCTTTTCATGCACCTCACCACATTTTCCTGTAAAGGCATCAACTGATATTCTACCTACAGCACAGACTCACCAAAAGTAGTATGCATGCGTTAGTAGAATTGATTGTGCTCTTGTGTGATTTTCGTTGTTTTCTTCTTTGTTTGATTTGCAGAAGAAAATACCAGGAAGTATTGAACCTTAGTATTGCCAATTTCGCAATGTAGTTTCTTTTATAAAAGCTAAGGTATAAGTAAAGGTTTAGTGAGGTGATTTGAAAAACAAAATGGTTTGTAGAGAGACAGAGGAAGGTGGTTAAGTTGAAAGAGATAAGGTCACTGGCCTCTAGAGATGTGGATAAAACACTCTTAAACTGTTTATCCAGTGAAAACGGTCTATAGTGCAATGGTCCAGTATAATACTACAGGGAAAGTTCAAGCAGAAAATTTCAATCATAAACCTACTAAGCATTTCATCTTTCCTAGGCAAGCTTGGGGCAGCTAAACTCTGCAAGCAAGGAAAAATAAACCTGAAACATGATTTGAAGTATAAACAGACTATGATTTGTGGAATTTGTAAGTCTTTTAACCTTTAGAGAAAGCCTGGTTAATGGCAAACTTCTTCTCTATGAAGAAGAAAAAGAAGAAAAGCTTTCTTTTCTTTTGAGACAGAGTCTTGCCTTATACCCCAAACTGGCCTTGAACTCAAGATCCTCTTACCTCAGCCTCTTGGGTGCTGGGGTCACAGGCTTGTATCACAATCCACATGATTTCATTAAGACCCTGCTAAGCAGTACATGCTCTCAGTCTGTGAGAATTTTCTCACTGACCAGTTCTTCATAGAGATGCTTTTCCTATTTTTAGGTAGTATAAGAATTATTATATAATAGTATCAGTTTGAATCAAAATTTCCCCTTTCTTCTCATAAATTGTGACTCTTTCCCCCCTACTTTAAACAAAGAAAGGTTATCAGAAGAACAAATTCTACATTTAATTTTTTTTCAGATAATGTGAGTTCATCAGAATATACTTACATAATGTTCATTATCATGTGGTACTTTGCTTATTAGGATAAAAGCTATTCATCTTGTATTACAATTATAGTATGATTACTATGAATGCTTTGAAAGGTCTGTAATACTATAGTTACTGAAACTCATAGTACTTGAGTATTCATTTTCATGACTGTGAAATTGAATGCAATTATTTATAAATGATTATATTCTTTCAAATATCTTCTCCCAGCCAAGACAATATTAAAGTCATCATATCATCAACAATGATGGCATACAAGAAGCTCTAAGACCACGAACATGACTGAGTGCCTTTTATGTCTATAAATCTGAAACTACTTAGAAGGCTCTGAAATTTATGAGTACTTTAGGTATTATAATTTTTTTTATCAAGTGTGGCCTTTAAAACTAAAGTTTTTATTCATGTTATGTGAAATTTTTATATAGCTTATCTTGATTGAAACCAACTTATCACATGAAGCCTGATTGCCAGAGACCAGGTCCTTTAATAATCCCATGTGCTACAAGCAATCACTGTGAGCATAGTCTAAGACCAACTTCACCAGTAATCATCAACTAAATGCCTTCATATGGGGCGGGGTATAAAAGGCACAACAATCTAGCATGCTATTTTCCCATATAACCTCAATGATCATTTTTAGAAAGTCTTTCCAAATCAGTTTCCTCTTGGATAACAATGTTGAATGTCTGCTTCTCCTCGGGGGAAATAAGGGAAATGAAACTAACTTGAGACATGTAAAATTGTTCTTTATTTAAGAAATGGAAAGTTTCTCCTATAGTTTTGCTTCATGCATCCTTGTCTACTCTATGAGGTCTTATACACCGTATGCCATATTATATACTCTCTTGGAAGATAGAACATTTCCCTAGATAATGTTTGCATTTAATGCCTATTGCTCACCAGGTGTGGAGAACTAGCCTAAGAAGACTTAGTGTTCTAGCAATACAGAGTATATTAGATTGTCTACAATCAAAGGTCAAGGATACACATGTCTTCAACCAGAGGGAAAGAATCTTCCATACATCTAAGAGTTGCAGAGGAAGGGTCTGAGAATTCAAGATTTTTGAGTTCTTTAATCCAGTTTCTCCTACCTCAAGCCCATGAACTCTAATCCTTACCAATCATTAAGCTTCTCTTGGATCTTATATAAACATTTTAGGAATAATTAATATACCTTGGGCTTCTATGGGCCTTATCAAATGCATCTATTACTTGAAATTAGAGCTATCTAAGTTCTATATCATTAATAGTTTTCATGATTTCAGCTTCCTCCAGAGTTCTCAAAAGCCTGAAAAGTTGTACTTTTCTTACATTGCTGTACTTGCTGTTAAGTACAAGTGAAAGATTTCTCAGTGGCATTGCTACCTAGTAAGGGGCTTTTCCTTCACCATTGTAATGGGTTACCTCCATTTCCAGCCCGCTGGTGGTTCGAATCTAAATTCTTAGGGTTGTCCCTGGTATCAGTGGTCATAAGTTCAGCTTCCTGTGTAAGGAAGTGAGTTTGAAGTTTTCAATACAAGAGGTATTTGTAAGAGTGTTCTTAGGAACAACATTGGTAATGAAACAAGGAAAGCAAGTGAGACAAAACTAAACAATTAGTGTTAACATAGAGATGAGCTTTTCACAGTTAGAGCCCGAGAACTGGGATAGACAGAGTCTGTTCTTTTTACTCCTTTTCTTCTCCCTGTCCTCTTCTTTCTTTTCTCTACTTTTTGTAGATTTTAAGGTCTAAGATTCAGATGTTTCCCTGGCACTAAATGTCTGATTATCCACATTAAATAATGTCTCTGGGTCTATATTTTATTGCTACTGATTGTAAACAAGTGACAATATCTTTCATAGGATGATTATCAGAAATTGGTCAGATAATATCTCTACCCTTCCTCATTTTACTCCTATTTCTTAATTTTGGGTGCTATTTTCAACTCTTCAGTAATTCCCAGGCTTTTTTGTTTCACTTGATTTCAGATAGAAGTTGGAGAAGGGACATTTTTCTGTCACTTTTGAAAAGCGCATTGCCTTTGCGGCAATCAAGTCCTGTATCTTCTATTAGCAGTACCAACAATTTAAATAAATCTCTCTGAAGAACACTGGTGAATAGCTGAAGCTGTGGAGCGCTTGATTATAGGAACGCTTATATCATCTAGTGGGGAGACAAGAGAAGTGTGCACTTAACTTTTAAGGGAACAACCAGAACTCTAACTATTGCACACCAAATGTAGGGAAAATTACAGTATAGAGTGACTACTGGGTTTATGCCCAGCAAATATTACTTACATATTATTTCTGAAACTCTCTCTATGGTGATTTTATATGGTAATGTTCAATGAAGCTGCCTTACAATCACTTTCTTCCCTTCCAGTACCTCCACAATAGCCAGCGTTTAACCCCAGTAAAGCCAATTAAGTACTTTTTCTCCCAATGTGATCTGTTGAGGGGCAGTCCATAACAAGACCAATCAGAGCTTTCTCTGAATTTTATGGTGCTAAAAGAGAAAATACCTCTTGTTCTTTGGCTCACAAAGCAATAAAAATGTGGATGAGGTTGTTGATTTCTTTCCATTACAGATGAAGCCTTCCTCAGAAGGAAACCTACACAAAGCAGGGTGTCTGATCTGAGACAGAACACAGATCCTGAAAGCCATGCTCAAAATCCAACTGGGTCTAAATCCACCTCAATTTTCAACCCTTCCAATATCACAAGCTAATACTTCTTCTTTAAAAAGAATTTTTGTTAGGTTTATGTTATTTTCATCAAAATTATAACTATGAAACATATACAAAAACCATTGTTTGGACACTTTAAAGTGCTGATTGCTGGGAGTTTAATTTAGGACCACAAATGTTCCCTGTTGTAGCCTCAGTGCCTAGAATTACATCTATTACAGCACAGGTATTAACAAGCATTAGTGGAATTTTGTAAGCTTAAGAATCATCCTCAATTGTGTAATGTAGTAGCATTAAAGGAGAATAAAAGTGTGTGTGTGTGTGTGTGTGTGTGTGTGTATGGGTGCACATACGCACCCATACCCTAGTGTTGTATGTTTTTTTAGGGGAGAACTACAATGAGGCATCAATATTGTTCATCTTTAAAAGTTTCTATTTTCTGTTTCCTGATACAATTTCAATTTTTTAACTTTGAGGAAAGGAAAATATTTGAACATGACTATTTTGGGGCTTACTTTCTCCATCAACATTTTTGAAATAAATAATATCTGAAATCTTCAGTTTCCACACTTTATTGTTGTTTCAAATATTTTCCCAAAATTATGTAACAAATTTAGTTAAAATAATTTTTATTCTTTAATAAAACTCTAGAAATGTTGAGCTTCTTGAAACGTGGAAGTCATTAAGTGCACATGCCACCAGGGCACAGGTAAGAAGCATTGGCTATCATTTCTAGAAGCAATATTAAGGTCCTTAAGGAAGCGATGAAAATAAAAGCAACAGTAGAATAGCTTAATGTGGAGAAAGGTTAATTTTTCTGTTAAGTTTATTGTTATATAGCTGTAGGGTAAATATTTTGCTTACTCAAAGAAATTTTTAGTCAATTTATAGAATTGCATAGCATTGATTAGAAACATAATTACCTCAGAAGCAACTAATTTTCCCTTTTTCATATTGTTTGAGAATTTAATGCCTCATAAAATATACTTTGATACAATCTACCCCTACTCTCTCCCTCCAATTCCTTCTCTATCCCCACACTTCCTTTTACCTCCCAATACCATGTATTCTCTTATGTTTTAAACTCACTGAGTCAACTTACTGCTACCTGTATGTATATGGGTATAGGCCATCTGCTCATGCATGGGTGGCCTCTGAAGGGTCTCATCCCTGAACAAAACCATTATTCTCTCCCCTAGCAGCCATCAGTTTCCAATAAGTCCTTGTTAGTAGTGGGACTTCTATGTACGAGGCCCCTCCCTCATAAATGTTGGGATTTTGGCTGGACTGATTTTGTGCAGGTCTTGTGAAAGCAGTTAAAATCCTGGTGAGTTCATGTGTGTAACTGTGCTGTTGTGCCTGGCAAACACTGCTTTGCTTCAAAAGCCCACTAGCTTTGGCTCTTATATTAATTCTGTCTTCTTCCAAGATGATCCTCGGCCTTGGGAGGATGAGGTATGATACAGTGGTCCCTTTTAGAGCTCTGCATTCCATGGTCTCATTCTTTGCATATCAACCAGTTGTGATTCTCTGAGTTAATCACCATGTACTATAAAGGAAAGTCTTCACACGAGGATTGGGAGACACATTAATCTATGGGTGTAAATAGAAAAACTTAAGGATACTTTATGACTATGTCTACTTAACAGAACAGTAGTAATTGCTCCTCTAGGGCCCATAACTTAGGCACATGCTTTGTTTTTAGTTTTTGTTTGGTCCTAGTTAATGGTAGCAGACATGTGTTCCATCTTCCAGAATGAAATCTGAGTATAATCAAAAAGTGGCTGGCTACTTCTATAACCTCCATGTAACTATTGCACAAGTAGCCAAGTCTTGTCAAGTCAGTTGTTATTGTAGCTCCCAGGATCCATAGCTGAGTAAGATTCTTAAATGCTCTTCTCCCTTAGTAACATGGATAGCACCCTCTGGAACTATGAAAGCTATCCAATAGGAGAGAAACTTCCTGGTTAGTATCAACTTCATTTCTCCTTATCCTATAACTCTAATATATGGTGTTTTCATCAATTGGGTCTTACCATCAAGTTCTGCATGGGTATCCAACAGCAATAGAATAGTCTGTGATATTGGAGGGAGCTATGGGACCCCACTGACTAACAACTCAAGTACAGATAACCCAAGCCTTGTACTGAGAATTTTGTTGGATAGCATGTGTCTGGGGGAAGGATGCTGCCTCATAAAGTAACTTCTTTTATAATTATATACATTTTAGGAAGTATCTACAGTAGTGGGTTTTCATGTGACATTTTTAAAGATCTTTAGTTTTAGTTATTTCTTCCCATGCTCCCTGCTCTACCCTCTGCTCCCACACCCACCCTTTCCTTTTTCCTGTACAATTATTCCCCTTTCTCACTTTTGCGCCCAAATACTTTTAAATACTAAAAAACATTACAAATACTTGAACATGAATCCCACTTTAAAACTATTGCACACACTTATTCTGAAACAACTTTTCTTTCAAATAATTAACTTCTTAGGAAGAGAAGGGGCTGCCTTTCTGCTCATCCTGAACACTTTTGAGGGAACCTACTTGCTGTGTTCAGAACTTCAGTGTTGAAAGTTGGTGGAGGAGTTGCAAACCACACATCCATTATTCCTTGCACCACCAGTGGGATCAACATCTTGTTGATTCTTTTTGGTCTTTTCCTTTTCTCCTTTTTATTTGGTCTCACAAGAGGGTTTTCATTTTTAAATAACATCATATAGTTAATGGAAGAGTACATTAAACTTGTAGATCCATCTAATATCTTCTTGTTAATTAATTCTTTGACACCAGTATTTTCAGAATTTCTTAAGTAGAAACTCTGAGAGCTGTATGAGTGCTACGGCAACCTACACTGAGATGGTATTAGCCAAATTGTTTAGTAATCATTCAAAGCTTAGTTCTCTGTCATTCATAGAATTTGAGCTTACATTGTATTTTAATGAAAACTAAATCAGTTGCAATACTTTGATAATGAATGAATTGGACCTTAATCTTATTCATACATATCAAATGTGCTTATATAATTTATTTATAGTTCGTAGTTGACGGGGTTCACTTAACAGAAGCCAAGAAAGAAATTTCCAACAAAGAAATAACATGGTTCTATTTTTTTAATGTAAGGAATAGTGACTGTAGATAACTGTAATGTATTCCTAAAAAAGCTAGCAGAAATAAAAGACTTTGGGGGCTGGGAAGATGTCTCAATGAGTAATATACCTTCCACAGAAATATGAGGACCTGCATTTTGACCTGTAGCAAGGATAAATTCAACCTGAGATGATTTCCGTGGTTCACAAATAGCTGATCATTTAGGAATATATGTCCTTTGTTAGCTGAAGATCTTCCCCCACATTGCTGATTAGTGTGTCCAACCTTAGCCTTCCATTCCTAACTGGAAGTTGAAGCCATGCTTGACAATGGCTCAATTGAAGTGCATCTCTTCAATGTGCAAGTCACTCACTGTTTTCCCTTCCTAATGGTGGACCTTTCTCTTTAATGGTTCTTCTGATGGCCAGGGCAAGCACCTGATTCATCAGTGGAATCCCTTCTTAGCTTTGAGCTCTAGTTCTGCCTTCAATGTCTATAATTACTCAAGTTGTATACCATTGAGTCATTGGTGATAATATCCTTATTTGAAATGACATCAGGGTCTAGGAATGCAGTTTAGAAGTTGCTAGACCTAGTAAAAGGACAAAAACCTGAATCATGACTAAGTCAGAAACATTGTCTTAGATTATCCAGGTAAATGTGGCATTAAAGAAATGTACAAGAAGAAATCAGCAGTTACTTCCACAAACTACATCCTATGTACTTTAAAGTGTAGTGTTGTGTTAATCATTTACTATAATTAATAAATGTTATAAAATGTTCATTACACAGTGTTAAAACTTTTTCATTTAAATTTTGATTTTGCTCAAAATGTCACTAGTTGTAAAGCTCTCATTTGGGTATTGCAAGCAAAGACTTTCAACATTTGCCTTTGTTACTCTCTTTCCTCGTTGGGAAATACAAGTTGAGTATGTTTGTTAAATAAAGGTCATATAGGGAGATGGCTGCTTTTGAAAAATGCCTGCTGCACAGGCCTGGGGATCTGAATTTAGATCCCCCAAACCACATAAAAAGCCAGGCAGAGATGTATCCCCTACACTGGAGTAAGCTAGAGACAGGGAAATCCCTGAAAATCATTGGCTGGTTAGCCTTGCCATACCCATGAGCTTTAGGTTCAGTGAGAGACTGTCTCAAAAATAAAGGTGGAGAGTGATGGAAGGGAGACATCAGCATGATCTTGTGATTTACACATGGACACATACATATTGGCATGACAGTTATATACATCTACACTAAAAAGTACATGTATCAAACATACATGTACATACAGACAGACAGAAGCACACACACACACACACACAAAGTTAGATCATCTCGATAAAGACTACCATGTGATTGTGAGAACAGGTGCATAAACCTGCTCAATGACCTGCCCAGTTCCCATGTTTTGAGAATAATAAACTGAGAATGGCTTTTTTAAAAAAAATAATTCTATGATCTAGGATGAAGTGACAACCCATTCCTGAGGCTAATATTGAAGGGATATAGTCTCTATGCCTTTCTGGTTGTGAACTTCCCCAACTGTTTATCATTTGGATATCACACAATGATCCAGGGATAGAGAGAGTGAGAGAGAGAGACTTCATGGTACATGATCTAACTTGCTCTCACATTCCAAAAAGCAAATATGTCAAAGGACTTTTATTGCAGTTATCTTTTTAATGTCAGAGATCATGATTAAGGTCACTTTGCATGCTTCTATAGGCTTAAGAAGAAATTGATATTTAAGCACACTATGTGTGTATGTGTATGTCTGCAGAGTGGACGGGATGGACATATGAGTGTTTGTGTCTGAAAAGACTGAAAAAGGGCATCAGGTTCCCTAGTGTTGGTTTACAGGCGTTTGGGAGCTGAACTCAGAACCTCTGCAGGAGCAGCAAATGCTCTTAACCTATCTTTTCAGCCCAGACAGTGAGATTCTGATGGAGACAGTTATGTTGCAGAGATAGTTGTAGATACTAGAACATTAACTTGCTAACTGTTGCTTCCAAGAACTACTGGAAATAAAGGGTGCCTGGCTGGTCCACTGCTTCAGGTAGGATTTGTAATGTTAGTGACACCATAATGTGATCTACAGCCTGAGTAGCTCAAGATATCAGTCCTGTCAGACAGATGAGATCATGCTCAGACAGACTGATTCTCAGTGTCTAATCACAAAGGAAGAAACAGACAGAGGATAAACACAATAGGAATTTATATATTCTTAATGTCAGCGATATCTGTCAAGTTAACCAGCACCTGCCATATCTCTAGATTCTTCCTCCTGATGGTAAAACATCCCTGGGCATCCAAATCACTTTCTCAGGAGGCTGATCAGTGTGCACTCGACCAAAAAAAAGGGAGTCATGACCTTCCTTCATAGCTCTGTGACATAGTTCTGAAATGTCCCTGATTTGGGCCTTTAATTCAAAGTGGAATTATTATAACCACAGAAGCCCATATCTACATATGACTGGCTAATTGGAGAGTTTCATATCATTTGCATTTCTATTTTATTGCCCTATCAAAGCAAATTGTGTACAGTTGGTAACATTGGCCTTCAGGCTATGAAAACAAGGAAAATCTATTGTTGATTTATTTGGTGTCGAGTGTGCATATTTTAAATTTTAATAAAAATGCCACATTTCTAATATTTTTAAATTCTTCATAACTAGGGTCAGGATATTACTATTTTGTTCTTTCTAATATGTTAGGGTTTGGCCATTTGCCACCTAACCTATTCGGTCTTCCCCAATGTCAGCTTCAGTGGAACTATATTGTGTACTCTTATCCATTTATCCAAATTCTGCCCTTACAACAAAATGTAAGATATATATTGCATTAAGATTAAGATTAGGGATGAGATGCAGGGCTTCATGAAAACTAGACTACCATCTTACCCATGAATTCTACTTCAGCCATAAAAAGATATAAATTTTCATTAGATAAAAGCATTGTCCACATTTGTCTATGTCATTTTGTAAACTTCAGAACATTATTAATATCAGAAATAACTAAAAATATAAATTATTATCCTTTAGTAGGCATAGCCTTCTTAAGTCAATCACTGTTTTGATGAGGTCACAAATGGGAAACAGAGTTAAAAATTCAGATGAATCTCAGCATGGTGGTGCACACCAGTAATCTTGGCACTTAAGAGACAGAGACAGGAGGATTGCCACAAGTTTAATGTCATACTGATCTACATAATGAGCCAGAGTAGCCAGGGCTGTATATTGAGACCTTGCCTAAGAAAACAAACTAACAATAACAATAGCAATAGAAAATTCAAACCAGCATTTTAAAAGAGGATTTGGAATTAATATGTTACAGGGAAAAATCTGACATGATGGGAAGTTAGGAGTCACATGAAAACATTTGATTTAAAAAGCATTTTTGCATTATCATTTTGTTTTTACTCTCACCTCGTTTTGAATTATCATTAGTTTTACATTGGTCTATTGCCACCAGGAAATCCTTACCAGGGAGATCTTTGACAGTGCCAAGATTCTGGGGTAAGTTACTCTCCTGATATCTGTCACGGTGTGTAAATAGGAATACAACAAAGAAGTTGACCAGCATCAAAACACTGAGCCATAAGAAGAGCACTTAAAGACCAAGGTTTAGGTGTTAATATGGGGGGCATTGTTTTTCAGACCCCAGATTGCATAAGATGGGAGCTTAAGTTAATTACCGAAAAAACCAAAGAGCTGATTGTGACCCATTGGAACTTGTGCAGCAATAGCCGCTTTCCTCCTCAGGAGAACACGGAGTTCATTTTGCACATGAGCAGAGGAAATCACAGAGATGTTAAGTGGCTTACCTAAAGCTCTTCTAGTCTGTCCTGTGCCCCTCCTGATGCTCATCCAATGTGGAAGTCAGTGACAGTGTTTTTTTAATTAATTATTAGAGGGCCCACATGTTTCTCAGGATTAAAACTACTTGACTTAACATGTTACCTGAATTTAAAAAAAAAAACAAACAACACTTGGAAAATGAAGAAAAATATAATGTAATTTTATTTATAATTTTATGTGTGTAATTTTATTTATACCTAAATATTTTGGGTGTCATATTTCATTTTCTTATCCTTTAAAAATATCTTTTATGTTTTTCTGTATTTAGATGAATGAGTCATTTTATATTATATATAACTTCTAAAATATAAGACATATGATATGTATTATAATATATACAATATATAGCATTATATATAAAAATACATATAAAATATAAAACTTGTATAAAAAAACTGCTTAGAAGTTATTCATTGAGTTGGAGGTCTACGAGTATGGGAGTTTCTTAATTTAAATTAAGTCACTCTCCAAAGAGGTGCTACCAGTTTCTACTTTAGAAAAAGTTAAAATATACACATACACATGCCCACACAGAGATAAAAACACCTTTACAGAGCCACATACAGGCAAACAGACACACACAGAGAAGTACAAATACACACACAAGTGTACACATACACACACACAAGTATACACACACAGATACACACAGACACATACAAACAGAGAGACACAAACACATAGACACACCCACAAATAAACACACACAAGTACACTCAGACAGACAGACAGACACACACACATAGAAACACACACATATAAATACACAGAGACACACACACAAAGATACACACATGCATGCACACACACACACAAGTTAAAGAACTACATGCATTAAAAACAGGCATATAAATCATAATCAAATTTTATTTTAATAGCTCTTTGAAATCACACCACAGTTAGCAATCTTTAAGTTTGTGGTTTATGATTCAGTTAGTGACAACCTTGCTCCAGTATCTAATTTTTAATCCATTCCAGGCTGTGCTGTCCTTGGAGAGCGAAGCTGTGTTGAGGTTTGTTTTCTCCTGTTACTTTTGTCTAGTGAGATGAAGTGGTCTGATTTTTTTTTTAATAAATGAGCTATCCCTTAGGATTCCTATAAGAAAATGCAAGAAAAACATTTAAATTCTTTGTGCTACACCAAACAAAACATAAATTGCTTTATTTATGGCCTCGTTTAGTTTTGAAAACATTTTGAAATACAGGATCCTTGAGGGAAGAACCAAGGTATAATGAGCATTTGCAGTTCAGAGTGAGGTTTATCTTTGGATGAGGTTAAGGACAGTTGGAGGACAGGCTCATGGGGCCAGTCTTTCAGTTTGATTTCCACCTTCCACAATTGCAAGGTGTTCCTTGATTGAAACTGAGGGTTTGCTCAGGAAAAGACAGATGCCTGATAATTATTTCTGACCCTGGCAGTAGGGATTCTACTGTCCTGAACACTGATAGAGTTGATGTGCATGACTAAGAAACGTGAGGCTGTTCTGTAATATACTGATCTTTAGAAAAAAAAAATGAAAGCATAGAGATTAGACTTCCTTTCTTACTCCATCCCTTTGTCTCAGCCACCACCACCTGAAGGCACTCTGTACCTGGAATCCTGCTGGCCATGCCAGCCTGGAAATCTGATGCCAATACACACAGGCACACTTTACCCGGCAACCCACTCTCCGTGCTGACCTGAGAAGCAGGCTATTGCAATGGCTGTTGATTTCTCTCTAGAAATAGATGGTAAGGTCCTATTTCTGAATATGACACCTACACAATATATTTAATATAGAGATGTCAAACTGATGCCTGCCTAGGGCCTTCATCCCTAATGACTAGGGTTCACGGGCCTAGAAGATATTCTGCAGGCCACTAAGGGAGAAAGATAAACAGCTAACCAGTTCCAAACCCTTCAGTCTACAATGGTAACATGGCTGGAAGTTGTGCCAGTGCAAGAGTGGCACAAATATTATGGAATAACCAACCAGTGGAGTCAAGGCCCACTTCATGGGGTGGAAGCCATCCTTGATACTGCTCAAGTGGCCAAGAACCTGAGACTAAACAGGTCAGGAACCAAGGAGAAACCCAAACACTACTGTTCTGCCAAAGCAGTGGTTATCAATCTGTGGGTCATGACCCCTTAACCCCTTTGTGGGTCTAATGACCTTTTCACTGGGGCTGGCTAAGACCATTGGAAAAATACAGGTTCTACATTATGATTTATAATAGTAGCAAAATTACAGTAATTAAGTAGTAATGAAAATAATTTTCTGGTTGGGAGTCACCATGTGAGGAACTGTGTTAAAGGGCAGCAGGATTAGGAAAGTTGAGAACCACTGTGCTATAGAAATGTTGTAGTCAAATGTCTCCTAATGACATTTTACTGGACTCCTATCTCAGCCATCATCAGAGCAGCTTCCTTCTGCAATAGATGGGAAGAAATACAGAGACTCACAACTGGAGAATGTACAGAGTGAAAGATCCTGCAACACTTAGTCCTCATCAGCATTTCTTTACTAAACCCTTCCCTCGGGACTCGGGGAACCATGAGGAAGAGGAAGCAGAAAGACTGTAAGTGCCAGAAGGGATGGAGGACTCCAAAGAAATAAGACCTTCTAAATGCATCAGAATGGACACACATTTGGACCTTTGGAGATTGTGGCAGTAGGCATAGAACCTAAGGGTCTGTCCATACTACCCAGAGTCTAAATCAGATGGGGCCCCAGCACTGAGAAGGGAAATGGACACATGCCCCCATTCCTAACACAAAAGCTATCTTCAATTTATAACTGCTTCCAAAGGAAAACTTAGCTTTTCTTCAACAGAGTCTCACTGAATATACAAGCCATGGGGAAGACTCCATGCCCAGCAGTAGATTGTCAACAGTAAACTAACTCAATTGCATTTGTGGAGTTTCTTTATTTCAAGATGCTTTTTTTTAAGCATTTCTTTCTGTTCTGTCTTTCTTTCAGTCTTTTTTCTTTCCTTCTCCTCCTCCTGCTCCTCTTCTTCCTCCTCCTCCTGCTTCTCCTCCTCTTATTTCTTCTTCTTACCATATTGGTCTTCTGCATATGTATTATGGTTTCTGGTTTTGTGTTTTTATGGGATTTCTGTGTGTTGACTGTGTGTTTCTGTTGTGTGTCTCTATGTGTTTCTTATGCCTTTTCTTTGGCTCTGTTTCTTTTGTTTGTTTATTTTGTCTTATTTAACTTTGTTTGTTCTATTTAAGATTATTATTATTGCTATTATTAGTAGTAGCAGTAGTAGTAGTAGGTAGATAGTGGTTTGTTTTCTAAATAGTGAGAGAATGAAAGGATGTGAATTTGAATGGAAAGGGTGATGGGAGTATCTGGGAGGATTCAGGGAAGAAAAATCTCAATCAGAATATATTGTATGAGAAAATACATTTTCTATAAAAAATTAAAAGCAAATATATCTAAAACACACACACACACACACACACACACACACACACACACACACACACACACACCAAAAAAAAAACCTTAGAGCATAAAACTTCTGTAGGCTATAAGGCAGATGAAAACAATACAGAAACTTATATATATTCTTTCCCAAACAACATCTGTTTTCATTCTCAGATATTCAAAGGAACCATTTTAGGGTTCTGCACACAGTTTGCAAAGGGTTCATATCCCAGTAGGTGGACCACTCATCTAGAGTTTGGTCTTGGTGTATTTATTGATCATTGCTTTGGATAGCCATGTTTCCTTTCACCTTCAGTTCTGTGTTGAATTCTTCAAAGGTGGGTTCCAATGATATAAACACTATCGAGTAATAAACTATTTAAATTATACATAATATCTTTGCTTTTTTGCTATTTTAAATATTGCTACTGATAATACCAATAACAGGAAGGCAGCATTATCCATTTTTAATAGTAAATTAAGTGGAGATGGGGCTGCTAAGATTTTGCTTTAAAAACATTTACAGCAAATAGTAGACATGAGATTGCAGTGTGTCGGTACATGTTGTAAATTCTGACCTCTTTACTACTATAGTAATAAAAATATGAAACTATTACATAAGTGATTTCAGGAGCTCACAGAATACAAACCTAGAAATTCTTTAAATAAAAATGCACGATAAGCCTGGAACTCAAGAGAGTTAGCACATTACTTGAACATGTTAGTTCAACAGGTTTTCTCAGTGGAAGGATTCCCATTTAAAATCATTAGCAACCATCCAGATCTGAAATGCCCAGTTATAATTGAAATCCTTTTCTTGAATCTTCCTGAAGTCACTTGGAATTAATCCCTTTCCTGCACCCTCCATCTCCTCCTTCTATCTACTCTGCCTCTTCCTATTTTTCTATTATTACCTCTACTATATTTTAACATTATGACTATTAAAGGGTACATTGCAAAAACATCAACTAACATTAAGGGGAATCTGATACACAGCAATTTTCTCCAGAATGGAGCTTAGAGGCTCATGGGACTCAGGAAGTAAACAAAGTAACCATTTCTGCAAGAGCTGTAATTGACAAGATTCCAGGGACCCTTTCCCAAGGTGGTAAAAATAGTGAGGGAGGAGCCCCTGAGATGAGATGCCTTGAAGTCTCTGTAAGTAGCTCAGGTTTAGTGAGTCAGCATTCACCGTGGCTGTGTTTTTCAGTGATGTGGCAGTCACCTCCACCAATGCATTCATTTACACAGTTGGATTTTAGTATAATCTTTACTTTGGTTTGCCCTAGGTTCCCTGTCTAGGGTCCATAAATGTGCTGTGTTTCCCCCAGGGAAAGCCTCTCACAGCAATGTACACCTGCATTAACAAGGTCCTTGCCTTTATTCTACTTTCATTTGATAAAGATTCCCTCAGATCTCTAAGAAATGTAATAAAATTATGTTAAAATGCTTGAGTGTTTGTAAGAAAGGTAAGGTTAGAATTCTGCTGGTGTTCAGGCCACAATACCTGCACCAACCTTCCCCTCTCACACATACACACTGGCATTCAGACATTGTCTGTGAGCCCCTAGTGAAGGGACTTCCATGTGACAGGATCTCCCACCTGAGGAAGCGAGTTTACATCAAAGGAGGTATTGGAGCCACATGTCCTGCTCTATTCCAGCTTCCTACATCTTGCCTGGGAGTCAGAGAGCCTGGCTACAGGGTTATGCCTTAAAACTGCCCCTATCTTCATAAAGGAATAAGAAGAGACACCCACTTACACCGCATGGGCTCTGATCTCTCTCTTCAGATATCCTGCCATGATGTCTGCGTGTCTTATGCTTGTGTTTGAACCCTCCTCAGAGTACCCACCATGCTATTTGTCTGTCTTTCTGTCTATGGTGTTAATAACTCTTCTCATAAACTCCTTACCACCATCTATTTCAACATCCCTCTTGAACCTCGCTGAGACCTTTCACTTCTGAATGAAGAATTGGCCTAAATGAAAATAATTTAAATTTAAGTTTCATTTAAAATGAAGGTGAGTAAACTTACGTAAGAAGAATTGAAGTGTTAAGGTCTTGTGCGATGTTTACAGTGTCAAAACTGAAACAACACCAGAAAGTTCTGAAAAGCAATGACACATTCTCTCAAGACACTTATGTGACAATACATGGGTGTACTTCCTACTATTTTATTATAAAAGTCACAAAAGAATAGAAAACTAGAAAGCAATCCACAGAGATATCACATACACATCACTCAGATTCTATAATCAATGTTTCCCTTCTATTCCTCTCCAACAGGATTTCTACTGCTGTGAAGAGAAACTATGACTAGAGCAACACTTATAAAGGAAAATATTTAATTGGGACTATCTTACAGTTCAGAGGTTTAGTCTATTATCCTCATGGAGGGAAATATGGTAGCATGCAGGCAGACGTGGTGCTGGAGAGGTAGTTGAGAGTTCTACATCTGGATCTGCTGGCATCAGGAAGTGACATTGAGCCACTGAGTCTGGGCTTGAGCATTTGAGACCTCAAGTCCCACACTAGTAATACATCTCCTTTAACAAAACCACACTATTCCAACAAGGCCACACCTCCTAATAATGCCACTCCCTATGGACCAAGCAATCAACACGAGTCTATGGGGGCTGTGCCTATTCAAACTACCACAGGAACCAAATAGAGTTTATATTAAGAATATAATATTGGGTTCAATTTTTGAAATTCTAGCAATGTAATTCATCACACTAGCAAATTAAAAGAAAACACCATATGATCATTTTAATAAATGCAGAAAGGGATTATACAAGACCTAGGAGTTCATGTTTTACAAAAAGCAATCTCAGTAATGAGGAACACAAAGGAGGCTTATAAATCTGTACAAAAACAGGTATGGAAAATGTATACCTCAATCATATTTGTGGTAGCATATTAAATGCTCTTTCTAAGCTATAGAATGGATCTGGTACATCTGGAATATCCCCCAAAGCCATAGATACTGTGGTCTAAATCTGATATGTCCCCAAGATAGAGTGTGGTGTTATTGAAAGGTTGTAGAAACTTTAAGAGATGGAAACTGATGGGATATTTTGGGTCATCTGGACTATGCCTTTGGTGGGTATGTAGGACTGTTATGTCTAGTGATTTTTTTCTCTTTTTCTTTGCTCTTTGGCTGCTCTGAAGTGAGAAACTTTTGTCACATGCTCCCCATGATAGATCATCTCTTTCTCCATAAGCCACAAAGCAGCAAGTCCATGTAGTTTAAGCATGGGATGAAGCCTCTAAGATTCTGAGACAAAACAAATCTTCCCTCATTTAAAGTTTATTATCTTGGGTATTCTTTACTTATTATCATCATTATTACTATCATTATTGTAATACAAACCTAACTAATACAGCTTCTACTATACATTAATAATTTTATGTTATTGTGTATAAAGGTATCATGATAGCCTAAATATTTCCTGGGATTTTTTAGTTATTGTTATTCTCAAAATTACTTATAAGTAAATCAAGAGAAAATTTGTGAACTGACAAAAAAAAATCAAAGTTCATATTGGTTCTAAACTTAATAGTTCAGGGAATCTGCCCCGGAGAGCGTGGTAATTGTCATTGTCTACTTGACTGGATTTACAGTCATCTAGCAGAATGAAACACATCAGATATGTTCACTAGAGTGATTCCAGAGAATATTTATCGAAGGGGAAAGACCTATCTCCTACATGTGGGGAACACTATCAGGTGGGATAAGGTAAAGATGGAATAAAAAGAAGGGACGAAGTTCAGCCAACTGTCACCATTCCCGTTTTCATTGTTCCCAGGTCCACCATCTTGTCAACTGCTCTGCTCTACCATAGTCTCCTGCCACAAGGGAGGGATGACCCTGGAGGCATGAGTTGAAATGAGTCCTTCCTTCCTTAAATGGTTATTCTCTCAATTATTTTGGTTACATTGTTGGAAACTAAATAATTCAGGGAGGTAGGGTCTTTGGTAAAGGTCATTTGTGAAGGTCACTTTCTAACCCCTCAGGATGAATAGAAGAAATAATTTGACAGTAGCAAACAAAAATATCTGTATGTATATAGAAACTTAAATAAAACAGTTTCCATGATGCTATTATTGGAAAAGCATTCATTTTAAGCATATACAGTATTGTACAACTTAGCAGCGTGGCTAATATACAAGTTTTATAAGTTTAAAAGAATAAGCCCCCTATAGACCTCATCGACTGTTAAAACATATTTAATTATAAATGAAAATCAAGTAGTTTAAAAGAACAAACATTTAAGAATTAAACAAATCTAAAGATGTCATTAATCAAAGCATAATTTATATTAAAATTAGAAATACAGAATAATGACAACACTATATTTTACAAGTATCAAGCAATTATTACATGAGAAAATTTGGAACTTCAAATAAATTTCTGATAAATAAATAAGTATTGAGTGGTAATGAATTACACTTAAATTTAGAAAAAAACTAAGAGTTCTATTAACTTGAAACATTAAAAAAAGAACTTTAAATGTACACCACAAGTAATATAAATTGAGCCTTACAAAGCCAAAACTTGATTGGCTAAAATGACTAAAATGTTTGACAAACCTCTGAAAAGGCTATTCAAAACTTTTTCAAAGAGTAAATAAATTATATTAGAAATGAAAAGAACTGGTAAGTATAGATTTTTTAAAAATCAAGTTAAATGTGTGCCAGTAACACTGACCGATGTTATATATATTATTCTGAAACCAACATAAGGAAAAAGAAAGAGGAGGTTCAAATTTTCTATAATAATTAAGAAACAAAATTAGCAATTAAAATCTGCAATCTCGTCACATCCATCACTAATACAATCATGAAACCCTGTAACCAATTTCCTGAGTATGACTGTATCACACAGCATACACCCGGTGCTTTCTTTGATATCCTTTGATAATTCTACTCCTAAATATGTACTCCCCCAAATTAAAACAAACCACAAAATGCATGCAAAGTGTTTATAGAGTTTTACTAATAATACGAAAAATTTTGAAGCAATATAAATATCCATCATCAGATGAAAAGATGTATGCCGACCACATAAAAAATTTTACTTAGCAATAAAAAAGAATGAATTTCAGAAAGCATCTTTATTGAATCCAAGGACACTAAGCTGAGTTTAAAGACATTTAACACAATAAAGCATGTTCTATAGGAATCCATTCATATGAATTTTCTTCTAATATTATTATTATTATTATTATTATTATTATTATTATTATTATTATTGAAAATAGATTCTTCTCTCATACAATACCATCCAGCCACAGTTTCTCCTCTCTCCATTCCTCCTAGCTACTCCCATGTCCCCTCTTCCCAGGATCCACTTGCCATCCATCTCCCTTTAGAAAAGAGCAGGTCTCCAAGAGACAACAACCAAATACAGCAAAACAAAATACAATGAAATGAGGCAAAAGCCCTCACATTGAAGCCGATCAAGGTGACTCTTTTACCTGCTTATGGGACTCTTTTTCTCATGAAGTTTCAAGACAGACAAAATGAATTTATGAATTAAGACATGAAGGTCACATTCGAAATATGGCAAATGCAACTGATACAGTACTCAAGAGGCGAGGCCAATTATTGTGAGGTCAAGCTTAATCTGTCTTACAGAGTAAGACCATGCAAAGAACAGAGCAGAAGATGTAGGTCATTGGTGCAGCACATGCTCAGCCGGTCTAGTTCTCAGCATCAAAAAATATCAATTCTCTCCTCTCAGCTTAATTCTTAAAGAAATTTTTAGTAGATTATAATTAAAAGTAACTTCTTTGAACTGATAGGAATTGTAGGAGTACCCTTTACATTTCACAGAAAAAATTAACAATGAATAGTTAGACGTATAATTTTAAAATAAGAGCTAAGACATGAAAGATTTTTGCCATTGATTTTTTTTTTTAAAAACAGTGTAGCCAAAGTCCCAACAATATAGAAAGCAAACAAGTAAAAAGTAAAGAATTAATATTAACATATGCCTGGTAATTCTAAAATACTCTATAGGTAATTTTTTAGAATTCAGCAAGAGTATAAAAATGAGAACATAAATGAATATGTAAAATGCAACTGTATATTTATAAAATAGCAATAAAATTTTAGATAATAATTTCTGAATGCAAGTTAGAAAACAACAAAAATATAACATATTTAGCAAGAAATCCAACAAAACATGTAATTTATTTATGAAAATACACTACTTTATTAAAATACTATTTAAATAATGATTATTGAAACATATTCATAGAAAATGAGATGAAATAAAATCAAGATTCAAAATTCACTCAAATGGGATTTGTGGTTTGCATGCAACTCCAATGAAAAACCAGCAGGATTTTTTTTTGTAAGAAGCCAGGAAAAAATTTTAAAAATAATAAAATTACTCTTTTTTAAAAAGAAGATTTTTTTTAAAAAGATGACCATAAAGAAGGCCCACATAGTCTTTTTGCTCCAGTGGAGTTTAAGCCTGATCATAAATCTATGGTGTTTACTGAATATACCCACTAAGCCTCAGAACACATTCATATTCATAGGCTTCCCAAATCACAAGAAAGTGGAGTCATAAAGAGATGGTAATGGATTGGCTATTCACTAAAGATACTGGTTTAGTTGTTTATCCATTAAGGAAAAATAGAAGTTGAAACTGTATTCTACACATACTATAAGCAAAATTAATTCAAGATAGATTGCACACAAGTATGTAAACGAGACTTTATTTTTAAAGGAGAAAAAGCTTATCTTTATAAGTTTGGTATAGGAAAAACATTTCTTATATCAGGCAAAAATAAGCATAAAGAAATTGATTTAATTGCATTCAAGTTAATAATTTGAACTAAAGATAAATCAGGTCATCAGCTCTTTGCTTAAAAAAAAACATGATGCTGTAAGTTCTCAACCCACTGAAAAGCATCCGTCAAGAGTTCCCTGAAGAGGTAGAAAAGATGGCATAATTACAAGCACCAGGGATGGGGGATCTTTCTCTAGAAATGGGGGAGCCAGACGACTTGATGATGTCATAAGCTAAAATGCAACTGATGCTGACAGTTAATTCTTGCAGTAGGTAAGAAAAAAGGCATGGAGTCACTTGCATAAATATCAGGACGAACCAGCAAGAGAGGAAGGAGTCAGGCTAGAGCTCTCTTCCCAGCAACTGACAGGAAACATCTGATAGTCCCTGCTTGAAGATTGTGGTTTTTGCTGAAATGAAGCATGCTAGTTGGATCTCCGACCCAGGCAATGGTGGACTGGCACTTTGTATATTAGTAGTTTGTACGGCAAGCCAATGAAAGTGGAGAAGATTGAAGATTTTCTTCAATCTTTAAACCAAATATAATTGTTTCTTAAATACTTTCATTTATTTGTTTGTTTTCTATTTTATTTTGTCTGTCTTCTTTATTTTTTCTGTGGGTTAACGTGAGCCACACCAATGTTGCTAATAGGATTGTAGAGATGAATAATGAGAATGCACAACATGCAGTTAACACATTATTGGGAAATAAAAAAATGATTATTATTAGTGCTGTTTATTATACTCAGGATACTTTCTCAGTTCTTATTTCTGTGTCAAGATTGTCTAAAACATACCATGAAACAGATTACTTTAATTTCAATTTGTTTTAAATTTCTATTATGCAATAGATGTAAATATATGTCTCCTAGTTAGCTTTAATTGTCAACCTGACACAGCTTAGAGTCATCTAGAGGAACACCTTGCTTGAGGAATTACCTGGATCAGATCTCCTGTGTGTGGAGAATTATCCTGATTATTAATTAATGCAAGAGAGCCAAGCCCGCTGTGGTTATCACAATCTCTTGGCAGATATTCCTAGGCTATATAATGAAGCTGACGGAATATGAGCCTAAGCATAAACTAGAGAGTGAATTAGTAAATAGTATTTCTGTAAGGGTCCTGACTCTAATTTTCTGCTTTGAGAACAGAAATCAGAGAAAAGGTGCTAAATCAACTTAAAAATAAAATCGATAGGACTTTAAAAACAATTGTAGGTCATTATTTCCTTTAGATATATTATGTAAATTGTAAGTTCAATTGATATTTTATAGAAAAATCCCATATATTCTAGGCATGTGGATTTATTATGCTACTTTATATTTTTATACCCACAGTCCATGCATTATTTTGTTAATAAAGTGTTACTGTGTTTAACATTTCTCATATATTCAGATAGACTAGCCTAGGAAACATATCCCTGGAGTGGAAAATCATTTCAATAGTACATCCTTATCAATGATGTATCTAGAGTGGCTACTGAAGTTACTATATACCACCACAATAATGTAAAAAAATTCCAGTCTGAATATGAACTCTAAACACACCAAGAATTAACTATCATATCAATAATATTTATAAAATAATCAGTCACATCTAACATGCAAGGTATTCTATGTTTTCTTCATGATTTATATCCTGGTTGAACTTACATAAAGCCATTAACTTGGGAGATTAAAAACATCATGGGTAGTGAACTATGAAATGTGATTCTTATGAAGGCAATAGCATCAGAAAACTTTATTGAACTGAAATTGCCTCTTCTTGGAAGTACACCATAAGATTTTCAAATGAATGAGCCATGTTGGTAATAAAGTACCAATTATCAACTCTGTCTTGAAAGATCTAGCTTAGCACACAAATGAAAACAAACAAGAGGAGGTTATTTGTCTGTTATTGCTGTTGTTATACTCTGAGTAGGTCTCTGGAACCATAGGCACATTATGTAGAAACTGGTCAAACATACTGTTTCCAAAGTCCTTCACCATCTAAACTCTTAATTTCTCACCATTTTATTTTTCTATCTATGTTAAAAATTTGATGTATATTCAGTTTCCTCACCAGCCTTTCTTTCTTGTGGGTTTTTTTTCCATTGAAAATGATGATGGAAAATTATTTACATGGCTTAATTCTGGGACAGGCCTAAACTTAAACATATCCAAGTATCTTATTTAATTCCCTCCAAAAATGGTAAAATATAATTTACTAATATCCTATTTTACAGATAAAGAAACTTGAGGTTAAAATACAATTATTATGTAATTTGACCAAGATCACATAGTTGGTGTGTGTGTAGATGGCACAAACGTAGTTTTTATTTATTTTTACTAATGTATTTTAATGACAATTTAATCTCATTTAACTACCCAATGTTCATTCTTCAATAGCTCAGGTCCATTGTGTGTCTCATATAACACTGTTTCTCTTTCCTTTCCAAGACTGCTTAAAACAGCTGGTGGCCATCTCATTATTTATTTGCATAGTCTTGAATATACTACTAAAATATAAGGGACTTTCATAAACATAGCAACAACATCATCACCAGAGTCAGGATTTTATAATCTTTTCTCAGGATCTCAGCACTATTTACATGCCCATGGTTGCCACCCAGAAAAGCTGTCCCCAAACTGGGAGTGAAAGTAGAATCTTTTTCAACACAATACTTGAGGCAGCTATTATCGAAAGTAATGGATTTGGCACCTGGGATGATTCCTGAGGCTGAATCTGGACTCAGCAAGAAAGAGTGCCATGATTGATTAGCCATGTCTGCCATTAGCTCAAAACTGGGGACAGATCCTGCCAGATACTTGCTGACAACAGCTTAGAAGTTTCCCTTGTCCACATGAACCTTCTTAAAGGACTGGCTGGTTGATACTCAGGTAAGAATACGTTTTATTTAAAACTGCTTTATGCCTTAAATCCTAGTTATAGTTAGCATGCAGGTATTTCTGATAAAAAGGCTAACTTTTATATTTCATTTACATTTTTTTATATTTCAGCAGCATAATTATAGGGAGTCTTCATGATTTATTATTATATTTTAAAATTCTTTAAAGCTACATAGTGGTTGAGACATTTGTAAACAATAGTTCTGTCAATGTTAACTTTTTGTTCTTAATTTCTAAATGTTCATCACTGGCATAAATATATTTCTTCTTGGAAAACAGCTGATTACATCAATTCATGTTTGCTCCAGTTTTAAAAACATTATTTATTCTTTGAGAATAAAACACACACACACACACACACACACACATATAAACATGTACATATCATATACATATATACAGCCCCAATTCTCCCTCTCCAACTTGTCCCTAGACCTCCCCAGCACACCCCCCTCCTCATTTCATGTTCTCTTTAACATACAAGTGTGTTCCGCTGATCCAATTTGTGCTGCCTGTATGTGTATGGGTGTGGGGCAGTTCACTGTAGCATGAGAAACCCATAAGTGGTCATAGCCCTCAAGTAAAAATGACTACCCTTTCTCTAGTGACCATCAGTTGCCAAAAGTTCCTCAACTAAGGCTGGCAAACATTAGCACCTCATCCCTCCATGCCATAATTTTGGTTGACTTAATCTTATATAAGTCTTGTGCAGATAAACCTTGGCTGCTAAAATTTCAGGAGAACAAGAGTCATGTCATTTTCTGAAGATAGCCTTACCCAGCACTCCTTCCTCCTCCAGCTCTTACGTTCTGTCCACTCTGTCTTGTGCAGTGTGTCCTGAGCAACACAATGAGAGGACTTGTTACAGATGGCTCACTTGAGGCTGAGCATGCACAGTCACTTATTCTTACCCATTTTTTTCAGTTATGAATCAACCATTACACACTGCACAAAGAAGCATCTCTAACCAAGAATGAAAGCGGCTCAGATCTATAGGTATAAACAAATATTCAGAAGGCGGTTTGACAACACACTCATTTATCAAAAGGGCAACAATAGACTGCTCCTGAAGCTTGTGACCTCCCCAGCCATAGGTGTTAGATGAAGTTCATAGTACCTGGCATGTATTCTCTTGAGTGGAACAGGCCTCAAATCCAATCAGAAAACAAGTGGTTACCTCATAACCGTCATGACACTGTTGCACCATTTTTACCTTGCATGTCAGTATTTTGGCATGCATGACACAGAACTGGGTGAGACTACTGATGAGATGACATTTGTCCCCTTGTAGTCTGCATAGCACATTGCAGAGAGAGTTGCCTGATCAGTTGTGGATTGATTCCATGTCCGGCAATGAAAGGATGTCGTATCTTCATCAGTAGACAATTGATAGTTATGGTTGGTCACCCAGAGCAATGACAATGGTATGTATTGTTTTGCAGACCTTCCTAATTGATAACTGGTAGAAAACTACCCTGTGTCTGGCACTGTGATTTTTGTTGAATAACCCATTCCTTTGGAGAGCGTCATTAACCACACATGCAGAGTTCTCAAGCTCCATATGTATAATAATATATATATACACACACAATATTAACCCACTCCCTTGCCCCTACTCCTAATCCAATCCTTGCTTAAATGCTAGCCCAAATATTACCTTCTTCTTTCTTATTACATCTTTTACTATCCCCTTCAATTATGTTTTCACTGGATTTCAAGGTAATAGGTTTCCATATATTTTTCCCCATACCTCCTTGCAATTTACTTAATATTTGTATGTGAATACACACTTGCCTAAACTAGATGGGAACCACCTCACTGCCAGTGCTGCACAGGGGTCTGAGTGTGTGGATTTTATTTCCCCATCGGTGAAGAAATGTGGCTGCAAAAGAAAAGCACTAGAAGAATAAGGAAAGCATCAATTTTGAGACAATGCATTCAACTGCAGGGTGAAGTCTGAAAAGACAGGGCAGTAAAGAAGGGAAAGATTTAGGGAGGAATTCCAGGCTATCAATTATTTGGGTTGGAATTTTCCTTTGTCTTGAAATGGCAGACATACCCCAGGGGTCATGTTCAATCACCCCAAGAACACTCCAGCTGGAGTTCATTGGCAAGATGACTAATAGACAATTAGGGCACAAAGGAGGCCATTTATTTTCTAAACATGTCTCTAATTTGCCAGTCAGTCGAAGCTTTGGAGCAATAAACTCACTGTTTAGTGGGTGTTTCTGGTAGCTGGGCTGAGGCATCTGAGGGTGTGCCCTCCATGATAATGCTTCAGACATCAAAAACAGAATATGGGGACAACTAGGTATTTTTATCAGACTTAATTTTAAATGTACTAGAACAAAAATAGCTTCTCAATTAATTCATTTGAATGCTGCTAAGACATTATCATAAATGCTTGTCACTCTTCGTAAGGTTTTGGTTGCCATTCCATTTTCTAAAAGCATATTCTCTTTTGCTTTGGTTGGGAATTTTTTAAATGTGCATTGAATGACATGAAACTATAATTTAAATATGTATATACACTAAATCAAAGTTCCATAAAAAAAAAAAAAAAGGATCATCACATTCATGAAAACACAAAAACCTGAAAAATTTCACTGGAATTTGAAGGAACCAGTCTTTTCAAAAGATATTATTGTCTGAATACAAGTCCAAGTCAACTGATTTTATTCATAGTCTGCCACTGGTATTTTAATTTTTGGCTTCAAAGTCACAGTCATGATGATAAACCATACCATGAGTCCTCTGAGCCGAGCAAAGGAATAGAAACCTATAAGTACACGGTGTTCATAATGGCTTCTGTCTGCACACAAGGGAGTATTGGGTTCGAGATCAATGCACTTACTTTTACCACATTTGCAAGTCATTTGCCACCATTGGGAAACATTTTACTAAAGATGATCAATATTTCCATGCAAGGTAAGAGACACCCAGGTTAATGCAGGAAAAGGAAATAATATTGAGATAGCAATGCTCTTAGGAGAAACCCAATGGCCATCTAAATGGATGTGAAGAAATGTATCAAAGCATTTTTTTAAGTCTGGGAAGATAACTGCCCAGTAGAGAATACTACTCAAAAATGTTTTACCAAAGAAGAAATTCTGAGCATGCTCTCCTAAGTGCCTGCATATATCAAGACACTCACTTTTCCTATGAGTAAGAGAATGAACACAATCGTCACTGTGAAGAATCTATCATGAAGATATAATTGCTTTGTCAAATAAAAGGAATGTTTTTTAGAACAGTTTAATGTCTTATGTGTATTTTAGTTGTGAAGACAGTCAAATTATCAAATCTCAGAAATACACTATTAATCTTTACATTTAGTATGTTTAATTCCTTTTTCTGAAAAAAATATGTAATTTACATCCTTTTTCATTCACCATTAAATTGAATTCAGTAGCATATAGGAAGAATGTCTATTCTTCTTGATTCATTAGCAAAAAGAGAGGAAAATGAGTTTCTCTGTCTTAAAATCCAGTCCTAGAACAATTATATTATATAATATAGCAAGACCACTATCCAAGTGCGACACATCAGTCCAGTGATTTCTGTAATTAACACATTTTATATTCATTCTATCACTACAAAATGTCTATAAACAACGATTTTTTAACATGAAAACATCCTTCTGCATAAAAATGACAGGAATGTCTTTGAATTTTAAAACAAGAAACAATTTTAAATCAAATCAAGAAAAATAAATAGATGAAGTTACAAGTGGGTTTTGACTTTTAGAGTAAGTCAAGTTTGGTTCTGTTTAGTTCAGCAGTACTTATCTATCTCTAGCATTATGGCATTGCTCATGGCGCCCCCATGAAAGTAAGTTATCAATGTCACTTTCTTCATAAGATGATTCAGGAAGATATGAGTGCTGAAATCTGATAATAATTCTATTCTTGAGTTTTCTCCCCTAAGGATTACCTCATCTTAAAAAAAATACAACAATGCTCAAAGTATAAAAATAACTTCTCAAAATGCATGGAGCATTTTGAGGTGACCCACTAAATGTAAACCCAAACCATAACATATCAAGGGTCTTTGTTTTATCTCACCCTAAAGAGTCCTGTTGTATTCATGCCCACATGCCTTGTGGTTAATATTTCAGCCCATATGCTGTAAAGGGGGACAGGCTCAAAATGCCCAAAGGAGTTTTAAGAAATCATGGCAAGAGGGAAAAATGTGAAGCAAATTCTAGAATAAACAATATGTGAGCTTATGAAATGAAGCGGCCCAATTCTCCCACTGGCTTTACCTTTGTTTTTAAAATGATTTTTTTTGAGATTCCTAACTCTGCTTTTGCCCATCCTATTGCTTCTACATTTCAGTTTTAAAGGAGAAATGACCTTTGGAGAAACAGTAGGGATAAACTAGATTGAGACTGAGGTAGTGCTACCGCCACAAAAGCTTTCAGGTAAGAGTTTTTTGTTTGTTTGTTAGTTTGTTTCCATCCTGTTTCTATAGTTATTGTGACAGGGCTCTGCACTTCAACTTAAAGACAACTTCAGGAAGCAGGAGAGCAAGGGAAATAACAACAAATGAACCAAACTTCTTTTCATCAATCTTGGGTTCAGATGGAAAATGCCATTACTTTTAGTTCTTCAAAATTTGTGAAAATTTAAGCTGTTTGGAAATTAAATAGAAACAGAAAGTATATAGTTTCCCTTTAAAAGAAGAAGAAACTAATTTTGTCTTTTATTCTCTTTCCTAACATCCTCATTCCCAAACTGACTCGGGTTTGAATTTGACATGTCTCTAATCTTCTCTTACTTGATTTCATAAATTTAAAATCTTATTTGTTTTTAAATATGGAATGATTCCTGAGGCAGAGTCTGATGCATTTCAAGCATTTATAAGTGAAGATTTTGATGGATCACAAGTTATGTTTGTGTTTTCCCCATATAGAGTCAATTTTTGCTTTTGTAAGCTTCCAAGTTGGAAGCCAGCATCTAAGAGAATTTCTGAAAAGTACTAGCCCCCTAGACATAAGACTGGATAAAGAGGACCTTCTGGCTTAGGAGGGTGACACTCTTCCAAAACTGCGTAGTGGAAAAATCATAGTGAATTGCTCTTTCTTTACTGGGCAGAAGCACATTTCAAGCCTGGCCACTGACAAGGGTCAAACCTGGTGTAGGCTGCTGCTATGGCCATATGAGGGATTAGAAGTCAGCCCACCTGGCCTTGGGTAAGCTTGAGGATGCCTCTGGTCACAAATGAGAACATAGGACAGCAGGGAGCATTGGACTGAGTGCAGCTGGATGCTGGGTACCATGCAGCTGGTTGTTACTCTTTTCCAGGTGAAATATTCTGATCCAGAAACTTTTAAAAATACCTTCCAGGCTCTAAAATTATAACCACATTGCTTAAATGGCATGCTTCGAGACAGGCACACACTAATTATACAACTCTAATATTAGATTCAAAATGAAATAGGTAAAAAAAAATGGGAGAAATGAGTGAATTTTGTTTGAATGTTTGAATTCTGATCTTCAAAAATGTAGGAAAGAATAAAACCTCATTCAAAACTTTTAAGGAAAACAGTGGTTGATATTGGATGTTTTCTTTTATCAAGTACATTTTATAAAACATCCTGGAAAAGTGAATTTGAGAAAAAGCTACAAAGTGAGCTCATTCTGGAAATACATACCTGCAAATAGAAAAGGATATTTATATGAATCAAATTGCTTTTCATTTTGAGACTAAAGTGCAAAGCTCATTTTTTCTTATTAGTTGAAGAATAACAGAAGCAAATGTATCAAATCAATTTCATGAAACTCAATAAAATGGCATTTTATGTTTCATGTAGAAATCTTTATGAAACAAGACACTCCATCTTGGAAGAAGAGTTTGTTATGCAAATAAAAAATAAAGATCGTGAAAAAATAAAGATTGTGTTGTGGAGGCATATGGGTTAATGTAGACATTAGCCTTTTTGGAAAAATAAAATAATATTTAAATTGTAGAATGAAAAGGAAAGACATGGTATTATCATGAAGAAGAAATGGCATTTAAGAAAATTAAAGGGCTCTAAGGTAATAATGTAAGTGTAGTAGTCTACATTCCACTGATAATAATAATAATAATAATAAGCTAATTTACAAATATGCAATTTTATGGAGAATATTTCTCAGGTTAGCAATATATATATATATATATATATATATATATATATATATATGTAAACAGATAATCCCTCACTTGGTATGTTAGACTACAAATCTAGACTAAAAGAGATGTCTAAAAATTTATTTAAGATTTAAAATATTTTTATTTATATGTATGTATACCAGTCTAGAAGTGGGTCTGTACACATGAGTGGAGTGCCCCAGGAGGCCAAAGGGGGTGTGTCTCAGAGCTGCTGGAGATACTCTTACTGGTATTTGTGAGACATAGGACATGGAGGCTGAGAACCAAACTTGAGTCTTCTTCAAGAGTGGTATAGTACTGTTAACTGCTGAGCCATCCTTTCAGACCTCATTAAAACTCTGTAGAAAATTATCACTAAAAATTATAAGAACTGATTTCCAGCAACTTTGATGAATTCAGATTCTTATATATTAGAAGGATACTATTCTTAAATCTTATTTTATTCCTACACATACATTTCTAAAATTTTAGTTCCAGACTCTCTGAGGTCATTGACATATTTGCAAACTCTTTTCTCTAGAAGCATGCAGAGATATTCAGTGAGAGATGTGGTGTCACCAAAGGTTCTTAAACCCTGAAGTTTAGAATCTCTTAGGACCTAATTTAAGAAGGAAAATTTACCAAGTGGGAGGTAGTGTTACTCTTTCTTATAGTTGCTGTCTCCTAAGACATTTTGATGACAAGAAAGGACAACAGTACCTTCTGTTGACCAGCATGACTAATCCATGAGATTATGGAGGTCCCACTCCATACAGAGCCATTCAGCAAAGTGTAGAGAGCTGGGAAGAAGAAGCAATAAACTACAACCAACCCGCAGAAAGATCCCCCTTTACCATCACTTCTCCAGAAAGAGAACTCAGTAAATATGGTCCAAAAATTAGGCTTTCCTGTAGCTGAAAGTTTTCCTGTGTCCTGCCTGGTCCACAGCTCCTCAGACCCATGTAAACACACAGAGGTTTATGTTAAATAAAACTGCTCCATTAACTCACGCTAACTACTGACTAGCTCTTACACTTAAACTCAGCCCACTTCTGTGAATCTATATGTCGCCATATTTTCTGAGGCTTTACCTGTATGCCATTGCATGCTGCTCCCTAAACGGCAGGCTGGTGTCTCCTCACTCAGCCTTCCTCTTCCCAGAATTCTCCTTGTCTGCTTCTCCAATCTATTCTTCCTGCCTGGCTACTGGCCAATCAGCATTTTATTAAACCAGTGTACAAAAAGCATTATCCCACAGCACTTTCCAACATGCCTGTTTCTGTACAAAGGGTAAAAAGAGTGAATGTGGCTACACACACACACACACACACACACACACACACACACACACACACAAACATCCAATCAATAGGTTCTGAAAATCCATACTAAATATTAAAAACCTATTATTATAGAACTAGTTTTCATTCATTTCTTTCAATATTATTTCCATACTTGTGGGGTTTTTTGTTCATATTTGCTATCAGTGATCAAAATATGATGAAAAATGTTTACTAAAGAAAATTTTCTGTGAGTGTCTTTACTGTGAATATAGTCTTATAGAGAAAGGACAGTTTCAGTTCATTGGAAAAAATATTTCATCTTCTGTACAGCTCTATAAACAACTACTATTTAAAACCTGAAAAGGGACTTGAGACCCCCAGAGAAATGAAGAGGAGTTTTGCCGGTATGGATGGCAGGGGGCCTTCCTTTGAGGCTGGGGAGTTTGGATAATCAGTGTGGCTTTTACTCTTCAGCTTGATTAGCTGTCCTAGATCAGTGCTTGTGGAAATAAGGTCCTACATCAAAGAAGCCAAGTCTTTCCCACATAATATAGGCACATCTGTTCCTCTCACTCCCATGCCTACACTACCAACTATTACTGGAATAAACCTTAGGCTGATGTGATGACACATGGCTGTTATCTCAGAACTAAGGTGATGGATCAGAAGCTCAATGCCTATTTCAGCTACATAGGGAGTTTGAGGCCAGCCTCGACTACTCTAGATTCTGTCTTCAAAACAAACAAACAAACAACAACAACAGAGATCTTTAGGAAGCCAAATACTACCAGTTGGCCGCCTAGTTAAACAGAGCCCATGGTAACCAGTACAGCATTGCTTGACACTTACACAGGACCCCAAAATCCTCACAGGAAAAAAAAATCCTTTCTGGGCATCAAAAGTTTTTCTCTGAACGCATATAATCCTAGATGCAGACCTGGCTCAAAAGCATTTAATTGTAGAAGCAGGAACTTGTTATTTTTAAAAGGAATAATTCTGTCACATGTCTTTAGATGCATTGTCTAAAACAGAAAACATTTTATAAATTTATAAATTTAGTTCAGACTCAGTTTTGTTGCCATGGTCTCCCTAAATATGCAATAAATATTTATTGAGGATGACAAGATCAGGAATTAGAATTTGCTGGAGCCCTCCGTGATGGACAGCTGCAGAAGAATTGGATGGAGTCGTTGCCTAGCACGAGCCCTCCTCCTATGCTGCAAAAGCCCAGAGAGGCTATCAGAAAGTCTAGTGTGTGGCTCCCTGCCCTCCTTGCCAGGTGTCGTGGGTTAAGCCTCCCTTGGTTCCGTCCAGCCCAGACTGCATGAGGCAGAGTTAAAGTTGTCGCAGATGCTCTTGATTCAAATGCATGCTGAGCGCTCCCCGATCGGCTTGTTCCTTTGGGCAATATCACCATTTTCATCTTGTTCAAGCTGTCTGCGTTCCTGTTGACTCAGGTTTGCAAACAGAACTTTAGCACCCAAATTAGTCCTGACAGAACAACCTGCAAGGGTTCTAAATCCTCATTTGCCTTCATTCCAAGGGACAGCGCTCTATTTTCAGAGCAATATTGTTTTATATCAAAATTGCTCGCGTGACATGAAAACAAAGCGACGGTGAAAACATGCACGGCATGAAAGCCCTGCGTTCCCAATTTTAAATGTGGTGGTCTGGGTGTGAAAGTCAACCCTCAAGGGTACCTCACTCCTTGGCCAACCTTGTTTTTTCTTTTGTACTGTCTATCTCATGGGATATGGAGGTGTGTGCGAATAAGAAAAAAAATATTTTTAGGATTGTAATTCAATAGTACATGGAAGTGATGCTTCTTAGGGTCCTTAATATCTGGATGATTAACTATAAAATCCCCTTCTGTTGGGGTTCTGGTTGACCTTTCTGAGTCTGAGTCTTAATTAGTTGGGAATAAGTCACACTGCCTTGAATAGGCAGGATTGCATGCAGAAGTGTCAGAGAAATGAAAGGGTCAGCTGCTTCCCACGCCTCTATCCTGTTAGATGTCTTAGTCAAGCCCATCTCAGTTTCTCAAAAGTGGTCAATACGTTTGATAACTATAGTCCTTTCCTCTGATTACAATAGAATCTTCTCGGGGTCTTTCACAAAATCTGTGTGCTTGGATGCTATTCAAGCTAAGTGAAATAAGCATTTCTAGGCTCAGGGCCTGGATACTAGTACGATTTCTGTGTGTCCCAGGCTTCTGCAGCAAACGGTATAAAGATGTGTGAAGACCTTCTTTGTGGAGACAGAAACAACCTCCTTTTTTGAATGCCACACCTCACAGGGAATGCTGGAGATAAAGAATGTCTCAAGTTCTTGAGGCTTTCTTGGGAGTGACATCATGACTAACTTTGCTTCTCACTGGAGCTCTCCAAATGTTCCCGTGCTGTCCAGTTTTCCTCTCTGCAAATCACTGTCCACTTTCTTGCTGTCCCCTAATGCCATCTCCTCATTCTGATGGACCACCACCCTCTTTCTCATTTACTAGCATCCTAATGGGAGTCTGGCAAAAGAAAACAGATCTAAGTGTTTTTTCCACAGTATTCACCCATGCATGTCCCTGTTTGAACTTCTCATTATCTCTAGAGTGGCTTGGCAAGGGGTCCCACTTGCCATGCTAGCAAGCACTCTGTGCTGGACTCCAAAGCTCTGTTGTCTCCTGTCTCCATGAAGTGTCCTCAGTCAAAGCTCATGTACCTAGGGTTTCAGACTCACCTGTTCCACATTCATAGTTTCTTCTGCAGTTGTGGAGAAGAGAAAGTGTCAGCATTATTCCAGACACGTTTGTCTCTCATATACCTCTGTTCCACCTTCCTAAACCTGTCACCATGCCTGCCTGTGAGTGTTGCCCTTCACGAATCCTACTCTTATTCAAACTACCTGTGCATCACTTAATCTACATCCGATTTACAGGAAAAAAAATAATTTACAAAATATTTAGGAAAATGATTAGAATGTTTCAGAGGAAAAGCAACAATTGAAAATAAATATTTTAAACATTAAAACCAAGAATGACTTGAAAATATTGTTTACTTCTCAAAAACGAAAGTGATGAGACATATAGTCAAAACATTCACCATATGGAGTATGCATAAGTTTGAAAGATTTCCATTTCCTTTCAAAAACTCCCACCCTAAGATTAACATCTTTTCACTGAAATGTAGTATTTTATTCCTTGATATAGTTGTGTATAGAGAAATAAATATGCAGCCCCGTGTGTCTGTACCCTAGCATATCAAATTGTTCTGCTTAAAAAGAATTGTGCTAGCTGGGCGTTGGTGGCGCACGCCTTTAATCCCAGCACTCGGGAGGCAGAGCCAGGCGGATCTCTGTGAGTTCGAGGCCAGCCTGGGCTACCAAGTGAGCTCCAGGAAAGGCGCAAAGCTACACAGAGAAACCCTGTCTCGAAAAACCAAAAAAAAAAAAAAAAAAAAAAAAAAAAAAAGAATTGTGCTACTCTACTTCAAAGTCTCACTTTTCATTTAACATGGAATTTGGAAATAACTCAAGCCTCCATGTTTAACTGGGTGACTTTGCAGATGTCTATATAAGGCAAGTTTTAGGAGGAAATGCACAATACGCAGACAAGAGTGTTTCCTCTCCAAAAATCCAGAAAGTTGCTAAAAGGAAATTTTTTGAGTAAAATTATAACCTTTTTCTGTTTCAAGTTACTCCTTGGTGTTGATGTAATTACAATTTTAATTACCCTTGTCTTACTTTTTCTTCAGTTAGCAGTAATGGGAAATTCCGATGGATTACTGATGCCACCCCTGGAGAGGTCCCTAAATTCTGCTCAACGCAAAATCATCATGATCGGTAAACACTTTAATAAGCTCACTGAAGCTTAATGACTTCAATTGTTTCCATCAGCACATATGTCCCTAAAAGCACTCTAATTTCATAACTTTTACAATTGAAACAAAAATAATTATTGTCAACTTCAAGATTGTGAAGCTCTCCTGGAAGCAAAAACTATGAGTGAACCAAACACATTCTACCTGCTTACCAGTATTTTAAAAGAGTTAAAACTCTTCTCTATAGTTAGAAGCATATAGTTATTGGAGTGTGTGTGTGTGTGTGGTGTGTGTGTGTGTGTGTGTTCTCCAGATAAACAGAGACAATAAAATTGGGTCATATAAATGATAGAGACTGAGAATTCCCACAGCCTGCTTTGGGCAAACAAGAAACCCAAGAGAGCTGATGATATATGACCATCCTGATGCCAAGGCCCAAGATTGAGCATATCTGTCAGTATAAGTATCTGTCAATGTTATAGTCCAGCAACAGGAGAAACCAATGATCAGCTCATAGACACTCAGGCCAAGAATAGAGGATTCTCTTGTTTATTTAAGTATTTAGCAGATGGGATGATGTCCACCCACATGGGTAAGGGGAACATGTTTCACTCAACTATAGATTCAAATATTAATCTCACCCATGAACATTTCCAAGATATACTCAGAACAATACTCAACAAGGCATCTCAACATCCTGTGGACACATAAAATCAGTCCTCACAATGATTATGTATAGTTTAATAAAGTTATATATACAGATAGATATATCATAATATTTCTCCATTGTGTATACACACATACTTTTCATACCTATCCTTTTTTTTCAAGTTGTCTTTAGAGAAATAAAAGTGGAGATCATCAGAAGTATTCTGGATACAATCATGTAATTTTACCTACTGTTTTGAATTTAATTATGATTGTGTAAAGACAGTGAATTAAAGAGCTCTGCATAAACCCAGCATGAATAGATACCTTCCAGACATCTCACAATGGTGGATGTGAGGTTCCTCTCAGATGCTTCTCATGTGTGACTACCTCACATGTAAAAATATATTAAGCCTGTTGGGCTGCCACATCCAATCAAGTACATAATGAGGCAGCTTTGATAGGATGAGTCTGGCTAAGTCGTTTTCATGTAGGCTTTAATGGAAATTGTGAAAACTGTTGGGCACTGCGGAATGTAGAAGGACTTAGTCCTACAAATCAGAACTGGGTTGTAGTAACTCAGAAACAAAAAGGGATATTTGTGGTGATTACATTACAAGTGTTTCTGTGGGGCTAATTAGCTTGAAAACAGTGAGACAGCTCAGTTTACCAACCTGCTCTTGAACACTCACAGTATGTATATAACATAGTAGGGTAAATGATAGAGATGATTTCCTATAATCCACAATACGACCTGGCTTCAGAAATTAGATACGAAGCATGAATCAACCTACAAAGTAAAAATCATTTGATTTTGAACAGTAGAACTACATGATGCTGTGCATCTCATAATTTCACCTTCTCTTCCTGGTTTGGGGTGGAGCCAATTGTTTACTTCTTGTCATCTTTCTGTCTGCCTCATTTTATGCAGCATTGCCCCATTTTATGCAGATCCATCCTTTACAGTCATGAAGGAGACCATCGAGCATGCCATCACACAGCTTTATACATGTAGAAGTAGCCTAATATAGAGCGTATTTGTAAGCCACTTTTTCCTTTGTCTTTCCTAAACTCTGTTTCGATGTTGCATGTGTCTATGGCAGAAACACTCCAAGTTCTTCTGAAAACAGATCCATGTTTCCAGATCATGTGTTGCAGGTCATGTGCACTTAGGTAAAGATTTTGAAAAGCAGAGCTGTGTTTTTTTTTTTTTTGTTTTTTTTTTTGTTTTGTTTTTTTTTTTTTTAGCTTCTTGAAGCAAGTCTAAGAGAATAATAAAAATATATGATGACTTTGGAATTGTTAAATAAATTAATCTGAAAATAAAGAAGCCAATACAATAAATGAGTGTCTCACTGTATTGCAAAACAACCTATTAACAGGGTAAGGATGAAAGGAGGGGGGAAGCCTCTGCCCCATCACTAAATATGTAGGAGTGATGCGCCTTGATTTCCATTTATGCTGTGGCTGTGTCGTTTCTGGTTGGTGCTGTGCTTGCAATGAAATCAGTTGTGATTAATTAACTCCATTAGGAAACTCAAGTATGAAATATTTCAAATCAACTCAAAGTGCATATTTGAAAATTATAAATGGTTCTAAACTTTAAAGCCAATCCATCATCCTCCCTCGAACCCTGTTTTCCCCGGTATTAATGCTGCCTCCAATTATGCACATTTTTGCACATGACTATTAACTACAGATTTTACAGGGTAAAGACTCAGGCTCAAGTTTGCAATTTTAAGGTGGGTTATCCATCATTCTTATTCATAGAAAAATTATGAGTATAGTATGTATAACATCCTCTCTATGGCTCTGGTGCCAGCATTCCTTCTGGGAACTCTCATATAAGATGTGCCTTTCAAAGAGTGGCTTCAAAAAGAGATTAACTGATAGTTTTACCTGTCACACCATTGCACTGACCACCGCCTGTGTATCAAGTCCTCACTCTGCTCACCATGCTCCCCACTTAATGTAGGCTTTGCTCAGGGACTTCCCTAGGCATTTGGGAGAAGCACACTGCAGTGTGAGTATACACCAAGCCACCCATCCCTTCTTCCTTTTCCCTTTCATAGTTTTGGGGGTCATATTTTGTACATCTTTCCCCTAGAAATCCTTATTTTCCCTTTTACCCTTTACAAATGTCTGCCTCTCCCACACATGCCAATAAAATGCTCATATGTAATCTATTCTTTTCATAGAGTATCTAAAATATTGTCATCTTTATAAAAAGTTCTGAATTATCCTTAAAATGTTCATGTTTTCATATTTCCATCTTCTCTCCTTTTTACTTTATTCCATCATTTGTTTAAGTTACTCACATGCATCCAATGCAGCATCCATTTCTTTATGCATCGATCTTAGTTACTTTTCTGTTGCCTTGGCAAAACACCAAGGCAGTTTATAAAAGAATAAATTTAATTGGGTCTCAGTGTCCATGACCATCATGGCTGTGAGCATGGCAGCAGCCAGGCAGGTATACTTCTGGAGCAAGAGAGGAGAGCTTCCATGTTGAGACCATAATAATGAGGCAGTGAGAGGGGAGAGTAGAATGGCATGGGCTTTTGGAACCTCAAAGACCACACCTCAGTGGCATACCTTTTCCAATAAAGTCACACCTCACAATCCTTATACAGCCCACTTACTGAATACCAAGCATTCAAATATATGAGCCTATGAATGCCATTCTCATTCAAAACACCGCAACATCCATCTCTAGTATAAATCACTTTCTGAACAACCCAAGAATGACTCACTATTTGACAACTTAACTGATAAAATCTACAAGTACTACAAAGTCAAGAAAGTCCACACTCTACACATCACTACTTTGAACCCACAACCTCCATTGTCTGTCTAGTATTTGCCAGAACATTAAATTCCAACACCAACCACTAACTGAGACTCATTTACCCAGGTGAGAAAGCTGGTGTTCACCTCTGATTTCTTTATTCCTACAGCCCATCACCCAGTCATCAAAGTCTGTCTGTTTCCCATTTGTTATACCTTGTATATTTGTTCTCATGCCATCTCTCAGCCAGCTATGGAGACTGCATGGGAATCATGAAGACTGCAGGGAAAAAACAGATAAATGTTGAGTAGCAAAGAGGACTCCAGTAGAGATGGAGACATTTCAGAACATCTTCAGAGCATCTTCTAAAAATCTCAAATCCAGAAGTACCATTGGCTTCTGATATCCATTTAACTCTGAGCAGAGGGGTTGTTTAAATGTCTTTACAAGGAGCTTTAGACTCTGCATATCCAGCCAATTCCTAGAGGCTGGAAATTTCTTCTGTGGATTAAATGAAACATGTTTTTAGATATTAGCAGACATGGCCTGGATAGTTTGTTAAAACACAGTTTTCCAGGCCCATTCTCAGTATGTCTCTGGTAAGACCCTAGAATTGGTGTTTTCAGCAGTTGAGTAGGGGATGCTGCTGATTGGAGTTGGAGCTCACACGCTAGAAGGCATACCACCTGCCGTGCTAGATGAACTGGTCCTTTCCTTATAACTAGACTTACTTTCAATAGCTCTTCCACAAAGACACTCGGGATGCATCATTTTTAAAAGTGGAGGAATCTCAGTTTTCCCTATTCCACTCTCCCACCAAAGAGAAGGCTGCATTTACCTTCTCCCTCCCTCACAATCTCTCCAAAGGAATTCTTACCTAATGAAGAGTCTCAGTCAATCTACCTTGGAAGAATTAGCCTTGGGTCTACCATAAAAAGAAGTAACAGATGCTTTAGCCTGTAAGCTCTTGGATACATAAAATGGGAGAAACTAATTCTGCTTTTGGATACAGGATAATAGAACATTGGAAGACCTGTGTAAGAATATCCTCCAAATTCTTAATGTTTTCTTAATGAGTTACAAGTGAATATATGAGGAAATCCTACTTTCGTGAGTCATCCAACAGATGCCAAGACTAAACAACAAAGAATTCTGAAGTGGTAAAATAAGCTTTATCCCACTCAAATAGAAGAGCGTTGTAACTATTACCTAGGGGTAAGAAGTCAGAACTGAGTACAGAGGCAAATAAGAAAGGCTCTGAGTTAATTCATCTGTAATTGATCCCTGAGCCGCCAGCAACTGTCTTAGGCCACTCAGCCAGATACAAATAGAATTAGTCTATATTAATCTCTCTTCTCCAAAGGGGAAAATATCACTCTTAAGTATCACAAATTTAAAAAAAAAAAGTCACTGAAAAATAAATTTACATAATCCTATCAACATTCGGTAATTCCTCAGTATAATACTCCATTCCAAGTCATGCACATCCCAGCAATCCTATTCAGTGCTTCAGTATGTTGCTACCAAATTCTACACACACAAAAAGGAACGTAACCTTTGAGGAATTGGGCATGGGGGGGTGGTGGCGCGGGGGGGGGGTGTCTTCCCATCATAAGCCTTCACATTTTCTAGTGTTTTATCTACTTCTGCAAAGCACTTTCCCATCTGTTGTTCCTATAATTTTAGTTATGCAGCTGAAAAGAAATGTCTAGTTTGGGTTTCTTGAGGGAATCCCTGACTTACTATATTTCCTAAAGTAGTACACATTTGTTGAAGGATAAATCTCTAGCCCTTCTTCCCATCTAATTGCTGAAGCACAGACATTAAGGCTAATCTCCTTCACTGCCTGGTTCTCCCCTATGGCAACTTTGCATGAGTAGGGAGATCAACAGGTCCAAATCTCCTCATTTGCAGAAGTGAAATAATTGCCAACCTTCTTCTCCCACTTCTCCCTGCTAGAGAAGAGGCTCAATGCGATCTTTGTAGATGATGATTCAAAAGACTGTAGAAGCAATTGCCCAGATGCTCATTATGTCTCCAAGGAGCAGCTCCTTTTGTAGATACACCTTGAGGAACTGCTTCTCTAGGAGTGTAAGCAAATGTCCTAAGCTAGTGGGAAGTGGTAGACTGCACTATCCCATTTCCAAATTTACATTTGTATGCAGTTCTTTTTAAATTTAAATTTTTGAGAATTCTATAACAAATATTTTATTTTCAGTCTGTCCCCCATCTCTCCACCCCAATTCTTCCCATGTCCCTCGACTCTTTCTCAATTGTGCGACCTTATCTTTATTATAGTTGTATACATACACTTCACATACACACATACACACACACACACACACACACACACACACACACACACTTTACTGAGTCGGTTTAGTGTTACTTGTATGTACAAGTATTTAGGGCTGATCCTTTTGAATTGAATAACCTATCAGGGGGCTCATACCTGGAGAAAAATGATTCTCACTCTCTCAGCAGCCATTGATTGCCTCTAGTTCTTCATCCAGGCTTGTGAAATTTCCCCCATCCATACTGGAATGTTCATTAGAGATGTCTTTAAGTAGGTTTTGATTGGGCAATCATACTGCAGAGATTTCATGGTTGTAGCTTCACTGCATGGTCAAGAAGACACTATCGGCATCTGGTCTATTTCTCTGGCTCTTACATTCTTTCTGCCTCACTTCCATTAGGTTTCTTGGGGTTTAGGTGTAGTAACTCTATTGTGGATCTATCAGTTGGGGTTGGGGGATGGATATCCTATAGTTACTTATTCTCTGACTTTCACCAGTTGCCGATCTCTGTCATCATCTCCATCTATTGCAAACAGAAGCTATTTTGATAAGGGGGTAAGAACTACCTTTATCTGTGGATACACAAATAAGTATTTAGGATACAGTTAGGAAATAATATTGGTTTAGAAAAACGGTTGTAGTTGGTTTTCCTCTAGCCTCTAGGGTTACTCCAGCCACGTATAGTATACTAGGTTTTCAGTACCAGGCGTGCATTCCCTCCTATTGATCAGGCCTTAGTGACAATTAAACAGTTGCTGGTTACCCCCAAGATAAAATTGCCGCTATTGCACTACTGGGGATATTTTGCTGGTCCAGTCATTCTCGTGGTTCATAGACTTTCCAGCTCCGTGAGTCTATTGATTTCTTTTCCCTCTTGGCAGTTTTTGCAGCACCTTCGGATACGGTGAGAGCTAATCCTCAGGGAGGAGGCTTGCAGGTGGTCAGTTTCTAGCTTTTCCAACTACACATATGAAACAATAACGTCTGTCTTACCCTTTTCACAGATTAAGAAAGCTAGATGTACATCAAGTGTTTTTCTTTTAAACACCGCAAGAAGAGGAGCACTGGACTTACATGTTTCTCTGGAGAAATAATCCTTTTTACATGACCACATTAGAACAGTCTTGGCAGTGTATTCCACCCAGTTGATCCCAGTCCCTTCACTAAGGAGAAGGCACACAGCGTTGTAACTAACACTCCTGTGAATTCTGGAAGTAGTTACACAAGGGCTGCAAATGTGTGTGCTGGGTTCATTCTAAAAACAATGATCCATTTGTAATGACCTCAACATTCTTTTACTTATAGGATTAAAGATAAGAACTGGCAATCAATGGACATTAAAGTGAGTTTTTTTTTAATTTTAATCTTGGATAATTTCATAGGTATAGATAGATCTAAAGTCTCCCTGATAGAATGTGTACCTGAATGGAAGAAGACACAGAATGGCATCTTCTTTTTTCAATTTGGATGCTAGGACACCTTGAAAGATGCTGCTTCCCATCAGTACACATTTGTAGCATCACTGGATGAATCAGAAGAAATGACTGAGGGAGGCAGAAACCAGATTTTATGGTACATTGTAGACCCTGGAGAAATAACTAATTCTATTGCTTCTAAACACTAGGTGGTTTCAGTTGGGATTGTGGTGATCATCACTGAAAATTACACTGAGTGTCTATTTCTCATAATTTTCATGTCCCACATTTGACTTTTATAGAAGTCACAAAATAAAATTAAGTAACTAAAATAACATCTAAAATTAGGTTATGAAGATTGTAGAGATAGAGGAAAATAGTATAAACTAAAACTTTAAATATAGTACAAATTTCATGTGCTTGTGTCAAATATCTTATGATTTGCAAAAAAATGTTATTAATAATGAGTTTTTTGTTAAATCACATGAGGAAGATGGGGTATCTCATCTCACAGAATATCAATTACATATAGTTTATTACCAACATTTTCTGGATTGATCTCATCTTATAGTTTCCTTTCCTGATGAAAGGAAGATACCATTTCCCGAAGTGAATTAACATCACCCATTTCCTCTGCCTGATATATACAGAGAACTAAAGTTACAAGATCTCTGAAATTAGAAGTACTCACATCCATCCAGCATCTATAAGAATAAGAGGGCAATATTTGAGAGTTTAAATTCTCCTTCCTCAAATAACTTATCAATGTAATGTAATGATATTAAAAATGACATTTATAGAACTTTTCAAAATAATTTTAATACGCGTTTTAAGCAATGTGAATATTGTCTACATATTTTTACAAGTAGCAGTAAGGTACTTGCTCACCAAAAATTAAAATAAGGCTATATTTTTGCTTGTTAACTTAAAATGTTTTTAGAATCACCAGAATTTTCAAGGAGAGTAGGGAATTTAAATGTATATTTGTGTCAGCTAAAGTAGATGGCAGAGTAAAGTAAACAATTCAAGACAAATAGATATTATACATTAAAGGACACAGCCTACCAAGAAGTCACAGTAAATCGAAATGTGCAGGCACCAAAAAGCCTCAAAAACTACAAAGAAAAACTCAGTGGACATAAAAGGTTAACTAAGCAAATGCACAATATAAATACATCTGAGGAAATCATAGAAACTTTAGATACAAAATAGGCAAGCCTTGTTTGAGTAACACAATCAGTTCACAGGATCTACTTGGCACACAGACATACTATTCTAGCCAATAGCAATATAATGCATATTTTTGTGTCCATAGAACATTCCCACAAATAAACCCATGTTACTCAATAAGCACTGATAAATTTGAAATAATTCAAATCATGCACTGTATTATTTAATCACAATGAAATTGAGGTAGGCTTCCTTAACAGAAAGATACAGGGAAACTTTCTAAATAATAAAGAATTTTTTTTAAAAAATGCATTTCCAAACCACCCTACAGTTAAAGACAATGCCTCAAAACAAAATATTCACAGAATAAAGGGGAAATGAAAATAAAGCCTTGATGTATGTGGGATGCAGGTAAAGTTCTCCTGAAATGCTTGCTTTAAATGTCTATGTTTAAAAAAAAATAAACTTTTTGATTTACTTCTTTTATAAAACTTCCTGTATCTTTATACATATATGTATGTATACATGTTTTGGCTATGTATCTTAAGTTGTTTTTAATTTCAAAAAAGAAAAATTAATTAATTAAAAAAATCTGTAACATAAGATAAACTATAAAATATTATTTATTAATATGAAATTAGGTTTTAAAAAATTCCTAAGATATCGCAGGCCCAGGGTTATACCAAGGAAGTTTCCAATTATAGCTTTTAAATGCATCAAATTTACAGCACATCTCAACAAACTATATAAGAGGAGGAAGTATTTCCTCACTTACATCATAGAACTAGATTTATCCCAAATTAAAAAACAGAAAAAGAGAGGAGGCAGGAAAGCAAATAAGACAAAAGGAAAAACCACAGAGAAGTGAAACAACAAAATTAATCTGGCAATGTATTATAATAAATATACATCTTAATGGGTCAACCTATTACAGGTATTCAAAGCTAGTTCAATATTCAAAAGTCAAAAATAACAGTGTTAATGGTTTACAAAGGAAAAGTCCTGATCTCATCAACCTGTGCAGAGAAATCATGGGATAAAAATCCACAGCAACACATGAAAGATGTGAGCATATTACAAATAGAGAATTATATGGACATGGTAAAAAAAAAAAATCTACAAAAGCCGACAGCCAACATTATGCTTCGATGAGAAAGACTGGGTGCTTTCTCCCTCAAATTGATAAGACTAGGGCAGCCACTATTATCATGTCTGTTCAACATGGTGCTGGTGCCCAAACAAGGCAATGCAGAGAACTAAACATATGAAGACATGAAAAAAAAATACAAATAAATAAACTGTTCTAATATGCAGATAACTGTCACCAACAAGGAATTTTTAGCACTCTGTAAAGTTACAAAATACCAAAATCAACATACAAAAATAAAGTTTCCAGCATGAGAGTGGGAGAGCTGGCCCCACCATCTGTCTGTCACTCATTCGTGTGGGTAAGGGAGAAATGTCCCCCTGGCCCCTCACCACCTACTGCAGGCGGCAAAGCTGGTCTCTGGGGGCACAAGAGTGGGCGAGCTGGCTCTGCCTCTCACCAGCCGCAGGACTCAGGAGAGTGGTCCTACACTTAGCCTAGGCAGCACAATAGACTTGACCCCATTGAGAGGATACAGGCGATCTGACCCGCCGAATGTGTGTGAGGGATCTGGCTCCACCTCTCATCTGTCGTACAGTGGACTGGGCAAGGGAGAGATGTCCTCCTCTCCCCTCCACCTGTTGCCACCTGTGGTGGGTGGGAGAGCTGACCCTGCATCTCACCTGGGGGTAGCACAGTAGAGCTGATCCTATTGGCAGGGGTGCAAGTGAGCCAGCCCTGAGGGCATGAGAGCAGGAGAGCTAACCCTGCCTTGCCTGGCCCCCTTGTCTGCCATGTGGTAGCACTGGTGAGGAAAAGATGCCCTCCCTGGTTCCTTGTCCCTTGTCGTCTGTGGTAGGCTAGAGAGCTGGCCTTGCGGGCACAAGAGTGGGAGATCTGGCCCTGCCTCTCACCAACTGCAGTACTTGAGAGAGCAGGCCCTGCACCTCGCCTGGGAAAAACAATAAAGCTGGTCCTGGTGGTGTGGTTGTGGGTGAGTCGGCCCCCAAGGGCATGAGAGCAGGAAAATTGGCGCCACTCCTTGCTGGCTGCTGCAGTGGGTGAGCTAGCTGGGGCAATGCTGGAGAGCTCACCCTGGTGGTGTCCATGAGGAAAAACTGGCTGGCTGACCAACCCAACTACCACCCAGGCCCAGAAACAGGACTATGAGTTGGCCCACCCCAACATCCACCTCATCTATGAAATGCTGTAGCAAGTGAAGGGCTAGGCCTACAGATCCAAAGCTACAGGATCTCCATGAAATAGGGCAACAGCAGGATATCCAAGAGGAGTCCTAATGGGAGCCTCATATCAAGGGTGAAGCAGAAGCCAGAGTCCTCTATCCAGATTAATGACTCATTGCAATGAACACTTACAATAAAGATGTATGGACTAAAGGGCGTACTGTGTGGTTCACTGCGTCACACTACAGCTTTCACACCAAGACTTTTCTTGTTTGTTGTATATTAGTTTGTTTGCTTTGATTATTTTTGTTTTTCTTTTAAGTTCTATTTTATTTTGGGTGGAGGTTACAAGGGAAGAGGGCAGATATGAAGGGATGAGAGGATAAATGGGATTGGAATGCATGTTGTGAAATCCACAAAGAATCAATAAAACTCTAAAAAAATAGAATTTCCACACACTAACAGTGAATACATAAAAAACAAAATTAAGGACTCCATGCATAACTAAATTTTTCAGTTACCATTCTTTGTACCCTCTTCCCAACCAGGCATCCACCTTGGCCTATGGTCAGCAAAGGATTTAGCCAATTCTATTGAACAAACATATTTAATATTTAATCACTCTTCCAAGCTGATTAAGTTCCTTACTTTCCATCTTTAAGATGAAAATCCATAGTCTGCCTTCAGCAGGAGTCACTGTGCATTCAATGCCTCTTCTTAAGTTTCTATCTACTGGTCCCTTCACTCTGCTGCTTAGCTATAAATGACCCCATTCATTGTATTTGGAGTTGAGCTCAATTGCCCCCTCCCCATCACTGCCCCATTTCAAGTCTTTAAAGTCTTCTTCACTGTTTTAACATGTATTTGCATAACTTTCCTTAGGACTGGGGAGATGATTCAATGGGTAAAGTCCCTGCCACCCCATGTGAGGCCATGAGTTCAGATCCATAGAACCCATGTAAAGCCAGAGGTGGCAACACACATCCATAATCTCAGCTCTTCTATAGCAAGGTGGGAGGCAGAAGGAGGTAAATCCCCAGAAACTCATGAACTGTCTAGCCCAGTGCCTTAGATATGGTTGTTATTGTGGTGAAGAAACACCATAACCCTGGCAACTCTTATAAGGAAAACATTTAATTGAGGAGACTAGTTTACCATTTCAGAGTTTCAGTCCATTATCATCATGGCACAAAGCATGAAGGCATGCAGGTAGACATGGTGCTGAAGGAATATCTGTGAGTCCTACATCTTGCAAGCAACAGGAAGTCAACTGACAAGGACACTGAAAGAAGCTTGAGCAAAAGAGCCCTCAAAGCCCACCCCCACACTGACACACTTCCTCTAACAAGGCCCCACCTCCAAATAGTGCCACTCCCTTTGCGGGCCATTTTCCTGCAAACCATGACACCTAGTTTACATTAGAATAAAGAGACGCTGATAGAAATGAGGTGCTTCTGATTTCCACATATTTACCATGGCATGTGTGCATTTGCACTCACACACATGAATAATTTTGCAGATGCACCTAAAGGTTATTTTAAAGAATAAATTTTCTTTTATGTAATGTATTCGATACTTTTCTGTTGCTGTAATAAAATATCATGACAAAAAGCAAATTAGGAAAGAACATGGTTTATTTCTGTTTACATTTCCAAAGGGCAATAGCCCATCTTGGTGGATAGAGTATGATAACAGGCAGGGAAAGTATGGCAGTAGGATGATAACTATCACATTTTATCAGCACACAGGAAGCAAACACAGAGAGCAAGCAAAGTGGGGCCTTATATGATCAAACCTTAACGCCCGCCTCCAGGGATGTACTTCCTCCAGCAAGGCTCCACCTCCTAAAGGTTCCTTAACCTTCCCAAACAGTGCCACCAACTGGAGACCAAGTGTTCAAATGAATCTGAGTGACATCTCTCATTCAAACTACCACACACAATGATGTCAAAGTAAATAAAGTATTTAAGTATGCACCTAATGAAACACAGATTGGATCTGTATTTTTTTTGTCTTGTCTCTAAAGCTGGCTTTATTATCTGACTACAGTGTTTTGCCAGCTCACTGTGTATTTCTTGGAGAAGAAATACAGACAGAATCATAAAGGGAAGACTTCTAAGTTAACTCTAATCATAATGTGCTGTGGAAATATACTTTACAAACATGGGGAAGGTGTCCAATTACTCTGCTGTCTTACATGTCCTCTCACCCAACAGTTGAATTTTTAAGAAGTTGAAAGGCTGGATGTGGCTCCAGCATTTAGACAAAGCTGTCATTCTTAGGGGTTTGGGACTGAATGGAGTCACTGCCATTATGCACAAAATAAAAACAAACATCAAAACAATGAAACTCTACTGACCATGTCATCACAAACCTGCAATTACAGTAAACTTGAATTATTAACATGCTCCCAAATATGTTCATGTGCAAGACACACTGTGCTGTTTAACTCTACCTGAATGAATCTTTTTCTTTTACTGTTAAACAGAAATCTTTGCCATCTTGAATCATGAAAAGTGTAGAAAGAAAATACAGAAACAAATTCTAAACCACTTCTAAGTACTGCTACCCAATAAACCTGAACTTTAACATAGTGTTAAGAATACACAATACCATGGAGGGGAAAGGGGTTTTGAATTCCTAATACCTATTAAGGTGATGTAGACAGTTGGCAGCTTCTAGGGGAAAGAGGGTAAGTTTTCCTTAAAGGTGTGTTTTCTGACAGGTCAACCATGCTCTAGTGGGTGAGCCTACCTCTGAGAGTATATGGACAAAAAAAGTTGGGGAGGGTAGAGAGCTAGAGTAGATCTGGGAGGAGTTAGGGAGAGTAATTAGGGTGTATATGATCAAATTCTATTGTATGAAATTCTTCAAAGAGTTCATAAATTTTTTTAAAATACATTACCAACAAACTGAGTTCAGTAAAAGAGACATGGAATAAATGATTCTTCGTCCAGCTGTGGTGACGTACGTCTTTCATTCCACCACTCAGGAGGCAGAGACAGGAGGATCTCTGTGAGTTTGAGGCCAGCCTGGTCTACAGAGAGAGTTCCAGGACAGGTTCCAAAGCTAAAGAGAAACCCTGTCTCAAAAAACCAAAATAATAATGGTGATTATAATAGCTACCATTGATTATTGCTTTCTTCTAAATATTTTTCTTCTATGTCTAATTACTTTGCATGCCACAGTGCACATGTGGCAGTCAGAATACAACTTTGTAGAGTTAGCTCAATTCTTCCTCCATGTAGTTCCAAAATTTGAATTCCAGTCAAGAGGCTCAACAACATGTCCCTTAACCCAATGAGCCATCTCACTGGCCTCTCTTGCTTTCTTTATGCAATTATTTGACAATTTGATATGTCTTACAACAGAAGTTTGGACGTAACCAAGCCTTCTTTAATACTGCATATTAACACTCACAAATTACAGTAAAAATACAATTTGCAATATTCTGAGAAAATAATATTCAGGACAGCAGTTTTCCAAGGCCATACAAATTAAGTAAATTCGGGGTTATGTCTTTTATTAATTAATCCCGTATTGATTACTGTTTTCAGCTACCAACAAGTGATGAATTTCACTATGACATTTCATGTGCATGTTCCATTATGCTATGTTCCTATTTGCATGCCCCCCTCCCTCACTTCCTCTGCCCAGACCAAGCCTCCCCAATCTCTGCCTCCCCTCTCCTAGTCTACTTCCCCTCAACAAAGAATTTCCCCTGTGTTTTTCATATCATGTATCCCATTATCTTCTTCCTCCCTCACTCTCCCTTAAGATCTCTTTCTCCCTCTCATGGAGTATTCTCTACCACCATGACTTATACACTACACACACACACACACACACACACACACACACACACACTTAAAACCACAATTAACATATAAGTGAAAGAAATGAAACATCTTTAGGCATTTGGCTTTATTTCATTTAACATAATGGTCTCTAGTTTATATGGTCATAATTTCTATGAAAATATCATGATTTCATTTTCTTTATGAATGACTGAAATTCAAGCGTGTGCACATACTACATTTTCTTTATCCATTCATTTCTTGGTGAATACATAGGCTGGTTACATTTCTTACCTATTGTGTGTTATATGGCAATCAACATGGTGTACATATATCACTGTGGAATGTTGACTTACAGTCCTTCAGTTTAATATCCAAAAGTGGTATAACTAGGTCTTTCATAGTGGCCACACTAAATTGGTTACTTCCGGTGCTATATTAGGGTGATATATCCTCTCCAACATTTCTTGTCATCTGTTTTAATGATAGCTAATCTGACTGAAATGATATAGATTCTCAAATCACTTTTAACTTGTATTTTACTGATAGCTAAAAATGTTGAGCACTTTTCAATTATGTATTAGCTGTTGATATTTCTTCTTTTTGAGAACTGTCTACCTAATTAATCTATTCACTGAATAGATTATTTCTTTTTTAAAATTATTTTATGCATGTGAATGTTGTATGTGTCTGTTTAATTTTTCTATTCTAGATATTATTCCCTTGTAAAAGAAATAATCACCATACTGAAGAGAAGATAGTTTACATATTTTGGGGGGAAAATCTTTTCCAGCTATACATATAGATTTTCTCTTAAGGACTAGCTTACCTAAAAATAATTCATAGGGTATGATACTTAAGATTGTCTTGATTAGCATTAAAGTTATGTTAGCCATATCAAATGCATTCTCAATGTCACTGATAATTTTCTTGTCTTGTCTTTCCCACTCAGACTTCATCCCTCATCCCACACCTCACAAATGAATGTTGGCTACTTGGTATGCTGGCTTTCTCCAACATGAATCCTTCCACGATGCATGAGCCATCTTAGAAGAAAGGCAGAAAAGAGGTTGAGAGGTTGAAAAGGATGTGTCAAAGCAGTGTCATCCGGGCAAAAAAACAAAAACAAACAAACAAAAAAAACATTGCACTTATGAACTCAGAATGGCTGTGACTGCCTATGTAAGGCCTGCAAAAAAAAGCCAGCCAATCAATGTTCCAGCATGAAGCCGAAGGAGTGTAGCAAGCCCCCATCACCTCTAGTGAGATGCTATTGACTGTTGAAGATAGCTGAGGAGAAAAAAAAATCAGGTATTTTTTTTTTAAGGATGTAGCCCTTGGCAGGTCACATTTGGCCCACTGGATGGCCAAAGACATGTGAAATTACAGGCAGCACAGTTTGGATCCTTTGGGTTTTGTAGAAAAAGAAAGAAAGAGGTTGTAAAGTAAGGAGAGGGGATAGAGAGAGTACAGGTGTTGATCTGGGAGGGAGTTGGGTGAAGCGTATGCATAAATATTATCAAAATGCAGTATTTGCATGTAAGAACATCTAGCAAAACTTACTTAAGTGTTATATTAGATTAAAATACTATACTGACTCAGTTTAGTGAAATCTAAAGCCCTCACCAGGAGGAAAAGATTTCATATCTTACCTTATGTACTACTCTGTTTGCAAGATTCAGTCAGCATTCACAAAAAGCTCAGCATGTCCAGTGGACTTATTTTCTCTTTCCTGGATAGTAAGATTTGTTTTCAATGCTTTATCTGTCTACTAAAACACAAGAATAGAAAAGACCAGGGGAAAAAAGAAGTCCTAACAAAAATAAATACAAGGCAACATAGAAGGCCTGGGGTTTGTTTTTCTTGTAAATAGAATGAGATCCTACCAGGAAGATGGTTGTCTCTGTTTCTAGAATTCTCCCAAGAAGTCATTCTCATTTGATGCACTATAATATGATTAAGTGTCTCTTTCTAACAGCTGATAGCATGTTGATAAGCAGGGTAGCTAGCCATCCTTGCAGCTCCTTGGGGGATTTCCCCACCCTTTGTCCCATTATTAGAGCTGTAAGGAATAATCAATATTTTTAGTACTTTAAAATCTGTGCTTTTCACTTATTGGGACTAAAGTCATTAGCAAGAAGCATATGCTTTACAGCAGTCATATTCTAGAAGTCTTTGGAAAGAAATAACATTTGCATCTAACTTCTTTAGGACACACAAAACTAGCATGAAGATCTGATGTCCATTTGTCTTTAAACAAGTCAGAAGGCATTGCCAACATTGATTGTTATGATCGCTAGTCTTGGTTATCAGCTTGAATATATCTGTAATTAAATAAAATTCAAATGGCTAGGTACACTTGAGAGGAATTTTTCTTGATTGAATTATTTGGAATGAGAAGACCCTCCCTAAATCATGATCTCTTAAGGTGGAAAGAGCCACCTTAAATCTGGGCCATACCTCAGGTAATAGCCTATGTAAAGGACATAGAAGAGGAAAGTCATTGCTCTTCTCCTGCTTTCCTTCACTCTTAGTGGCAAGTTCATTCCTTCATTGGTGTTAAAGTCTACATCTTCAGGATTCCAATGAACACCAAAAACTAGTTGCAACATTCAGCCTCCTAGACTGAACAACTACTGGATTCTTAGGAAAAAAAAAATATATATATATATACATTCCAATAGTTCTGCTCCTCTAGAAAATCCTAATACAATCTTCTTCTCTTGCTCTGAATAGCACTCACCTTCCATAATAAAAGGTGACTGAGCAAGGCGATATAAGTGTGGCCCTAAGATAAGGCCTCTTAAGTCACTGTGAGGTGACCGGCCAGGCCAACACCTGCTTGAAGAAGAAGCTGGTCTTTCTTCACCTGCACTCTACTCCACACCAGGCTAGGCTCCCCCAACTCCTGGTTAGGGAATTCACCTTGTCATGAAGTATGCACAATCCAGTGTGAGACACACACCATCCTACGAACAATACTTGGCAACTTTAAAGGAAGACTTACCACTGGCGACAGAATAAAAATGAAGCCCTCCAAACTGAAAACTCTCTGTGAAATTGAAAGTCTTTCTTTGATGTCATCTGGCCACCAAAAAGAACTCTAGATTTGACTCTAATTAACAGATTCCCAGAGTTCCGTATGGGGCCACCCAGACTGGTTTTCATGTACTGAGTCTCTGTTGTCTGTTGCTCCCAGACCCTCTGAAATGACTTTGCTACCAGATAAGGGAACACTCCCAACCCAGATTATATTGGCTGCAAAGACTGTTAAGCCTGAAGACACCAAAGAAGCACCTCCATAGTTTCCCCAGAGGATGAAATTTTGACCATGATGCAGCCTCCCTTCCGGCTCCAATTGCCAGCACCACTCAGCTTGGAGGGAGTAGCAAGACCACCCTATCTTGTCCCTCCAATAACATCAACCTTGACAAAATGCTCACCAACCTTGGCAGGCCACACTTACATGGGTGTGGTCACCAGGCTGTAATCTGCCTAGTCGTGGGGAAGAGTCCTTTACAATGTGCCACTGAGAAAAATACCGGGCCTTCCTCTCATCCAAAAAATGACAGCTATATTTTTGGACCCTAAATCCAGCCACATACTCCCCTGAAGAGGAGGGAGAAGCCCTCCATGATTGTGGAGAAATTATAAGAGTTTTTTTTCCCTTCCTAAAGGACAAGCTGCTCCCCAATTCAGATATAGAACCTTTTACTGATGGGAGCTGAAGCCCGCAATAAGGGAATAGGCTCTCATATCAAGAGACTCAAACTAACAGTATATCAAGAAATGAGACTGATTACCTCAAGACATTAAAAACAGAAACAAGTCCTCCAGATGCTAAGAACTATCTGGGTCCCTGTGTGTGGCAGTGGTGTACTGCCACGCTCATACAATAAGTCAAGGTCAAGTGAGTCATGCATGAAACCAGCTAGCAGACAGGCAGCCAAACAAGCTGCTCACCTTGGAGACACAGCCTTTCAGTCCCCTCCAATGTCCCCTGGAGGGTATGTTTACACTCCTTCTGCTCCCAACGCCATCTCATATAAGCCAGAAGAAAGAAAAGGAGCAACCAATGAAGAGTCTACTGAAAATCAGGAGGGCTGGCTGATATCCACAGACAGGGAAGTAATAATTCCAGAGATGACAGTTCGCCGCCTAGTCCAGCAAACACATGAAGCACCTCACCTGGCAAAATTATCCTACATGAATTGTTGTGAAGATATTTGGTGTTTCTGGGGTTGCCAATACTGACCCAATAAGTTGACAAAGCCTGTCTACAGTGTGCTTAAAATGATCTCAAGCAGAGACCCCAAGCCCCACAATGACACAAAAACACCCCCATTAGGTGTCTTAATTATTTGAAAATGAAGATGTGGACTTTACTGATGTGCCATCCAGCAGAGGGCACTGATACTTGCAGGGTATGGTGTGCTCCTTTTCAGATTGAGTAGAAGCATTTTCTACCGGCACAGAGAATTAACTTGGAACTTGGACACATGATAACACCTTCAATCCTCAGGCCAACTTGAAAGAATGGATAGGACTTTTTAAATGACACTGGCCAAATATTGCCAAGAAACAGACCTCCCTTCGCCAGAAATTCTGCTACTTGTACTGTTTAAGGTTCATTCTAGGCCCTACAAATGTGGTCACCCACCTCTACTACTCCTAAAGGACTCACACGACCTTGAAGTGTATGGACACACTCACCTCCAATGGTTCTTAAAAGTCTTCGGTGCATAATGAATTTACCAAGAAGTCCAGATTCCCACCATTCCCTCTGCTCTTAGAGTTGCAGGTGCCAAGCTGTGGATACAACACACCATACCAAAGTTGCTGTAGACTCTAGGCAGAAATGGACTGTGAGAGCCAACTCAGGCCAACCTCTGAAATTGATCTTCTCCAAACAACCTTAGAATAGAGACAATGGCTCAGCTCCTACTCTGCCTCCTGATGTCCTTCCAGATCCAGAGTGTGCATCTGAGCCATCCCTACTCAGCATCTGATCTTGTAACATAAATTAATCCAGAGGGCAAACTTGTTCCGGGTTAACTCAAATTTCCAGACACCCATCAATATAATTAAGGGCCACCCCCAGAGGGGTTCTGCCTTATGCCCTTCGGATGATGCTACTTGGAAATTGGCCAGCCATCATCCCTCAAACTTCATCATGCTATGATGGAACTGCCCACACCAGAAAAACAGTGATTCCTTTTGGAGATGCCTCAGCTAGTAGCAGCCTATAGACAAGTGGCCCGAGGACAAAGTAATAGTTGTGTGGGGGACCTATTGGTCTTATCTTAAGTACTGGTCCTGCATGGATTTTACCACAAAAGGGGTCTGGAAAAGGAGCTCCCACAGAGGGGGGGGGGAGTTAAGGCTACAACAGGCTTTAAAGGGGAAACCTGAGAGGAATAATATTAGAACTGAATATAGAAAGCTCCTCCATGTGAAAGAACCATGATCTCAGGATGAGTTGGTTTGGCACAGGGATGAGATTCCCTCCCACCACCATCACACACAATGATACTACAGTTAGTTATTATACCCAGAGTCCCCACATCAGCTTCTGAACTGGTCCACAAACAGGACAAAGAAAACAAGACAATGCTAACCAATTTGGTCCTGAAGCTCTTCTCAAAATGCTGACTTTAAAAAACACCAGCCATGAATTCCTTAATCCAAGTTGGGACTGGCGAATATGTTTACATGCAAGCCAGGTTACTTGCACTGGTGTAGGAATTAATAGCCAAAGTCTGACTACAGGAAGGGGACATGTTTTACTGGGCCATCTGATCAAGTCATAGGAGAAGCCTGATGTGTGGGAAATGGAAGGGGCGGCAAAAGACTAAATGGAAGAATAATACCTCCGAATGCTACATACTGCACCTGCCCCAAGGGTATTTACACTTGCCACCCAGGAGACAATTGCAACTGGTAATCTTGGTCCCTAACATAGATGTGCTCCCAGGAAATGAGATCCAGCAACACTTACATCCCTTAGATTCAAGAAATACAAGAACTCCTGTACTTTTACCAGCCCTGCTGGAAATGGCCCTAACAGGGTCCGTGATCACCAATGCCTCTGCAATAGGCACCCAGTAAGTTGAACATAACCAGCTCTCTATCAGATCAAGAAAGATGTAACTATTGTTCAGGAAAACCTAGTCACTCTTTGTAATGAAATAGATTTATTGACAGCAATGACCCTCCAAAATCCTGGAGGATTAGATTTCATTGCTACTGAAAAGAAAGGCATATATGCATGGCTTTAAATGAAAAAAAGAAATTCTATTTTATGCTAATAAATCAGGAATGACGCAGAAATGTCAAAAATGTTATTTACAAGGGTTAATGCTAGAGGTACAAATGAGAGTCAATAAAGCAGTACTAACCCATTTCTTCAAGATAAATTTATAGGGTGTTATGTATGACAGTCAAGACAAGTAGAATAAGGTAGAAAAGACAAATTATTAGATACTGACTTATGGGTTTGATTAGTGATTTACTGAAAGCATTGCTTATCCTGTCTATTTGTCAAGCATGACTTTCACTTGCTACCTGGAACAGAATAACCTGGGGGAATAGCTGAAACAGTAGGTTGCTGCACTTACAATTTGCTGACTGCTGTGGTGTGTATGACCCTCCTAGAGAATCTCACTTGCTTGTCCACTGACCTTGGGGTAGTAGAGTATAAAATGAAAAAGAAACTGGACCCAGCGTCAAAGCCTTTCAGGAGCTGTCCCAGCTTCAGTCCACCAATGACATCTCCTCTCTTCCGCTCTCGTTGGTGTCTGAATGCTTATTCCAGAAGGATTCTCACAACAGAACAAGTAACTGCTGCTTTTTTTTTTTCCCAGACCAGGCAACCCCTGCCTTATCTGATGTCACTCAGGTGAGTACTCTCTCATCTCAGCTACACTGGAGCTTCAGCAACACAGAACTATCAACACATACATGAGAACATATCATCCCTCTAAATTGTCCTTTTAAGGATTTAAGTTAAGTTGTTATAACTGAACTTGCTATGACACATGACACATATACGAATGCTTTCTTGCAAGTGGCTTTGGAACTTAGACTATATCATTCTGATCTCAGTATTATACAGGGTCCTAGTTCTTGGGAGAAAACAATAACCTTCATTCAAATAAACCAAAGGGGAAAAAAATGGCAGGCTGACTCTCTTTGAAAAAAATATGGCTGTTGTAGATGTGTTTACATTTTTATTTTTCAATTAAATTATAAGTATCCTTCCAGGTTTCTAGCACAATTTTAAAGCGTGAAGATGCTAGACAAAAATTCAAATGTTTTGATCTTCAACTTAATAGTGTATGGCTCTGGAAAATTTTGTTAATCTAACATAAAATCCATTTCCTCATCAGCAGAATTAGAATAATTACTTTAAAGTGCTTATCACAGCAACTGCACAAATTTAGCAATCAATAGATGGTAGCTATCATTTTTATATGAAATTAACTCAGTGGGATATTGACCAGCAGGTCAATATATAAGTAAATACGCAGCTTATTCAAGTGGAAACTGTTGAAATAATTATGAAGTTAATTCAAGATAAAATATACATAGATACTTATCATTGAGATCTTTGGTAATTATTTACAGATTACTCTGGGTTTGCTGCTAATGAAAGATTAAATGATAACAATTAATTTTGATTGAATAACAAATTTCCTTTTATATTTTACCACACCATTATGAGATACACAAAGAATGAAAAACTTCACTTCTGCACTCCAAGAACATATAATTTATTTCAATAATTGCCTTTAAAACTATTTGATTTATATTTGTAGTTTGAGGGATTAAATTTGTCAGATAACAATGGGAGTCGAATTACAATTACTCTTTGGCCCAACAACTGGAGTCTGTGAAAGGTTAACTCATTTCATAGAAAAACAAAACAAAACAAATTATTCTCAAAGGCTAAAGTTAGATTAAGAGAAATTAAAGAGCCGATTTGACAAAATATGTGGAAAACATAAAGCTGACTGTATCTTCAAAGAATGCTGTTGCCATCCTCTTTTTATGATGGCTCTTACAAAAACACAAACTAGAAAGGAAGAGAAAAGGTGTATGCCTGCTTATTGTCCATCATGGAATATTAAACAGAGACTGAAATCGTGAGTGCTCCCTGGGACAGAGAATTTCCATCCTTATCCTCAATTCACTCCGAAAACTCAATTTGCTTCCAGCAGTTTAGCTGAATCCAGATTGAAGAAGGAAAATGTATATATTTTATGAGAACATTTCATTTTTTCTGCTTGAAAAAACCCTCAGAATAACCATCCAGAGGAACTGATGGTCTACAGGGCATGTTTTATTTGGAGTGTCTTTACTTTTGAATCAATTTCTGAAACAGTGGTAGGCAGAAAAACACCATCTTTTACTGTGCTTCTGCTTATGAAGTGATGGAACGTGAAATAAGCACATGGATACTGCATGTGTGTGGGTATGGTCAATAACAATATCAAAACAGAGCTAAAGTCAGGAGTCTCCTGTTAGTGTTATTACATAGGTGAAATAATGCAAGAAGACCACACCTGTGCAGACAAAAGGAAGGAGCTAAATTACTTAACTCTTTTTAGTTCTCATACTAATTTAAAAAATTATTACTAGCCAGAGAGAATAACAACGTCAAGAAATAGTGAGACTCAAAACTCTGGGGTTGAATTAGTTTTATTTCAGGTATTCCCTAGATGACTTAAGCAGTCAGACATGTGGAGAGAGAGTCTACACTGGAGATCAGGAAACCCTGAGTAAGCGGGGGAAGAAAGAATATAAGAGTCAGAGCAGATGGAACATGGCCCACTGAATCAACTAATCAGGGCTCACATGAGCTCACAGAGACTGAAACATCAACACTAGGCCACATGGGTCTGTACCAGGTCCTCTGCTTATATTAAGGATGTTAGCTTGGTGTTTTTTGTGACACTCCTACCAGCGGAAGCAGGTGTCTCTGACTCTGTTGCCTGCTCTTAGGACTCTTTTCCTCCTATTGGGTTGCCTTGTCCAGCCTGGATATGAGGGCTTTTACTTTGTTTTATTGGATACTGTTTTGTCTTGCTTGCCTGTCGTCCCTTGAGTCCTGCTCTTTTCAGAACAGAAAATGGAAGGGGGTGGATATGGGGAAGAGAGGAGTTTGTGTGGAGAGCTAGGAGGAGTAGAGGGAAGGGAAACTGTGATTGGGATGTACTTTATGAATCTATTTTCAATTTTTTTTTAAAAAAAAAGAAAAAGAAATACATGACGTTATTTTAATTATTTTTTCTCATTCTTGTGAAAAATCATGTATTATATCTCTCCCTAATTTTCCTTCATAGATGACTCTGGTATTAACAATATTTTGAGACAAGGAAGCTGATCAGTTAGCATAGAGAATGAATTCAGAAGTTTAGCTGAGACACAGCAACATCAAGTTTAAAAGGAACTCATCCTCTCAAACATAAACAATCCCAAACATGTGCTCCCTTGACTTGGACTAATGCTTTACATGGCTACATTTCCCAATAATTACCTGCCTCCAATTCAGAGAAGGAATGGCTTGAATTAGAATTCTAGAAACCTGGGAGTCTTTTCCTGTTTACCAACACAACCCTGGACTTGGTGAAGAAGCATGGCTTCATAAAACATCACATGATTTAATATCAGATGTGTGGGCTGTGGCAGGAATTACAAAGTGGACATTTGAAAACAGCCAGTGTCTCAGCCGGGCTCTGTAACAAAAGCTAAGTTCTGTTTTTCTTTGGATTCCATAGATTTCCATTTCCTTTGCACATAAACTTTTCTGTACCACCCCAAAATGGCTCTAACTTAAAAATATCCAGAGCAGATGGCTTCACAGCTTACATTTTGCCGAGTCAGCCATGCAACTGCATTATTACAGCTTTTTCCCCGGCTAAGTAAAGAAAGTCATTCTTAAATTGTAGTTGTGTCATGACTTGATCTCAAGACATCCACGTGCACTGGCAGTGCTTGGACTCTATATCTGGGAGTGGGAGCACAGAGAAAGGTCAATGAATAGCTCTGTGTAGGAGAATAGCTTCTGTTGTAAGATCAAAAGCAATGGTCACCTCTGTTTATATTAGATCTACAAAACTGATACTCTTTCATGTGTATCCCTTTTCTCATCAGTAAAAGAAGCACCCACCATTATATCTTCTAAGCATCAGCCTGTTGCTAAGCTCTTATCGCTGTCTCTCTCAGTGTTCACTGCTATTGTTGTTTTCATTGAACGTCTTTTGAACTTCTCATAGCAATGATCCTTGCCCATGGCCCCCTTCACTCAGGTGCTCCCATCATTATCCTGAGAACTCAATGAATCCCAGTCAGCTTTTTTCTTAGCAGTAACTAAGTGTCAGCTTTTACCTCCGTTCCCCTAGACAACAAGACGGTAACAGCTCTATTAGTATGTTTATTGTTGGTATTATTACTCAGGATGAACTGGGCTAATATCACTATGTCATTTGTAGAAGACAAATATTTCTGACGATCTGCATGCACCCTATGTACTACCATATCCATGGCTGAAGAACACTAGCCATACTGTCCTGCCAGAACAAAAGCAGATACTGGTCCTTAAGAGAAATGTTGCAGAAAATGTTATGAGAAGAAGGGAGAGAAATCTCAGTATTCAGGGAAACCCACCGAAGAATCTGAACCCACTTCTTCAAGTACCAGATTAAGTTCATTAGTAAGTACTATTCACTTTTGTCTATCTCTGTCATGTGAGTTGTCTATCCAACCCTCTTTGTTCACAGATTCATTTTGAGGAGAGTATCCCAAATGTTTTCATTAATTCTTTATATGTCTTGCTTTGTTTCTCAGCAACCAGCTTATCCTCTGAGAACATGGACTAATATTTAAACCATATTATGAAAATGTAGTGTGAAGATTTAAAAACAAATTTAAATACAGAGCAGATACTTTCTGAGCATAATTATTTATTTTTCTGCTGCTTTTTTTAAAACCAGGTACATTACAATGGATTCTTACTGCATTCTGGTGCTTGCTCAAAAGTGACATATTACCATGATAATGAAAGTGTGTAACTACTAGTGACACAACTTGTAGCATGGACAGGTTGATGGGTACATAGACGTATAGATGATACAAGGAAATATCACAGGAGATTATTTTAAGTTATAGTGGGCTGGCCAGGCAAGTCTGAAATCCGTATGTCAGTTCATGGAGGTGGTCTGACTTTTTTGATTGGTACAATCCCAATGTGGAATTTCTTCTAGAAAAATCTCAATTCTGTTCATCATGCCTTCAGTGGGTAGATTCAGATCTTCAGATTATCTAAAATAATCTTGTTTACATTAAGTCAATTTAATATAAATACTAATCACATTGTCACAGTACCCTCACAAGAATGCTTACTGTTACATTGGATAACTTAGTACCTTAGCTGAGCCAGGATCATATATAAAACTGACCAATGGAGAGATACAGAAATGGTTATGTTCAGGGGGATTCTGATCTTGTTTCTAGCCTCAGCAATACAAGTGCTTAAAATCATCTACAAAGGTTAAAGAAAGGTAGAAGGGCCATAACCAAGTATTTTCTATTCCCAATCTAGTAACAGAAAATGATGAATGTAAATTCTAGTTATTTATGGCCAGATGCGAATACTACCATAGCAAAGTCTCAAAATATGACACTGTCAAGAAAAATGGAGCAGTATATCCTAATAAAAGCTTAGTGTCTCTAGGATGATATAATAAATGCCTAGACTGTTTTCTAGTAGCTACTTTTTGAAAGTAGAATATATAATTTTGTAAAGTGATAAAATGATATATAAAGATGTCTAAAATATATTTATATTTTCCATCTTGGTACTTTATGCCACTCAAGTGTTTGTAATATGCATCTAGCATATCACAGATAACATAACATGATGAGAGAATGCCTGTTTATTAGTCAGTGTATATTGTCTGAAGTCAAAGAGAGATTTCACAGTGATACCACTTTATTTAAAGATCTAGTAAAGCATTTGAAATAAAATAAACATTTTTATTCTTTACTTTTGAAGTGAATTGCTTTTGATATATTAACTATAATACTTAATCCATGATTCAGCTTCAATTCCCAATTGATTCCAAATCTTTAACATACCCATATATTTGAAGTCCATACTTTTCTCTTTCAAATATGTGCTGTTTCTCTTCTTCCTTTTTAGTGCAATGCAAATGTAACATGTTATTGGAGGTGAAATAATAGCTAGTATATTATCATAATTTTTTCATATAGAAGGGCAATGAAACTTAGTAAATCAACCACAGTTGCAAATTTTCAGAATTTTTTAAAAAATACAAAGGCAGATAAAATGTTATTTCTCTATATAAAGAGGAATAGTGAAATATGTAATTATAGGAAGGGTAAACAGTATTGGGACTAGGACTGTTTCATTCTTTATGCTTAACTTGTCCAGAAAACACTTGTGAAGCTCTTTCCAGAACAATATCCTATGAAGAGAAAGTTCAAGAAGGATGCTCTAAGCTATTGACACTGCTCCATGAGATACCTAGCAGGAGAGATGCCATTGACTTGTACAACATTCTACCAAATCTGTGTGCACATGCCTGACATTTCACCTTTCCTGACCTGAGCCATCCCAACAATCCTCATCTTCAAGGCCTAGTATAGAAACTGCATTGGTTAGCTTCCTTTGATGCTTTTACCAACATGCCTGAGGGATATAACTTAAGGGAGGAAAGATTTATTTGGGCTCATTTTGATTTGAGAGGCTACAGTCTATCATAGAGGGGAATACAAGATTGCCATGAACCCATTCATTGAGGCAGGTGCTGCTTGCTGTATGGACCTGACCAAGAAGCAATGGTGAAAACCACCACAGCTGGCTATAACACATCCTAACCACTCCATTCTTTATGGGCCTTCTGACAACTAGATCTTACCTCTTTCTTTAAAGTTTCCATCATCCCAAAACAGTATTCTTTGTTGGAAACCAAGTTTTCAAACACAAAAACCTATGGAGAAGATTTCACATTCAAACCATAAGATTCTTCCCCTGCCCCTGATAGATTCATCTCCATTTCATAATACCATATACATCCAGTTGAACTTCAAATACCCCCACAGTCTTAGCAGTATCAACACTGTTAAAAAAAAAGTCTATCAGTAATCTCTTCTGACACCTTAATTGTAAGCCCCTGTAAAATCAAAACACAAAGTACATATTTCTAGTATACAATGGCATAGAGCAAACATGCCACTTCCAAAAGGGAGGAATGGGGTGTTATGGTTTCCTTTCTGATGCTGTGGTGAAACACTTAAGGAAGAGGGAGCTAATCTTAGTTTGTGGCTCCAGAGAGATGAGTTCATCGTGGCTGGGAAGGTATGGAACATTCAGGGGAAACATGGAAGCAGGAGCAGGAAGCTGGCTGACCACATTGTGACCCACACACTAAAAGCAGAGAAATAGAGGAAGGAAGTGGGGCCAGACTACAAACCCTCAAAGCCTACCTGAGTCAACCTGTGCTTTTATCTTCTCCCTGCCCCTCAGCAAACATCCAGCTATAAAGCTTGCATAACCTTCTCAAATAGCATCAGGAGCTGAGGCCGAGTGTTCAAATACTACATGAGGCTATGGGAGACATGTCTCCTTCAAATGACAACAAAGTCATAATGAAGATGGAACCAAAGCAAGGGTCAAGCCCTTCAGGAAAAACACTGTACCCTGTAGTTCTTCCTCTAACAGTCACAGCTGTTGATCCCGTAGTCTGGATTCCAGTGTGCTTAAACCACCCAACCCTTCCTCCTCAACTGACTGCCACATGCACAGCCTATTTCTAGAGCTGACACTTCTTGGTGCCAGCGGATTTCCTTGGTATACATGCCACAGACTTGGCATCTGCAACATCCTGGAATCACCATGGAAACACGGGCTTCATCTTCACAGCCCCACTTGCATTCGTTCTAGAGGTCAATCTGGCAAATCCAAACCTCATGTCTACTGGCTGGTCTCCTCAGCTTTTTCTCTGGAGCCTTATTGCAAACATTACATAACCCCACAATTCTCGCATCCTGGGGGCTTGAAAAACTAGCACTGTGTTCTGCTGCATACCCTGCTCTCCTTGGTCAATAGTAATAACGGTCTCTGTATGACTTCACAGCTGAACATAAAGAAAGAATTCAGTTTGAGTCATTGTCCCGGTACAGAACACTGGAGGTGCTACCTTTTCAGGTACATACCTTTAAAATCAGTATCTTCCAAAGGATTCTCATTACTATATTCTAGGGCTCTTGAAGAATGAAGTTTTACCCTCACAGCATCTCTCCTATTACCATGGTGAAAAGGTCTACTGTTTCACCTTAATGACACTCATCTCAATTATAACTGTCTCCTTCATATATATCCTGTCTATAACTTTATCCTGTACATTTTCTACTTTTCTGGTCTTGTTTTTGTTTTCTCTCTCTCTCTCTCTCTCTCTCTCTCTCTCTCTCTCTCTCTCTCTCTCTGTCTGTCTGTCTGTCTTTTTTCTCCCCTCCTCTCAATTTCACTAAGATCAGTGAGTAGTGACTGTTATTCCCTGAATGGTACTATATCTAGAAATATCCCCTGACAAATAAATTAATGCAGTTTGTTTGTTTTTTCTTTAAACAACATGGACAGAGCATATCCACAGTCTTTGACATAATGTAACACCAATGGCCTGTTGTGCATTTTTGGATATTCCTCATTCCCCTCTGAAATCTGGCACACACCATCTTTCCTGTCTGTACTTCTACAGGCATTCTTATCTTCCTTGCTCCCACCGGAATGGCTTACTTATGCATTTTGTTACAGCATTCTAGGGATTCTTTAGCCATTTATTCCACATCCCTCCTACAACCTAGTTTCAAATGTCTACTAACCACATGTCGGGTTGATCACAATAGGTCCACTTATAATACTGATTTTCTATATTGTTTTGCTCTCCTCATCACTTCAAACACTATACAGACAATTTAAGGAAGGAAGGATTTCTTTTGGTCTCTGGTTTGAGAGCATAGGGCCTATCACGACAAAGAAGGCACAGTGACTAACTATCTGATGGGGATCTGATGGAGGCTGGTTATCACCCTAGGTATGCTCCCAATGGATTACTTTCAATAACTAGGCCTCACCTCTTAAAGGTTCTACAACTTCCCCAAACAGTACAACAGCCCAGAGACCAAGTGTTCAGACACATGAGCCTTTTGAGAACATTTTCTATCAAACCAAAAGAAGATTCTACCTGTATGTTAAAGCTATACCTAGAAATTTCAAGGTATGTTTCTAGCGGAAGCCATTTATCATGGAACATTTGGTATTATTCAGTGTTTAATATTTCACCTATCTTCCATTATGAAATTCTTGTGGGCTCATATATTACTAGAAAATATTGGCAAACAGTATAAGCTTCTCAGACACTGATCCTCTCTCTAGGTAACTAACTCTCCTGCAGAGCCTAGAAGACAAGCAGGCTGTAGATGCATGGCTTTGCTTCTTGTGCAAATGAAGCTCAGACAATCCCTTGCCTTCAGGCCCAGTGGCATTGCAGAGAGATTGACTCAGGACAGCAGGACTTCTTGCATAACCAGGTGTAGTAAGGCCTGGAGCAGAATTCCAGAGGCAGGCAGAGAGTCATGTGGTGAGGAGAAGAAGAACAAGGTAGTTTCTGTAGATGGTAGACATGGCTGCATGGCCAGAGATAAGGGAGAAAGGCAGTGATTCTATAGATAGTAAGTCAGATCTCTTGTAGAGTTTTCTCAGAGCCAGAGGTAAGGAGCAAGGAAAGAAAGATACAGGATGAAGGAACAGAGGACGAAGATGAGGTCAAAAGCAGAGGAGCTTACTAAAACTATGAGGACAGGAAAAGTGGTCAGAGAGGAGTTGAGTGTGAGGACCGAGCTGAAGCTGTACAGATAAAATTTTGTCATAGAGTAGTAAAGTAACTGGACAAAGAGCATGGTGTATGTAGATTCTTTTCCCTCAGATAACCCCATGCCGAATGTAGTGTCTTCCCCAGGAATTTTCTCAGGGAGGGCCTTGGGAAAATTCCATTAGTGGACGACCTTCTTTTTCCCTCTCTGCTAAAGTACCAAGCCTCTGTAATAACAGGAACTAGTTCAGTTTATATGGGTATCATTCTAAACACCACCTGTTAGCTCTATTCTGCCTGTTTCAGAATAGAAACCACTGTTATGGTGGTCTATAGCAGTTCCAGTTTTCTTCTGTAATTCTCCCAGATCTCTTTATCCTCATATACTAGAAATTTCCAAGCTTGGAAGCTCATTAATTGTTACTGTACCAAGTAGCCATATACATTCAATGTCTAGTATGTGTATATACAGAGAAAATAATAGGAAAAATGCTTTGTTTCATATTTTCTGGTCACCAGCATCTTCTCTTTCCATCTCTATTATCCATGAATTCCTCCAAGACCCTACCTTGAATTTACCTTGTGATTTGTAATCTAAAAGGAAAGAAAGGCATTCATATAGGTAATTGCAGTGTAACACAGAAAGAAGTTTAGTTTCCTGACATGTATCAAGTATCAGGATTATCAGTATGAGGCACAATCAGAACCTGTTCAATTTTATTAATTGAGTAGCCACAAGCTTTACACCAATTTTGCTTGAATTCAAGAAAAGCTTGAAAAATATGAGCCAGTGGCTCTCCACATAAGCCACTTAGCTATAAGTAGGTGGGTGATGTCTTGACAAATATGACATTATCATAACCAAGTGGCCCCCTATTGGGTAGAGGCCAGGGATGCTGTGAAATGTCTTACAAAACACAGAACAGACTCCAGTAAGTAAAGAAGTGTCCAGTTCCAAAAGCCGAGAGTGGTGAAGTTGAAAAACCCCAAGACAGTCAAAGAATTAAAGCTATGAGGAAGTGACTCAGGGGTGGAACACTTTCATAACATGCAAAAGACCCCAGGATCAATCTGCAGTGCCTCCAAAGAACAAATGTGAGAGGGGATATAATAGATAATTAATAAATATGTAAATATACAGCTGAATTATTAATTTTCAAGTTTCTTCTAAAGAGAAAATAAGTTCAAATTCCTGAGGTAGACCGTTAGGCTAAAAATTATTTAATACAAAAGTATCCCAACAAATATTCAGAGTATGTTGAAATTTTCCTTAAATGTTTTCAGTATGTCCCTGCCTAAAGGTAGTATAGAAATGTGAAGACGATTCAGAGTTGCTATAATATCCTTAGAATTCTGAGAACAACAGATATCAGTTCACCAAATGAATGAACAAAACTATAAATGCATGTTACTGTCTGGATTTATTCTTGGTTGTCTTTTGTTACTGTGGGTTATGACATTATCATCTTCATACATCAATGTAATGACTCCAGTGTCCTCATAGCAGGTTATGGTATTGGGTATTACCAATGAAATAGCCTAGTGATTGACATAAAACCTTGTCTTCTCAAGGTTTACATCTGTGTTACCTCGATGTAAATAGTTGCAATTGCCATACTCTTTGGAGTTCATTTACGCTCAACTGTTTGGAGCTGATTTGTGCTCTTAAACACGTGGGCAAAAATTGTTCTTTCAATTGATAGCTATTTTTAACACAATACAGACAGAACTGTGGTTTCATAATAGTGTGAATGCCTGCAGGCATCTTTCTATTTTTGAAAACTAAGAGCTCATTCTAAGGACTGTGTATTCCCTTCCTGTCCTTGCTTGCTTTGATTGAAAGCAATTAAAACACTTTAAAGTAGAAAGTTCAGGTAATGTATGCATGATGAAAATAAAGAATTTTTTCACAATTATGAAGTACAACATTTTAAGATATAGAATGTTACTGCATCAAACAGTATATGGGATTCATGGATTATTTGGCACAATCATTATGGGGGATTTTAACAGTTTCTATTTTCCCCTCATATTAGTAGCTTCTGCCTTTACTACTAGCTATATTTCAGGAAATTATGTCTCTTTCTGTCTTATAATAACCTACATACATGTATGCCTTTGCTTTCCCATTGGATAACAAACCATAATGAAGAAATATATCCCCTTCTCAAATTTCTATCTCTTAGTCAAATGTCTATAAATTAGAAGTGTGTGTATAAAGTGTGAGTCTTCTAAATGTATAATAAAATAAAAAAGAATCATGCTCTAATAGAAAAAAATCCAAAGTAAAATCCAGAGTTTTATAGGACTTTGTATTAATGAGCTATATGACCTTAGGCAAGTTGCATGATCTCTTCAGGCATCTATGTGTGATTTTTTTTCACAATGCATCTACCATAAAATGAGCAATGATTTCTGTCCTACTTTCTCTCAGAGATGAGTAGAAGTGGAGATTCTGTATTGAATCAAAACTACCTGCTGCTGCCAACTTTAATCAGATAGGATTAACATCACAGTCTAGCAGCTTCTAGTGAGAGTAAAAGATCCCACCCATGACAGCATCCAGCCTTGGAAGCCACCGGCAGTTACAGCTTAACAGGTCTTTTTAGAATTTTCTTCTGTATGTTCAACATAGACTATTGACTGGGGCTCACCACCAGGAAAACACCAGGTGACCAAGGGAAGTCCAGGCTCTTCGTTTAGAAGAGTTGGCAGCAGAAGCTTTCAAAGGGTAAAACCTGGTAGTGGAACTCCTTACCAGTCAGAGTGATTTGTCTTGAAAAGGAGTCCCTCTTTGCTATTTATACAGAAACTCTAGAGATGAGTCTAAAGGAGTCACCAGGTGTAAGAATCATAGACTCTGCACCGTAGCTTTCACAACAAAATCTCAGGATCAGAATCACCAGCATACTGGGAACTGGTAGAAGTGTTAAGTACTTTCTTTCTTCCTCTGCCTTTGAGTCAGAAACTCCGGCAGTAGGGCTCAGCAGCCTATGCTTTAACATGGCCCCCAGAAGATGGCTTTCCATGTCACAGTTTAAGAGCCATTAGCATTGTGTAACCAAGGATCTTTTTCTTCATCTGATTTATTGCACCAATTTTCTTTTACTGTGCAGTCATGTTTAAGAGATGTTACTGAGAAACAGAATTGTGTGTTTTCACCATAGATAGAAACCTGAGACCAGCTTCTTGGATACCATCAAGTGTTGTGGAATGTTACTTTAACTAGGCAAAGATATGTTACATTTGTTTATGTTGCATTTGTTTAGTTATATAAAGATGTGTTGCATTTGTTTCACCTTGCCTGCCTAAGGTGCCTGATTGGTCTAATAAAGAACTTGATGTCCAATAGCTAGGCAGAGAAAGGACAGGTGGGGCTTGCAGGTGCAGGGAATAAATAGGAGAATGAGAGAAGAGAAAAAGAAAAAAGAGAAGGAAGAAAAGAGAACGAAGGAGGAAGAGAGGGATATGCCTGGGGCCAGAAGCCAGGCAGCTGCCAGCTAGCCAGCCAAGCAGTGAAAGTAAGATATACAGAGGATAAAAAAAACCCAAGGCAAAAGGTAGACAAAGAGAAACCGGTTAGGTTAAAAGAGCTAGCCAGAAGCGAGCCTAAGCTAGGTCGAGCATTCATAACTAATAGGTCTCTGTCATGATTGGGAGCTGGTTGGTGGCTCAAAAAACAAAAGCCTGCTACAGTCAAGCAACTGAATAGTGTCTGTAGCTCTTTTATATTCTGTAAGCCATTAGAGTGCAGAAGGCCAATACTCTCATTCATTTCCAATCTATGTTCTGAAACAAATGAGATATGTTCATAAAACAGAAAAATAGAAACAAAAATTCTGTCTTTCGAGGCTAGAGAGATGGCGCCGTAGTTGACATTGAGAGTGAGAACCAGAGTTCAATTCCCAGCTCTGACATCAGGTGCCTACCAACCACCTGTAACTCTAGCTCCAGGAGATCCATTGTCCTTTGGTTCGATCTGCTGGCAACTGTACTCACATGTACATATCCCCTATACAAACACACATGCAATCACGCATTTAAAATTAAAACTACAGCTGGGCGGTGGTGGCGCACGCCTTTAATCCCAGCACTCGGGAGGCAGAGCCAGGCAGATCTCTGTGAGTTCGAGGCCAGCCTGGGCTACCATGTGAGTTCCAGGAAAGGTGCAAAGCTTCACAGAGAAACCCTGTCTCGAAAAACCAAAAAAAAAAAAAAAAAAAAAAAAAATTAAAACTACAATCTTTATAATTAGAAACTCAAACATGTTTCTAAAAACTAAGGCAATGGAACTTGTCAATCAACAGATTTCCTCTAACTTTCCCTGGTCAAAGAGTTGCTAGACAAGAGGAGGTCTTCCCATAGAGCAGCAGTTCTCAACCTATGGGAAATTTTTAGGGGTTTCATATCAGATATTGTATATATCAGATATTTACATTACAATCCATAATAGTAGCAAATTTGCAGTTATTTATGAAGTAGCAGTGAAATAATTTAACGAATGGGGTCACCACAACCCGAGGAACTGTATTAAAGGGTCGCAGCGTTAGGAAGATTGAAAAGCATTTCCCTAGAGGGAAAAGTGGCTGCTATGGATGGGATATCGACTTCTGACACAAGAACAATCAAAGAGGAGTGGAGGAAGCTGCTGAAAATAATGTTCCCAGCTTCTTCATCTAATATTGTAGAAAGGTGAGTTCTCCCTCATCTTCTGAAGAAGAAGCCTGAAGAGACAGTCAACAAGAACGGAAGCCTAAGGGACTTTCCCAAATTGTACTATGATAAAATTAGTATCACAAATCTTGAATGTTTTCCACTCCATTCCAACTAACTTGGCACTTAATAGTTCAAGAATTATGTATGGATGAAAAAAGGGCACAAGAAATGATATTAGAATTGTGATAGCTTTGTTGTAAGTTTACTCATGGCCAAGGTCTGTCTTTTGCAATGAATCTGTAGATTTTACTTTCTGTTCAAAAGTTCTATTTAGTGTTGTTTCGAGTTAAGAAGTTAGTGTACTGTGGTTATGTAACCAACACAGACATTTCAGATGCCTTTCTGAATCAAAACATGATAGCAAGTATTCCATTAAGACATAGTTAATTCAGGTTCAATCATAATTGTCTACCTCTTATATTTCTTTCGTACTCTGCCTTTTAAGTCCAAATACCTCCAAGTAATCTCTAACAGAAAGTTCCTGTCAGGATCCTATCAAGAGCAACTTGTAAATGAAAGGAATTGTTGTTAAAAGTCTGAGGAAGGTAAATCAGAAGAGCAGACTCCATGTGCAAATCCAAACAAGTTCAACATCTTTGCAAATCCTAAAAATATTCATACAGAGGAAAATAAATGTTAATTCAAAAATAAGCTTTGCACACTGACAATAAATCACTTGCTATTTATAGGAAAGGCAGGAGATTTCAAAGCTAAAGAGAAAATTGCTCTTCCAGCACTAAAAGATGTTTATCAGGATGTGACAGGATAGGGGTTAGACATTCAAATGCAACAAGATTAGCCTGTGGATTCTCAAAGTGGAAAAGACATGTTCAGCAGAAACAGCCTTTGCATTGGCTGTTGAACTGTTTGAGAATCAATTCTGTATCTCTTTGGCATCAGCTGTGGTTTGTGCCACTGATGATTTCCAGTTGGAAAAAAAGAAACTAAATTCTTGTTGGTAAGATGTGATAAAATGTATTTTTCTCATACCCATGCTTGACCTAATGACCTTCACTACACAATGAGATTTAAGATAAAATGTACCGTGCGTGCTTGCATGTGCATGTGGTGTATGCATGTGTAGGAGTGTGCATGTTTGTGGGTGCTTGCTTCTGCATGAGTACTTGCAGAAGCCGTCCATGGAAGTGTTCCTCTATCATTCTCCACATCATGAGTCAGGGTCCCTCACTGAACTTGAAGCTCACCGTTATGATTAGACTGACTGATCCTGATGCAACTGGAATCTGCCTGTCCCTACTCTCCTCACCCACACTGGGGTTACAAGCCATGCCTAACACTATTATGTGGGTGTTAGGCATTCAAATTCAGGTCTTCGTGCTTATAATTTTCCTCAGCAAAAATTTATCCACTAAGCCATCTCCCGAGCCCAAACATGTGATTTTGAAACTTGATTTTTTTAAATATTTTTTTTTTAATGTATATGGTGCTCTAGCTGCATGTATACCTAAGTGCCAGAAGAGGGCACCAGACCGCATTATACACAATTGTGAGTCACCACGTGGTTGCTGGGAGCTGAACTTGGGACCTATGGAAGAACAGCCAGTGCTCGTAACCGCTGAGCCATCCATCTCTCCAGCCCCCTTAAACTTGATTATTTATGTTTGTACTAAATGTAAAAACTTCTCAAGTAATGTGAACATGCATGTAAAAGATGTTTATTATTGAAGGGGTATGCATTTTATTGTCCATTCATATCTTAATATGCAATATTTAATTATTGTTTAGTGAAAGAGACTTTGGGAAAACTTTAAAATTTTATTTGTTCCTTTTGTAAATGATTTGCTGTGTAGAATAAAATTCGATGGCATTTTTATTCTGCAATTTTATAAAGGAAAGCATGAAGGCACAATATGAGCCAGCACCTTAAGGCCATATGATTTTTAGATGACTTTGCCCAGCATTCCAATCACCAAAAATACTCCCTACACTTTGCTTAAAAGTACATACCATCCCTCCAATCAACATTTCATTAAAGGGTGCTAGAGAAAATACTTCTGTCAACAAGCATGTTAGTGTGCTTTGTTTCTTATTTGTTTGTGGGTTGGTTTTTTTTTTTTTTTTTTTTTTCCAGACAGGGTTTCTCTGTGTAGCTTTGACGCCTTTTTCTGGAACTCACTCTGTAGCCCAGGCTGGCCTCAAACTTACAGAGATCTGACTGGCTCTGCCTCCTGAGTGCTGGCATTGATTAAAGGTATGTGCCACTACTGCCTTGTTTTCATGTATGCTTTAACAGCATTGGGTTGAAGTAGATGCTATCAGACAAAACCACAATAATGAAACAACTTTGTGTGATGGAAACGGTATTACGACCTCTCCATGAACAATCCTAGAAGATTCAAAGCATAGTAGCTAACAATGCCAGAACCTCAGTAACAGATTTGGCTGAAAACTGACTGAAACAATGTCAGCGGTGGTGAAGATAAAAATTAGTGTGAGATCACACGGTGTTTGTCTCTTGTGGCTGACTTCTTTCACTCAGCATGATGCTGTCAGGTTCATCCACATCGATGCAGCTATCCAAGCTCTCTTCCTTTTTATGGTTGGATAATATTCTGTAGCATGTATATCTACATTCTGATTGTCCCTTGTCCTGTTGAAGGACATAGGATTTGTTTCGACTTTTTGGCATGTATGAATGATTCTTTGGAGAACACTGATGTACTGTTATCTGTCTGTCTTCCCATTTGGGTGTTGTGTTTTGAATGTGAAATGCCCCCCCTCCTCCTAAAAGGCTCATGTATTTGAACACTTAGTCTTTAGTTGGTGGCACCGTTAGGAAAGGTTGTGGAACCTTTAGGAGGTGGCACTTTGTTATAGGAAGTACAGTACTGGGGGTGAGCCTTGAGACGTTAGGGTAGTTCCAGGTCCTGTTCTCTGCTTCTGAACTACCAATGCAATGTGACCAGCTAGTCTCCTGCTCCTGCTGGCTTGCCTCCACACTGCAGTGGTCTGTATCTCTTCAAGGTGTAATCAAAAATACACTGTTTTTCCCTTGAGTAACTTCTGTCATTTATTTCTCGCAGTAATAAGAAAAGCAACTAGTATACCAGATTACACGATCATTTCAAACTTGGCCTTTAGAACTTTGAAGCTGTTTCCACGGCCGTTTTACATTGCTATTAAGAAAGTACCAACGCTCCAATTACTCTACATTAATCCTGTTATCTTATTCATTTTCATCCACTATGGCTATATGTTTAGATTTTCTACTTGTGTGATTTAAAAAAAAAAAATCCTAAATCTAGATAGAGAGTGGTGATGGCTGTGCAGCACTGTCAATCAAATACTTTAACTCTTATGTGAACATCACCAACTCCATTCTAACTGTATGCCTAAAATAATATATATGTATACACACACACATACACACACACACACACAAACACACACACACACACACACACACACACACACACACACACACATTAAAAATCACTTTGAAGGGTTTGGAAAGATGGCTCAGCAGTTAAGAGCACTGTCTTTTCTTCCAGACAACTGGGGTCTGTTTCACAGCCCCCACATGGTAGCTCACAACCACCTGTAACCAGTCTCAGGAGACCCAATATCCTCTTCTGACCTCTGCAGGTACAGCACACATGTGGTGCACAAACATTCGTGCAGGAAAAACACCCATAGGCACAAAAAAACAGATACTAAAAAAATTTAAATGGCTTTGAAAAAAACAGAATAGCACGGGTTATTGGATAAACTATTTTTTTATTATACTGAGTGTTACATAAGGCCATTTTCATATAAGTAAAGCGTACATTGAGCACACCCCAAACCATGCTATACTCACTTTCCTCTCCCCTCCCATTAATTCCCTTTGTTCCTTTGACAGTTTACTTTCTATTTTCATACCATCTGTACATTTATTTATCTATATTAATCTGGGTTCCACATGTGAGGGAAAAACATAGTTGACTCTCTGAGACTGCCTTAATTTGCCTTATGTCATTATTTCCAGTTGCACTCGTTTTGACGGCATTGGAGAAATTAGACTGATGAATTTCTAGATGACTGTTTAGCCACAATATTCCTAATGCTAAATAAAACAACTGAAAATTGCATAGTATATTGCTTTTAGGAAATGAAGGATAATACACAAACCAAAACAGGAATAATTGGCTATTAGCCACATAGTCAGTGAATTCCAAGACAGTGAAAAGTTCTAGATGCCAGAAACTGCAATGTGATCTCTCATTGTCTTCACTGTACTCCAAAGTCAAATAAAGATTTCAACGTCATAATCTCACAAATGTATCTGAAATGTAATAGTAAAGAATACTCAGACTAAGTAGGAAATTACTTTTTGCCTCCTATGCCCCAAAGGGAGAATAATATAATCTATCCCATACAAAACCTTGAAGTACTGAAGCTCAGTATAAACAAAGTCCCTTTTGACAGGATTTTGTTAGGAATTTCTGTGAGGTCTCTGTTGTTGTTCCCTTTAATAGTATGACAACTGGGGCCAGAGAGATGGCTCAGCAGTTAAGAGCACTTGTTCTTGTAGAGGACCAGAGTTCAGTTCCCAGCACTCACATGATGGTTCACAACCCTCAGTAACTCCAGTTTCAGGTCCTCTCCTGACCTCTGTAGGCACCAGGCATGCACATGGTGCCCACATATAAACTACAATAAATCTATACATAATTATTATTTTTTTAATAATAAAATCAAATGACGTCTGTTGACATAGGCCTAGAATTCCAGGCTGAGGTGAGAAGATTTGATGTTCAAAGACGTCTTGTGTACAGGATGAATTTGAGGCCAGCCTTGGCAACCTAGCAATAGTTGCCTCAAGATTAAAGTAAAAGAAGAGGGAGGAGGAGGAAGAGGAGGAGGAGGAGGAGGAGGAGGAAGATGACATTAGGCTTGGTGACATAGCTCAGTCAGGGGAGGGAGAGAGGGAGAGAGAGAATTAAAAGCATTGGTGTTATGCTAATAAAAACTATTGCTGGGATGATCTTGCCATCCCTCTGCACTCTTAGTTCTCAATATCAGTGCCTAAATCCCTTCCTCTACTCTGAGCTGTGGTACCATAGTTCTCTGTGATTGAATGAGACATACTTTCTAAGACACCATCCCTTTGTTGCCTTTTTCTCTGTAACCCTTCATACTTAATTAAGTATTATGTGATATCAACAACCTCAGATTCCTTTCCCCGATGTTACTAGATGTTCTTCTTACACCCTATCATTACATTTAAAGTATTTGCCTCAGTGTAATATTACTGTATTTGTTAAACTTGTTGATCTCCCTGTGCATCAGTTTTTAATAAGTTATAAGACACTATGCATTTCTAGGCATGACTCTTGTGATGTGCTGTGATTAAGTGAATCATTTCATTTTATCTAAGCTGCCAACCTATGATTTCAACATGAGTCTGTTTTGTCCAAAAGTCCATTATTTTTTCCCACTCTATTATGCCACCTGGTGAATAAATGGATAAACATTGACAAAGTACATAAAACAAAATATAACAAAAATGTACAACATAGATATGATATTTCTATAATATCATAGAACATAATATTTGAATAACATATTTGTTAGACTGGCCTCCAAATGCATTAAAATTATTATAATTTATCCTCATACTTGCAGAATACACATTGCTCTCCAAATGAGTCACGTTATCAGGCTCTTAATTTTGACAAGTAGAGATAGAGACAGAGTTACTTTTTTCTGGTAAAAGATACCATAGTTTTCAGTATGTCAAAAATAAACTTAACATGAAAAAAGCAAGTATCTCAAAAGCTAACTCAATCTCCCCTGCAATAAGGAGACCCAAGAACATGTGGTTTCTAACCTGCCTCTTCCATTTTTTTTCAGATTAAGAACCTACAATTTGTAGTTCTTAATGCCCATCATTTGTGAAATCAAAGAGATGGGAGACATTAATATTTCACAGGCAACTTCAGAATCTGCTAGTATGGGAAAATGGTATTTACTAAAATTTACTTTTTATTGTCATCATAATTATATCATTATATATATATATATAATTATATATATAATCATATATCAGCTTGACTAGAAACTGCTTGGAATCCTATATCTTTGAAAAGGTCCAGCCCCACAATCAACCTTAGGTTCTGGTTTCAAAAGAAAAGTCTCAAATCGCTTCATCTCCAATTAAAGCTTTCTATATGGGCAATGGCACCTGCTCTGCCACATCACAAGAGTCATAATGAAGATCCCCATGGAGAGGCTGCTGAGGAGATGACACCAAGAGGATGGAGCTGCTGTGAGACAGCAGTGGGGGGCAGAGACACAGAAGGGACCAGAAGCAGAATGCTGCTGACTCGTTTCCCAATCTATATTGGATCAGATGATCCCCCCAGGGCAAAGCAGCAGAGTGGCTGTCTGTTCATGCTGAATTTAGGAGAGAAGGCGGCCAGGAAATTTCATTTTCTAAAGGAGAAATTGATAAAGTGGGAGGATTATTATCTATCTTCTTCCGAAACAGCGCTAGGGGATTGAGGCTTGATTGTGCTAATCATCCTTGATTTTTCTGGCTTTGAATTGAATTTAGAAATAACACAGAGTGTGATTTGTGCATTCGTCACTTTGCAGTTATTACTCAATCCCTCAATAATCTTGTGAAAGTCTATGTTTGACTTGGATCTCTTACGGCTCCTGGTCCACAGACTTTCCTTTCCACTGATGGCTTACTTGATGCTTCTTGAAGCTGCCTTCTCAGGACAGCACCCAGAATTAATATCTCATTCCCAGCTCATACAATCCCACCCATCCTTCAGTGTGAAAACAACAGATCATTACTGTACAGTGTCTGACCCAGAGCAAGGGCCCGATAAATATTTGTTGAATAAATGAATTTTTATGGGCTAGCTCGATTTTTTAAGAGTTAAGTTTTATTAGACTCATTAAGTCTAAAATATGGAGAATAGTCACAGGCATCATAGTCTCAGGAGACCTCTTCACTTTAAGAATCAAGACATAATATTTTATTAAAGGAATTTCATCAAAGCTTCCTCATATACTAATTTCCCATGTAATAATCTTTTTCTGAGATAGGGCTTCAGAGAGATAAACAAGTTTATTCCAAGGAAAAAAAATAAGAAAGGCATTACTGATGGGGGAGATTTTTTAACTTTCAAGAAGTCCAAGCCTATTTAATTTAGACTCGATGTTTCAGGGAACTATATGATAGTAACACAAACCTAATATGTGCCACCTCAAAGATATGTGACACTGACAACTGACTCAAATGGTTCTGAACTTTCTTTGTCACCTACTGGATTTAGATATTGTGGATCATGTAAAAGATTGTTATTAGTATTCACCAAATTATGTTACTAAGATTGTGTAGCACATTGACTAACACATAATATACATTAAGTAAATATCTGTGGCTTCTATTCTCTGTGGGCTTAGAGAAAAACATCTGACTTATACATTACATTATAGTAACTTGGTAATAATATATCTTTAATGTTTAAAATACATATTTTCAAATGATGTGAGGATTATGTAATCTAACAACTTTATTTTATACATTAAAATGACTCAGAGAAGAAGCAAAAGATTAATAATCATCTATTGCAATACTTTATTTCATTTTTATTAAGTCTTTCATTGCTTATTCAAAAACCACATACATGGGTTTTTTGACTTTGAGTAAACCTTGCTAAATGTTTAAAAAAATATAGGAATATTAAGCTAAAAGGTCTATAGTGTTTGACTAAAAGCTGAGTAGGTAGTTTCAGATCTTATCAGTACTGAACATGGAATGTAGATTATGGCTTAACACAGGAACATAGCATAATAGTATCTCTAGCTATCAATAAATACGGGAAGGAGAGTTTACTAGGAAAAAATAAGGCAAGTACAGTGGATGTTGGCCAGTTTGATTGATTACTATCCAGGGTTTTAAATTTTTTGCAGCACAACTCAGGTGTAAATGAAATAGAATGGAATTTAAAGGTTTGTCTAGTTAAAACTTCTGGTAACAGAACTTTCCTATCACCCCTTAAAGGCCAAAGCCATTGGGATTATGCCTAGCCCAGAGTAGATAGATCAATATGCTTTGCGGAATCTTAAGAGATTTATTGATCTCCTATAACCCTAAGCCTTAATGTAACAGGTTTTGGAAATTTTGAATGTAACTCAGATGCACATGTTTGGAACAGAGGTTTTGTAAGTTAAGGATATGAGTCAATCACAGTAACTGCAATGATTAATGTATGTTGAGTTTTTTTTTTCTTGTGACTTCAGTAATTTTATTTAAACCTCACATAATGGGCATTATCATTCCTGTCACAGATAAAGAAACATAGGCTTGGATCTTTAATTGTCCAACTCGTATAGTTAATGAGAGGTTGGAACTGGGACCAGACCTGAAGCTCTCTGATTCCAGAACTTAGCTAAGCAATTTCCTTAGACTGAACCAAGTCATATGATGCTACCTTCTCTGTTACTATAGCAACTCATGTCACATGATAAAAAACTGGGTGCACAAGCAGGGAAGTGCTGAGCTCTGCCTCTACCTGTGCATTATTTGGTCCATCATAATCTGAAGAACTATCTCAGAAGTCTCTTTTTATCTTTTTGTGTCATAAGCATCTGCCCTTCAGTACTGGGTAGATGTATGAATGCAAGTACCAAGAGTGTCCCTGGTAATTTCCACCCACCTCTACTGCACAGCTAAGAAAAACACTACCATCGTGCTGTGATGGAAGAATTGAGAGAAGAGGATTTTGAGGAAAGAAAGGGTATACAGTAGGGTAAGTGAGTAATAGATTATCAAAAGGTGACTCTATATAGCATTTAGGAAATTGCAGATGAGAATTATACAAACTTTGCAAGATGATCTACAAATCTTCTTGGCTACCTTAGCTCTTCTTCCTCTTCCTGCTTATAGTTGTGAGAATAACTTTAGAGTGTACTGGGAATATAACATCCTGAGATGAGAAGGAACTGTCAGGAACAGCTGAGACTCTCTTCTGGTCCCTCTGAGAATAAGATCGTCCTATAACATTTTAGCCTAGAGCAGTATGCTGTGCTTGATGGATAAAACTAGATCAACTACTTCAGGACCCTCCATGTCACATGAAGCATGGGCAGATGAGAGTCTACCCTGCCTGGGTAGCTTCCCCTGAAACCTAAGTTTCTATCATTCCTTGCTTCTGACAAGCAAGTAAAAAACTTTTCTTGTTACATGTTTTAAGACTCATGCAAGTGTATTGATATTGTTGCATGATACTGGCAATGCTCAGAGTCCTCCCTTGAAATTGACATCAATCCACACTGAACCTTTATACAAGCAAGTAGAACAAATTATCTGAGACCCTTCTTCATGATTAGGAGCTAATGGAAGCAATCCTAATTCCAACTGAAATCTGTCCTTAGCATGAGGTCAGTAAAGGTCAATAAACAATAGAATAAAACACGTAGAGTGGGAAAGATAAACTGGGAAGATAGATTCCCAAAAATGAATAGGAAGTTATCTTCTAAACATGTAAGATAGAAGGAATGCCATATGATGCTGCCAACCTGCTATAGAAAAGAAGAACGACCTTGAAGGTACTTAGCTGATATCCTGTAAGTATTTTCCAAAGGAAGAGATCAGCTTTCAAATTATTTAAATAGTTCAGTATTAGATTTCCTGGCATCATATACAACTATAAGTGGTAGAGTTGAGGGGAAAAGTAAAAGCTCGCATAGACAGAATTGGTGATGAAATTACTCCATTGTACATAGTAGGTGATAAGAGTAACTTGGTAGTTCATAATAGACATCCCAACATCCCAATGGTAAAATTTGTTTTTCTGTGGTTCATGAAGACATTATCATGCATACACAGAAGTCTCTATCCAGTGTCCTGTTGAATTATTCTATGTCCCAGTTGACAAGCTGTTAGTCTAATGTGGGATGTGAGCTATGATTATAGATTGTTTTCATTTATATTCAACCTGTAGCCATAACTAAGAAATATGCAGAACAGAAAACAGAAGCCAGGGACTGTATTTACTTACAAGTGAGTTTTTGTAGTTTAGAGATATGCCTGTTTCATGGTTTAAAAGATGAGCCATATACATTATAATATAGTGCTTGTGTTCAATATCTAGGATAAGATACCATAAGTTCAAACTCTCATTGCTTCATGGGTTATTGGATTAATCATGGTAGTTATTTTCCTCATTTGCAGAACATAGGTAATTTTGTTGTCTATCACAAGTTATTATGAGAGTTATGAAAATGATTGCATATAAAGTTATCAAAACTATTTCTTCTATAAAATATATCAACTATCATTATTATTATCTTTCTGGTTTAAGCTAACCTTGTCATATATAGATGGAGGAAAGATTATAACCCTCTGGGGAAATACTCAACAGTTGGAGTACTCCGTGATTTCCATGAGTGATGGCAGTAATCTGAGTTCCCTTATCACACTGTAGACAAACATGAGATGTCCCTTTCTGCTGCATGACCTTTCAGAAACTGTTGCTGTAAAGAGACAGCATGGCCACAGCAACTCTTATAAAGGAAAACATTTAATTGGGACTGACTTACAGTTTCAGAGGTTTAGTCCATTATCATCATGACATGGAGTCAGACAAGGTGCTGGAGAGGTAGCTGAGAGTTCTACATCCAGATCAGCAGGCAGAAGGAAGAGAGACATTGGGCCTGACTTGGACTTATGAAACCGTAAAGCCCTCCCCTTAGTGACACACTTCCTCCGACAAGGCCACCTACTCCAACAAGGTCACACCTACTCCAAAAAAAAAAAAATCACACCTACTCCACCAAGGCCTCAGCTCCCAATAGTACCTCTCCCTATGAGCCTATGGGGGCCCTTTTTATTCAAACCACCACAGTAGGTGATCATGTAATTGGTCATTCAAAGCAAGGTACTTTATGAATAAAGAGTGCAGCTTTTACTTATTACAGAACAACTGTAAACCAGGACCATGCAAAACGAAGAGGATCATCTCTTCACTGTATCACTTGACTCTTGAGTTTTCTTTGTGCCAATCCCATTTCATGACATGTCCTTTAGTGAATCTTCAGCCAACCATGAAGTTCATCATTTTTTTCCTTCAGTATATTCTCCCTGCCGTAGGGCCTTTGCACATAGTTGTCTATCTAATCCAACTCCATCCTTTCTCTTAATTTGTTTCTCCTTTCAAATTTCTGCTCACCTCCCTTTGTTAGAGCTTTACATTCCCAGGCTAATCCAAGACCTGTGACCAATGCCTCCTTTATTTCCTTTCTTAATCAGACTTGAATGGCATGCTTATACTTTAAGTAGTTGTTTCCTAGCTAAGCTTTGAGCCCTATAAGGGTGGAGAACTCTTGTCTGATTTGCTCACTGTGGTGGTTTGAAAGAAAATGGCCCCCAAGGGAGGGGCACTATTAGGAAGTGTGGCCTTGTTGGAGTAGGTATGGCCATGATAGAGGAAATGTTGTCACTGTGGGGGCAGGCTTTGAGGTCTTTGGCTCAAGCTTCACTCAGTGTGACAATCAACTGAATTACTGTTGCCTGCAAGATGTAGCATTCTCAGCTTCAGCACCACATCAGCTACACACCACCATGCTCCCCACCATGATGATAATGGAATGAACCTCTGAAACTGTAAGACAGCCACCCAATTAAAGGTTTTTCATTATAAGAGTTGCCATGGTCATGGTGTCTCTTCACAGCAGTGAAAACCCTAACTAAGACACCCACTCTCCTTTATACCTCAGCCTAGTGTCTAGCACAACATAAGTGACCAATGGAAGCATGTCATATTTGCCCCTATAACTGGAGTATTCCAGAACTGGGATATGACTCAATCTTACCTGCTACTTACAGAGCAAGAAGAACAGTAACAATCATGATTAAAGTAGTGACTTTGTCAACTATAAAGTGAGGATAATGTCAATTGCTTGTCCTGTTAAAACATGATGGGGCTGATGGTCATGGAGTAAGACTTGATAGGATTAAACAAATACCATATCAATGTTTTTAGAACATTGCCACTACTCAGCATAAGATTTAATTAAGTTATTTAGAAATTTTCAGTCTCTGTTTTTTCATGTGTAAAGTAATTATGATAATACTTTATAATATTTTTGGGAAGATTATATGGAATTTTCTATGCAATGAGCTTAGCAAAATGGCCTAAGCACTCCAGGAGTTATAATTACTATAACTAGTAGTCATAATAATGATGGTGGTCATGGTGGTGGTAGTTAACAGTATCTACCTGAATTTAAGGACAATACGTTTCTCTTCTCCATCTTGACTAAAGTAATATGCTTCAAGGGAGCAGGTAGCCAATCTTCATTATTCCTCCTCTCCTCCAAATCTAGTCCCCCAGTCTCATCACCAGCTCTGTACCAGACCACCACAAGTGGCCTCTCCTTTTCTCTGTCACATCTCCAGCAGATGATGGAGCTCTTCTACAGACTTCCTTGTGACCCCATCCCTTTGCCTTTGTTGCCAAATCTAGCAGGCATTCTCTTGGAACCAGCTGGCCAGAGAAGTAGGTAGCTGATCTTCACTCTCCCTTCTCTACTCCAAATCCAATGCCTCACCTCATCCCCAGCTCTGTAAAAGAATGCCTGCTGTGGCCTCTTCTCCCTCTCTGCCCCAATTCCTGGGTAAAAAGCAGATACTGCACACCATGCTATTGTCCCTCTATAGAGCCTCCCAGTCCCTTGTCTAGCCCATCCCCATTCCTAGCTGTCAGTACACAATACTCAGAAACACATTCTACCCAGAATCCCCAGTGGCCACAGCTGTCAGGATCTCAGAAGCATTTCTTATCAGACAACCCACAGCCACCACACTCTCCTAAAAACCAGGGAGGGCAAACAAAGAACAAAACACCCACTCAAAAAAGACAAGAACAGATATCAGAACCTAGAATTAGAATCACCCCCAAAACCATGTGTCTAGATACCATCATAAAAATACAATAAAAAACAGCCAGAATATGCCTCCATCAGAGCCCAGAAACTCTACTGCAATAGGCCCTGCAAATTGCAACATAGCTGAATCACAAGAAAAAAAATCGAAATACCCTTTGTGAATATCTTAGAGGTACCTAAAATGATAGGAATAAATCCCTTAAGGAAACCTATGAAAACACAAACAAACAGTGGAAGGAAATGAAAAAGACAATTCAAGACATGAAAGTAGAAGTAGAACCCATAAAGGAAACCCTAGCTGGGGGAAATCTGCAAATGAAAAATTTAGGAATTTGAACAGGAAACTCAGAGGCAAGCCATCCCAACAGAATACAGACTTGGAAGCAAGAATCTCAGGCATTAAGACATGAGAGAAGATAAATCTAAAATAATCCAGCCACATAACATCCAGGAAATCTGACTATGAAAAGACCAAACCTATGAATAAAATAAATAGAGCAAGAAGAAACCCAGATCAAAGGACAGAAAATATTTTCAACAGAAACAAAAGAAGAAAATTTCTGTAACCCAAAGAAGGAGATGTCTATCAAGGTACAAGAAGCATATAGAACACCAAATAGACAGGACCAGAAAAGACAGTCCCCTCAGCACATAAAAATCAAAACACTAAACATACAGAACAAATAAAGAATATTAAAATCTGTAAGGGAAAATGACCAAACAACATCTGAAGGCACACCTATTAGAATAACACCTGACTTTCCAATGGAAAATCTAAAATCCAGAAGAGCCTGCGAAGATGTTCTACAAATTCTAAGAAACCACAGATGCTGTTCCAGACTAGTATACCCAGCAAAACTTTCACGCACAGCAGAAGAAAACAAAGCATTTCATAGTTAACACATTACTTAAGCATTATCGACAGTTCCAGCCCTACAGAAAGCACTAGAAGAAAAACTTCAACCTAAAGAGGTTAGCCACATTGAAGAAAACACAAGGAATAAACAATCAAAGTAGGGGACACACACACACACACACACACACAATCACACCACCACCACCACAGCAACAATAACAAAACAACAGCAGCAACAAAATAACAGGAATCAAACAACACTGCTCATTGATAACTCTCAGCATCAATGGTCTCAATTCTTTGATAAAAAGGCCCAGACTAAGAGAATGGATATAATAACAGGATCCATCCTTCTGCCAGCATAAAACAAACTCAACAGACTCTTTGAATGTTCTTTGTCTCTCTATGTTGTATAAGGACACACACACACACACACACATATATGTGTGTGTGTGTATATATATATGTGTGTGTGTGTATAATCTATAGGTTCTTTGCATAGATATTGAGGCTTCCAGCTTTGTGTTTTTATGGATTCCTGTGTGTGAACATGTGTGTCTCTGTGTCTATATGTATTTCTTAGGTTCTATTTTTTCTGTTTATTGTTTTGACACATCCCCAAATGTGCATGCTTTGTTTTATCTTATTTTATTTAAATATCATTTAATATCATTCTATTATTCCTTAGATACCTATTTGTTTTCTAAAGAGACAGAAAGGGTGGGGATCTGGATGAGAGAGGAGGTGGGGAGAACTTAGGAGGAGTCAGAGGAGAGTTAATTATAATCAGAATATATTGCATAAAAAATCTATTTTCAACAAAAGAATATATGTATATATATATATATATATATATATATATATATATATATATATATGCATATAGTATACACATACACACTTACATTTCTCATCCAGCATTCATTCTAGCTCAAGGGCCTAGAGCTAAACCTTCCTTGTCTCCCACAACTTTCTGAATGAACAGATATTTAGAGCTCACTACAAACATTCTTACTAGAGTAAGATTTTACAATTTTCAGAAATAGTGAGCTTCCTTCCTGTTCTTCTTCAAGCCCCTACAACTCTAACTATCTACTCTCTTGTGTGTTGTTGTTAGATTTTGCTCTTTTATTCTTTTTTACTCTTTGGGGGGCCCACTACCCAACTCCCAAATAAATCACACATGGAGGCTTATTCTTACTTGTAAATGCCCAGCCTTAGCTTGGCTTGTTTCTAGCCAGCTTTTCTTTAAATTATTCTGTCTATCTTTGGCCTCGGGGCTTTTATCTTTCTCTATTCCTATATATCTTTTCTTTCCTTCTTACTCTGTTTGTGGCTCTTTAGCTGGGTGGCTGGGTGCCTGGGTGCCTGGGTGGATATGCCCTGAAGTCCTCTTTCTTCCTCTCTTGTTCCTAGATCTCTTCTCCCAGATTTCTCCTTCTATTTATCCTCCCTGCCTGCCAGCCCCACTTATTTCTCTCTCCTGCCTCACTATTGGCTGTTTAGCTCTTAATTAGACTACCAGGTGTCTTAGACAGGCACAGTAACACAGCTTCAAAGAATTAAAAAAATGCAACATAAACAAAAGTAACACACCTTAAATATCCTATGACCTTTGTACCCTTCTTCTTTTAAAAAAATTTGTGTCCTTGCCTACACTGATTTTGTTTCTGTCTTCCTCTTCAAGGATCATGGTTCTCTCATCTTTTTTATCTAATGAATATAATGGCTGATATGAAAGCTGCCATACTGTGTCTCGGTAGAAAATGTGAACTTACAATACAGGTGCTTCATCTGAGTGGGCAGAGATACATTTTCAGGCAAGATAAAGACAAAACTAATAGATCAACTTCTACTAAGATAATTTAAGTTCTTTTACAGTTCCAGGATTTGGGACAGTTTGTTTCTAATGGAAATGGAAAAAGAAGAAGGAAGTTTCCTTGAGCAGGAGGGAATAAGTGTGGGAGAGATCATTCTTCTGAATTAACCTGTTAAACTTACAGAGAAAAGTAGGAGTCAGATGACCTGTCCATGTGCTGCCACACGGGTGACCATCAGTCTCTCCTCAGAAGCCCATGAAGAACATTCTATCTGGGGAAAACAGAAAGCTTGAGAACCTTATTTGAAATGTTGATTTCTATGAACCTAAGTTGCAAGCATTCAAGTAATCTTAATATTTAACCTCCCCCCCCCCAGAATATTTTAACAGTGTTGACTATTCCATAAAAGACAAGTACAAAATAAATAGGTTCAGTTGCAAAGCAAGTAATGTGTATTCAGGAAATAGGTGCTATTTAAAAAATATCCATAGTTCATTGTACACAAATGATTAAGATTAAAGGGCTCAGATTGTATGAGGGGGTGTAGTAACATGGTCTATACCATTGTATTACACTTTCCAATACCCACATGCACTGTCTCCTAAGAAACTTGAGTGTGTAATAGAAAACGGTGGCGTAGACTGTGCATTATTACCCTTCCCCATCATTAAAATGCACCTTCCTCCTGTGCTGCTGCCTGTCTGTTTTTCTTATGCAATCCATTGTTGAGAAACCAGTTGGTGCTGATGAATGCTTCCCCATGGTGAAATTGCAAGTGAAGTCATTACAGGGAAACTTTTGTACACCAACCCAAAATTATTTCATATTTTAAGGAAATTGAGCCCTAAAATTATTAGTGTTTGCTTTGTGAAGACTGCAGGAATACTTTTTATTTAATTCCGTCTTCAGTGGAAATTTGTTCATTGAACTCTAATATCATTCTTGCAAATGGAAAAAAAAAACAAATAAACCCACAATTCCAGCACTGTTTCTTCCCAGAAAGCCTCTATATTTTACTGAAAAATCAAACCAAGATAATTACTTCAAATTTTTCGTTGCTAAAAAAGTACATGCTTTAAAAAAGTGAATGCTGGAATGGGTTATTTCTACTAAGTCTTGTGAGAGTTATTTACAAAGACTTACCTTGATTTCTAGGAGACTAATTCCTCTATTAATTATACTCACTTATTACACCACAAGCTTCCTCAGAGAAGAGCAGTTGAATGACAAGTTGCCTTTTAAAAGCACTGTGTAAGCAGAATATGTAGATGGAAAAAAAGAAGAGGAGGAGAAGGAAGAACAGGATGAGGGAAAAATCTACCATTTTGCTAAGGCATCAAGATATTTCAAAAGGTGAAAGAAACCCTTCAAAAGTTAAACAATCATTTAATTGATGCCTAGCTATCCCTGGAGGATGAGCATGATCAGCTGGGCTTCAGGATCCATGGTGACTCATCTTCTTTCTTACAGATTTGATTGTATCATCTCAGTGTGACTTCACCTTTTGCTAGAGCTACCTACTGCTCAGATTACACAAATCTTATTTCAAGTTGTGGCAGACATTTTATGATGTACTTTTTAAATGCCTGTAAATAGTTGGATGTGGATTCATTTTTAAAATACATCTGAATCTTCCAGCATCTTAGAAGCACACAGCTCTACCATAGAGCCTGTACGAGACAGCTATGTTAGTCAATTATTTAAAAAAAAAAAAAAAAGGTAGAGAAAATAAATGTATAAAGTGAAAGAGGTTGATTGTAGCTCATGGTTTTAGAAGTTCTAGTCTATGGCCAGGACACAGATGACGTTGCTATCTGTACTGCAGTGCTGTATAGCAATCGTGAGGAGTGCATGGTGAAAAAGTTTCCTTAAGGGCCAGGAAGCAACAAAAGAGAAGGCAAGGGCTGAGCATCCACAATCCCCATAAGGTTATACCCTAATGAGCTAAGGACCTCCATAAATTCCACCTCCCAATGAACATTCCTACCATCTTCCAGTACAACATCCATCCACCATCCTTTCCAGTAGACTCAACAGATCTGAGTTCATCATTCTAAACTGTTCTTTGGGTTCTGATCCAGTTTGTCCCTCCACACCTTGATTGTTAGTCAAGGTTCCTTATAGACAACACTGTAAACTGTTATGCCCAAATCACCCCCAAGAGAGACCACCAAAGACCAAGGATATCCAGAATGTAACAGCAAGGTTTATTGTAGGCACGCAGTACAAGCCAGGCAGGGAACTCCTCCATAAGCACTCACTGCAGTGAGCCAGGGAAGAGTGCCTCTTTCTTTGTGAGGCTAGCTTTTTAAAGGCAAAAACCACAGGCCCTTCAGGGCAGTTGGGTATTGGCACGGGTGCAACTCGGATTGGTTTATTTTTAATTTTGGAGGTCTCTGTTCTTTTTTTTCATCCTTATTTGTCTTGCTTTGTTTTGTCTGAAGTTATATAGTCCACCCTATCAGCCAGGTCATGCTGTCCCTGAGTCAGGACATCTCATGGTTTATCAATCATCACTAGATGGTCAGTCATTTTGACTTTGTGCTTTGGAATTTTCCCAGGAGGGGGGGTTGGACAACCATCAGCTCTGGGAATGTGAAACTGGTCTGAGTTTTACTGTCAAAGAGTCCCCTTAAAAACCAATATGGGGAGGGGTGGTGAGGGTCTCACATAAACCACTCTATCACCTTTGTGATTATAGCATCCTTTCCCTTATTTGCATAAAGTTCAGACCACTAATAAAAACCCTAATCATTTCTATATACTTCTAGAGTTCCCTCCCATTATTATTATTATTTTTTATTATTATTATTATTATTATTATTATTAATGATGTCTTCCAAATACAGTGTTTGCCACTCTCTTTCTTCATGGAAATGCTTGTTCCTTGAAATTACCACATTTTAAATAGTGGTAGAGCTGTGTATGGAACTAGACTAGTGGTTCTCAACCTGTGGGTCTTGACCCCCTTGGGGGTTCAACAACCCTTTCACAGAGATTGCCTAAGACCATCTGTCATATCAGATATTTAGATTATGATTCACAACAACAGCAAAATTATAGTTATGATGTAGCAATGAAAATAATTTTATGGCTGGGGGTCACGCCAACATGAGGAACTGCATTACAGAGCCATAGCATTAGAAAGTTGAGAACCACTGAACTAGACTAAGTAAAATACAAAACTAGTATAGAGTCTTTTCGAAGTCCTTAAAGAAAAATTCAGTGAAACACCATAGAAATTATAACGACCTCTACGGCATACCACAATTGTTTGCAATCTTTAATATTCATAAGCCTCATCTATCACCTTGCTAATAATTCAGGCTTCTTGGCTTTAACCCAGACATTCTGATTCACTAGATATGGAAATAAATACACAAATGCATATTGTAAATATCTCCTCAGCTTTCTCCTATTCACACAGCCTTGAATCCTACTTAAAAATTAGCCATGTGCTATTAAACAAATTATTCAATCTATTTGAACTTTGGTGTCACATATGATTGACTTTTAAATGTCAATTCTAGCTCTGTTTTTTTGTGATTGTACAAATATCTAATCACTCAACATAAACAGAACAAAAAAAAATAAAAGTGTTTTACATGAATATAGGAGAATAAAAATGGTATGGGACCAAGGGGAAAATCCTAGAGCAAATAAAGGAAAAAAATGTTGGAGGGATATAGAATCTCTCTTATTCATTAGCTAAGGTTAAATGTAGTATATTGAAAAAACGAATGTGTCTGTTTCTTGCAACTCCATCTTATAAAACTGAGTTATCAAATGTTTTTAAGACTTTGGTAGCATTTTACCCAGGTTGCTCCTAAACCTAGGAACCAGCATGGAATGTGGGAATATGTCTTCGTCACTGTTCTCTTGCTGTGAAGAGACACCATGATGAAGGCAATTTATAAAGAATCTAACTGGGAACTTGCTTACAGGGTCAGAGGGTGAGATCATGACCATCATGGCATAGCCCGTGGTGGGAGGCATGGCAGTGGACAGGCCCTGGGCATGGAAGCAGTAACTGAGAGCTTATATCTTATCCATCAGCAGCAGGCAGAGAATGTGAGACTGGGACTGGTGTGGGCTTCTGAAACCTCAAGGCCCACCTTCAGGGACATGCCTCCTCTGATAAAGCCACACTTCCTTCAACAAGGACACATGTCCTCCAATGAGACCACACCTTCTAATTCTTCCTAAACTATCCACCAAGTGGGAACCAAATATTTAAATATATGAGCCTATGGGGGCCATTCTCATTAAAACTATCTGAATTAGTCAGGGTTCTCTAGAGTCACTGAATTTATGGAATGAATCTCTCTCCTCTCTCTCTCTTGCTCTCGCTCTCTCTGTATATACATACATATGTCTAAAGAGAATTTATTGAAATAACTTACAAGCTGTAGTCCAACTAATCCAACAATTGCTAGCTGTGAAAAGCAAGTCCAAGAATGTAGTAGTTGCTCAGTCCCATGAGGTTGGGTGTTTCAGCAGGTCTTCTGTATATTGCTGGAATCCTGAAGAAGTAGGCTCCTATGTATGTGCTAGCAAAGTGAGGGCAGGCAGAGAGGAACACACCCCTCCTTTTTCCATTGTCTTTACATAGGCTTCTAGCATAAGGTGTGGCCCAGATTAAAGGCGTGCCTTCCCACCTCAAAAATCAGAAACAAAAGCCTGTTTCTTCCAGCCTCAAGATCCGGATCAAAGGCACCTTGTCTTCCTGCTTCAAGATCTAGATCAGAGGTGTGCCCTCCCTTTTGGGATTGTAGTTCACTCCAGATAGTCAAGTTGAGAACCAACAATGGCTGTCACAATATCACAGAAAAACATCCTGAAATGTGGCAATAGGGTCTGGTCATTCGAAATGGGCTTTAGGAAAAGGCAAAAGTTAGGACTGCTGTTTCAGGATGACAGAATTCTTTGTGAAAATGGGCCACGTTTGCCTGTCTTTTCGAACAAGGACAGAGAAAGAATGCTTTCTTCATTGAGGCTTCTTCCTAGATAACTTTCACTGCGTGTCGACATCTCCTCTGAATTATGATGATGAGTTATGACCTCCCGCCCCGAATCACACGCACACAGCTTCTCTTGTGTTCAGTGCAGCTGCTTGCATACAGTGGAAATGAGAAAATTTTATGAAATAATTATCTTCAGAATAACTTTGAAAATTTATGAAATTAAATGCTATTTATTCATTAACATTTGAAAAACCAGAAATATCTTTCCATCTGCCTTTGATGAAATCAGTCTTTATTCAGTTCAGTATTACCACAAATTAGCATGCTTGCTTTCACAGCTTTTTCATGCTCTCCATTTCCTTTAACTTTTAAAAGTGGTGTGTGTTATAGCTTAAAGACAATGGTCTGTGCTGAAACAACCACAGAATTACACATAGACAATACTGGATCCTTAATACGCTGAATAGAGGTATTTACAATGCGCATCTATGCTTGGCTGTCTGAACACTTTTGCTTACATTTCATATTTTCTTTCTATGGATGGTTTGATAGAGGTCTTAAGAGAATAATACCATTTTGTAGCTCTTCATGATTACTATTGTACTCAGTTATAAATTGCATATTATTCATTTAGATATGCTAAACAGTTGTTTCTCTTTTAATAACGTGGAAAATATCTTTTTATACAATACTCAGAATGAAAATTAATATTAATATTGTTCTCCTCTGGGTTATTAAAATGAATTTCAATAACTTCAACCAACTGTGAAGGAGAAAAGATGTTGGAATAAATGGACAAGACTGGGTTGTGAATTCTGAAAGTGTTTAGCTGATAATGATCTGCAGCAAATGATGTTTTTCTTAATCTGCAAACATAAAGGGCTTTCAAAGGAAACCCAAATGTGTAAGGTAAGTGAATTCAGATGGTTAGATTCAAACAGGCATTGCTGGCATAATACTGGAGCTCATTTTGAAATAGAAAGGATCTTTAGACAGGCAGTTCTTCATGAGACATAGGGTGATTTCATTTCCTAGGGTTTGTTTCTCTTTTCCAGCAAATTAATGTCAAAACTCCTACAACTACAGATGTGCCTTTCATAGTGTGCTTCTTTCTTTTTCCCAACTATGCATTTTTTTCCTGTCCAAGATTTTTTTTTTTTTTTTTGCTTTTTTGAGACAGGGTTTCTCTGTGTAGCTTTGTGTCTTTCCTGGAACTCACTCTGTAGCCCAGGCTGGCCTCAAACTCACTGAGATCTGCCTGGCTCTGCCTCCCAAGTGCTGGGATTAAAGGCATGGGCCACCACCGCCCGGCTCTGTCCAAGATTTTTAACATATATTATTACAAATGTCATTCTCATTTTGCTTAAAATATCTACTACATTCCTTTATTTTCACAAGCTTTGTCTTATAATATGTACCTGCAGCCAGCAATAAAAGTGAATGCCATAGTCATATAATCTCTAAGAATGTGAACCAATAAGCAGGCTGGTCAAAACACTGTGCATTAACAAATGAAGTCCAAAGGAAAATCAGATCCCATACTTTAATGTAATTTGGCATATTTATTTACTTGTCTTAAAAACTGGGACAATTGTTAGTCTTTCACTGCCTCTAGATAAGAGCTTAATTAAGTACATTATGGGATGGATGTTGATATTCTCAAGATAATATTAATAGAACCTTTGTCATTGACCTGTTTGTTGGCATAATCTCTGGTTTGGATTGAGTATGAACTAAAATGTATCATACATCCTTCGAAATATTTTGAGAAAAGCTTACATAAACTAACATAGGCTAAAGTGCAAAAATATAGGAATCTTATAAAACCACATAAAAAATCACAAAACTTAGTTGCTTAATTTTAGGTTCTGGGAGATACTATTTTATAGATCTAGAACAGATGGGAAGGATCGCACTCACCTACTAGATGCTAACAGTAGAATCTCAGAGTAAAACTTTGCTCTTAAGCCCATCTATGCCATTGAGAAATGAAGCAGGCAAGCCACTCGCTTGCAATAAAATAGAAACTCTGGGAACTGTCTACTTTCTTCTGTTTGTAGGTTGTTATACTTCTCAGGTTCCATTTCTAGACATCGTTTAACTGTTGAGAATCCATCTCCTCATGGTTTCAGTTCATCTTGGGGCCAAGATGTAGTAGAATCATGCTGTCAAACTCAGAAAGACCAGAGCAGCAATAGGGAGGGACCGCCATAACAGAGCCCAGAGACTCTCTGCTTCCAACAAAGCTCCAACTGCTAAAGTTCCAGCATTTTCCAATAGTCTTTCCAGAACTTAAATTCATTAATGAATTGAGCCCTTCACCAAATAAGAGTCATCATGATATTATTATTTCTGAAGGGGCTTTCAAGAGTCACCCAAGTTGTTCTTTACTAGTCTACCAGATATATAACAATCCAATTAACTTGAAAATCAAAAATTACCATCAAAACAAGTAATGTTAGTACCAGGAAAACCATATCTCAGTTATCTGTGAAACTATATGACACTTGGGTTCTAAAGATTATAACATGAAAGAACAATACAACAGATACATATATACATACATACTATATATATTAATTTATTTGGTTTGAAATCCCATAGCATCATTGTAAGAAAAAAGTTAAAGTCCTCCTTAGCATATTAGATAGAATCACATAAGTACATAGCAAGCTTTCTTAAGACTTTTGACTTCAATGCATTTGAGGGACTACTGTTCCAAGCAATGTACTATACCAAGCTCAAATTAGATGTTTGTACATTTGGAAAGCATGAGAACTTAAGTTAGGACTTTCTATACCTCACTACCACTGATAGTTTAGACCCGGTAACTCTTCATTATGGGAGCTAAGAATTGTAGATTTTTTTTTTCAAAGCATCTATGACCCCTACTTACTGGCTGCCAGTTACCATACCCCGAAATGTCTCAGTCACTGTCAAACATTGGCATGAGGGAGCATAGCAAACTCTCTCCTGTTGACTTCAGAGGATGTTAGTTCTTTATTTAGGTGAGAGTTGAAGAAAAAACTGAGTTATAATGGTTTCTTGTGATGAAAGACTGTAAAATTAAGAAACAAAACAAAGCAGTTGGTTCTTCATTCTGCCAAAGCACAAAGAAGCGAAGAGGGGCCTGAGACAATGACTCAGCAGTTAAGAGCCCTGGCTACTCTTCCAGAGGACCCAGGTTCAATTCCCAGCACCCACAGCTCACAACTGTCTGTAATTCTAGTTTCAGGCTCTCTAGGCAGCAGTCATACATGTAAATATAACTCCCATACATATAAAAACAAAATTTTAAAAAGCACACCAGAAAAGAATTCAAACAGGATAGGAAAAATGTATTTTAAAGTATATGTTTCTAAATAGGCATCCATGCAAAGTACAATTCTAAGCAAGTACTGTAGCTGGAAAGTTTCTCCGGCCCCGCCAGGCACCTGCAGTCCCATGGCCTGCTTATAAAATAATCACTCAGAAGCTTATATTAATTATAACTGCTTGGCCATTAGCTCAGACTTATTACTGACTAGCTCTTACACTCAAATTAACCCATAATACCTATGTTTAGCCATGTGGCTTGGTACCTTTTGTCAGTTCTGCCTTATCATCTTGCTTAGTCTGTGTCTAGCTGGTAACTCTTGACTCTGTCCTTCCTCTTCCCAGAATTCTCCTCATCTCTTTCCCTTGCTATACTTCCTGCCTGGCTACTGGCCAGTCAGCGTTTTATTTATCAACCCATCAGAGTAACACATATCACAGCATACAAAATGACATCCCTCAACAAAATACCAGAATTTGTTTTGAATGGTGACAAGTTTATAATATTTTTGCCATTTGATTCTTATAGAATATGAAGTAGTACTTCATATTCATACTCTAAAATTAGTCAGAAAATATATACCATGCATGTACTGCTCACCTAAATTTAAAATTATTTAACCCTATTTGTTTCAATGTTTATTTTTTTTGCCCTTCTTTTCTTCTTTACTCCCTCACTTTGTCCTTCCCTTCATGCCTTGCTTCCTTCCTCCTTTTTTCCCCTTCATTCTGCCCTCCCCCTCTTTTTAAAATATTGTATTTACCTCTCCAGTGTTAACTTGCCCCTATTCTTCTATGGGCCCTTTCTATGAAGGGCTGATCAAATTACTTACATTGTTTTTATCTTGTTTTTGTGGTGGTTTTTTTTTTTTTTTTTTTAGCTCATAGCCCAGGATAACCCATACTTATTTCATAGCGAAGGTTGACTTGGGACTTGTGAGTCCTTTGCTTTTGCCTCCTGGGTGCTGACATTATAGGTACAGATCACCATATCCAGATCCTGTGCCTGCATTTATTTCACATTTTGACTGTGTACTGTATACAAGCCAGAGGGTTGTGTTCCTGCTGTTATGTGTGTGTGTTTGCATAAATTGCTTCTCTCTGTGAGTATCATTTTATGTTTTCTTTTTCATTTGATTTTAAATTTGCAGGATTTATCCATCTTAGCACATATAGATGTTTGCACAGCAGGTACAGTGAAGTACTGTGAAGCAATTAGAATGAATGAACTAGTTTAATCATTGAAAAATAGTGCAGCTACGGACAAAGTAAGGGATGTGTATGGAGCTGTGCAGTGTCTTGATATCCTAAATTTCGTAGCTATATGAAGGCATGGGCATTTCAGAGGGGAAAGTATTTGTTTGGTTTGATGGTAACGTGTGAAGAAAGAAGGACTGAAACACAGGAAAAAATACTTGCCCTGCTTTTTCAGTTGTTATTCCAGGGGAACTCCATTGGCTTTTCAGACCCACAAGACAAACAGGAAACAGTCACAGGCCCCGGATGGATGAGAAAACTTAACTCCTTTGGGGAAATAAGACCCGAGTGCCTAAACAATGACCTCACTAGATTTGAAAAAGAAACATGTTGGAGGAGCCATTTGGAAAGAACCCCCAAGTCAGTAGCAGCCTAGGAGTATCTGCTCAGTCCTGAACATGGTCTGTCTTCATGGTTCAGAGTGCCAAGCCCTGAGACAGCAAGCACTTCAGGACATCTGAGTGCTAGAGATCTGGAGGCGGAAGAGGCAATGTCCAGGCCTTGTTCCAGGAGAGACTGGACGTAGCGACAAAAACTCCAGTGACAGGAATACTGCAAGAGACTGCAGTTACCCTAACGAGGAGGAAACAGCCTAGGAGATGATTGACAGCAGGAAGTGGCATATGGCCATGACTGACAGCTGTACTAACTTAGGCCAGGGATGCAGCCCCAGGAGTTGCTTTGGAACACTCCTCGATGTGAGTGATGCCTGAAGGAGGCTAAGGAGCCCCTTCATCCCCTAGGGAAAGGCTATAATTTTATTGTCATTATTTTATTCAGTTGTAAACAGATGTGTAGGAGGGTGTGTGTGTGTGTGTGTGTGTGTGTGTGTGTGTGTGTGTGTGTGTGTGTGTTTAATGAGTTTTGGGAATTGAATTCAGATCCTTGGACTTGTGAGACAGGTGCTAGACTGGATAAACATCTCCCCAGCCTCTGTCCTTCCCTGAATCAACTTTTTAAGTTCACCTATATGTAGTGGGTTTTATTTTGGCATTTTATGCATATGTGCCATGGTACTTTGTTCTAAGTCTTCCCACACAACCTGAATTCCCTCCTTCTTCTCTCTTACCCGTCTATTTCCTCTTCCCAAATAGGGCCCTCTTCTCCTTCCATATTCTGTCCCCTTTCCCCTCCCTTGAAATCCCATCCCTTCTCATGAGCATTCACACACACACACACACACACACACACACACACACACACAGACACACACACACACACATACACACACTCACTCACTCACTCACTCACGTTCATACACATGCACACACTTAAATATATAGATATATTTATTTATGTAAATATTTATGTTCTGCATATACAATGTTTGCTTTTCTGAGGCTCTGGAGACTCAGGTTTTGTTTGCACCATGTTGGTTCATGCACTAATTTAATGCTTCCTGATCCAGAGGACCCTAGAGAACATGTAAGATTCTCTAAAACAAGGAGCATTATTTTCAGACTGGGTGGCCATTTTATTTTAAGATTGGTAACTTATGAATTCCAACATTCATTAATATGTTTTGAAAATAAATCTTCGATCTTCAGCTCAGTATAACTGATATACCCAAGAATATCCCAACTGTAATTTGTCTGTGTTTATTATATAGCCTTTTAAAAATATTTTAGTAGCAAGAAGAAACATAATCTCTTATCAAATTTAAGACTTGTGTTTTCTTTTCTAAAATGAAATTAGGAAGCTGCATTAGTTTGGGTTCACCACAATAGAAGAGTAGGAAACAGTAGCTTTCATTCTGGTGATTTTCTTAGAAAGGATGGGAGAGTGGGAAAGGAAAGGCATTTTCCACATATATGTTATGAAATTGAGAAGGTATCAATGTTGCTTCCTCCTAGGAATGTGTACTATATCACTGCCCTGAAATAGATGAACATTCCCCATGAAAGAAGGGTGTTGAGGTCTGCCTTGCACCCTAGTTGCGTATGCCTGAGTTGTGCAGAGGGTGCTCCAAGAGCTCCAGGCGTCAAGGAAGATGCCCTTAGGAAGCTAGAGACCTCTGACCCATTGAAGTGGGCTCTCCTATAGCACAGCCAACAAGCATGAAGAAGGCATGGTGGGAACAGAAGGAAATGGTCCAATGATGGGATGCGAGGATGCAAGAGGCATTGAGATACAGATCTGTCATCTTCAAAATCAGGTTTGCGGACCAACTCCAAGTTATTAAAATGTGATTATTTCAGTCAAAGACCAGAAATGAATGTGTCTCATCAAGTTTTCAATTGGAAAAGGAATTTATCTCGGAGATAGATAGTCTGTGTTTATCTTATTTAGTCTTAAACACTCTGTGCAAAGAGATTGGCAACAGATAACTCTGGCTGAGACACATTCTTAAGTCGCAGTGATTTTAGTTTTGGAAGACGCATAGGGTTGCATTAATATTAAGTTAACCAAAGGAACTTACAGAACAGAATTTTATAGGGAAGTTTTGAAAAGGCTTATCAGTAATAATTTTTGCATGCTTGGCAATCAGATTACAGAAGAAAAGTGAAGATTTTTATCTTGAACAAAGTGCATTCACAGGAAGAAAGCCACCGAATTGTCATCAGGACTGCGACACATGGGGTGGAAACCTGCAACTGAGAAAAAAAAAAAATCTTACAATTCTATTCTGAAAATTTAGCTTTCAACAAGCAGAGTGACAGAATCACACTATACGTTTTATCCCCACTATCCATCCACCTACGATTCAAGCGACAGTGCTGAGGATCACAAAATGCAGCAGGAGGTAACCCAGTGCCCCACCCAAAGTCCTTACTAATTTAAAAGTGGTCTGGTGGATTCCAATGAGAAGGGAAAGAGAAAACAAGAAAAAAAGTAAAATGAGCTCCATCGGCTCCATGTAAATAGTGCTGAATAACGAGCCCGGAGTTTTGTTGCTAACGCAGCAAGTACACTGATCAATATGGCATGAGAAAAAAAAGAAAAAGAAAAAGAACCCAGAGGTAGTAAACTGCAAGTCAAATGCTATTTTAGACTATTTCATCATTTTTGCAAACTTTGTGCATTGCTCAAAAAACCAGAAAAGTTTCTTATGGTCCGAGCTGTAGCAAACTTCTTGAACCTTAAATGTTACTAAGAACTCCAAGATAAATTGTCAAAAAGCCTGGGAAATTCATCCTAAATTTAGCATGATAAAAGACAAAAGGGAGTATTTGGTTTTTCTTGTGTAACTACAGTGTTTCTAGTAAGATAGAAATCAAGCCAATATTTAGATTACTTCTATGTTTTGGGTTGGTTTTAAAGCAATAGTCATGTATGATTTAGTCCCCCATTAAAACTTCAGTTGATGAGTGAGAGAAATGGCCTAGTGATTAGGAGCAATTACTGCTTTCCCAGAATTACTAGGACTCAGAGTGGGCAGCTCACAACTGCCTGTAACTCCACCTCTAGGGAATTCAGTGTTTTATTCTCTCATCAGCAGGCACCTGAACACAGACACATAAGCTATTATTAAAAAAAGCTATTATTAAGACTGGAGAAATATCTCAGTGGTTAAAAGCAATGGCTGTTCTTCCTGAGGAGCTGGATTTGATTCACAGCACCTACCTGATGAGTTAGAACCATCTGTAACTCCTATTGCAAGGGATCTGGCCTCCACAGGCACCACACATACACATAAAGCACAGACATAAATGCACACAGACTCCAATACACATAAAATAAAAGTAAGTAAATTAATAGATAAAGCAAATCTTCAAAACAATTTCAATGGAAAAATCTTACTGTGAACTTGAATCAATCGCTAACATTTAAATGGACTTTTAACTATGCTTGTTAAGTCTTTGGTAGTCAAAATGCCAGTAAATTGGTGAATAGATGATAGAGTTAAACATATGCTAATATCTAGATATTAAGTAATGATAGATTGAAATTAAACCATATTATGATAGTTAATAGATTGTTTTCTATGCTATATCAGTCTGCAGAGAAGTGTTATCAAGCTAATATAATAACAGTGACTATAATCTGTAAAAATTCTCCCACTTCCATTAATACTTCCCAACCACTGGAATCCAAATGGCCTCCAAGACCCAAAACTCAATTCTCAAGGTACATGAAGTGTTATGGGTTAGAGAATGTTTTAGATTTCAAATTTAACTCTGATAATTTCCAAAAATACTCATCACTAATATTTGATGGAATTAAAGATATATTTTCTTAATATATGATACCTGAGGAGTGTGAAAGCAAAATGTCAAACAATTTGAAAGCATGTTCTATGTCAAAAAGGCATGTTCTGGTATATAATCAAAACCTTCTGAAGTGTGGAATATGAAGTGCTGGAGAAAATACTGATGCATTATATATAATCCTTTCAAATTATCACTGTAAAATATTTTCAGATTAGTGTCATTCCACACACAATTATAGGACTAGTAAAGCTATCCAATTGGAAATCCATGCCAACAAATATCACAAGACAAATGACACATTGCAAAAACACTTGACTTTCTTAGCCAAGAGTGTCATCTCTGTGAGAGTAATGAAGCAAAACCTGTATGTAATATATGTAATAATATGATTAACAATGACAACAATGAGTGAATTAGCAGTGTCCACAGAGAGAAACAAAAATGACCATTGTTATTTTGATTGCTTAGAAACACAGAAGGAGACCTCAAAGCTTAGCGCATTTGCCAATTTCGTTTGCTAGGTAGGATTTTCTGATGTGTGCCGCCTGTACCAGCTCCCTGGCAGCCCCACTGGCTGAGTCTGTAATGTTGAGTGCTACTGTTAAAAAGCAAGGGAGGAATCTTGCCCGACTCTCACCTCTTTGAAGCTAATGTAAACCGTCTCAAAAATGTAGGTTATCAAACACTCTGAGTTTAACCACCTGCTCCACTTTCATGTACGGGCAGAGGATAGGACAAACCTATAGTCTCCTTCAGACAGAATAACTAACAAATCATCAAGCGTCCCTCAAGTGCCTGTTTGATTCTAAGAAATTAATGTGGCTAAAACATTTGTTTGATTGTTCTCTATTCTTTTGTCCAACTGAGTGGCAGGCCTTTTACTTTTGCTCATTTGAATAACTTCAACATATACAATGAATTATTGTACTCTGAATGTATATTTTTTTTCTACAACCCTGAGTTTTATATTTAACCATAGCTGATTATTTTGCCTGCAAATGCTTGTAGATGGTGCAATTTGTTCTGAATGTCTTTGCTTTCCTCTTCGTTCACACAGCTGGAGTGGAATATGTAGACTCCATGGAGCACGTCTCTCTGGGTGAACATTTAAAAAAATCACAACTAGTAGGCAAAAAGCCATTTCCTCTAGTCAGGCTGTGGTTATCTTGATCTAGCATGACAAATTGGTGTTCCCAGAGTGGCTGCAAAGTAATCAGACTGTGACAAATGGTTTACTTATAGCAATTTGTTTCCATTTTACTGAAAATTTCCACAGTGTTAAAAAAAAATAAAAAGATTTTTTAATGGTATTTGAACATGGGTGAGACTGAACTGCTTGAAAGAGTCAAAGCTGCAATCTAGAGACATTGTGCTCACCTATGAGATGTGACCAGAAATGTGACTTCCTGGGTCAGGAATTACCAGAAGGCTGTCACACCTCAGCCCACTGGGGACAAGACTCAGGTACCCTGAACAACGACTCCTCCTGGTTTCACTGAGAAAAGTTATGGGCACTTCAAGGTTCTGTTTACATTCTGGACTGGAGGGTCAATGGTCTTTTTGTCTGATACAATTTGTCTTCTTTACCATGCTTAAAGCCTTCAGGATCCATCCCTGTTGTACTAAAGGACTGTCTTCGTGAGACTGGATTTCTACCCTTCTTAGGGAATGACCATCTGGTATCATTGCTGCCCCTTGTTGGTCTTTGAAGGATTCCTTTACTTCTTCTCCACTGTGACTCACAACTCGTGTTTTCTCTTCTCTGATACGCTGGCTCCTTGGTCTGTTCTGGCTTTTTCCTGTCACTGCATGGACTCTGTGCACCACCTGAAAATCTTTGGAAAAGAACTTGCCTGTTTCACCCACGTCAATGCCGGAAGATAGAGGTGGAACATGCAAAGGACGAGGCACAGTGTGACTATTGTGTCTGTGCTAGGCGGACAAGTAAATTGGTGTGACAAAGTTGGGCAATCTTACCAATCTTACCCTGTGAATTCAATCCCTTTGCCCTGCACTTTATAAAGGAAATGGTCTGGAAATCTGGATCAATGATAGTAGGTGAGATATCTGTAAGGTCTCAAAAACACGGCTTATTTTCACCTCTCAGTTCAGAGGTAGAATGTAGCAATTGCCCTTTCCCATTGGTCTGTGTTGTGAGTTTCCACAGCTACCACACTCCAAAAGTGTGAGAAAATACCAACGTATTAGTCGAAAAATGTGTAATAACCCAGATATTGAGTAAGGAAGAAAAGAAATGAATTCTTTAAGCAATTACACTGTTCCCTTTCACACACATCCTATGTAAACACCACTTGTATCCACTCCATACCCACTTGCGACTCTCACATTACATTTTACATTATCCCTTTGGTTTTATGTTCTGAAAAAGGAAAGCCTCTAAATGAGAAATGTAATTTTTATTTTTCGTAGTGTCTCTTCATGGGCCTATTTAGAATATTTACATGATAATTTTCATATGTCATTAGTTTTTCCTAGTAATTATTTCAAATTCTTTGTATTATCATAGGATTTCTAGTAACTGAAAAAATAACTGAGTCACAATTCATTATTGCCCTTGCAAATTATGCTTCATTTTAGCCTTCTTTTCAAAAACTATTATTTTTATTGTTCTTGATCTTATTATTCTTTAGGCATAATACATGTGAATCATTATATATATTTGCTTTAATTTCTAAGAAAGGCCCCTAAAGTACAAAACAAACTGCAACAAAATGCCATCAGCACCAGCAAGAAATAAGAGTCTTTGGTCTTATTTAAGAGAGAAAAGATAGTTTATATTTCTCTTCTTTTGAAATGAAGTATCAGACATAAAGATTTCACACAGATGTAGTTGCAACAACGGTGGTTTGTTCAACCATAAATTCCATTGCTTACTTGATTAAAATTGTTTTCTTGCTCAGTATAAAGATAGTCTTCCTAATTTAACATAATGAATATGTATTTTAATTGTATCAAGAAATCAGGAAAAGAGCACCAGAGAGGGAGAGGCAGAGGCACAGAGGGAGGGGGATCTATGAGTTCCAAGTCATCCTGGTCTACACGGTGAATTTCAGGCCAGGCAGGGGCTATAAAGAAAAAAGAAAAACAAACAAAAAAGAAAAAGAGAGAGAAAGAGAAAGAAAGAAAAGAAGAAAAGAGAAAAGAAGGAGGGAGGGAAGAAGGGAAGGAGGGAAATAGAATAGTCATGGGCACAAAGTATACAATATAAAAAATCTAATGTCTGCTGCAGGCTCAATAATGATTCAGAGTCTGCAGGGACTGACTGCTTCCAAATTTTAATGTCGCTATCAGATGTGGGTCTTGTATTTATCATCAGATGCATATGTACAGTTTGCTCCCACTTTCACTTATTCTTTTCTATCAGTTGGCCTTTGTATTATGTTACATGCCTGTATTTTGGAAATTTATTTTTTCTGATTGTTCAAAGGTTAGGAAAGTTCTGCTTTTGTAGATCTTTGTACTTTACTGATTTGATGTGCACTGTGACTGACTGTGCTCTCCACAACTCATGATGAAAATTAATCATCATAGGAAGACACTACAGAGTAGAGCTTCCAAAGCTGGGGCTAGAGTGAAAGCAGTTGACCATTACAGCTCAGTCTACTTTTCATGGGATTCTTCACAAAGTGTGCCTTACCCTGAATTGGTCATGTACTAGGTATGATTTTCTGGTTAAAAAAAAAATAAAGAATTCAGTGTTTCACACATTTATTAATTTTGATAATATGGTCTAAGATCCTGAACTCGGCGGTCAAAACTGAAAGCCTCACTTCCCACCTCTTCTGGTAGAGTGTCTGTTGAACCAAATTTATACAAGGAAATAAATATCACAGTGTGTAGAGTAACTTGGTTTTCCCAACTTCATTCTGTCTTCAAACCTCAGACCAAATTGTCTTTCTTTGCACTGTTATACTGTAATAGAATACCACAGACTAGGCATTTTTTTTTTTTTAATTATGAAGGTTCGGCCAATAGCTTAGCCTTGTTTCTAATTAGCTCTTATAACTTAAATTAACCCATTTCTATTCATTCACGTGCTGCCACAGCTCATGGCTGGTTACCTCATCTCCTACATGTCATGCTTCCTCCACATTCAGCTGGCGACACTCCCTTCTTCTTCCCAGTGTTTTCTCTGCCCCCCAAATCCTGCCTAGCTACTGGCTGTTTGGCTTTTTAGTAAACCAATCACAGTGACATGTCTTCACACAGTGTAAAAGAATATCCCGCAACAATTCTCCTCTTTTGTTCAAATAAAAAGGAAATGTTTAACTCTAACATAATAAAACTATAAACAATAAGAACAATTATCAGGTAAGAATTACATTTATAATGTCCAGTCGATTTGTATTTAACATATTTGGATAAAAATACTCCATTATTTATTCTGTCTTGATGAGTCCAAAACAATTTACCTTTTATTATACCTAAGGAAAGCTGCAACTCTAACTACCTAGTCTTCAACTCCATCAAAGACCCCAGAAGGATTATAATATTACCTGAGTAAACAGGAAGTACAGTAAACACCACTTCTAAACCTATAGAAATGACAGATACCTGGCTGCCTGGACAGTCACCCAAGGTTCTTCTGCAATATTGGGGCATCCATCTTTAGCCTTCTGTTCTAGAATATCTGGCAGACTCTTTTATGAAGCAGGAGTTTTGAAGAGCTGCCCATCTAGTCTTGGCAAAGTGCAGTGATTGATTTCCTGTGTCCTGCAGAATGTCTGGCAGATTTTTCTTTTCTTTTTTATTAAATTCTTTTACATACCAACCACAGTTTCCCCTCCCTCATCTCATCCTGTTCCCTTTACCCACCTCCTTTCTACCTCTCCATCCTTACCTCATAAAGGGTAGGGCCTCCCATGGAAGTCAAAAAAGCATGGTGTACTAAGTGGAGGCATCATCAAGGCTGAAGGAGGCATCCCACCATAGAGAATAGGCTCCAAAAAGCCAGCTCATGTGCCAGGTACAGATTTTGGTCCCATTGCTAGGGGCTACAAACAGACCAAGCTTCACAAATGTCACCCACATGCTTAGGCTTAGGTCAGTCCCATGCAGGCTCCCCAGCTGTCAATCTAGAGTACATGAGCTCCCATGAGCTCAGGTCAGTTGTCTCTGTGGGTTTCCTCATCACGATCTTAACCCCCCTTGCTCATATAATTCCTCCTCTCTCTCTTCAACTTGAATCCTGGTGCTTGGTCCAGTGCTTGGCTGTGGATCTCTGCATCTTTCCATCAGTTACTGCATGAAGGTTCTATGATGAAAATTAGAGTAGTCACCAATCTGATTACAGAAGAAGACCAATTCAGGTACCCTCTCCTCTATTGCTATGTGTCTCAGCTGGGGTGGCCCCAGGGTTCTCCCTAACCCCATAATGACTCCCTCTATCAAGATATCTCTTTCATTGCTCTCCTTCTCCATCCTCCTCCAACTGGGCCATCCTGATCCCTCATGTTCCCATTTCCCACCCTCTCCCCTATAGCTCCCTACTCCCAGTTTACCCAGGAGATCTCATATGCCATAAACTAGGTAATCTGTAATGAATAGAATTTTAGGGATTCCTAGTTCAAAAAATCCAATATCTCTATGGTTATAGTAACCATGATGATAACACATTCAAATATGGTTCTTTCTTTCTCACAATTTGCTACCAACCCAAATTCAAGGTCCTTTGGTCAATTATCTTCTAGCTTAAAAACACATTATGTAATTATCCTCTCAAGTCCTTTTCTCTCTTTCACAATTGGCTTTGTCCTTTTTTACAACTAGAGAGCACATGCTTTCCCCACACCGCTGCCTATCCTTAGTCATTTCACTGAACAATCCTTCCCACCCATTTACTTATTTGAAAGCTGGGTTTTCTCTGAAAAAAATACTTCTTTTCATCAACCCCACATGAGAGATGCTTTTTATTCTTCTTGTTCCGGGAAGATGGCTTAGAGAGGGATGCTGGTAATTTTCTGGCTCCTAAATATTTTTTTTTATTCTAAAGTAAAGTCCATGCTTTCACTGTGTTTCATCAGAACTGGGTAAGCTATCATTTCCTGGTCTTTATGGATAGCCTCCTCTGTAATCTTGACCACCTTTATTCACTAACCACGGACCTGGAGATGTGGCTTTCGGACTTCTTTCTTTACTCTGACAGTAAAGTCAGTCATCATCAGCTGGGCAATTTCAACATGTAGATGACCTTTCCCACAAATAACCTTAAAACCACTTGACATTAATGTCACCATCTTCACCACCATATTCCATTTTCTGAACCACAGCCACAAAAGTACTGTGTCTTATCACTTGAACTACTTTACATGAAATATTAAAACTAAAAATATTAGTGTCCTGCTGTAATTGCTACTTAGAGGTTAGGGGATGCCATGCTGAGACTGAAGAGGAAAATCCCAAAAGCTTTGGCCTCTGGCAATAGGCAAAAGATCTACCTCCTTGTTCTGGTGACTTGAGCCCTTTGCTATAGTCTGTGCCTATTTCCTATCTTTATTTCATTTTCCCATCAATTATAACACTGCTCTAGGCAAGGTGGAAACAGAAAGAGGGTTTTCTTCTCCCCACTTCTAACACAAATTGCAATTAAATCTAATTTTATCGCACCAACATCTGTCTCCGCATCTTTCAGTAGAGCACGATGCATCATGAACCTTAATTTCAGGAACACCACCAAATCCCCTGCTCTTTGGGGTCTCTTACTCCTGTTCTTCTCATTCATGGAAAATTGTTGATTACTTTTCGCTCCTCTTATTCACAGTCCCATGTTCAACACCCTCATGGTTTCATTTTATTTCCTCCTTTTGCTTGACACCTTCATACCTCAATTCAACATTTTGGTTAGTGTCCTAAAGCTCTTGTTCCTTCCCCTTACAATCAAAATGCTTTTGGATCATCTGTTCTCTTTGCAACCAAACATTTCATTATTAGATGTGTCCACAATTCTGAATTTAGAGACAATAAAGCAGTTTTATGAATTGGTGCCAACTATTTGGTCTCCAGATGGTGCCCAGCAGAGACCAGCAAATCTTTTTCAAGGCCCTGGTTCTGTTCTCTCCAATTTCCTCTAGTTGTCATTTCTAAATGAACTAATAACTTTGTACTTCCTATAATGCCACCATTTCCCTTGCTATGAGGCAGATAACTTGTTTCTTGTTTGGAAGCATTTGGGCGATATTTGGTATGACATTTTTTTTTGCATATCCATAGTCACAAACCTGTGAGATTATCACAGCCTATGGAAAATGGACTTGCTCTTTCTCCCTTTTATTTTCTAAACATGTTCTATTATAGCAATAATCTCTTTTCAAACTCTCAACTCAAGAATGATTCTATTTGGAGGAGTGGGGGAATAAAAGGAGTTGACTTTTTCTTGTTACTGTTTGATTTTTAAAATTAAAATTAAGATGGTGGAAATCAGAAGGGTCTCTACCCATCGGGAGAAGTATGGCCTTCCTGGGTCATCAGTTGGGCTTCTGGTTGCTTCTAATATGTCTCCTGATGTGGACTGTGCATTCTTATTATAAAGACTTTTCTCAAATAGAGAGTTGGAATTAGATTTAAGAAGATACTTCAGAGTGCCTGTAGAATCCAGGAAACTAAAAAGGGACCATTGGTAGGGAAGGGGAAGAAACATTTTAAAGGATAGGAGAAGAGATGATATGAAGGAGAAGGGGGAATAATGGGGAGCAGAGTGGGAGAGTGGAGCAGAGGAGAGAGTTGGAGGGAAAAGCCATATAGAACCATACTATTTTATAAGCATTGTTTTTATGCATGCATGAGTGTGTGTGTGTGTTCGCGTGAGTACGTGCATGTGTGCGTGTGTGTCTGTGTCTGTGTGTGTGTATTCATATAAAAGAGTTTTTCTGGAGTTATCTACTTCATGGTGTTATGTTCATCCCAGGAACCATACATAGGTCACCAAATAAAAATCCCAGTATCAGGTGTGCAATCCCTCATCTTGAATTGTTGGTCAGAAGTGTCTCAGGAAGCCCCAAACAGTACAGGTTATTGCTATTGCTCTTGCTTGCACACTGTAATATGATGGTAAGACACTATTGCTGAACCCATCATACACACTGATCATAGCACATGGAAAAATCAACTGATATTGACCAGGAAGCTTACCCCCTGATAACTACTTTTCATGTACTGGAAGGTACTATGTATGCAGCTGGCACAAAACTAGTCACCAATACTCTTACCTAGCTATGAACCCTGTGAACTACAACAATGAATGACAGGGCAATTAATGGGTACAATCGTGGCATGAATATTACAGGGATAACCAACTGCCTTCTGATTGGATTTAAGATGTGCTACACAGGAGCTAACATATGTTTGCTACTAAAACTCTGGCCAAGAACCCATAGTTTGGGAACTCATATGCCCCAGAAAAAAAAAAAAAGAACCTACTACTATTATTCTGCTGATTAGACATGGTAACAAACATTTCTTTAAGTTTATATCTCTCTATTCATAGGTGAATCTTCCAAACTTCTTCAGTGAAGTTTCTTTGTGTGGAAGAAGTTAACACAGAAACTTATGACTGACCTAAGTACAGAGAATCAGTGTCAGTGGAATGCTTATCTACAAATTATACATCATTATCACACTTTCAAGGCTCAAGGACCATTACAGAAGAGGGTACAGAAAGACTGTAAAGAGACAGAGTCAGAGAGGACCAGACTGAAGCTTTGTCTTCTGAACAGAACAGGAAGACTGCAGCTGTAGTTACCCACATAAAACCTAAAGAAGACCAATCCAGTCAGTCTTCTAGCATGGGAAGGAGGGGGAGTCAGTTTTCTTTAAGGGTGTGGCCCCTGGCAGGCCAACCATGCTCCAGTGGATGGTCCCACACCCAGGAGTTAATGAATTAGATTTGAGGTGTTATTTTGTTTAAAAGGAAAAAGGAAGACACCAGGAAGGATAAGAAGGTGGGAGTAGATCTGGAGGAGTTGGGGTAAATATGATCAAAGTACATTGCATGAAATTCTCAAAGAACTGATAAAAATATTATTTTAAGGAAGACAGCTGGGAGGATAACAGAGGAGGAAGAGATTGATGCATGCTTTATATGGAGAGAGAGAGAGAGAGAGAGAGAGAGAGAGAGAGAGAGAGAGAGAGAGAGAGAGAGAGATATCTCCACTGTATCACCGTTCCAGGTTCAGATCTTTGTGGCTTTCCATTCTAAGAGACTTTAAAAACAATATTCTCTCAGGAATATTTTCTTGTCTCTATTGCAACTGTAGAGAAGCTCAGATACACAAATATTTTGAAGGAGTTACCCAGGAAGAAAAAAGCAGCTCTCTATTTGACTTCTTCAGTATAATAAATCTAATTCTCTTCTTACTTTTCTATTTTACTATCAACCAAACAGAAACAAGTTTAAAATAGCCTCACAATCCTGGTTGGCCACAACAACAGCAGGAGATGTAAAACCCAATAGATGAAACACCTAGGAGGAACTGAACAGCAGTAGAGATGCCCCTACTAAGGTGGGTACAGCAGTCAATATCTTGATTAGCATAAAAAAGCATTATAAAATTTTACTTCAAGAAAGGACAAGAATAATCAACAGGCAATTCTAAGTATTCAGGAATCTTCAAACAACTGTGTGTAGTAATTTCCCACACTAACGTTTAATCTTGCCCAGTTCCTAATTCTGGGCCATATTTAGAGTTTCAGGTATTGTAAAGATAGTTCTAACTCCACAAGCATTGGCAGAAAAAAAAAGATTTAACTAAAAACTGGAAATCAGAAGAAGTTAGCATAGGATAATAAATGTAAAAAAGTGATTCAAATTTCCTAGAGACTTTTCCATTTTTATCAAAAATGTTCCCCTCCCTCTGGTTTTTCCATCTTTCTATTTGTTTTCCTGCCTTTTCTTTCTTGCACAAGTAACAAAATTCCTACCAGCAATTCCACTGTATGTTCAACTCAGCACATCAAACTCCATCGTCAGCTGAGCAATGTGTTTTAGATGTTCTTGTAATGGCTCTAAGTTCATACAAACTACTTGGTCATTTCCATTACAATTTATGGTTTGAGTCTCCATGGTTTTAAATAAACAGCTAAGCCATCATGATGTGAAATGATTTTCTCAAAGTCTATTTTAAATGATTAGGTTTGAAATTGAATCTTTGATCCAGTTCCTCTGAATTTACCATATTTGTCACTCACTGGGTTCTTTATATAAGGCAGTGTTATCAATGTCAAGATGAAAGCAAAATACTAATCATATATGATATCATTTATGTGTTTAGAAAGTATAACAATGGTTACCAGAGAAGAAAGAATGAGAGACTAGGCAGTTACTGGTCAAAAGGAGCAGAATTTCAGACAGAAGGGATGTATTTTCAGATCTTTTGCATAGCATTATGTATTTGCCAAATTACGTATGTATTCAACAAAATAACTAAGAGAGTCTATTTCAAATAATGTCTTATCATAAGAAAGAGATAAATAATCAAGATGATATATTAATTAGATTGGTCTACTCATTCTGTATTGCTCACACACTTCAAAACATCAGAGTACACTCCATAAAAACACAGAATTATGATTTATAAATTTAAAATATTCTAATATAAAATTGAATTAATAAAATAATAATCTATTTTCAAATGGTTTTTAAATGTCAGGGAAAAGTATGACAAATGTAGAAAGTACTATAATGAATTATATGGACTATTATATAATAGATGTGAGATGTAATTGAATAAGAGAAAAAAGAAACAATAATTCTAGAAGTAAGAAATGGTGGATATGAAGGAGGATACTTCATGTGATGAACAGATGGTGTTGTATGACTGTCAACAACTCATATTGCTTTCTAAAATAATGTTTATCACTGTTTAATGAATTATACATTCTTATCTTATTTTCTTTCTAATAAATAATTAAATCACAGAAAGTTTCCCAAAATTTTTCATTTCATTTAGTATCTAAAAATATCCTGTCACTCTTCAAGAGCATGCTTCTTGAAACACACTGTTTCAAGAGCATGTAATGTCATACAACTTTCTGGAATTTGTGTGTGTGTGTGTGTGTGTGTGTGTGTGTGTGTGTGTGTGTGTGTGTGTTTGTGTGTGTGTGTGTGTGTGTGTGTGTGTGTGTGTGTTGTACCAAGAAATTAAACATTTTATTTTAATTTGTTTTATGTGTCATTTGGCTGACTACCACCTATTACTGTCACCAGTCTGGTAGAGAAGTATTAATGTTAAATATTCAGAAAAATGGGTTAATAAAATATATAATATATGCATAGGATGTTTTCATTCCTAACTTTGAGGTCTAATAGTCACACTATTATGAGTGAGACATAATAGTCAAATTTATTTTATAGACTACATTGGTACGCAACTTTTTCTATAAAAAAACAGAAAAGCTTTAAAGATAAAAACGCAAACAATCAAAAATAAACCCTTTGTTAACATGTTACCTCTTGTGAGCTAAAGACTAAGTCCTTTTATTCTTCCTGTTATAGTCATTCAAATGCCACTAGTTCCCTCTTGCTATATGTATTAGCTTCCAACTATTACTATGGTAACCTACCACATACTTTTAACCCAGAACATATGTAGTCTTTGTAGTTCTAGAGGTCAGAAGTGCAACAAGAATCTCACTGAATCACAACCCAGGTCTTGGCATGGCTGTGTTCCTTCTGGGATTGTTGGAGATGTAACTATTTGCCTTTGCCAGCTTCTAGAAGCTTTCAGCATTCCTTAGCTCAAAGCTTGTTTCCTTCACTTTCAAAGCAAGCAGTACAGCATCCAATTCAGTTCTCCCCTTCTACTTTTCTCCATTTTAAGTAATCCTGATGATGAAATGGACCCCACCCAGATAATACAGAATAATCCCCTAATTAGGAGCCTTAATTCCATGTACAACTGAAATTTCATTTGCCATATGTCTTAGTTCATTTGTTTGTGTTAGTAATACCTCATGTTATAAAACACACACACACACACACACACACACACACACACACAAATAAAGTGGATTTATTTCAACTAAAAGTTCTAGGCCAATGTTGAGAATGGGAGTCTAGTGATGGCCTCAGAAATCAGAAGCCATGCAAGGTATCATACATAGGAGGAGTTGTTGGGAAAAGTCTTTTCTCTCACAATCTCTCTTTCTCCTTTTAAGTCAGCTAGTATTCATTCATTGTGGCCCCATCTGGTGGTCATATCTCAATCAACTTACCTTTCAAAGGTTCTGCATGGTTAGATTGAATTGTCAACTTCTTAGTAGCTTACAACAAGTATCAAATTCAACATGAGTTTTGAAGGAGAAAACCACATCCCCACCACAGAACAATGTCACATATTGTGTTCATGTGTACATTTTGGGTAGAGAGCATTTCCTGCACATTAACTATCAACCTTCTTTTAGGATCTCTGGACAATTTTTTATCTAGTATCTACTCGGGTGTTTCTCCTTTAATCTTTTTAATACACTCCATCTGAACAGTCTTTACATAATAATAATAATCTCCATGCCACTAGACCTGTCATAGTCATCAAGGTAAAGAGAAGAAAGGAATTGAGAAGGTTAATAGAAAGAAAGATGCAGGTGGTGAGGAAATAAGTCTAGAAGAAAATGCAATAAACTATGGACAAGATCTCTCTGTATAAGCTGTTATGTATAAATAGTGTTCATATAAAGAAAGGGAGTAGCAGAGTCCTCTACTCCAATCTTCTACTTACTATTTTAATGAACTTTGAGTAAACTAAATTAGGTTTATACAGGCCCTGAATTCATTTTCAAAATATGAATCAAACACCATATTGTGGGATATCATTCTCTTAATGTGCATGTAAAAGATATTGACTTAGTACTGTAGTCTTCTTATGCAAGTATTGGTATCCCTGTGGTTTGAAGGAAAATGACCCACCAAAGGGAGTGGCCCTATTAGCAGGTCTGTCCTTGTTGGAATAGATGTGTTCTTTTTGGAGGAAGTATGTCACTGTGAAGGCGGACTTTGAGCTCTCCTAAATGCTCAAGCCACACACAGTGAGACAGACTACTTCTTGTTGCTTTCTGATCAAAATGTAGCCAGCACCATGTCTGCCTACATGCTGCCATTTCCCCCCATGACAATAATGGACTAAACCCCAGAGACTGAAAGCCACCCCAATTAAATGTTTTTCCTTTATAAGAGTTGCTGTGGTCATGGTGTCTCTTCACAGCAACAGAAACCTTAACTAAGACAGTATATTTACTGGTAATCCATGGGAAACAATTGGATTGTTCAGTGAGGTTTGACAGAAATCATGTCTGAGAGCATTCTGGGAATCATACTTGCACAGGGACTGAGTTGAAAAGTGGGAGCAACTTTTGTCACAGTTCAGACTGAAATACATAAAGCACATTTCCTGTGGATAACTGGTCCAGCAGGACATGAAGTAAGCTATATAAATTAATTAGGTAGTCAAAAGACTGGTAGAGAGGACAGACCAGGCGATAGCAGCGTACGCATTGAAGAGCGTAGTGATTCTGTGCACCTGCTGGGATTCTTTCTCTCTGTGTGTCCAGCAGGTCCCCTTCTCTCCTCTGTCCACCCACAAGCTTCTCAGAAAGAAAAGATCTGTCACTTGGAGCCTAGCATTGGAGATAGGGTGGTCATCAAAGGCATTCCTGGCCAGTCAAGCAAGAACTTAACTTCAGAGACTAGAGTCTGGCAGGGTGAGCCCTGACTGCTGACAGACACCCACAGGCATCATGAAGGTCAGTGGTCTGAGGATTGACAATGGAGTAGGAGGACAAAACCCAAAAGATCAAAAGAAACGTGACAGATCGGACAGTAGGTCAGGATGATCACAACCGTCACAGGGCTGTGAATATAGGACTCATAGTAACGTTCTCCCCTGTCTTCTGATTTTGCCTCCCACATAAAATGCTCAAGGAGCCAGAGACTTCTAAAGGAGTACTCAGGAAAGCAACAACAATAATAGAAATAATGACTAAAAACCTCTATCTAGTGTTTAATAATGCTCTCTGGTGAGTGCCTCCCAGCAAACCCATAAGGTTGAAACTAATACTATGGCGCTCATTTTTTATGAGGCGAATAATACTTCAATGTAGAAACTGAAGACTAGAAACCACCCCAAAGTAAATAGAGACAGAGAAGTGGAAGCCAAGATTTTGCTCCAATACCCTCTTTCATTCACAGATATGCACTAGCAATGTGAAGTGAATAAACGGGTTTTTTTGCCTTCATGTCTCATTAGTGAGTTCAAGTACTTGTTTGTACATGGGCAAACATGTAAGTAATCTGAAAAGATAAAATAGGGGGTGCTCCCATGTTATTATCATTGGAGTAGGTGGGAGTTTGAGAGCTATTGTGGCTTTAGTATTCTAGCAATCCAAAGTACATAGCTAGGAAAAGATACACACACACACACACACACACACACACACACACACACACACACACACACCCCGCATTTTCATGCTTGAAGAAATAAAATCTACAGTGAGAATTTCCCTTGGACTCTTGAGTAGTAGTCTGTGTGTGCACACGGTCCATCAGATTGAGACATCTGTTGTTACAAGAGAACTCCACTGCTCAGGGCCCTCTAATGAGCAGTCGGGGTCTTCTTACCACATGTGTATCTGTACTGAGGAGATCAGTATGTATCAGTTCTCCAGCTGAGAGTCCCATAGACTTTACCTATAAGAAAGGCATTTGCCCCTCTCCTGGGGCTCTGAAGTTATTCTCCCAATGTAGAAATGCAACCTTGAGATCTCTAGACTAGCTCATTTCTCATGTGATTTTCACATTTCCCAAGTAGCCACAGGCCGACTGACACAGCCTCCTCGAAGCTGAATTTCCTTTCTTTGGGCCTGCCTTGCTTTTTTGCCTTTGAAGTGGAAACCCGAGAGCAGTTATCTGCCAGGCAAGATAAGTCCTCCCAGGGCTTTCACAAGGAGGCCCATCCTAACAAAGGAGGGATCAGACCTCCTGAGTGTGCTTTTCCATCCACCAACTCACAGTGGAGAAGAGAGTAATCAGGCCTCTTTCCACAGAGTGCTCCAAGAGTGAAGCCAATCAAATTAAGAGAAAGTCGAAGGGAGAAAAAAAATGAAATCGCTTCAAAAGAGAACCCACAGCTGTAGACTTGCCTGTCAATCAGCAGGAGCCACAAGCCAATCAGAGGTGAAGTATATATATAAAAAAAATGTTTCAAAGAAAATGCATTTGAATCAGTTGCATTCTCCGGGAATAGAGCAAAGAAAACGGGCCAATTGGCACAGGGTGCTGAAGGAGGCTGGTCATAAACTGGCATAAATCTAAGCATGCCATTAAAGATTGCGTATGCCCATCTGAATCACAGGACTTCCAAGCATTCTCACAGTCCATGCTGTCACAGATGTAACTAAGATATTAAGTGTGCAGGCTTGTGATAGGCACATTCAGTTTAGTTATTTGTTTGCGTTTTTTTCCCCTCAGTAGTATAGGAACATATTTACCCATCTAAAACCGATAGTTAAGTCTCCATATTTCTAAATATAAGGCATGTTTATGTTAGTTTCAATAAAACAGAACCACAAATAGTCTTCGAAGACAACACAGTTGTAGGCTGTGTTCAGTAGGGACTGGGCTCACTGAGAGCAAGGGAGGCAGGTAACCTGCAGTCTGGAGGGAACCAGAAGGTTTATAGGAGTCAAGTATGGCCATATCAGACAAACCTGCAGAAATGGAATCATGATGAAAATTGGGGCATTCGTGTAGTGGGAATAGTGACCTCCTGGCATGCAGCATCATTTGTGAGAGATGCTAGTGGGAAAGACACTTAGGAAAAGAGTGGGGGCCTTAACAAGACTTCAAGGAGCTGCTGCTTGGCTGCAGTCAGTGAAGTGTACTGTCCAGCAGGGAACCTCGTGTCCTCTTGGAATTATAGAACCTGCCCTAAGGCACAATGGTAAGGATAGTGGCCATCAGGTATCCAAGTCAGGACCATCTTGTTTATTTTCTGACATTTCAATAAGGCAGAAACATGCCCTTTGATGGTTACCCACACTCCAATCTCTGGGATCTGTGAGTCGTGTGTTTACATAAATGTTGCTTTAAAGCTTCGATCAAGTGAAGGGTCAGATAGAGCTTCTAGCCTGGATTGTGTAAGAGGGAGACATGAGTGTCAGAATCAGAAATGGGGATAAAACTGGCAGATCCAAGTAGATAGATAGATAGATAGATAGATAGATAGATAGATAGATAGATAGATAGACAGAGTGCCAAAGTTGGTCATTGACAACTTAAAAATGAAAGAAGAAGAAGAAAGCACATGGTAAAAAATGCAGTTGGCTTCTAAAAACTAAATGTGAAGAGATCAGTTCTGCTGGCTTTCCCCTTTTGAACTCCAGAAATGTGAAAGAAAATGGGTGCTATAGAAAAGCAAAAGTGTGGCTCTTTGATACAGCAGCATTAGAAACTAATATAGGCAACTCTAAACATATTAATTCGTGGATAAGTTGAGATCTCATTTATATTGTAAGCTCACCTTAGATTAAATATTATTATAGACATATGATGAAAATTATGGTTTGTTTGGGTAGTTAGAGAATATTTGCTTTTACAGAGATATCATACTCCATATGACTAAATAAGAATACATTTAGTGCCAGAGATACTATTATTTAATTCAGGAATAGCATGCAATTTTATATTGATATGAAAATATGCTCTATGTTTTCATCAGTAAGAAAACATAAACTCACTAAAACAGTATTCCAGGAAAGATTCGTATATATCTGTAGTCACAAGCCTGGAATACAGGCAACTTTTTCAATGAGTATTCTTATCTAATGTATAAGAATATATAATAATACATATATATATGACATTAGAAAACTCTATTACTTTTAAAAGTAACAGAGTGAGCATATGCAGAGAGCCATGACCTTAAACAACACAATGCTGGTGGATGCTGTAGCAAGAACAAGCCTGGAGCATCACATCTATTACAAAACAGGACTATGTGTTCTAAATACATGTAGATCTAAAATGCCAGTGAGCTGACTGTTGGCCTAGGGACACAGAAATGGGAGTAAGGAGGAAAGTGATTAATCATGAATGCAATTATCTCCACTTTTTTTTTGTCTTGGGTTTGAAATTCTTTAAAAACAAAGAGAACACTAGCAGGAAAGCATACAATTGGAACACCATATTTTATGATGGGAATTACAGCTATCTTTGCAGCACTGGACAGAGACCTTAAGCCAAATGCAAAACTAAGAAGAAACTGTGATTGGTGGTGGTAAGCAGACTATGCAAGGGAAACTACCACAGATGAGCAATTTGATTCTTTTTTTTTTTTTTTTTTTTTTTTGTGAGGGGAATCATCTTTAATAGAGAACAAAACCAGCTTGTGTTGGGAAGCTAATTTGCTTTTCTACAAAGCAATTAGATTCTATGAAAAGCTGGAAAGGATCTCTTACCCTCCACCAAAAATCTAAAGCTATGCAGAGCTAACCTGAAATCAGCTTGCCACACGGGAATGTTGCTCATTGATAATTCTTTAGCAGTCATCATTTGGGCCATCACTGTTGGGATGATTGCCCTGCCCTCCACTGTCTCATAGCCTTTCATTTGCTTTCTAGATATGAAATTGTAAAAGTAAGTTACTCAGCAAGAGGCATCTGGCCTTAGTCTCCATGTAATCTAGATTCCTAGGAAGGTGGCCAATCTGAAACTTGGGGTCTAACTATTTCTGAACTGCCCAACAGCCTGATAACAATTAGTAGGCATTTTCTGAGTACTCTTGCAGGTAGGACCTGCAATGGTCCTAAGAGTAGGAGAGAGAGAAGAAGAAAGAGAGGGGGGAGGGAGGGAAGAAGGGAGAGAGAAAAGGAATTTTCGCAATGTCAGCAATAATCACAATGATAAATACCTCAAAGATCTTACACATCTTGGAATTGTTAAGTATAAAACCTAAAGAAAGTCTGAATTATTCAGGAAAAAAGAGCATCTCCTAGATTTTGAAAATCTTTTCTTTAAGTAGCAATTGCAATTTTATAATGAGGTAAACCAGGTGAAATTCTGGATATCTGAACTTGAGGATAATCAATTTGCTCTTTATCTTTATTTGATTTATATTAAAATGTCTATGTTTGTATCTATGTGATCATATCAATTTTTGCTAATTACAAGAGGATCTTTAAAGGAACTATTGTTGAATTTGCAAGGAAAAGCCCCTTTTATTCAATCACAGCATGAACATTGTGGATGGCACCAATAAATTTTCAGTAATTGTTTATGTGATTTCCCTAGAAAGATATGCTGACTTCAGGTTTCTTGTTGGGCTTTAGGACATTTTAAACATGAATTGGATCTGTATGTTGATCTTGCTAATCAAAGAGTTAAAGAGGCAATGCTGGTTTTCCATCTCCGGTAGCTGAGATGTTCTCCCCTATCCCAGAGGTATCTAATGGGCAGTTCACATATGAAAGAATTTGAATATATAAAGACTAGACTTTTCCCAACTGAAGAATGACTCCTTAGGCTGAGTAGAGATTTTTATGCAGGAAGAATAAATTTTTTATAGCTTATTGTCATTTTAGAACTTCTTAAGCATCTAAAACTTTGTTTTGTAATGTTGATTGGTACTGAAAAGAGGTAACTCCAGGGAAAGCAATGGATATATTGCACTCCAGACTGGGGCTTGTGATTCTCTGTAAGGGGCAGTAATTCCTTCCAGCATTTCACAGAACCTGGCTGCTTTCTAGAAAAGCAAATTAACTTCTCAACACAAGTTGGTTTTGTTCTCTACTGAAGTTGACTCTCCTCACAAAGATGAATCAAATTGCTCAAAAACTTACTAAAACTACCGTCAAGTCTCGTTTGACCCGTTGAATGGTTCTGAATTGGGAAGTATGGATTTAGAAATGATAGCTGTGAAATATAGACATAGATGAAGAAAAAGACAGAGACACAGGAGGGCTCTGGGTCAATACCACAGACATCTGAGTTTATTACTCACAGCCTTTATATACCCAAAGCAAGGGGGCAAAAAGACCTCCCTTTCAAGGATATCATGGTTCAAGGAATAAAATACAGTCAAGTGCAAGCACCTCCTTAGTAAATAAAACTTCTGGCAACCATGCCTTACAGCAAAGCATCCTGTAATTAGGCCTTGATATATAAGATATCTGATAATCACACCACACTTTTGGCCAAAGCATCCTATTATGCTGCCTCTCAGGGGAAAACAAGCTCGGACTCTCTGACCTTGAGTCAAGATGAAAACAAGCCACAAGCTGGGGTCTTTGTGGGCCCCCACAAACTACACACAAAACATCCCCCCAAAAGACAAATAAGTTACAAATATTACTAGCCCCTCCTTTGTCCAAGGAAATGACCTCAAATATGATTAAGAATGAACTAAAAGAGAAAATCCTTTGAAATGCTTATTATTAAAAAAATAGATTATAGGCTGCTTTCTTTACTGGACTCTCTTCCAAATGAATATTCTTTTCTACTGTACAGAGTCTGTCTTTGGGTCATCCCCCAAAGGTGGCCTTCTCCAATAGGGAATCCACACACGATAGTGTGGACACATGCTTGACTTATTTTCCAGAATGTAACCAAATGACACTAATTAATTGTGTGATTGAATGTAGGCTTCTTTGACATTTAAAACTCTTAACTTGTTGATAGTAATAAACTATTGTATTTCAATTGTTTAAATTTTATTGGATTATTTATGTGTGTGTGTGTGTGTGTGTGTGTGTGTGTGTGCGTGTGTGTGTGTGTGTGTGTGTGTGTGTGTGTGTGTGTGTGTACTCAGTAAAAAGGACACCTTTCCAAGGTCCATTCTCTTTTTCCACCATGTGGCCTCAAAGGAGGAAACTCAGGTTGTCAGACTTGCCAAGAAGCACCTTCCCCAATGAGGCACCTCACCAGCCCTCATACTTTACCTCTATTGGACATATCTTGAGTAATGCTTAATAAGAGGTTTTTTTTTAATGTCGGAGAATTATACTGTACATTTCACAAAATGACGTGAAAAGGAGTTTTAATGATTTTTTTTCAAATGATTATTTTATCTAGGTCAGACAAAAGATTTTAACAATGTGTGTGATTTAAATGATAGGACTGTTTTGCTGGTTGGGGACTTGAATGCCCTACATCTGCTGAGGAATTAGGCCCAGGGAAAGGGGAGAAGGCACCACATCTCTTGTTTGGCCTTTCACTTGGGTTAACTGGTTCAAAAGACAATAAGCAGAGGATAATGATTCATCGTCTTACAAATCATAAAGGCCTGGGTAATGTCAGGAAGCATCGATACTTTCGTCTCTCAATGTCTATTCAAATCTATTGTGTCTGGATACTTCCTTCTGTGCTTAACTGACCAAGCTGACAGGACTCTCCACTTTTCAAGTTGTATTTATGTCATAATACAGCCCAATATCAATGAGTAAACAGTTCTTCAATCTCCAAACGTAATCAAAGTCAAAACTTCAATTTTATCGTAAAGTTTGGCTTTCTGTCCATTGTCCAGCTCTGCCCTGTGCAGTCTAAAATCTTCCTTCTCTGGCCTGCTTTATTGCCTTAAAACTCTCAAATCTCCAGCTCCACTACTGACTTTTGTATATTCAAAACTGTGACCATTTATTTCCTTACTCATGTTTTCATATGAGAAATATTCTTTTCTATTTCCTTCAAATGGGATTACTAGAATTTACAAAGTTTGAATACTTGGTTTGCTGTTTTATTTTGTTTCTGTTTTCATTCATTTCAGGTTCTATTGATCTTTTAAAGAATGGATTGTTTGGAAGAACACAAGAAAGTTACAACAGAGGATATATCCTCAGCATTTGGTTGAATAGTCTCTCCATTGCCTGTTAACTTGGTATTATTGCCCAAGTCCATATACTTTCTCTTTGATTCACTTTAAGACCTCATGTTGCATTTATTCATTAAAATGAACTTATCAGATCTTTGTTTGACTCTGGTATTTCTCTCTCTCTGTCTCTGTCTCTGTCTCTCTGTCTGTCTCTCTCACACACACACACAAACACACACAGATTTTTGAGATAGGGTCTCCTGGCTGCCTGGAACTCTGAATAATCCAGACTGGTTTCAAACTCACAGAGATCTCCTGCCTCCCAAGTGCAGGAATTAAATGTGTGTACCACCATAGTTGGTTGATTCTCATTTGTCCATGCTTGATTCCTTTTTTTTTGGGGGGGGGGCGGTAGTTCAAGACAGGGTTTCTCTGTGTAGTTTTGGTGCCTGTCCTGGATCTCACTCTGTAGACCAGGCTGGCCTTGAACTCAGAGAGATCCACCAGGCTCTGCCTCCTTATTAAAGAAAGGTGTGGTATTAAAGGCGTGCACCATCACCACCTGGCCCATGCTTGCATTTTATCAGTTTTATAAATAACACAGTCCTCAAGCACAAGGATTTGCCCGCCCATAATCTGCCTTTCGATGTATCTAGAGATTCTTAATATGACCAATTTTTCCCATTGTGAATAGAGCAAAGTATAGAAATGAAGGTGAAACTTGAGGACAGAAGCTATTGTTTCCCCCTATGTACTGACAAAACTAATCTTCTGAATTGCCTTCAAGTTCTCCTCAATCACTACCATATATCTCTGCTCATTTCTACCACTCTAGGTTAGCTCTGTTGCTTGACGTCTTCCACCTGCCACTGGCAGCTAAGTTCTGTGATGTTACCTAGAACCTACCTAGAACCACCAGTGGGAGAAATTTAGCACTGGTAAAACTAACAGCTGTCACACCCTGTGCTCTACTGAACTTCACAGAGAAGCGCTCTTCCAGTCATTGTGACTGAAATGATCTCTGATACAGCTTCCTTATTTCACACAAATTCAGTGATGAGCGTGAAGTCCACGTTGGCCTTTGTCCTTCGTTTGGTAGCATGTTGGTCACTTTTTCCAGGCCTTACCAATGTATTCCATGCTATTGGAAGAAGATCCTAGCCTTGTACCCTTTAAAATTAGCTAAAATCTTATTCCTAGCAAGATGGGCTATTATGAGCTGTCAGGAAACCCCTTCCCTAACCAGAGTGATTGGTAATATGTCTGAATAGGGGTTTTACATCAATAGTGCCTTTCAACAATTTAGGTGGGGTTTAGCTAAGCCATTGTTTGCTTCTTTGCTGGTGACAATATATCAACATTCAACTGCAATTCAGGTTCTGGGAAGGGTACATCTATACCAGCAGATCAACTTGGTTTCATTTTAATGGAAGATGAAAAAATTCAAGAGAAAGGACAATTCAAAGCCTTTTGAAAGGGAGAATCATTAAAAGCAACAACAACAAACAAAACCAATTTTTACTGTTTAGTCTAAGCTGGCCTAGAATTCTCTATGTAGATAATAAGGTTGGCTTTGAACTTGAGTTTTGAGATGGCAGACATGTGTTACCATGACTGACAAGAATCATTACTGATATATCACAAATTCAGTCACACTGTTTTTGAGAAAATGAAATGGCTTGGGGTTATTTTTGCTGTGATGAAAAGTAACTTGGGAGAAAAGGTTTTATTTGGCTTCTGTATCCTGAATCAAAGTCCACTGAGGGAAGTCAAGGCAGAAACTCAAAGCAGGCAGGAACCTGGGGCAGGAGCTGATGCAGAGGCCATGGAGGAGTGCTCCTCACTGGCTTACTCCTCATGGCTTGCTCAGCCTGCTTTCTTATAGAACCCAGGACTACCATCCCAGAGATGGCACCATTCACAATAGGCTGTTCCCTCCCACATCAATCACTAGTTAGATAATACCCTAGAGGATTGCCTATAGTCCAATCTTATGGGAGACAATTTCTCAGTTCAGGTTTTCTCTTCTCAGATGACTCTAGTATGTGTCAAGTGGACATAAAACTAGCCAGCATCTGAGCTCTGGGAATCCAATAGGTAAGAGAGAGGATGGATTCTGCAGGCAGGGAACATCGAAATCATGATGGGAAGACATGCAGAGATGACTGGCCACATTAGTGGAAGCCCATGAACTGTAGACTAGTGGCTGTGGAGCCCCCATAGGACTGGACTAGGCTTTCTGGATACGAAAGACAGTTGTTTGGCTCAAACTGTTTGCAGGGGACCCAGGCAGGGTATTTTGGATTCATCCCTGGTGCATGGGCAGGCTTTGGGGAGTCCAGTGCCTGCGGTGTGACTTCTTGCACAGTCTTGGTGTAGTGGGAAGGAGCTTGGACCTACCTAGGCTCAGTGTGCTGGGCTCTGCTGATTTCCCATGGGAGACCTTGATTTGGGGGATCTGGGGATGTGGGGTGGCTTGGAAGGGAGGGCTGGGGAGTGGGAGGAGGGAGGAGGTGGGATCTGTGGGTGGTATGTAGAGTAAGTAGAAAATTTCTTAATAAAGAAAAAATGAAAAAAAATAAATAATAATAAAAAAAAACTAGCCAGCACACCAAGTGACAAAGCCAGCCAACTTCAAGAATAGGGAAATAAATGCTATTTCTTCATAAGAAGAAATTCAAGGCCACATTGAAAATTGTATCCAAAAGAATTAAGCTGAAGAAATACCACTGAATCTTTACTAATTATGGCCTACTAGAACTGGTGGGATATCACTGCATTTCACAATTCCCTTTTTGAATGCCATTTTGGACTTATGGCTTCTTGGGGGAGAGAATGGAAGGCAGCAACATCTCTGATTTATCCATCTACATTCCTAAACTTACTCACTTCTCAACTTGTTATTTTCCCCAATGAATCTTTCCTAGCGTAGTGCCTGTAGTTGGCTGTCAAGCAGTAATTAAACATGCTTATATTAATATTTTGGAAGGTTCTCCCACCTCTTTGGATCATCACCCTGGGGAAATAAGATCAGAAGTGCTCATGAAAACCTGAGTTGATCAAGACAGCTATTTGCCACAATTTAAGACCTTAAGTAATTAGAATAATAGTCTTCTAGGCCATCCAAAGTTCTATTCCCTCTGCTCCAGGAACACTTCTGAGATTCTTTTGGCAACTGCCATATATGTATAGTCAAGATCAAGGTAAGGAGTCAATAGTGGGCCTCTATCTTTGAAAAGACACAAAAATAAAACTGTGAACTTTCTATGCACTTGGAATAAAATTCTTAATATGAATGAAGAAAATTAAAAGCTATTTTACCATCTCCGATATTATTTGGCTTATGATTGATCATCTAATTATATGACCACAGAATTAAATGAATGATAGAATGTATGAGAACACATCTAAAGCAAGAAAGAATTAATTCAAAATAAGTTAACTGTTTTATTATATTAGCAACTCTCCATTTGAGCATCAGTTTGAACATTTCTTGTAATTTTTCAAATTTAATCTTTATAATTCACAAGTATCAGCATTAACCATTTATAGACAATAAAACAGTGCTTGCAGTAGCTTAAGCAACTGCAGAAAAATTATACAGTTGATTATTTAAACTTAACTTTTCAGATTTGAATTCCAGACTACTGTCCCCTTAAGCCTGTGTGTTTTTTTTCTTTTTCTTTCTTTCCTTCCTTCCTTCTTTCTTTCTTATTTTACAATATAATTCAGTTCTACATATCAGCCACGGATTCCCTTGTTCTTCCCCCCTCCCGTCTTTCTCCCCTTCCCCCCCAGCCATTTCCCCATTTCCACCTCCTCCAGGGCAAAGCCTCCCCCCGAGGACTGAGATCAACCTGGTAGACTCAGTCCAGGCAGGTCCAGTCCCCTCCTCCCAGGCCGCACCAAGCAACCTTGCATAAACCCCAGGTTTCAAACAGCCAACTCATGCAATGAGCACAGGACCCGGTCCCACTGCCTGGATGCCTCCCAAACAGATCAAGCCAATCAACTGTCTCACCCATTCAGAGGGCCTGATAGAGTTGGGGGCCCCTCAGCCATTGGTTCATAGTTCATGTGTTTCCATTCGTTTGGCTATTTGTCCTTGTGCTTTATCCAACCTTGCTTCAACAGTTCTCGCTCATATAAACCCTCCTCTTTCTCGATAATTAGACTCCAGGAACTCTACCCAGGGCCTAGCTGTGGATCTCTGCATCGAGATCCCTCAGTCATTGAATGGGGTTTCTAGCACAACTATTAGGGTGTTGGGCCATCCCATCACCAGAGTAGGTCAGTCCCGGCTATCTCTCGACCATTGCCAGCAGTCTTTTGTGGAGGTATCTTTGTGGATTTCTGTGGGCCTCTCTAGCACTTTGGTTCTTCCTATTCTCATGTGGTCTTCATTTACCATGGTCTCCTATTCCTTGTTCTCCCTCTCTGTTCTTGATCCAGCTGGGATATCCCACTCCCCCAAGCTCTCTTCTCCTCGACCCTTGCCCTTCGTTACCCCCACTCATGTCCAGGCTGTTCATGTAGATCTCATCCATTTCTCCATCATTGGGCAATCCCCGTGTCTTTCTTGGGGTCCTGTTTTCCAGGTAGCCTCCCTGGTGATGTGAGTAGCAGTCCAGTCATCCTTGTTCTACATCTAGTATCCTCCTATGAGTGAGTACATACCATGTTTGTCTTTCTGAGTCTGGGTTACCTCACTCAGGATGATTTTTTTCTAGGTCCATCCATTTGCCTGCAAACCTCATGATGTCATTGTTTTTTCTCTGCTGAGTAGTATTCCATTGTGTATATGTGCCATAATTTATTTATCCATTCTTCAGTTGAAGGGCATCTAGGTTGTTTCCAGGTTTTGGCTATTACAAACAATGCTGATATGAACATAGCTGAACAAGTACCCTTGTGGTATGATTGAGCATTCCTTGGGTATATGCCCAAGAGTGGTATAGCTGGATCTTGGGGGAGATTGATTCCCAATTTTCTAAGAAAGCACCATATTGATTTCTAAAGTGGTTGTACAAGCTTGCATTCCCACCAGCAGTGGAGGAGAGTTCCTCTATCTCTGCATCCTCTCCAGCATAAGGTGTCTTCAGTGTTTGTGATCTTAGCCATTCTGACAGGCATAAGATGGTATCTCAGAGTTGTTTTGATTTGCATTTCCCTGATGATTAGGGATGTTGAGCGATTCCTTAAATGTCTTTCAGCCATTTCAGTTTCCTCTGTTGAGAATTCTCTGTTTAGTTCTAAAGCCCATTTCTTAATTGGACTGTTGGGCATTTTGATGTCTAATTTCTTGAGTTCCTTGTATATTCTGGATATCAGTCCTCTGTCAGATGTGGGGTTGGTGAAGACCTTTTCCCATTCTGTAAGCTGTCGCTTTGCCTTGTTGACCGTATCCTTTGCTCTACAAAAGCTTCTCAGTTTCAAGATTTCCCATTGATTGATTGTTTCTCTCAGTGCCTGTGCTACTGGTGTTATATTTAGGAAGTGATCTCCTATGCCAATGTGTTCAAGACTACTTCCTACTTTCTCTTCTAGCAGGTTCAGAGTAGCTGGATTTATGTTGAGGTCATTGATCCACTTGGACTTAAGTTTTGTACACAGTGACAGATATGAATCTATTTGCAGCCTTTTATATGTTGATATCCAGTTATGCCAGCACCATTTGTTGAAGATGCTTTCTTTTTTCCATTGTACACTTTTGGCTTCTTTGTCAAAAATTATATGTTCATAGGTGTGCGGATTAATGTCAGAGTCTTCAATTTGATTCCATTGGTCCACATGTCTGTTTTTATGCCAGTACCAAGCTGTTTTTATTACTGTAGCTCTATAGTAGAGCTTGAAGCCAGGGATTGTGATGCCTCCAGAGTTTGTTTTATTGTACAGGATTCTTTTGGCTATCCTAGGTTTTTTGTCTTTCCATATGAAGTTGAGTATTATTCTTTCCAGGTCTATGAAGAATTGCGTTGGTATTTTGATGGGGATTGCATTGAATCTGTAGATTGCTTTTGGTAAAATTGCCATTTTTACTATGTTAGTCTTGCCTATCCATGAGCATGGGAGATCTTTCCATTTTCTGACACCTTCTTCAATTTCTTTTTTCAGGGACTTAAAGTTCTTGTCATATAGGTTCTTCACTTGCTTGGTTAGTGTTACCCCAAGGTATTTTATGTCATTTGTGGCTATTGTAAAGGTTGATGTATCTCTGATTTCCTTCTCAGCCTCTTTGTCAATTGTATATAGGAGGGCTACTGATTTTTTTGAGTTGATCTTGTATCCTGCTATGTTGCTGAAGGTATTTATAAGCTGTATCAGTTCCTTGGTTGAATCTTTGGGGTCACTCAAGTATACTATCATGTCATCTGCAAGTAGGGAAAGCTTGTCTTCTTCCTTTCCAATTTGTATCCCCTTAATCTCCTTATGTTGTCTTATTGCTCTGGCTAGAACTTCAAGTACTATATTGAATAAGTATGGGGAGAGCGGACAGCCTTGCCTCATTCCTGATTTTAGTGGAATTGCTATGAGTTTCTCTCCATTTAATTTGATGTTGGCTGTTGGCTTGCTGTAAATTGCTTTTATTATGTTTAGGTATGTTCCCTGTATTCCTGATCGCTCCAAGACCTTTATCATGAAGGGGTGTTGGATTTTGTCAAATGCCTTTTCTGCATCTAGTGATATGATAATGTGTTTTGTTTTGTTTTGTTTTTTTTTGAGTTTGTTTATATGGTGTATTACATTGATGGACTTTCATATGTTGAACCACCCTTGTATCCCTGGGATGAAGCCTACTTGATCATGGTGGATAATTGTTTTGATGTGTTCTTGGAATCTGTTTGCCAGTATTTTATTGAGTATTTTTGCATCAATGTTCATGAGGGAGATCGGTCTGTAGTTCTCTTTCTTTGTTGTATCCTTGTTTGGTTTAGGAATCAGGGTAATTGTAGCCTCATAGAAGGAGTTTGGTAATGTTCCTTCTGTTTCTATTGTGTGGAACAATTTAGAGAGTATTGGTATTAACTCTTCTTTGAAGATCTGTTAGAATTCTATGTTGAAACCATCTGGTCCTGGGCTTTTTTTGGTTGGGAGACTTTTAATGACTGTTTCTATTTCCTTAGGGGTTATTGGACTATTTAAATAGTTTATCTGGTCTTGATTTAACTTAGGTATGTGGTACCTATCCAGAAAATAATCCATTTCTTTTAGATTTTCCAGTTTTGTGGAGTAGAGGTTTTTGAAGTATGACCTGATGATTCTCTGGATTTCCTCAATGTCTGTTGTTATGTCCCCCTTTTCATTTCTGATTTTGTTGATTTGGATATTCTCTCTCTGTCTTTTAGTTAGTTTGGATAAGGGCTTGTCTATCTTGTTGATTTTCTTGAAGAACCAACTCTTTGTTTCATTAATTTTTTGTATTGTTCTCTTTGTTTCTATTTTATTGATTTCAGCTCTCACTTTGATAATTTCCTGGCGTCTATTCTCCCTGGGAGACTTTGCTTCTTCTTGTTCTAGAGCTTTCAGGTGTGCTGTTAAGTCCCTAGTGTGAGATTTCTCCAACTTCTTTATGTGGGCATTTAGTGCTATGAATTTCCCTCTTAGCAATGCTTTCGTAGTGTCCTATAAGTTTGGGTATGTGGTGTCTTCATTTTTGTTGATCTCTAGGAAGTCTTTAATTTCGTCTTTATTTCTTCCTTAACCCATTGGTGATTCAGTTGAGCATTATTCAGTTTCCATGAGATTGTAGGTTTCTGTAGTTTTTGTTGTTGTTGAAATCTAACTTTAAACCATGGTGGTCTTATAGATTGTGTTCTTTATTATTGTGTTATAACATTTAAGTTATGTGGAGCACTTTTAAAAAAAATGAAAGTCAGGGCTGGAGAGATGGCTCAGTGGTTAAGATTGCCTGCTACTCATTTCAGAGGACCTTAGTTTGGTTCCCAGCATCCCTGTCAGGCATATTACAACCACACATAATCAAGTCCCAGGATCCTACACCTTCTTTAGGCTTCCAATGGCACCTGAAAATATGTACTTACATGTATAATACACATATATAATAAATAAAATAAAGTTGAAACACTAAACACCTTAGATGCAAGTAAGCTATTTAGCTTTCAATTTAATTGAAATGGAAACTCCTTGTTCTACAATCTGTAAACACCCATCTCAATTAACCTAAAACCCTGTATTTCAAAGAAACTCTGAGATGATAGCAGACAGGTTCTCAGACATAAATGTGAATTAATTCTCTTATCTAAACTTTTCACTTTCAAAACTTTTGTTTCCAATATTTCTTCCCAATACTAGTTCTAACCAGTCTTGTTTCAAAGTTTGTATTGAGGTTTCCTGAAGGAGCTTAAAATGTCTACAAAGCAAACCATGGAAGCAGGTAGGCTAACTACAGATCTTTACCTCTTGCTCCTCTCCTACAAACTCCCCCAAACTCACTCCCAGCTCAGTAGCAGACCACCTACTAAAGCCTCCTCCTCATTTCTGCCCTACTTTCTAGCAGATCATGCAGATTTTCTCCTCCAAACTAGCTCATCCTCATCGCTCATTCTGTTAACCCAGCCCCCAACTCCAGCAGGCATTCCCTGGGAACCTGCCAGCCAGATCTGCCAGAGAAGCAAATAGAGCAGAGGAGCATGTAGGCAAGCTTCAGATCTTGACTCTCACTCCTCTCATCCAAATCCAATCCCCAGTCTCATCTCCAACTTTGTAGCAGTCCACATGTTGTGTCCTGTCCTCACACTCTACCCCCACCCTCAGTGGACTAAGCAGATCCTGGTGGAACACTCTGACTTTCTCTCTCCTGTGGACCGCGTCATCCCCATTCCTAGACGATCCCCATTTCTAAGTGTCAGCTTCTAATACCTAGAACCACATTTTACCCAGAACCCTCAGTGGCCACACTTATCAAGATCTCAGAATAGTTCCCTATCAGGCAATGCCACCCACCCAACACAAGAGACCAGATATCAGCACCTAGAATTAAAATCTTTCTAAACCCATGAAGCCTGAACAGCAGCACAAAAACACAATCAATAACAACCAGAACAATGTGACTACGAGAGCTCAGAAATCCTGTTACAGTACTGTGTTGCAGGATTCTTAAAAGTTCTTATTAATAAAATCAAACCTGAGGAGAGTTATTGGGGTCCATGCTGGTAGATCAGAGAGACAGAACAAGCCACAGCTATCTCACCTCGCCGGATCCTCAGCTGGTCTTGTCTCCTCAGACTGGAGGCCTCTGAGTCCTCATCTGGAATGGGTCTCAGCTGAATTACTGCTCAAAAGCCTGAATGCTTAACCAGCCACATGCTTAACCAGCCAAATGCTTAACCAGCCAAATGCCTCTAGTTTCTGGTCCTCAGGCCTTATATATCTTTCTGTTTTCTACCACCACTCCCTGGGATTAAAGGCTGGCTTTCTGGGATTAAAGGTGTGTGTGTCACCATGCTTGGCTATTTCCAATGTGGCCTTGAACTCACAGAGATCCAGAGGGATTTCTATCTCTGAAATGCTAGGATTAAAGGTGTGAGTGCCACCATTTTCTAGCCTTTGTATCTAGTGGCTGTCTGTTCTCTGACCCCAGATAAATTTATTAGAGTACACAATATTTTGGGGAACACAATACCACCACAGTACTGTGGTGATTTGAAAGAAAATGACCCCCAAAGGGAGTTGCACTATTAGGAGGTGTGGCCTTGTTGGAGTAGTGTGGTCTCATTGGAAGAAGTCTGTTACTGTGGGGGAAGACTTTGAGGTTTCTTTCTCAAGCTTTCCTTGGTGTAACTGTCAGTCGACTTCCTGTTACCTGCAAAATGCTCTCAGCTCTGGCCCCAAGTCTGCTTTCATGCTGCCATGCTCCCCTTCATGGTCATGTTGGACTGAACCTCTGAGACGTATGTGAGCCCCTTCAATTCAATGTTTACTTTAAAGGTGTTGCTGTGGTCATGGTGTCTCTTCACAACAATAACTGAGACAAGTATGCCATAAGCATTGCAAAAAGCAGGAGGCAAAGACCTTAATGTAGCCTTTATGAATATGACAGAGGTCCTTAAGGAGGAAAGGAATACAATATCTTAAATAAGTCGATGAAAACACAAACAGTTGAAGGAAATGAATAAAAGAGTTCAAGATGTAAAAGTGGAAATAGAATCAATAAAAGAAACCAAAACCAGCCGGTCGGTGGTGGCGCACGCCTTTAATCCCAGCACTTGGGAGGCAGAGGCAGGCGGATCTCTGTGAGTTCGAGGCCAGCCTGGGCTACCAAGTGAGTTCCAGGAAAGGCGCAAAGCTACACAGAGAAACCCTGTCTCGAAAAGACAAAAAAAAAAAAAAAAAAAAAAAAGAAACCAAAACCAAGGAAAATCTGGAAGTGAAAAATCTAGGAAATCAAATAAAAACCTAGGAGGAAAGTGTTACCAAGAGAATGCAAGAGATGGAAGAAAGAATCTCAGGCATTGAGGGCAAGATAGAAGAAATGGACACATTAGTCAAAGAAAATGTTAAATGTAGTAAATTCCAGGCACAAAACAAATAGGAAATATGGCACATTATGAAAAGACTAAATTGAAGAATAATAGGAAGAGAAGAAGGAGAAGAAACCCAGGTCAAAGGCACAGAAAATACTTTCAACAAAATCAAAGGAGAAAATTTCCCTAACCTAACGAAGGAGATGCCTATCGAGGTACAAGATGCATACAGAGCACCAAATAGACTGGACCAGAAAAGATATTCCCCTGGTATTTCATAAACAAAACACTAAACACACAGAATAACAAAAGAATATTAAAATCTGGAAGGAAAAAAGATCAAGGAACACACAAAGGCAGACTTATTAGGCTAATACCTTTCTGGAGATTCTAACATCCAGAAGAAACTGGACAGATGTTCTACAGAACCTAAGAGATCACAGATGGCAAACCAGACTGCTATATATAGAAAAACTTTCAATCACTACAGATGGAGGGAATAGGGCATCCCATGATGAAACCAAATTTAAGTTATACCTATCTATTAATCCAGGCCTATAAAGGTTCTAAAAGGAAAGTCCAGTCTTAAGAGGTAAGCCACATCAAAAAAAAAAAAAAAAAAAAAAAAAAAAAAAAAAAAAAAAAACAACAACAACAACAAAAAGAAAAAAACACAAAGCCTGAGTAATCCCAAACCAGCAAATCAGAAAGAGGGAAAATACGCACATACCACCACCACCACAACAAAATAACAGCAATCAATAGATACTGCTTGCTGATATCATTCAACATCAGTGGTGTCAATTTTCTAATAAAAGACACCAACAAAGGGAAGAGGTGTGAAAACAGGATCCATCCTTCTGCTGCATCTACACAACACACTTTAACATCAAGGATAGACCTCACTTATGGATAAAAGTATAGAAAAAGACATCCCAAGCAAAGAGTTCTAAGAAGTAAGTTGATGTCCTCATTTTAATAGCTGACAGAATATACTACAATCAAAACTAATCAGAAGAAATAGGGAAGGACACTACATAGTCATCAATGGAAAAATCCACCAAGAAGACTTTACAGTTCGTAACATCTGTGCACCAGACACCAGGACACCCAGCTGTGGGATGGTCTTTCCATATGCTGTGAATATGTGTTGCTACCACTGATTAATAAAGAAGCTGTTGTAACTGTAATTCTTTCTTAATAACTGTTTTGTTATATGTAATTTTACTATGTTAAAGTTAAAACCTTCCTTTTTGATTAGACAGAAAAGGAGAAGTGCTGTGGGTTGTTTTTCTGTACGTTGTGAATATGTGTTACTACCATTGGTTAATAAAGAAGCTGGTATGGCCTATGGCAAGGCAGAATAGGGCCAGATGAGGAATCCAAGCAGAGAGACAGGGAGAAGAAGGCAGAGTCAGAAGAGATGCTGAGCTCTGCTGGGGGAGCAAGATGTAATAGAACACAGGAAATGCCACGAAGCCAGGTGGCAAAACATAGATTAGTAGAAATGGGTTGAATTAAGTTCCAAGCTATTTAATGATAAGCCTGAGTCATAAGCCAAATTTCTTTAATTATAATAATTACAGTCTGTAATTAATACAAGCCTCTGTGTGTGTACTTGGGACTGAGTGGCTGCAGGACATAAAAAAAACTTCCAACTACAGCCCAGGTTCATAAAAAAAAAAAAAACCAAAAAACAGTACTATAGCTAAAGTCACACATTGATCCTCACACAATGATAGTGGGAGAATTCAATATGCCACTCCTATCAATAGACAGATCATACAGACAAAACCTAAACAGAGAAATGCTGGAGCTAATTGACATGGTAAACCAAATAGACCCAACAAATACTTACACTCAAACAGAAAAGAATATATCTTCTTATGAGTACTTCATAGAATTTCTGCAAAATTAACCATATACTCCAGCCAATAGTAAGTCTCAATAGATACAAGAAATTTGAAATAACATCTTATCTGACTACCACAATTAAAGCAAGATATTGTTTGAATCTTAAGTGGTCTTTTAATAAAACCCAGAGCCAGATATCAGGGTGAAAGCTGAAAGATCAGAGAAGCAGAGCAGCCAGCCACTAGTTCTTACCTCTATAAAAACCTCAGCCTAAAGAGAGTGAGTTCCTGTTTCCTCACACCTTATATATCATTCTCTGCCCAGACATCACGTCTTAGGATTAAAGGAGTGTGCTTCCCAGTACTTAGATTAAAGGTATGTGTCACCACTGCTTGGCTCTGTTTCCAGAGTGGCCTTGAACTCACAAAGATCCAGATGGATCTCTGCCTCCCAAATGATAGAATTAAGGGTATGGCCACCACTGCCTGAGCCATGTCTCATCTAGTGGCTAGCTCTGTCCTCTGATCCTCAGGCAAGTTTATTAGGGTACACAATATATCACCACAGCAAGATATCCACACAGAAAGCTTACAATCTAGCTACTGAATGAAAAATGAGTGAACATGGGAGTTAGGAAAGAAATGAAAGTCTGTCTAGAATTGAATGAAAATGAATACACAGCATACCCAGACTAATGGGGCACAATGAAAATGGTTCTCAGAAGCAGGTTCAAAGCACTAACTGCCTATATAAAAAAATTCAATTAAAAAAAAGGAGAGATCTCATACAAGTAACTTAACACCAAATTTTAAAGCATTTAATCATACTCAAAAGGAGTGGATGGGAAACCCAAGGCTGAAATCAATAAAATAAAAACAAATAAACGAACAAAAATACAAAGAATCAATGAAACAAATAGTTGGGGGTGGTTTGTTTGTTTTTGAGAAAATCAATAAAATTGACAAATCGTCATTCAAATCAACTAAAAGGAGGAGAGAGAATATTCAAACTAACAATGTCAGAAGTGCAAAAGACATCAAGGAAATCCAGAGAATCCTAAGGACATATTTTGGAAACCCGTACTCCAATCCAACAAGTTGAAAAATCTAAAAATCTAATGGATAATTTTCTTGATACAGACAACTTACTAAAGTTAAATCAAGATCAGATAAGCAATTTAAACAGATCTATAACCCCCAGTTTAAAAAAAAAAACTTCACTAAAAATCTTCAAGCCAAAATAAGCCAGTGATAGATGCTTTAATGGAGAATTATATTAGAATTTCAAAGAAAAGTTAATGTCTATAATCCTCGAATTATTCCACCAAATAGAAACAGAAGGAGCATTGCCCAATTCATTTTAAGAGTCCACAGTTATCCTGATACCCAAACCAAATAATGATCTAACAAAAAAAGATAATTATAGATCAATTTCTCTTATAAACATAGTTGTAAAAATTCTCAATAAAATATTTTCAAACTGAATCCAAGAACACATCTAAAAGATCATCCACCTTAATCAAGTAGGCTTCATTCCAGAGATGCAGAGATGGGTCAACATATGTATATAGATAAATGTAATCTATCCTGTAAACAAACTGAAAGACAAAAACACTTGATCATCTCATTAGATGCAGAAAAGGCCTTTGACAAAATCCAATGCCACCCCATGATAAAAGTCCTGAAGTGAATAGGGTTACAAGGGGCATATCCAAACATAATAAAGGCAGTTTAAAGCAAACCATAGCCAACATTAACTTAAATGGAGAGAAACTCAAAGCAATTCCAGAATCAGAATCAGAAGCAAAACAAGGCTTTCCACTTTCTCCATACCTATTCAGTGTAGTACTTGAAGTCTTAGCTACAGCTATAAGACAACAGAAGGAGATCCAAGGGATACAAATTGGAAAGGAAGAAGTCAAAGTATCTGTTTACAGATAACATAATAATATATATGTTACCCTAAAAAATTCACTGCTAATAAACATTTTCAACAAAGTAGCGGGAGAAAAATGTTAAGGCACAAAAGTCAGTAGGCTTCTTATATGAAAATGACAAATTAATTAAGAAATAAATCAGAGAAACAACAGCTTCCACAATAATCAACCTTCAATGATATAAAATATCTTTGTCTAACTCTAACCAAGCCAGTGAAAGACTTCCTAATGAGAGACAGAAATGGTGTGGATTTGGATGGGAGTGGAATGGAGAGGAACTGGGAGGAGTAGAGGGAATCAAAACTCTAATCAGATTATAATGTTGGAGAAAAAAATCTATTTTTAATAAAAGGAAAACAATTCTGGAAAACATCATCTTGCATGATGTTCAGCCCTACAACTCACAGAAAGTAATATTCTTACATAGTATATATATTCATGTTTTTTTTTTCTGTACATCTCCTTTACAACTTTATTTTTTTTTTTATTTTAAGTAAATTTATTTTACAACATCATTTAGTTCAACATAATAGCCACAGATTCCCCTGTTCTCCCACTCTCGCCCCCCTCCCCCTCCCCCCATCCCACCCCCCATTCCCACCTCCTCCAGATCAAGGTCTCCCCTGAAGACCGGATCGACCTGGTAGACTCAGTCCAGCCAGGACCAGTCCCCCCCTCCCAGACCGAGCCAAGTGTCCCTGCATATGTCCCAGGATTCAAACAGCCAACTCATGCAACAAGCCCAGGACCCGGCACCAACACACGGCTGCCTCCCAAACAGATCAAGCCAAATGACTGTCTCACCCGTTCAGGGGGCCTGATGCAGTTGGGGCCCCTCAGCCTTTGGTTCATAGATCCTGTGCTTCCATTCGTTTGGCTATTTGTCCCTGTGCTTTATCCAACCCTGGCTTCAACAATTCTCGCTCATATAAACCCTCTTCTTTCTCACTAATTAGACTCCCAGTGCTCCACCAGGGGCCCAGCCATGGATGTCTGCATCCAGATTCCTCAGACCTTCCTTGGATGGGGTTTATGGCACAACTAACAGGGTGTCTGGCCATCCCATCACCGGGGTAGGTCAGTTCCTGCCGTCTCTCGTCCATTGCCAGCAGTATTTTCTGGCGGTATCTTTGTGGATCTCCGTGGGCCTCCCTAGCTCTCTGCTTCCTCCCCTTCTCATGTGGTCTTCATTAAAATAATTACAATAATTACTTATTTAAAATAATTTTTAATTTAAAATAATTGTAATTTAAAATAATTAAAATAATTAATTATTTCTTTTTGGGGGTTACTTTTAGGCTTGTTTGCAAAAGGGCCATTTTTCTTTGCTGCAGTTGTCTTTTTTGCACAACAATAGTGTGTTCAAGTTTATGAGCAATGGAATATGCAGGTTCAATCCATTGTTTTTATTTTTTTAATCTTAACCTCTTGATCTATGCCAGAAGCAGTTTCATGTAAGTTATTTTTATGGTGAGCATGTGTGTAATTCTACAGCTCTCTGGGTCTGGTTTTTGCAGTAAGCCACTAGATCCCATATTGAACACAATTTAATCTCAGTATCAGCCATTAGAGTTTTTTTTTTTTTTTTTTTTTTTTTTTTTTTTTTTTTTTTTTTTTTTTTTACTTTGCTGTTTCTAGCTTATTTCTTACAGAGTGAGAAGTCATTCTTTGAAGAGTTTCTTTTTTCAATAGGTGGTTGATGTTGGGATGGTTATTCAAATCAAGTGATGAGTGATGAACTCCAAGTCATCCTTGGAAATAGCAAATCTGTAGCCCAACATAATTATCCTTTAAACTGGAGAATATCACTTGTGAGAAAGCCATCATGGCCACATGGCTGATCTAGAGTGGAGTGCTGAGTTCTGGCAAACAGCTGCATCTTTCTTCCAGCCATTCTGCGAATTTGAGTTGATATAACTTCCAACGGTAATGAAATTGTGAAGGGTAATGAAGAAGAGGCCACTGAATAAATATCAACTATTGTGCAAGGCCAGCCAAATACTCCTGTACTTCTGGCTTCACTGCTCTTTTTAAAGTGCAGCCCAGTTGCAGCAGAAGACCCCAGTGTTTTGGAGATGTCAGTACCTTGGGATGACCACTAAGAACAGCAGCAGCAGTGGAGTGGAGCCAGCTGGGGCCTAGAAGATGAGCTATGTGTACTGCAGAGGGCAAAGTCAGAGAAGTGACCCAATCCCTTTGGAGGACTCTAGAAGATCGTGAGTGCATCCCAGATGTAGGGCAGTTCGAATTCTGTAATTACCCAAGATGTTAGAGATGCCAGAGTTCTGAGATACCTGTCGAGGAGAGCTGCTAACCATGAGTGGCACCAGCCCAAGAGAAAGAAGTGAGTTGCAGTCAACAAAGTTGAACAACATTGGAGACCTAAAGAGCATTCTGACATCAGACAAAGAGATGCAGAGTTTGGAGTTTGCCCAGATGGCTTCCGTCTTGCTTTGGTGCAATATTTCCTCACTATGCTCCCTTCCCTACGTTTTGAAATGGTAATGTATATCCTATGACATTATATGTTGGATGTATGTGAAAAAAAAAAAGAGTTGGAGAGAGTAGTTTTGATGGACAAGAAACTAGAAGTAGCAAAATTGAAGCTATAAAGGATTTACTAATAACTTGCTCAGGAAATATTAAGTTACATGAAGTAGTATTTAATCAAAGGGTGTTACCTCCAAGCTGACTGGAAGAGAAGTAGTGTACTAACTAGGCTCCTTAGAAACCCAAGAGAGAAAATTGTGTGCCATAATTGAAGTTTAGGGTTGCTGAGAAAGTTTCTGCTAAATGTTGATTCACCAAGACTGACCTCCAGTTAGGCCTCATCCCCATAACAAAGAACTGCTCAAAGGGGCAGAGCAGGGTGACAACAATCATTATGCTTTGGCAAGATGAACCTGGGTAGGAACTATGTGAAAAGAACAACACGGTGTATTGTATAATATCTTTGTATGTAAATCTGCCATCTGCCCAAATGTCCAGACTGGCAGTCTCCTATGTCAGCTTAAATTGTTCGAAATATAAGCTGAGCCAGAACCTGGGATATTTAAGGATGACAGACAACATTTGTGGAAAGAATAAGCCTAAGGTGTGTATACGAGGTAGGACATCCTCAACTGGAGGCCAGCTCTTCTTTGGGTATTAGCCACAGTTAGCCTCATGGTTTTGGTTTTTTGTACAGAGCTTTTCCTTTGTTAATTTCTGAAAGTGATTTCTTACTGTGTAGGCATATTGTTTGTATAACAGTTTCATGGAAGAGTATTTGGGAATGAGAATGCACTATTGAATTCTTTACCTTATTCCTAGTGTTGGGTTAAAGAATGCTAAGGACTTGTTTTGTCCTTTTATGAGAACACACAGGGAATATGTTTTTTTTTTCAAGATGTGACTCTGCATTCTAGATTCACAATGAGCACTGACCATGGCTTCTTTCATATTATCTGCTCGTCCTACATCCTAGAAATGAAAGTGAGATTATTTCCAAATTGAGAAACTTCATAGGGTTTGGAGTTTGTCAAGATTTCTGCTGAACAGCCCCTCCTTCACTTAAGATCAGAATTAAAAAAGAATATGCTTATATGGATATATGCTAACACTTTAATAGTTCATTTGAATAATATATGGAAAAGCACTTTCATTGCTGAATTGTTTTTGTTACTCTTATTGTCCTGTTTTGTTTTGTCTGGTTCTGAAGCAATGTTTTGCTATGTATCATAGACTGGCCTGGAACTGGTGAACCTCCAACTCAGCCTTCTGAATTAAACCTGGCAACTCCAGGTCACAATAGTGCTGTATTTGATCCATTCTAAAATAAATCTTTTCCTAATACTTAAAAAAAAATTACATGCATGAATTAAGAATGAAATATGTATGCTTGACTCTCATTTCTTTCTAGAATGACCAAATATTATTTTAATTATGGTAGAAATAGATCAAAGATGTGCATGTTACCAAGTTGTACAATTATCATTTGGATGTTTTAAAAAATTGGTTTCTCTGTGTATATGTCATGTGTGTATGTCTGTGCATATATTTATGTCTCCGTGTGTGTGTGTGTGTGTGTGTTTGGTGTGTGTGTGTGTGTCTGTCTGTCTGTCTGTCTGTGTAGGCCAGAAGAGGAGCTGGAGTTAGCAGCAGTTTTGAGCTACCCAATACAAGTGCTGGGAATTGAACTTGGGTCTTCTGGAAGATCTGGAGACTGTTCTTAACCCCTGAGCTATCTCTGTAGCTCTTGATCCATTAGAATTAGAAATTAATTTCAGCTTCCTGATAAATCTAGCTATCTAGAGATCCATTCTTCCATGTTTAAAGGCTCCCATTTGTGAAGTGTGGCAAAGAAAATGTATTTGACCTAGAAACAAACTATAACCCAAACCAGAAATGCTCTCTTAATTAACACTGAAACACTATAAACTAGTAGACATAACACCCAGGTAGTAGCATTTCAGGGGAATCTCCTTTTCTAAGAGGCTAATTTACATTTATTCAAGTGAATTATTATGAAATTTTAATTGAAAATGGACCCACTGGACTCATTTACTCTCTTTAAAAAAATAGAGAGAAAGAACATTTTAATTAACTCCATTGTTTTGGTGCCTTACTCAGCAGCTAGAAAAACACACCAGTACCTCAACATAACAATGAATTTTAGACTGTATTTCTTTTAGGTATTTTTCATTTCATTAAAAAACAAAATAAACAAAATACAATTTTATTAAGCACAGATATATATTATTGAAATCCTTTGTCTAGAGACAATTACTATTAACAAATTATTAAGAACTGATTTTAGAAATAATCTATAAATCTCTCATACAAGTATGCTTATTTTTTATTTTTTTAAGCAAATATGTTTTTTCTATTTTTGATATTATTTTTCATATTCAGTGGTTGATGAATAGATATTCTTTTTTACAACAGAAAATGTTTCCTCATTCATACATTTGGCTGCATAAGACTCCTTTGCATAAATGGATTTATGTATTTTAAACATTGAATGCATTTTTTTCTCATTCAGTCTTTATTACCCCACAAATAATGTTATTGATAACAACACATAAAAAGAAATGAGGGTTGCAAGGAGTCTAGCAATTTTCACAAAAAAAATTGTACAGCTAACAAGTTGTTGAAATTTATAGGTGGAGTTTTTTGTCAGGACCACGGGTGAGCTCTGTCCCATCAGCTGCTCCCAAATAACCACACAGAGACTTAATATTAATTATAAATGGCTGATAGCTTAGGCTTGTTACTAGCTAGCTCTTACATCTTAAATTAACCCATTTTTTTTAACCTATGCTCTACAATGTGGCGGTACTGGTACCGTTTTTCAGCACACTATGTTTATCTCCTGCTTCCTCTGTCTGCTAGAAACTTCTCTGACTCCATCCTTCTGAATTTCCTCCTCGTCTGGCTCTCCCACCCATTCTCTTCCTGCCCAGCTATAGGCCAATCAGCTCTTTATTAACAAATGAGAGTAATACATATTTAAAGTCTACAAAAATTCTTCCACAGCAGATATGATTTGAATTCAATTCTTTATGTGTACACTTGTAGCCTGCTTCTGAATTTTCACGCACCTACAACACATAAGTACACAGCCTCATAGTGGTCTCTAGTGTATATTGTACCTCAGCTGTAATTTGTTGACCACTCATTTTTTATAATTTTCTTGTATTGTAGTTTACTAGGCCTTTGTGGATTCTTTGGTGGTAATTCATACAAATAAGGTAAAAATTTCCTATAGAATGTTTTAAGGAGTAATTAGGAGTTGCTTTTTTGACTAACAAGAATTTCCTCTTTTAATGTATTGCTTTCATCTTGACTTTAACTTCGCCACAGATAAATGGAAAAACAGTTAATCCAATAATATTGTCTCTACATTCCTAACCTATAACATAGGCACAGTAATCATCTGAAAATATCATCTTTTTGTGCTGCTCTTTTTTTACTTCTTTGTTCTGCTTAGGTCTCCTACTTTCTGGAGCCTGCTTGAGTAAAGCCCTAAATATTCAGTTCCTTTGTATTCAGGCAAAGCATTGTTCCTTGTGGCAGGACATGTGCTCCAGTTTGGTGAACTGCAGTTTCTATGCTTCTTTTCATGATGTGTACCTGTAACTAATTTCACTCTACATTGTCCAGGTCCCTGCCATACCTCTCTCTATATTGTATGGAAGAAGAGTATTGCTTTAGTTTTTCCACCTACCATCAGCAGTGATGGAATCCACATTTCTTTTCCTTATCCCCACTGTGCTTGGTTCATTAAAAGGTGCTAACTAAAATAAAATATAAAGAAAGCAAAATAAAAACACGTTAGAACTTGTCATTTAAATAGCAATTTTTCTTTGATACCATCTGTTTCTTAAATATTAACATAGTATAATAAAGAAAGGAAAGGCAACAATTGTTGATTTTTGTTTTCTCTTAACTATTACTGCTGAAACTCACAATAATAGCTCTGTGCCTGTTGGCACAGTTGTCAGGACTCTAAGAGTAAAGTATCTTTGGAATTGCCAAGCACTATCACTAATTTGAAAATTCTGTTTAAGCTTCATGGTGGTTTAAATGAGAATGGTGCCCATAGGTGGGTATATTTGGGTGATTCATCCCCACTTGCTGAAACTGTTTGGGAAGGATTAGGAGGTATGGCTTTGTTGCAGTAGATGTGTCACTGGGAGTGGGCATGGTGTTTTGAGCAAGAATGTCCTCCATAGTTTCACGTATTTGAATGCGTGGTCATTAGAGAGTGTTGTTGTTTGAGATGAATTGGGAGGCATGGCCTTGTTGGAGGAGCTCTGCCCCTGGGAGCAGGCTTTGTGATTTCAAAACCACAAGCTCAAGCCAAGTCCAATGTCCTGTTCTCTTCCTTCCAGATGTAGAATTCTCAGCTCCTTCTCCAGCACCATGTCTGCCTGCGCACCACCATGCTTCCAGCCATGCTGATAATGGACCAAACCTCTGAAACTTTAAGCAAGCCCAATTAAAATTATTTCTAAGAGTTGACTTTGTCATGGTGTCTCTTCACAGCAATAGAACACTGACTAGGAGAGTGGGGTTAGAGGTTTCAAGTTAGTTCTCTGTCTAGGCCTTGTGATTGTTGCCTAAACATACAAGCTCTTTGCTACTGCCCCAGCACCATGTCTACCTGCCTTCTGCCATGCTCCCTGCCATGGTGGCCATAGATGCACCGCACCCCCAGAAACTGTGAGCTAAAAACCAGTTAAATGCTTTCTTTCATAAACTGCCTGCTTATGGTGTCACTTCACAGCAAAAACAGGAACTAAGACAAGCCCAATGATATAACAACTATTGAGAAGTTATTTGAAACCAAATAGTTATTAAAGGTGTTGGGCTTTTAAATAATCTTTCACAGATTCTTACCGTGAAATAAAGAAAGAAGCTATGAAGGAAATGACTGAGAATGAGTTAATAATATACAAAACAAATGTATTCAACAAAATGTAAAGGAAAAGAAAGAGCTATAAATTCTGATTTTTTAATATTTGTGATAAATTAACTGTATATAATTTAATATATAAATGATTCTAAAAGTCAATATTAGAAAGACCAACTCTATATAAAAATATCAAAGCAATATTTATCAAGCATACTGATCATGACAAATTATGTATTTAGCCCAACTATTTCTTATGGTTCTATGGTGTTTTATCTGACATTGTTATATTTTTAGGGAAGCTGTATCAAAATGAGAATATGATGCCATCTTGACAAGAAGAAATTCACTTGGCTATTGCATTAGTTTTTTGTTTTTTGTTTTTTGTTTTGTCTCTGTGACAAGTACCTGAGAAAATCAAGTTAATGAGGAAAAATAAATTTACTAGGCTTCTGACTTCAGAAGTCTCAGTCCCTGGTCATTTAGTGAGGCTCAACATCATGGCGGGTGAACCATAGAAAAAGACAGGAAGGAACAAGAGCTGATGTTTGACTTTCAAAAGCACTGTTCAATGAATGACCCTGCCTTTTCCATCCAAGGCCTGCCTTCTAAAGTTTAATCTTTTTTCATAACAATACCCTCCACTGAGGAATCATACCTGGAACCCATTAGCCTGTAGGGACACTTCCTTTTAAACTATAGAGCTAGTAAACAGAGCATATTCAAGCTCATTGTAGCAACAGAAATAAATAGTAAAGCAATAAACTTGTGTTCTTGTATTAAATTGGTAATGTTATAGAGGAAGGCAATGAATGGTCATATCAAAGGAAGGGATTTTCTCAAGAGCTGTAAGTCAAAAAGTTAACTTGTTTGGCCAGACATTTCCTCTTTAGAGACTGTCTGCTCCTGACTACTCTACTAGTTTCTGAAACAGTTTCAAGTTTTATGTTAACCTGAAACAAGCTAGCCTCCTTTGATAAGAAGCATCACTTGAAAAAATGTTCCACTCTCTTGGCCTTGGGCAAGCCTGTAGTAAATTTTCTCAGTTAGTGGTTGATGTGGAAGGGCTCCGACCATTGCAGGAGGTGCCATCTTTGGGCTAGTATTCCCTGAAGCCAAAAGGAAGCTGAGCTAGCCAGTAGGAGATGTTCCTCTATGGCCTCTGCTTCAGTTCCTGCCTCTGGGTTCCTGCCTTCCGTTTCTTCCCTGACTTCCCTCAGTGTTGGAGTGTGAAGTAGAACTAAACTAAAATAAACTCCTTCTGCCCCAAGTTTCTTTTGGTCACAGTGTTTTATTACAGAAATAAAAGACCCTGTGTAAGAAAGGTACCAGATCAGCGACAAGGAAGGACTCAAACTGTAAGTAAAGCTCTATTATATTATACATCAACCTAATGGTTTTTTGTTTTTGTTTTTGTAATAACCTACTTCTTTTAGGCTATTTCTGGAAGTCTAACATTTTGCAATTAAAACATGTTTCATAAAATGAGCCATTCTCTCCCTGAAAGAAATTACTACTGAACTCACAGGGCACCAAACACAAAAGACGGTATGTTTTCAAAGCAGCTTTTAATCTTCTCTAAGACAAACCAGATAGTCACAGAAATATATAAACACTTCTCTGTGTGCACAAGTATAGACTGAAAGGATACATTTCAAAATGTTATGAAACGGTTCTCTGGTAGAGGAATTGGGGGTTTGGGGGAAGTAGTAGTGTGATACTCGGTTTTAAAGGCTACACATTTACCTGCATGTGTGTTAATAAGCAATAGGCCCTGAATAACTTTTAAGAAGCTTAAGTATGTATAATTCAACATTAAATTTAGTGACACCTCAGATAAAACTGAAATGGATTCCAGACTTTCAAAGAAGCATGTGTCCAGAGGTGAAACAGAATCTCATTCACCATCTCTCGACACTTTGCACTTTGATTTTCAGGTGAGCACATGGAAAGGAATTGGTGTCAGTCTTAGAGAGATCTTCCTTGTGTGTGAAGGGAGGATACCAGCTGCCTCCCTCAGTACTACAGTGTACACGACGCTTCTCCTTTGGAACATGCTGAGGTACAGTAGAACCCCAGGGCTGTACATCGAGTGGGGTCAAAATGCCACCCAGCTATGGAAGGCCTCAAGCATGACGATCTCAGCTAAGAAGTTGAATGCTCTGTATCGGTTCATTTTAATGTTTTTCAGCCTGACTTCTAAAACTTGCTTACAATTTAGTCAATGAAAAATTCCTAGGGGTCTTTAGAATACAATGAATATAATTTTTCAACTTTAAGTTTTATGAATTCTTCTTTCAGGGCAACCATTTCTTATGAAAGCGTAGTCTCCTAATTAATAGGTATTTGTAAATGTAAAATACGTATGTTTCTAGAATGTGTATAAAACCAGTATAAAACACCTTGTAAATAATTTTGTATTGATTGTACATTCATAATATATTTTGGATAAATTGAATAAAAGAAAATACATGAGTTATATTCATTTCACTCATTGTGATTTTTACTTTATAAAAATAAACATGAGCACTAGAAATCTTAAAATTACATTAGACTCACACCCAAATTTTATGAACAATGCTACATTAGAGGGTGAAAAAAAATCATAAACACATTGAAGCCACAAAGTAGTACAAAGTACTTAGCATGTCGACTCTTGTTTTTCATTTGTGCAAACTTTTGTAATTATGTATAATAATTTCAATAATTTACATTGAAAATGTTATGCTGTGGGATGTTCTATATGTCCTGTGGGAGCCCGTTCTCAGGTTCCTCGTGGCTTTACCCAGCAGGTCTACATAGAGGATGATTAGGACCATGGGCCTGAGTGCAGGTGTCTGAGATGGTCTGCACTTGGCTTGCTGGGGGATGGTCTGTATGGCAAATGTGTTGCTCTGATTGGTCAATAAATAAAACCTGATTGGCTGTGGCTAGGCAGGAAGTATAGGCGGGACTAACAGAGAGGAGAAATAAAAGAACAGAAAGGCAGAAGGGCTCACTGCCTGCCAGGCGCCCGCCAGGACAAGCAGCATGTGAAAATGCCAGTAAGCCACGAGCCATGTGGCAAGATATAGATTTGTAATAATGGATTAATTTAAGCTTTAAGAACAGTTAGCAAGAAGCCTGCCACGGCCATACAGTTTGAAGCAATATAAGTCTCTGTGTTTACTTGGTTGGGTCTGAGCGGCTGTGGGACTGGCGAGAGACAAAGATTTGTCCTGACTGTGGGCAAGGCAGGAAAACTCTAGCTACAATGTTATGTTTAAATTCTGAGAAATCTTAATATCTAGCTTCCTCCCAAACAGTTCAAAAATGAGGTAAAACTCTGGGTTCTTTGCACGGCGACAATTTGGTGGACTGGGCAGTGTGTGTCCCCACTATGTGGTCCAAAGCTCTTTCTTTTTCACAGTGTACCCTGTCAAGAAAGAAATACGCCACTCTGAAAGACCTCTAAAGAGTTTGAAATCCATGAGGCAAGTGGCAGGGTGATGTAGAAGTAGCCTTTTTACTCACTACATTTTTTTTAAGCAGGAGGTCCCTGTCTTGGGTAGGTTTTTTTTTGTTTGTTTGTTTCCTTCTGTTTTTCAGCCACAAAAATTGATCAGCATTTTACAAGGTGAAAATCCCACTGAGCATTTTAACAGCTGCCCATAAATCAAGTAACAAAATCCCAGCAAAGCAACATCTTGCATTATGGTGTAGAAAACCCTAGATATAATTAAATCTGAGTCGGTTCCTTTAAATCCTGGGAAGCTCACAGGTCCTTTCTGCACTGTTGGCCTATATGACAGGCTTTAATTAGCACAGATTTTTCACGTTCATGGATAGATTAGAAATTTGGAAGTGCTTAATGAAAAAGGTCTGTTACCTTGACCAGGCTGAATTGTAGTTAGAGGACATTCACGGGCTCCAGAGACCGACTGCATACAAATAGATGAATATTTACAGTATGCACACAAAAGTATAGTTTTTAGATTTTTTTCACTAAAGCAGTATTCCCTCTGATTTACTTTTAATACCCTGAAAATGTGGACTCTATCTTTAATAACTTTGAACTAGATGTACCTAGATTTTCTATGCCTCTTCAAGCATCTTAACTTTCCCTTTGCCCATTGAATTAAACTAGACATGAAAATAGTCCTATTTATGGTTCAGTAATGCTCCTTCTCCATATGTGGTTTACTGTCTAATAAGATCCTGAATTAATGATAGACAAGTAAATATAGGAAAATTCATGCATCTATACAAAGTTAATGTGTGCAATAACAACCACTTATTTTTAAGTTCAATAATGAACTAGGAAGTGAGATAGGGGATTGTGTAGCATTGATGGTCAGTGTCACAAGCACAGGGATCACCTAGGAGATAAGCCTACAGGCACAACATGAGAAATGGTGTATAATGAGGTCATTCTCTGGGCATGCCTGTGTTTGGGAGAATTGATAGAGCCAGACATATCTGAAAGTAGGGTGGCATCAGTCCTAGGCAGAATATAATGGAGGAAGTTAGCTAAGCATGAGGCACCATCATTCCTTGCTTACCGACTACGAAGGCAACGTGAGCAGGTACATCAAAACCCTCCTGTGGTGATTTCCCCACCAAGCAGACCTTACTTAGAGCTGCGAGCCAACATAAAACCCTTCTTTCCTTAAGCTGTATCGTGTGTCAGGATATTTTATCATAGCAACAGGAAAAGCAACTACGGCAGAGATGGTTAGAGAAGATGTCTTTGAAGTTCTGAATCTGAAGTGAAAACCTAGAAGTAAAGAGCAATGGGAAGAAAAGAAGAAGGTTCCAGGCAGAGGGAAAGACATGCACAAAGCTTTAAGGGCATGTGCGTAACAGAACGGCAACTGGTATCAGGAGTTGTGGGCTGTGAAACATGCCCTCCTGGATGCCACCAACTTGACTCTAGCAAGACATCCTTGTAATTGAACATAGCAAGGTGCCACCTACTAGATGAGCCTGCTCATGGTAAATTATGCCAGAATTCACCTAAGCCCAAGATGTTAATATTCTGACCCACCCCTTAAAATCAGGCCCCTTGGGGCTGCCCTGTGTGAAAGGAGGAACAGAGCTGGTGGTAGACGCGTGGAACAGTTACGAGCCACGGCTATGACTACCAGAGTTAGAAAGAGCTTTATTAGAAAGAAACCAGGCCTGGAGAGACAGAAAGATGGCAGGAAACCAAAGAGGAGTGCAGAAAGAGAGCTTGGGGATCCCTGTGTGTGGCCTTTTAAAGCGGGGGACACAGTCACTGCGCCCCCTTGATGATGTAAGACATTAGATCTGGAAGAGTGAGGGCAGGATCCTAACACTATGTCCTAACATAAAGGAAAATCCCCTCCCCTTCCTCTCTGTCTTCCACTCTCCCTTTTTCTCCATTCCCGCGATGTGTGCAAACTTCCGCTTTCTCTCCCTTCTCTTTCTTCCTTGTCTCCCTCTTTCCTATCTTTCTAGTCTCTATTATAATGAACTCTCCACGTGGGTGCAGCGCCTGGGTGTGAATGACTTTCTGCTGCATCTGCCCCGCATGTTTTCCCTGCATTGGTGGGATACCCTGGCCCATCCAGCTGGGGGTTCCCCACTCATGCCAATTTATAACACAAGAGCCCAGCTTTCACCACGCATTCCAGAGCTGGTCTTTGTTTCGTGTGGGGGACTGTTTGTTTGCCGTTCAGGAAACTCTTCCTACCCTCTCAGCTAATTTTCCCACTAGAGCCAATCCTCTATGCTACCCTGTGATTTTTGCTGGAAATGGAAAGTTTTGCACACCAGGATCATTCCTTGTTCACTGAGCCCTTATTTTTCTCTTTAATGTTTGAATAGAAGAACCGAGGGAGGATGTGCTCTCTGTGAATTGTGAGGCAGACGTTAGAGAAAAGGAAAAGGTGTTTTGTTTGGTTTTTTTCCTCAGCCCCCACAAGTTCTTGGTTGCAATAAAAACTGTTGCAAAAGTCTAATCAATCAACCCGAGAAAAGAAAGTAGACATTGAAAGCTGGTATATTCCCTGCATGTGTGGGACACAGAATAGCCATGCTCGCACGGGTGGCTTTGGATTCCAGCTGGTAGGACAGCCTCAACAAAGAGTGACAAATGACTAGAGAAGTGACAAGGAGGAATCTGAGTGAGAAAACAGAAACAGCAGGCGAGGGGCCAGTTAGTGCAGCTTTGTTAATGGAGACTCTGCTGGTTCCATCCTCAGGCCAGGCAGGGCCCAAGATGACCTTCAGTAGCAACCTTCTTTTTCTCTGGCAGGAAGTAAGGTAAGGATGATTTTGTCTTCTAAACCTATGTCCTGATTTTAGGCAAATAGAGGAAGAGCAGAGAGCTCTGTTCACCTCCTTCTAAATCCCTTTCATTTCTATAATCATTATAGCAAGGAGGACCATTTGAAGGTAGCCATTAGGTCCATATGCCACCACCCCCACCCCCCACCCTCCCACCTCCCACCCCACCCCAAATGACAGTGCTGGCAACATTGTCCTAAACAGGAATTATTTTGTGTAGACAAAGGGATTGTTGTCACAAATCAGCCTAGAGGCAGGTTCCTGTTTGCCAGAAACCATCCTTAACTCTGCAGGAACCTCTCTCACCCTTCCCCCAAAGGTCAGCTACCTTGGGCAAAGGTTCTTAGTTCCTAAGCAATCCCCAAGCCTGCATCAGCTCAGATCCCCACTCTGTTAAGTGGCATTTAAAACCTGCTTGTTTTCCACTGCCATTTGCTCTTCTTTCTGCCCCTTCCCCCAAGAGGTGGCCTTGGTGGTTTGAATGCCAATAAATCTTTTCTTTTTTCTGCCCACAGAGGGGTCTAGTTTGGCAGTTTGTCTGCATCATCACATACAGTGGCACAATGTAGTCTTCCAAAGTCATCAAGACATATGATTATGAGTGAGCCAGAGAGATTAGCTCTGTGGCTAAGAGTGTTCACTATTCAACCAGGCCTAATAGGGTGTGCCTTTAATCCCAGCACTCGGGTAGTTAAGGCAGGCAGATTATTTTAAATTCAAGGCCAGCCTGCCTTGGTCTACAGAATTAGTTCCAGGTCAACCAGGGGTGTATAGTGAGACCCTACTTGAATAACAAACAAGAAACAAAAACAGTGACAGAAAAAAATGAATGCTGGCTGTACAATCATCAGGACCAGAGTTTAGATCCTAGCACCTGTGTTAAGCATCTTGAGCGTGCGTGCCTGTAATCTCATCCTCACAGGACAAAGAAAAGAGTGAGCAGTAGGAGAAAAGCCAGTGTTTCCTGCTGGCCTGTGAACAGTCACAGACACCTGTCCATCCCTCACCCCCTCACACATACTCATACACACCCATGCTCATATATACACACATAACAAATTAATTAATCTAAAAATAGTTTGGCTTTAGCTGTCAACTCAGCTTATTGGAGGATAATAAGAAAAAGTATCATCAATTCTGTTTACATTGTTCCCACTAAAATGCAAACAAAATGTCTGGAGATGAAAAGAGGTGGAACGGGGACCAGAGAGGAAGCACCATGGGTCTTGTGCAAGGAGTTGGTTGAATAAGGGAAGATCAACATGTCAAATTAGTGGAATCATGTGAACAACAAATATTAGCAACTTCAACAATTGATGACAAGGGGAAAAATTGATATTTATTGAGTGCAAGCTGCTTTATATGTCTCCTACATCGAACCTTATTCAAGTTTATGGGTGTGTTTGATTGAGCTTATTTTTCACAGTTGGGAATATTTGCACTGGAACCCTTCCTAAAGTCACACAGCAAGTTGATGAGCTCAGAACCAGACTGCTCCATCACTGAGTTCCCACTCTTACATATAGAAACTTAATTACCAAACATTGTTGAGAATCTGCTGTTCACGCAGTAATGCACTGTTACTAATGAAGATGAGAAAAGTTCTAATAGGTTTTTGTTTACCATTATTCAATGAAAACATAAATAAGATTTACTTTTTGTGAAAATGAAGGAATATAGACTTATAATTCAAATGCTCCTCTTTTATTTTCTCTTATTATCCATGATACATTGCAGCCTTACATCTAAATGATAGCTTCAAAATTCTGTGTGAAGGTAATTAAGGAAGCCACATAAATCTAGCATGTGTCACCACCCATGAGATTTGGGCCTCTCTAAAAGCTAGGGATGGTTAAGAGATAGTGGAGGAAATCAAGGCATGATCTAAATAAATTGCTATTGATTTACTAGTATCTCCGTTCAAACTCGTCCTGTTGGGTGACTAAACATCCCAGGCACTCGTCAGGAAGACTAATGACCATTTCTGTGGTTACACAAACAAGTCACCTCTTGGTCCAAATCAGAAACATGTACTTGTTCTTTACTCTTTACTTTGTTGTTCATCGATGTTCACAGTCTCATCTGGTGTGAATGTGGTAGGACTCATTTGATGTTCCAGTCACACTGACAAGTACCTACTCACACGTTAGCATTCAGCTTGGAAGTCATGAAGGATGGACACCGCTTCATAATCAGCTTTGGGCCTCAACCCTATGTCCCTGTCAGAATATTAATTTTAAGTAAGGGGGAGAGTACCTCAACTACCCCTCTTTAGAATTTGAAATACTGTACAGCCCCCGGAATGGAACCTGCACAAACAAACTGTGGCTCCTTACCCTAATTAACAGATAGCCTTTTATTTTACCTTGAAATATCTGTGCACTCTCCTGCCACACATCCCATATTTTTAAACATAGGTATTCTCTATCGTGCATATGCATATAGTGGTAAATGAAGGTTGTTGTGTTTTTTCCTCCCAACAGGTCATGTCAGTTACCAGTACCCATTGCTAGTCTAAGCCTGCCTTTTAAACCTTTCCTTCTACCAGGATGGGCCTACAAGACGGGAGGTGATGAAAGGGGCTGATAAGACTGGATTTTTTAAATAAGGGCCAGTGTGTGGGTAACTGTGCTGTTCCTGTGCTCATCTGCCTTTCCCTCATTGGAACCTCTTTTATTTTATGCATCCCAATTTATTTGCCTGCTTACCCAACTTTTAATCTCAAGTCATAAGAGTTGATCTGTACCATTTTAGTACATTTACTAAGGCAAATGTTTGTGACCACTGGAATGGAGATGCAAGTATTTTGCCATCTAAGATCTTCTAGGGGACACTCATGTCTGGGTTGGCTATCCTATCACCCATGCTTTGGGCTGTTGGCTGTAAGAATGCCATTGTCCCAGATGGTACATTGAGGAACAAAACTCCCAGCTTATACCTACAGTTTTCAGCAACTCTGGAGTTCCTCCTTCCCTTCTGCTCCTGCTTCATTGCCCGTCTTGGAGGACAGGCCCAGTGGAAATGTTTCCTTTCTGCCTCATCCTCACCATCCAGGAAATTAATTAAATGATGTCATGCTTCATTTTATCTGATTTGGAAGCAATTCATCCCCTTTTGCTCGTTGTATTAGTCCAAGCGATCAGCGCATTAATTCATTTGTGAGAGTAAGCTCAAGGGTAATTACAGTGAGGAGGTTTAATGCCTAAATGTGTTAATGTCTGCAATCAGAAGTACTTTCTCAGTGTGAACAATTGTTAGACAATTACTGTTAGATATGATTGCCCCGTAGACAACAGACGTGTGTCAAGAGGGAAATAGAAACAGCTTGTTTTGCAAGTTTTGTATTATTAGCAAGTACACACACACACACACACACACACACACACACACACTACTTTCTAAGATGTTCAGCTCATATAGATCCACCCTTTTGCTTACTCTTCACATTGTGGATTAAGTAAAAAATAGGTTGTATTTCTTTTGGTTTAGTTTTTTGTTTATTCTTTGTTTTTCCAAGACATGGTTTCTCTGTGTAGCCCTGACTGTTCTGGAACTCTCTCTGGCTGGCCTCAAACTCATAGAGATCAGGCTGCCTCTGCCTCCCCAGTGCTGGGATTAAAGGCATGCACCACTATCACCCAGATTAAATTGTATTTCTTCTATACAAGTTTACAAGAGACAACTTGGCATTTGTGAAAGCCTTAACATTTTCTTATCCTTTCTTTTCGGCGCATTGTAGATGTAACCAACTGTCTTATTAAATAAGAAACAGAGAACCAATGTAAAAGAGAAAGCCAAGAGATCAGAGCTCAGAGTTAAAATCTCACCCTTCCTCCTGCGGTGGTCTTAGCTTCCCGAAAGAGAGCTATTTCCCTGTGTGTAAGTCGTTTCATAGTCATTCTGCCTTCTCATTGGTTGTAAATCCAAACACGTGACTGCCTCGTCACTGTCTGTATGTACAGCCCCCCAGGTCTTAAAGGCATATGTCTCTAATGCTGGCTGTATCCCTGAACACACAGAGATCTATGGGATTAAAGGCGTGCGCCACCACCGCCACACTCTGTCTATGGCTCTAATAGCTCTGACCCCTCCCCCCACCTGAGCAACTTTTATTAACATACAATCAAAATCACATTTCAGTACAATTAGAATACCACCACAGCGCATTGTTCTGTTTATCTTCAGAAGTTTCCAACTTAACTATATCCCTTTATTTCCTAATACACACCATAATCTCTATTACCTGATGTTTTTTTTCTGTAATAAAAATGTCTTCTCATCACAAAACGCAAAATGTCTTAACAAAGGCCCATCTGAATTAATGAATTGCAATGAATTGGATAAGTGGTGGGAAAGTGACTATTGCTTCTTTCTCTGAAAAGGTGATTTTGAATGTGAATTTTAGTTTAATCTCTGCTGTTTTTAGTTTTACCTTTCTCTTCTTTTTTTTTTTTTTTTTTTTTCTTTTTCTGAGACAGGGTTTCTCTGTGTAGTTTTGGTGCCTGTCTTGGATCTTGCTCTGTAGACCAGGCTGGCCTCGAACTCCCAGGCATCCACCTGGCTCTGCCTCCAGAGTGCATGTGCCACCACCGCACAGCCTAGCTTTACCTTCCTCAAAGCTCTGTGTGTAAGTTTCAAATGAGAAGGGGATGCAGTCATAGTTTCCTTTCCACGCAGCATTGGTTTTAATATGTACAAGAATGTACTAGTGAAAGGAAAAGAAGAATTGGCTCAAATAGTCAATCATCTACGAAAAGGATACATTGCTTTATGCAATTAGTGTGTCTGAGCTAGAGAAGGTTTAAACACATGGTAGTTGCTGATTCTTTTTACCTCTAATTCTCAAGACTTGAACACCATCAATACTTTCTTCAACAAACTGTTTCACCATCTGCTCCCGAACGGCCATAACATCCCTGGCCCTCTGGTCTGCATGCTGCCTTTCTGTGTACAATTTCAAACATCAACCCAAGCTCAAGCAGTGTTAGCAGCAATTTGGGAGCGTCTTACCTTTCGTACCTACCACACGCTACCAGGGAAACTGGGCTCTCTCTTGGGGTTCAGGGTGCAGGAGAGGAAGAAAGCCAGGCCTTTGCATTAGGCCAGCAGGTTCAGCAATGGAGGTTACCAAGCAGCACCATGGCTGGCAAGCCACCGCATGGCCAAAAGGAGGTGGGGGCACTTTAGAGGAAAAGCTCCAAGTGAGGAAGCACCGAGTGTTAGAGGAAGGCTGTGTAGAAAAGAGCTAGAAAGAAGAAAAGCAAAAGGTATGTTTTTCTAAATATTAAAAAAAAAAAAAAGAGGCAGGTAAACTCAAAGCTCTGTAGGTGCAGCTCCTTAAGCATTGCACAGAAGACAGGAATTAAGAGTAAGGAAAGTACTGTTTCATATTAAAGAGTTTAATTATCGCCAGGCCATGGTGACGCGCACCTTTAATCCCAGCACTCAGGAGGCAGAGGCAGGTGGATCTCTGTGAGTTCAAGGCCAGCCTGGGCTACAGAAAGAGTTCCAGGACATCCAGGGCTACACAGAGAAACCCTGTCTGAAGGTTTTAATTATTTTTCCTCCCATCTCTTTAGAATAGTGATAGGTGAATCTGCCTTCCTGAGGGCTAGGCCTGTCACCAAGGGATCAATCACCCCAACTAAACCGAGTCTTACATTTCAAGTAGCTTGCAATGTGAAATTTCCATTGAGGTCAGATAGATTCCAGTCTCTTGACAAGACTTCCCACAGTGGCCTTCCAATCCTACTGTAACAGTAGTTTAGGTTACTTGAATTAAATATGAATCCATATCTCTCAATAATATTTTACCATTTTTCTCTTAAACATGAGTTTAAATAGCAATCAAAGTCACTAAAACAAATGATTTTTATTGTTTTCCTTCTATAGTTTGGGTTGTAGATTATTTGGTCTGTTGTTTTTATTACTGTGGACTTTTAAAACATGTAGTATTGACACATTGCTGAACAAGTAGAACATGACAATGTTTTTTCATCTGCAATTATGTTATTACAGTAACACCCTAACTTTGCAAATATTATACTAAGAAGCATGTCTTTCTGATATCATGTATGACTGAAGCAGATGTCTCTCTCTATCAAAGGTGGAGAGATTCCTCCGCTGTTTCTTCCCATCTGTATATTTCTTACAGCAAAGGTTTGAGCAGTGCCAAATGTGTCCCTTCTACAAATGTGTGGCTGAATTCTTGCAGTCAAGAGCTCTGAGTTCTTTTTCTGTATTCTCTTAATGAGTCTACAGAAGGGAGAAGCTGATTCCCGGGAATGAGAATGGGAAAGACCCTGAGCCTCATGTGTGCTCTTACATAACTGTGGCTCTAATCACAATGTTAGAATCTCAAAATTATTTAAGTCAGTTTCTGATTTTTAGTTAATACCCATATAAAGTACTTGGAACTGTATTAAGAATTATTTGAGGCAGGCGGATCTCTGTGAGTTCGAGGCCAGCCTGGGCTACCAAGTGAGCTCCAGGAAAGGCGCAAAACTACGCAGAGAAACCCTGTCTCGAAAAACCAAAAAAAAAAAAAAAAAAAAAAAAAAAAAAAAAAAAAGAATTATTTAAGTTAGCTAATAAAGTTATTGTTATTAATATTAGCAGTATTGTTGACAGTGCTGTTGAATCTGTGCAAGTGAACTTACTTTTGCAAGTCTCTGCTATCAGAAGAAATGGCTCACACTCTGTGTCTAAGTGCCATTGCTGGTGGGGCTGATTGGCCTTCTTCTTACCTGCAGAATGACTGAAAATAACTACAGGGTGGGAGTGGGGTGTGGGAAGTGTTAGGGAACAGGCTGCTATCAGATGTCCCCGTCTTTCACATATAAACATTCAAAATTTGGGGCCCAGGCTGATGAAAGACACCCACAGGCAAGTCTGGGTCCTCCAGTCCAGGCAGGTTAGAGATTTCCACAGGTTCGCCTAGTGTCTTGCAGCATTGGGTGGGTAGGTACCATCATGATGAGAAAATACATGGTGGAGACCTGGGAAAGCAAGTGAATCGGAATGAATGGTTCATGTGCTGTGGAAAGAGGCAGAGCTGAAGAAGCAAAGGTGGTGAGGAACAGGCTGATGTGGATAGCCTGCTTGTCACGAAAGGCCAGGCTGCTGCCAAGGGCCATGTCTGGGACCATGACCCTACTGAAGCCGCGGTTTGTGTTGATGTCCATGGCCCATGTTGCAACTAAAGGTCCGGCGTCCAGGACACAGTCTGTGGCCATGTTGGTGTCTGAGTGCCATGCTGCCTCTGGGGCCACACTGATCTGGGCAGAAAGCACTGATACCCAGGGCCATGGTGTTTTCCCGGCCCAGGCTGCTCCTGAGGGACATATCTCAGTCCGTAGACCAATAACAGCCAGGGTCTGAGTTGATGTCTATAGCTCCTGTTACCTCTAAGGGCTGTGCATATGCCTGGTATCTGGTCAGACACTCGAGACCATGTTGATATCCAGGAGCCATGCTACTGCTGGGGCCATACTTCTCTGTGTTGCCTGTGCTGCCACTTGCGCTGCTGCCAGGGACCATGTCTTAGTCCATGGTCCTGTAGCAACTAGGGTCTGTACTAATGTCTGTGGCCCGTGTTGCTATGAGGGACCATGGGAATCATGGGTTTGGGGGTCTGGGGGCCATGATAAGCTGGCCCCATCCTTTACTGGTCCGGGATAGCTGGCCCCTCTCTCCACCCACCCAATTCCCACTCCGGTGTGGGAGAGCTGGCCTGATGGCAGGGACATAGGAGAGCTGGCCCCGCCCCTCACCTGAGCGGGCTGTCCCAGCTGACCAGCGCAGCTACCGCCCAGATCCACATTCTGGACCACTTGCGTTGGCCCACACTAACATCTTCCCCATCTATGACCTACTAGAGAGTGTGAAGGGACTGGTCATGTGGAACGGTAGCTGCAGGTTCTTCATAACTTAGGGCAACATTAGGATATCCAAGAGGGATTTCTGTGAGGGTCCGGTGATGATGGTGTGCCAGGGGCCAGAGGCCTTGATCCAGACAAATGACCCATTGTAATGAACATTGCCGGTGGGGCTGATTGGACAAAAGTGTACACTGCGTTGCACACATCAGCTCCCAATGCCCGTTAGGACGAATGAAGAGGCGTTGAAGAGGAAGAAAAGATGGAGGAGTGAAGTGGGTTGTTGTTGTTGTTGTTTATTTTGTTTTTAATTAATTTTTGTGGGGGGAGGGACGCTTATAGGGATGAGGGGCATATATGGGGGGACTAGGAGGTGAACAGGATTTGGGGTGCATGATATGAAATTCCCAAAAAATCAATGGAGAATTCTGTTATAAAATATAAAATAAAGATCCCAAATTTGATTTAAGGCACATGAGGCTATCCATTCTATTTATATTATAATTTTGTTAGACTGTAATTTAGTCCCAGGCTCACACTCTGAGGCTGCCTTTCAGATGCCTCAGCTAAGTGGAAGTTTATGGAGGGCTGCTTCCCATGAACAAATACAGTATCATTTGCTTAGTTCAAAGAAGTCATAGATGGTTTTCTGATTCTTTTCTCTGGCCTTAGAATGTGAACCTAAGCCTTAAAACCTGTGATTGTGCTTCAGCCCATCTGATACAGTCACAATGGCCAAACTCCCCATAGTTATATATTAGGACTTTTATTTGCTTGAATTTTTTTAATAATTAATTATTTTTTAGTTTTTGAAATTATAATGTTATTACATGATTTCCTCCCTTCCCTACTTTTATTCTATTAGTTCAGTTACGTTGGAGAGCTCTAGTAGTACAATGTCTATCCACTTTACCAGATCCCCATGTACTTGCCTCAAAATATTTATCTATAAGTTGTCTTTTTTCAATCCTGGTACCTCCCTCTTCCCAGCCCTAGGCAATCAATCATCTTTTTGTCTAGACATTTTATCTAAATGGAGCCCTTATGGGTAGGGTCTTTCATTTACCATATGCCCTTCTGTTTCATTCATGCTGTGGTATGTATCAGTGTCTTGTTTTGTTTTGAACACTATCCCATTTCACCTCTATACCATTTTTTGGTTATTATTTATAGTACACTTTTTAAAAACAGGGTCTCACTGTGTAGCTCTGATTGTCCTAGGCCTCACATTGTAGGCTAGGCTGGCCTCAAACTAGCAGAGATCTGCCTGCCTTGCTTCCTAGGATTCTTCCTGATTGCAGCGAGGTTGCACGTTCCTCGACTCTGTTTTATTTAAGTCACTTTTCAGGATTGTTCATGGAGCTGACTTGCTTTCCTATTTGCTATAAAATTAGGGGGTTCCTTCAACCCCTGAGTTATGTCTGCTGCAGCCCAAACTAAGCATCTGTTGAGGTGCACTTGGGTAGACTTGGGTAGATGAAGCTGTGTTGATGCACACACTGCTTGCAATGCTGGGAGTAATCAGCCACGGTGGTCAGCCTTACTGTCTATGGTCAGTGCTTGTGGAAAGTGGCATATTCACTATGTGTCATATTTTATAGAGTTATGGGCATTAATAATGTCATATAAAACTTACCTAAGAGTCTCAAAGTAAGTCTCTAAGACAGAACAGTGTGTGGTAAGGAAGTCAGGTCATTTGCCTTTGGTCACAAAACTAATTAGGTTACAAACTAATTACAAATAATGGTCACCCCTCACCTGTACCCAGTGCTTCTTTCATGCTTTCCTTAATTAGAAACAGGTAAGAAGCACAAAAAAGTAGGTCCCAAGTAACAGAACTGGAGAATAGCTTTTGCCTAAACAGGAGGTAAAGAAGACCCAAGAGGAGAAAAATCCACCACCTCAAAACTAGAGCATCTCTAGTTATCTTGATGTTTTGTTATGTAGGGTGATTCCTGGTTTTCCAAGCTTGGTCTGTGTCTTTTCTGCTTCTCAGTAGGAAATATTGTCCACTTTTGTGCAGAGTAAATGTATGAGCCCCTGAACTTTGCCTAGATCTTCCAACTTCTATACTTCATACTTTTAATTGTCCTCAAAACACACCAACCTTTCCTGGCCTGGTAGAATGCTGTCCTGACTCAGATATGATCATCCAACTCATAAAGCACTGATGTTAAGGATGTATCTGTTAGTGTATCAAGGTCTTTTAACTAAACAGAAACTTTTATATGAAAAACACTAATTGAAGAGTCTTCTTATTTTATGCTGAGTTCGGCAAACCTTCAGGATTTATGTTGTGCATCATCCACCCCAGTTAGCTGTGTGATAGTGTTCCACACCCTTGCTAATACAATAATCCAGCTTTGATTTAGAATTTTTAATGTGAAAAATGTTTGCAAAGAAGGACATGGTACATACAAAATGAAAACAAAGATTTAATGGGCTCAGGTTTAAAGTTGGAAGCCTTAAATGGCTCATGCTCAGCTTCCTGGAAAATAATAAATCATCCTGGAGTTCTAGGAACGTACACCCATGTTGCATGCTACAGTAAGCTTTTACAAAGGTCCCAGAAGCTCATTGCCTTCTTTTACATCTCTACTGGGCTTCGGTGAATCAATCTGATCATCCTATGGGTTCAATTTTCTATCCACTGACTGGAGGTTTATCACTTCTTTCAGTACATATATCTATTTAAATTGGTAGGGGCAGGCTTTGTTGAGTTGGTTTAGATCACAGCAGGCAAGGGAAAGTTTGGTGTAAGTTCACTTTCTAATAGGAAGTATTATAAATAAATATTTCAGTACACCCCAAGAAGAGGAGCTGGTGTATAGAAAAAAAATGTGTAACTGAAATGAAAGTGAAATCAGAAAACACTCAAAATGGCGCAGAAAATTTGGTTTCAACTCCAGAGGAGGAAAACAGGATCTGCAAAGAGCTATTGAAATGGAAATAGCCCACAAATAGGTTAATATTCTCAGGACTTTAAAATTTAAACAAATTAATGCAAACAAAACACGGTTATCTGTCCATACGGATTAGGCTTGACTGTGATTGGCTCAGTAAATAAAGCATTTTCTGTGAAAGTCTGAAGACGCAGGAGTTCCGATCCCTTGGATCATATAACAGCTGAGCAGGTGTTGGGGGTTCACCTATAAAAGCAGTTTCTGAGAGTCAGAGACAGGACTTGTCTAGGGTAAGCTGGCTGAGTGGAGCAGCTGGAATTGGTGAGCCTCAGGTTTGTTAGAAGATGCTGCCTCACTATGTAAAGTATAGAGTGATTGAGGAAGACATATGACATAAACTTCTGGCCTCTACACAAATGTACACATAAGTGCATGTACCACCCGAGTTGTGTATGCCCACGCACGTGAAGATTCCTAATACACCACATATACATAGACACACACATGCACATACACCAAAAAATGTATGATTTATAACTTTATTGTCATTCTTGACACTGGTTTCTGGAATAAGTCATTTCATACTCAGGAGTCTTTCAGTAACTACTCAAATTATTTAAATAAGTAATTAATAAACTTGAATATGATTGAGCTCCTATAGTGTTCCAGAAACATTAAAGGCTGGAGTTTAACTTATTTTTTAAAGGTGTATTTTATTTTTAATCGTGTATATACGTATGTGGGTTTATGCACATAAGTTTAGGTGCCCAAGTTGACGAGAGGCATAAGATCCCTGGAGTCAGATTTACAGGTAGTTGTGAGCTGACATGGTGCTGGGAACCCAACTTGGGTTATATAAAGTGTCATGTGCTGTTAACCACTGAGCCATCTCTCCAACATGGACATTTTTTGGGGGGGTGGTTCATACCTATTTGGTAAGGTAAATCATATAAATAAATAATAATCACCAAAGTGGTAAGAGCTAAAAAGATAATAAATCATGTGAAGTAAATACAATTAGTCATGTAAATAATGAAAGATGAAAATCATACTAGGGGGTAGAGTCATTGTCTTATAAAATGATGTTAGAGATTAGACTTCAATGAGATGAAGTTGTTGACAAACTTAATGGTTTTGAAAAATACTGATTCAGCAAATAGTAATTCTTCAGCGTTTGTCAGTGTCTGCAACTTCCTGTTTCCCATTACACCCTAGTTGCTAGGCTCCAGCCTTCAGTTATTCTAGTAACTGAGGCTTATTAGTAGAATAGAGTTCTACTAATAGAATTGGAATCTCTAATTCTCGGCCAGAAATAGAGAACATCTTGCTGCCAAGAGTTTGACTCTGTCACCACTAGTTCAGTCTTCTTCTGTTCACTTAGAGCCTAGACACAGTGCAGCACCCCTTCTAATGTCCACAGTCAGAGTTTGCCAGCCTTCCATAGCTGCCCCAAGTCTTCCCTACACTGAGCCACTTTGAGATCATTTTCTTCATCTCCCTTCCCTTCCAAAGTGGGCTATTCTCTATTGTGAGACTACAGAGAATATCTAGGTAGTTATCCCAATGACATGCTACTGTATACAGCAGAACTTTCCTAATTACCACCTCTTTATAATAGAAAATACATTTCTCATCCAATGTGGTGACACTCACCTTGATGCCCAGCAATGAGGAGGCAGAGGCAGCTGAATCTCTGTGAGTTCAAGGCCAGCCTGGCCTACACAGTGATTCCAAGGTCAGCCAGTACTACATAGTGAGACTCTGTAACAAAACAAAACAATCATCAAAAAATGCATTTCTTTTCCAGTGTCAGCTCATTCGTTCATGTTGATTGATCAGGATGTTCACTCATACCTGCCACTTTCTCCTCTTTATCGGCTTTTTCTATTGACATGTAAACAAGCCTCATACTTTATATGTTATAAACTATTTCCCCTTTGCATTGTATTTTTCTGTCTAGCATTTATTCACCATTATTTCAAGTTAATTTAGTAAAATAAATCAGTTTATGTAATTCTACCAGACTCTGGAGAGGCATTAATAAGAAAATATAAAGTAAAGCAACTACGTGTATACGCTAAACAAATGAAGGCATTCTAAAGTGATAACACTCTAAAGTGATGAAGTTAGAGGTACAGGTTTTCAGAAAGATGGGTTCATATGTACAAATCACATTGTCTAGAAAATTCCCCTTACTTTTCAGAAGTCCCCCAGTGTTTCCTAAGTCACAAATGCTATTTGGAAAAGGCAAATGTGAAAAACATGCATTTAGTTTCTGAGTTATGATTTATATTATAATGTATTATATATAACCACCTAAATTATTCTTCACTTATGATTGCCAAAAGTGTGTATGTTTTTAACAATTTTTCAAAAAAAAGTTTTGTCATTTAGGTTTGTTCGTTTGTTTTTCCTGAACAATTATGTTGAGTGCTGATGAGATTAAAAGTTCCCCTTATTTTATTTCAATTTATAACTCTATTTGATTTATTGTGGTTTTTCTTTTCTCATCCCTCATTGCTCACATCTGTGAAAGAAATAATAAAATAACTCCAACAGGCTTCAAACTAATTCTTGTTGAAAAAATGCCTTTTTTTTTTAAATAAGGTATTTAATGCCCTACAAAGAAAGAAAAAAAAATGTCTTCAAGAAGAGAATTCAGAGGTGACTAGGGAATTCTTGTTCCCACCGTGACAACTACATTTTCATTACTTCTTTAAAGAAGTCTATTTTGATTTACAAAGTTGAAAATAGTTCTAGTGTGGTACGTGAAATGACTAAACACCACCCCATTGTTGTCCCCTGCAAGCAATCAAAAGAATGCTAAGCTATCTTTTGTAAGATTCCGACTTGATATGTTTTTATTCAATGTGGCATCATGAAAAGAAAACATCCTGGAATGTTTTAAGAAACGATAAGATTTCCTACAACACAGAAAGTCATTGCTGTGTTTTGATCATTCCTCATACTCGGGTTTTGTTGTCAGTGTAACAGGAGTGGGAGGTGGTTGGATACCTGGTAGGTGGGGCCTTTAGGAGGGCTTAAGGGGCTGCAGGGATGGCTCAGTGGTTAGAATCACTTGCTGCTCTTGCAGAGGCTCCTGCAATTTCCAGCACACATCTCATGGCTCAGAAGTGTCTGCAACTCCAGTTCCAGGCTATCCCACCCCTCTTATAGCCTCCCTGGTCTTTTGCACAAACAGAGAGCACATACATATACACTCAGGCACACACACACGTACAATAGTAAAACAAATCCACCATCATAAATTGATTCATAAAGTAGACCCTTGTCCAACACCAGCATTGAATTTAAATTTGACCTGTCTACAGTCTGTAAATATAGTGTATATAATCATGCGATGGTTAACCTGAACCCGATTGTACTTGCCAGTCTCTTTTATTGCAAGCCTAACAACTTCTGCCCATGATGTCACTCACCCTGTGTTATTGCAACACGAAATGGAAAACAAAATATTCATAAAAAGATAACTGCCTTCTTATATAAATGTTTATTTCAAGATAATTTCCTAAATAATGATATATTTAAATATGTGATCTCAGGCTGGAGAGATGGCTCAGAGGTTAACAACACTGGCTGCTCTTCCAGAGGTCCTGAGTTCAATTCCCAGCAACCACATGGGTGGCTCACAACCATATGTAATGAGATCTGGTGCCCTCTTCTGGCCTGCAGGGATACATGCAGACAGAACACTGTGTACATGATAAATAAAATAAATCTTAAAAAAAAAATATGTGATCTAAATTATTTCCCCAAAATTTTATTTTTCTCATGACAATACATAATATTATTTAGGTCATACTATGATTTATTAGACAGACTGAGAATGTAGCTTGTAATAGAGTACTTGTCCAGCATGTGCAAGGTTCTGAGTCTAGTCCCAGTAATACAAAGAAAAAAACGAAACAAAAAAAAAAAAAAACATTGCTTTTGAATTAAAAATGTACAAAAAAAATTAAAAGAAATCTTTGTGTTAAAAAATCTTAAAAATTGAAACAAAGCAAAAACAGAAAAATTTTAAAAGAAACTAAATATTCAATTTATTATCCAAACACCAATCTTTTGAGATTAAATTGTAGTGATAAGAATTCTCAACTATAGAGTCATTTATTCAATAGAGAAATGATTTATTTTATTGGTACATAAGTTATTTCCTTTTTTTTCCCTAGTTTTTCGAGACAGGGTTTCTCTGTGTAGCTTTGCACTTTTCCTGGAATTCACTTTGTAGTCCAAGTGGCCTCAAATTCACAGAGATCCTCCTGCCTCTGCCTCCCGAGTGCTGGGATTAAAGGCGTGCGAGAAACACAGAAACTATATAACTACATGACCATCACAGTAAAATAAATCTTTCTAATTCATTATTTTAAACCAGCTCCAAGGAAATAATTCTAGATACACAGTCATATTCCTTAAATAATTTCCAGATCATATCTACTTCTAGTGTTTCTATTTTTATGAAGATCAAAAAGCTTTAAGTCATATTTTAATTTTTCATGAAATTGCCTCCTTTCCTGTCCTATTTGATGCACTGAAAAGGTGGACTCCTTGATTCAGTCTTCTTTCCAAGTCATGATGTCTTCAATTAAAAAGACAATCTCCCTATAGTGAAGAAGCAAAGGTGATGGAATTTCTATTTTTTGCCATATTAAAGTGTGTAAACATTTCAACCAAGATGATTTTCACATGTATTGTTTGGCCTCTCGTCACTGTAGTGACCCTTAATGAATATTTTCCACACAATACTTGTTGAATAAGTTGAGTCTATTTCTACTGTCTTAAAAAATGCCTCCACATTTAGATGGTATGAAGCCATGTGTCCTCAATGTTAGTTGACATCAAATATACCCAGTTAAATACCTTGAAGATATTCCAAAGCCTAGCTTTAGAAGTCTAATGTCATGCCTTCTATAACACTGAGCTCTTGTGATTTGCTACTTTATTTCCCTTTGCCCCTTTCAAAAAACAATATATTAATGAATTTCACTTTAGTAGCTCTCCTAGCATGGGCCAAAGTAGACGACCGTGATGCTACCACTGACCAGCAGGGGGGTAACAATAAGTAGTTCCATCACCAGCAGGGACTGGTATAGTGGCTGTAATAAGAGGAGCATGCTTGGCTATGAGCGTTTCATTTGATGAAAGGTACCATGTCTTGTACAGAAAAAAAAAAAAAAAAAAAGTGGTACAAATGAGAATCCCTAGGGTTTTTTTTTTTCACATTTATTCCCATATTAAGAAGTAACTTCATTGAACAGTAATCTCATATACCACTAAGTGATACCATAAAGGAATCTGGAAACCCAAAGCAGAGGCTGTCATGTATTCCTGGCTTAATATGACTATTGGTAATAACACAATGTTCTTATAAGTCACAGGTTATATAACGTATTAGGATCAAAGGTATTAATGGGCAATGTCCCAACCAAACCAGGCTTTAGAATTATTCAATTGATAGCATGTATCTTCTAAACCAAAAGCATCTTTATTTAAATTATCTAGGTTGGAGAGATGGCTCTTTGGATAAGCATCCTTGCTGCACAAGCATAAGATACTTAGATCCTAGACACAGACAGGAGGAGAACAAGTCTCTCTGGCCACCAGCCTAGCTCCAGATTTACTGGGAGACCCTGTCTCAAATGAATAAAGCAAAAATTCTCCTCTGGCCTTTGCATACATATCAATACTCATGCACACAAGTACACACACAACACAGAAATGTACCAGTCTCTCACATACACTAACACACAGTCACACACTATATGTATATATATGCGTATATACATATGTCTTGAATATATGTGTATATACATATATATTGAATAATAAATAGATTTTACTTGCTGCCTTGGACTGAATGTTTGTATTCCCTTAAAAATTTACACCTTGAAAGCCAATCCTGAGTATGATGTTAATCCTGGGTATTTGGATGTGAAGTCTTTGGCAGGTAATTGGGGAGGAGGATGAAATTCTTGTGAATGGACCTGTGTACAACACAGAACCATAATACCAATACCAGGATGCTGAGCTGAGGCAGGAGGATGACAAATTCAAGGCTAGCCTGAACTACATAATAGGACCCTGTCATGACAAAGAGTGAGAAGGGAAAGAGAGAGAGAGAGAAAAAGAGAGAGAGAGAGAGAGAGAGAGAGAGAGAGAGAGAGAGAGAGAGAGAGAGAGAGATTGAGAAATGACAACGCTCTGCAGACCAAGAAACCACTGTCAATCCATGCCATAACTACCCATGCATTAATTTTGGATTTTTCATCCTTCATAACTAGTAGAAAGAAATTTCTTTTCACACAATTGAGTTAACAAAAAGAAAAACAAATAAAAACTTTCCTGATCTCTCATGTACATATCCATCAGATGGGTGAGGTGTCCTTAAACCCAAATCTGACATGTTAGTGTTTGTGACCAAGACTTCTTCCTTTCTTCCTTTGAAAACCTGAATTTATGGCTGGGCTTTGAAACTACTTCCCAGTGGCTCACAGAGGCAATCTCCATTACCACATTATTTCTGAACTTTTCATTTTCTCCCACGGGCTGTTCACATTTTCTCCATCCATTTAATTTCCCCCAGACAGTTTACTTCAGTAAATTGAAGGAATTGTATAAAAAAACATTTCTCTAGCCAGAATAACTCACTTTGCTGTTCTCTGAAATTTTCTGGGAAGCTAGGCAAATAAGAAAACAATATAGAGTTTTCTTTAAGAATGACATTGAGGATACAGGCTGGCTTTTCCACACTAGCTAGCCAGTATATTCATGTGTCTGTGGTGGGCTGTCAAATACATTTACCAGAGAGATGTTGGAAACTCAGATATTGGACAAAATGACCTTTAAAATTCTCTACTTTATATGAGGTGTAATGACTCATGCATACAATTTAAGCACTTGTGAGGTAGAGACAAAAGGATCACAAGTTTAACACCAACCTGAGTTATATGAACAAAATAAAATAAATATTAAAAAATCAAATCTTCTTCTTTATTCGTTTATTCCCTAGCCATGGTCAGAATCATAATCCAGTCAAACAATTCAATGCCCTTTGCAAGATGTGTTAAGTATTCTTCCTCTTGAAAGCAACCAGAGAATTATTATGTTTTCAAAGGTGTATCTATTTTCCTCTCTGTATTCTCTGCCCTCAAATTTGTCTCTCCTATCTTTGAGTTTATGGTCATCATTTTAGTACATCTTTTGCTAATGTTACCCTCTTCTTACTTCAGAATAGTCTCTAACTTTCATGCAATGAAAGATACCTTTGAACAGATGCAACAATCCTTCTGAAAACAGGTCAGTACAATCTTGCTATGAATTAGTCATTCCTCCACTGTCCTGAAAGCCACATAGATCTCATTCTTGAGCTCTGTACCTCTCTGATTCTTTAACTTCTCACCAGGTAATTCCACATCTGACATCTATAATATATTCTCCTTACATTTATCTTTCTTGTTCAGACTTATCTGTGGAGTCCTGAACAAGCTTGTAGAACTGCTTGAGGCGTAGACCCCCCCCCAAAAAAAAGCATCATGTATGCAATTGAACTCAGTGTTATTCCTCACAATCAATAAAGGCATTGGTTTCTCCTTATTTCAGCAAAGAAGACACCACCTATTCAGTTATAATAATGATCAATTTAGAAGTCTTGATATCTCAGTTGAGAGAGAGATTAACAGAGAGAAGAAACTTAGAGGTGTGTGTGTGTGTGTGTGTGTGTGTGTGTGTGTGTTCTATATGTAGTGGACTTCTGTTATGACATCTTCTAAATAGCCTTCCTGCACACAGAATAACAGTTTCCAAACAGAAACCCAACCATTTTATTTTCCTGTAGCAACTCCTTCAATGACTTGCCATTGCTACAATAGGAAGGTTGGGATCACTGCCTGATCTTGAATACTCTGTGTGGTCTGAGTTTTATTTTCCAGCACCGTTAAGACTGCTTATGACTTCTCATTAGCCCAGACCTACATATTGTTTGTTAGCCCCCTGTTGATCTGACCTTTGCGCATTCTGCCCTCTGGCTGCTGCCCCTTTCTCCCCTTCTTTACCTCTCCACACAGCTAATTGCAGTGTGTCTCTACTCTAGCCCAAGTTATCAGTTCCTGGAGAGATTTTACCCAGCTGCCTCAGCTGTCTTTTACTCCATCACAAACTTCCACAGCACCAGACACTTCTCTTCATCACTTTCGTAAATTAATATTTGTCTGTTTCTCCAAATGATGAGCTCCAGAGTATAAGGAAATATATCTGTCTGGATATAGTTACTAATTTATCTGTAGTTGCTAATAAGAAATATTAGTTAAGATATCTGAAAGTCATGAGTGAATGTGGTGTGTGTGTCTGTCTGTCTGTCTGTTCATCTGTGTCTGTCTGTGTCTGTGTGACTGTGTGGTAGTCAGGGGAGAAATTGTTAACAGAAGAAATAGAATAAGAACCCATTTAGTCTTTGAAATGATGTTCTAAAATTTGCAGAATGCTTGTCATATATCCAACATTAGCTTCAAGATTTTCCATGTATTAATTAATCTCTTTTTCATTTGCTCCATTTTTTTTTTCTAGGAGAAACTGATTCTTCAGTCAACGTGGAGTGAGCAGTTTAAACTCAACTGTTATGCTTAAAATGTGCTGTGTTCACAACAGGATCTTACATTATGAGCCTGATTGTCATCTAATGGACTTTTGAGAAGTGAGTAGCTCTTGAGAGCTTTAGTCCACTCAATAGATGAATGCCTTCATGGATTCCTAATATGGTGTTTTGGGAATGTAGTAAAAAGGAGGCAAAGCCTAGTTGAAGAAAGTAGGTCACTGGTGTCGTGTCCCCAAAAGTCCAAAAGAAGTATCTTGTCCTCTGGTACCTCCTCTTTTTACCTCTGCTTTCTACCACCATGATGTGAGCAACTTTGCCCTTGGCACTCTAGCCTCCATGATCTCTCTCACTTAACATCCTCGGTACCTGAGCAAACCTACCATGGGGCTAAAATTTCCTCAACTGTTAACCCAATGAACCCAAATAAATCATTCTTCCTTTAAACAGTTTCCTAGGTATTTGTCAGGAGAATGAAAGTCTTACCAGGATATTATTACTTCCTGACTTATGTTGCTGTTCACACTCTCAGGCCTTGCTGAATGTGACTTAAACCAGAAAGCATTTTTTTTTTTTTTTTATTTTGCCAATAAGAATGAGTCAACGCTGGGCCATTACTCTGATAGCACACGCTATCATTTGGACAGCATTCATTTATTTTTTATTAACTAAGGCTCATTGTTTACACTTCCCATCTTCACAAAACAGTTGACAAGGCTTACCCTTCTCTGCATTCCTAAACAATGCCTAGAATAATGGTTTAGTAAACAGGGCCAAAAAAAATTGTTATAGAGCAATGTTTATTCAATTGAGGTTAACTATGAAAGAATCATGGTAATTAAAGAAATTGGTATTCCTGGGCTCATTAACAAGAGAATTGCTACTCAATTGTAATGAGAAATGACCCAGTGTTGGTTTTGTAGTGTCGGGGACCAGTCTAAGCATAGTATGTTTCAGGGACTTATTGTAACTCAAGACTAATCCAGTCCCGAGAGTTGGAGTCCAGAGCATGAGGCTACTGAGTCAATATGTTCTTGGTTACTAGACTAGAGACTAGAACAGGCAGAGAGGCAGGGAGACCATTCCTCCCACGGTTTGGGGCTTTCTTTCCTGCTATTTGATGTGCCAAGTCTGATATAAATTAAGAATTCTTACTTTAATCCAGAAACAGAGTGAAAAATAACATGAAGATTTCATTAATATAATCTATTTCCCTAAAGTAGAGCTACCCTAAAAGCAATAACTGTAGCTTCATTCTTGATTTAAAATAATGTCTTTTTGAGCCGGGCAGTAGTGGTGCCCGCCTTTAATCCCAGCACTCGGGAGGCAGAGACAGGCGGATCTCTGTGAGTTTGAGGCCAGCCTGGGCTATACAGAGTGAGTTCCAGGAATGGCACAAAGCTACACAGAGAAACCCCGTCTCAAAAAACCAAAAAAATAAAAAAATAAATAAATAAAATGTTTTTTTGTTTTTTTTTTAATTCAAATGCTAAGTTGCGCCAGTTAACACTTATTTGGGGCAGGGAGTGGGGGAGTGTTGAGACAAATATCTCTGTGTAGCCCTGGCTGTTGTGGAACTCATCATGGCGGCACTTGAACTCATAGAGATCCTCCTGTCTCTACCTCCTGAGTGTTGGCAATAAAGGCCTGGCCCAAATTAATACTTAGGATTCTGACACTGAGTAATAATTCTGCCCCATCTCATTCAGTTGGAGCAGTCACTGTCTCTTTTACCAGAGTCTGTTATTTTTATTAAGATCTGTTCTTCTGCAATGTGGATGTTCTGTTAGTACATGAAAATATGAAATTATCCTAAAGTTTACAGCACAACATGAGTAATGTAATACTTTTCTATTACTGTTGTAAAGATCACTACAAACTAGCTTTTAAGAAGCACATATTTTCTATCTTCAAATTCTGGAGGCAAGAAGTACAGAAACAAGTCCTATCTTGGATTAAAATGAGGATGCTGGTAGTATTGTTCCTGTGGGAGGATCTAGGAAGAATGTGTCTTGACTTTTCCATTTTCTACAGGCTGCCTGCCTTCCCTGGCTCATGACCCTCTTCCAGAATGGCATCATTCTGACTCTTGATACTGTCATCTTTTTCTCTGATTTTAAGTTCCCCTTTCCATCCTCTTTTAAAACCCTTTGAAATCCAGGTGTGGTGATACATACCTTGAGTCCCGGCATTCAGGAGGCAGAGGTACATGAATCTCTGTGAGTTCTGGACCATCCTGGTCTACATGACAAGTTCCAGGACATGCAAGGCTACACAGCCAGATCCTATCTCAAAATACACACAAGCAAACAGAAAGAACATTTGTGAGCCAGGCATGGTAGAGTCAGGAGGATAAGGCATTTAAAATCATCCTTAGCTATATTGTGAGTTCAAGGCCAGCCTGAGCTAGAGAGACTCTGTGAGAAAGAAGGACCAAACAAGGAGTAACATAGAAATGTTTGAGATTACACTGAAATCTTGTGAAAAACCTTGGAAAACTGGCACCATCTGAAAATATTGAAACACATCCACAGGTCAGTTTTACCTTTAAGATAACATAGTTACAGATTTCTGGGAATTGGGACACAAGACGTCATTGAAGGCCATATTCTTCTTCCCACAAACACTCTCAATTATAGTCTGCTTGATGTCCAATGCATCAAATGAAACATTGGAAATGGTGGTTTCAATTCACCTCAGTCAACCATCTTTGTAAGAACATGTATGCTGCATGTTGTATAGGTAGGAAACTGATAGGAAGGAGTGCATACAAGTGTAAATGCGTAAACATTCATACATGGATATACATACACACACAGAATTGACAATTTTTTAAAAATCCTCTTGAATATGGAGCTAGACATATCTCAACTGAGATGACCATAAGAAGCAACTGAAACCCAGAAACACAGAGAAAGCTTCTCCTGTAAACGTTAAACTTCCTTTCATAGAACAGGGATTCCAAGTTCCATACACTTATGGTTTAATTTCATGAAATTAAGAAAATTACTTCTTTTTACCTTTTAAAAGGAATCTAATGCAGAGTTTTGTTATGCACAGGTGTGGAGGAGCAACACACCTCCTTAATTTCTCAAGCAACTAAAGATCATTCAAAAGAAATCAGGAGTCATTGAGAAAAGGTTGTTTTTTTTTGTTTGTTTTGTTTTTTTTCTTTGCCTTCTCCATTGGTCATCATTAAAAGTGGGTAAGTTTTGGGAAACTTTTCAATGTTTAAATTCCAATAATTTCTGCAGGTTTTTCTTCTTCCCTAAAGTCTCTGAGTCCAGTGCCAAATGGTCAGCCTGGAAAACATATAGCTAGCATTATATAGACAGAACAGGTTATAATTAGAAATATATAGGTATATGTGTATGTATACATATATGTATATAATAACAATCAGTGAAAAAAGAGACCATGAGTTTGAAGGAGAGTGGGGAGGGGTATGTGGAAAGCTTTGGATGGAGGAAAAGGAAGGGAGAAATGTTACAATTAAGTTATAACTCAAAAATAAAATAAAAATAGATGATTACTTATCTCCCCCTCTTGGGTCAGATTTCTCAACAAATCTTTAATAACTTGAAACAGACTTGCGTAATGCAGAGCACTCCCGTACCTTGACTTGATTTAACAAAAATAAGAGACTGTATTCACTTGATTACCTACTTAGCTTGTTGCGAGATACTGGGATTGAGGGCTTTTTCGGTTTTGCTGTTTTGTTTCTGTTTCCATGTTTGTTCATTTCCCCTGCTTTTTCACAGCACGGAAGGAACCTGCCTGCCTCCATTTTGAAGGCGGGAGCCCTTATGTCATAATACTAAAAAAATAAGTTTTCATTTTCTGTAAGAGCTGAGTTTCTGTTTTTAAGTCTCTGTTTCCTGAAACCTACCCTGCCCCAATCCATGCCCTTGACTTGTTTTTGAGAGCACCCAAACTTTCCCTAATCAGGCTATGTGGCGATTGGCTGTTGGTGTTTTGTTTGTGGTTGTATTTGTCTGTTTGTTTGTTTGTTTTGAGATTTTTCTGTGCTTCTTTATTGCCCCGTTGTCTCTTTTCTGTTAATCTGCTTCACAACTACTGGTGATTTTACTTCTCAAAAGGGCCCTAAGAAACACAACTGCTTTCTCTCTAACCTGACTGAAAAGGCAGTTGGGGGCCACATCTCCAGTGCATCACAACTAAAAAAAAAAACAAAAACAAAATATCAAACTTAGCCGGGCGGTGGTGGCGCACGCCTTTAATCCCAGCACTTGGGAGGCAGAGGCAGGCGGATCTCTGTGAGTTCAAGGCCAGCCTGGTCTCCAAAGCGAGTTCCAGGAAAGGCGCAAAGCTTCACAGAGAAACCCTGTCTCGAAAAACGGAAAAAAAAAAAAAAATCAAACTTGCCTCAAATTTGTCTCAAAAGTTTTGGTGGTAGTCTCATTTTCGCCCAGTGGTACTAACATACACTGTGAAAATTTACAAAAATGCCCCCGAGGAGCTGAGTATCCATCATTCTGACAAGTTCTAACCTGCGTTTGTTTTCTAGGGAACACTTAAAGATCATCCTCCCTGGGCTAATTCTAGGTGTCTTGCTAAAAGGCTATACTCATTAGGTTTATAACAAAGAGTAATCAAGTCTTAACCAACTTAGTGATTTCCTTTCCAGGCTTCATCAGATACCTGTCCCCGCCCCCCGCCCCCCAGCCCCACTAAACAGGAAACCCCACCTGTCTATATTTACTAACCTTGGTCCAGCAAGATTGGTTTTAACTGGTACCTAGATTTCACCCTTTGGGCTACAGAAAATGTAAAGTGAACCACATACTTCAAAAAAACTAATGGCTGCATCACATGTATGTGTGTGCCTGTTGGGTATGCATAGGGGTGTGTATGCATTTTTGTGCATGAGAGTATATGTGTGTGTATGTTTATGTGTGCATACATTTATGTGTGGATGAGTGTGTGTGTGTGTGTGTGTGTGTGTGTGTGTGTGAGAGAGAGAGAGAGAGAGAGAGAGAGAGAGAGAGAGAGAGAGAGAGAGGGAGAGAGGGGGGAGAGAGAGAGAGAGGGAGAGGTAGAGAGAGAGAGGGAGAGAGAGAAAGAGAGAGAAAGAGAGTCTACCTTCAGAATCTCCTTTATTGAAAAACTGTACATTTGGAGACTGAGGCTTCAAGGATAGAGAACCTTATAATGAATTGAATTCCAGTCATTGCTTCTGTCTGACATTTATCCAGCAAAATTTATAGAAAAAAGTCATCTAAAGCGGTTCTCTACTTGGCGCTTCTTTCTAGCTGATCTGTTAAGAGCTGTTTTTCTTTCAAACCATCACTTTCCTTTTAAAGTGCTACTGTAATATTTTGAAAGAGCCAATACATCTTTTCTTCCCCTTGTTAGGACAACAAAAACCAATCTTGTCCAGCCATAATTCCAGAAATTATAAATATATGCTAAAATAAATTCATGGTACGTTACCTTAAAGTATAGTGGCCTTTGGAAAATATCTCCCCCCCCCCCTTAGGAGAAATACATTAATAACACACAACTTAAAATTGAAAAAATGCCAACTTCATAATTTCTGTATTTGTATCTATAAATTTCCCTATAAGCCGTGGAAAGACTTATTAGAAAAAGGGCCTGAGGTGTCAATGAACTAGGGTTCTTGACCTCCTCACACCTGCAAAGGAGAGTTATTGCAGAGCTAACGGTGTGGCTGTCGGGACAAGTTCACCAGAACTAAGGAGAAATTAGTTTTCACAGAGGATCACATGCTATTAGGAGCTTAGGAATCATATACAATGGGACAGTGGGGAAGTACGCCACTGAAGGCAGATAATTTCTTAAGTCCTCATCCCTGGAGACAAACAAGAACACAAAACGCACAGTGCTTCCTATCACGTTAAGCTTATCAGCCTTTCTCATTGGTCAAATTATTGTTACAAGAGATAAAGGTTTTGGTTTTTGTTTTGTTTATTTCAAATTAAGAAATCAGTCCCATTTGTTACAGTGCTGTGTTCTAGGGCTTACACTTGGAAAGCCATGCTGTGGGATGTTCTGTATGCTAAATGTGTTGCTCTGATTGGTTAATAAATAAAACACTGATTGACCAGTAGCCCGGCAGAAAGTATAGGAGGAACAAGGAGAGAGGAGAATTCTGGGAAGTGGAAGGCTGAGGCAGAGAGCCGCTGCCAGCCGCTGCCATGACAAGCAAGATGTAAGGTACCGGTAAGCCACAAGCCATCTGGCAAGGTATAGATTTATAGAAATGGGCTAATTTAAGATGTAAGAACTAAATAGCTAGAAGCCTGATCCATTAGGCCAAACAGTTTAAATAATATAAGCGTCTGTGTGTTTATTTTATAAGTGGGCTGTTGGACTGCTGGGGCTTGGTAGGGCCCTGAGAGAAAACTCCAGCTACAAAGCCAGGCATAACTGTGGCTGAATATTAAACAGTCATGAAACATTCTCATGATTTTTCAGTATTTTCCAAAATAACATACAGCCTCCTATTATTGTTTCTGCTAAGTTTTAATAGTTTGTTTTGTTCTAGAGCTTTGAGGTGGCTTTTTCTACAAATACAGCAACAAAAATTAATCCTAGGATCATTGGTTAAGTTAGGTTTGTGTAAAGATGACATTGAAATTTGACAATGATATATATGGCATCCAGGATTGTTACAAATGGAACTCATTCCTCACCACTTTTTTTTTTCCCCCAATATAACTTAACTACTTAACCTATATGTGCATATAGATGTCTCATGCGTGTGTACATACACACAGATACATGTATGCTCTTATACACACGTTTGAGGATTTTCTACCTCAGTGAATAAAAATGTAAATGCTAGCCCTCAGCAGGAGAACTATATACAGCTTATGGAAGTGTGATAAGAGCACGTGCCCATATTTTATTTTTATCACTTAATTTTGTGTGTATGGGGAGGGTGTTTTGCCCTGTGTGTGTGCCTGTGCACCATGTGCATGTAGTGCCCTCAGAGGCCACATGGGCGTGTCAGATGCCCTAGGACTGGAGACAGTCATGAGACTCCACTTGGGTGCTGGGAATCTTTCTCTGAAAGAGCTGCCAGTGCTTTTAACTTCCATGTTGTTGCTCTAGCTCCAATGTGCTCATATTTTTTAAAAGTAGTGTTCTTTAGGTCTGTAAGGACTACTCTCTTAGCTTCCTAAAACTTGACAGTTATTCAAGTATTTCCCCATCTTTATTAAATATGGATTAGTCAGGAGCATCGTTCCTAATCATTATTCACAGAGAGTAGTTTTAGCCTAGACTATGATTTCCTGAGTATTATAGGAAGAAAATTGGTGATAATGGTACCAAGGGACAGAACCCAATCATGAGTCAATAACAGCAAAAACTATTGTAATGTGAATTCATACTTTTGACCTTTCAGTTCTATGAAATACCAATGCTTGGCTTCAAATGGTCCACAAAGAGCAAAGACTGAAAGCTCCTCTCCTCCAAACCCAACACCCCAGTCTCATCCCCAACTCTGTATCAGACTATTATTTATGGTGGCCTCTCCTTACTGTCTGCCCCCATTCCCAGGGGATCAATCAGATCCTGGTGGAACACTCGGCTTTTCTTCCCACTGTGAACTCCTTCAGTACCCTTTCCCCATCCTATCCCAATTCTTAAGTGTCAGTTCCCAATGCTTAGGAATATATTTTATCCAGAAACCCCAGGCACCACACCTATCATGATCCTAGAAAAGTTTCCTACTGGGCAACACACAGTCACCAGACTTTCTTAAGAACTGGAGAGGGAAACAGAAACCAAGGAACAAAATATCCACTTGGCAATGAAAGAACCAGATATCAGCACCTAAAATTACGTTCTTTCCAAACCCAGAAGCCCAGGCAACCACATAAAAACACAATTAATCACTACTAGGACAATGTGTCCCCACTAGAGCCCAGAAATCCTACCAGAGTAAGCCCTGAGCAACACTGCTAAGACACAAGACAAAGACCTTAAATTAGTCTTTATGAATATGATAGAGGAAATGAAAAAGAAATCTATGAAAACATAAACAATTGAAGGAAATGAATAAAACAATTCAAGACCTGAAAGAGGATATTAAATAAAGAAAGAAAACACCAAATGAGGGAAATCTGGAAGTGAAAAATTTAGGGACTCCAACAAGAATCTCAGAGGCAAGCTTCACCAGTAGACTACAAGAGATCAAAGAGAGAATCGCAGGCACCGAAAACGAGAAAGAAGAAATGAATACCTCTATCAAAGAAAATGTTAAATATAGAAAAATCCCACCACAAAATACCCAGGAAATCTGGGCCATATGGGTGTGGATGAAAGTGGAGGAGTCTGGAATGGGAGGATAAAGTAGGGAGGAAAAAGGAATAAGGGAAAAATGGAAAGAATACAGGGAGAGGTAGGAAAATTTAAGGGACATTTGAACAGAATGGAAACCTAATACAGTAGAAGCTTCCTAAAATCTACATATACATGAAGGTGATCTAAATGAAATCAGCCAATAATGGGGAAGACAGAGTCCCAACTGACATCTCTTATCGCCAAGTGAAGCTTCTAGTGTCTGGACTGGGTTTTCTATCATTAAGTTGTTGGCAAAAGGGGTTCCATGGGAACACCTTAACAATCCAGGCTGTTGCCAAGTAATATGTTGCTCCCCCAGCTGATGGCAAAACCCCATTATTGAAGACAACACCTACATAAATCATTAAACATGTTGGAGTCAAGCTAGTACCTATACAGAGCCTTCACCCTTATTATATTCTAGCATCTTCAATTTAGGGAGGTACTGTGTAGACAGCCAAAGTACAAACCTGAACACCAAAACCAACACAAACCCTTTGATCTACAATGGTGTCCTGCCTACACAAAGTTTTCCAGAGTAACCAACTAATATCTGATTTGACTGAAGGACTTCTCCCCAACATGCAACCCATTCCCAACACTGCTTAAGTGACCATAAACCTAAGACTAGATAGCCCAGGGACCTAGAGTAAAACCAAACGCTACTGGTCTTTAAAAAAATAAATAAGGCAATGTACCAATAAAGTGACTCCTAATGACAATCTGCTACCTATACTCATAGATCAATGCCTTGCTCAGTCATCATCAGAGAGGCTTCCTCCTGCAGCAGATGGGAGCAAATACTGAGATCCATCCTGACATTATGCAGCGTGAGAGACCATGGAACAATCAGTCCTAAATAGTATGTCTCCATCAAATCCCTTCCCTCAGGGCTCAGGGATCCCTGTTTAAGAGGAGGCAGAAAGAGTGTAAGAGCCATAAGGGATGAAGGACACCAGAGAACAAGGTCCTCTAAATCAACATGATCAAAACTCATATGAACTCACAGTCTGAGGCAGCATGCAAAGGGTCTTCATGGTAATTCAGCAATTGAGGTCTTAAAGCTGAAAGGAGAAGTGGACACATGCTTCTATCCCTAACCCAGAAGCTATCTCCAAATGATAACTACTTGCAAATTAATATTTAGTTTCCTCCAAGCAACTATCAATGGGAAAACATATATCGTACTCTTAAGGGTTGGTTGCATGCCCAGCAGTAGATCACCAACAGAACATGAACTCAAAGGCATCTCTGGAGGATCCTTGCCTCATAATGTTGTGTCAGGATTCTTCTTCTTCTTCTTCTTTTTTTTTTTTTTAAATTTTTGCTTATTATCTTTATTTATATTTTTCTTCTCTCTTTTTATCCTGCAATTTCGTTGTGTTTATATTATGGCTTGCAGTTTAGAGTTTTATTGGATTCCTCTATGTGTGTGTGTGTGTGTGTGTGTGTGTGTGTGTGTGTGTGTGTGTACAAGTGAGTATCTGTTTCTTGTGTCTTCTCTTGGGCTCTTTTTATTCCCTATTGGTTTGTTTTGTCCAACTGATTTGTTAGTTTTTTTTTTTTTATCTTATTACATTTTATTTTGTTATATTTTATTATTCCTCAGAAGTCTGTTTGTTTTCTAATGAGAGACAGAAAGGGGGTAGATCTATATGGGAGAGGAGGTGGGGGGAGCTGGAATTGGGGGGGCATCATCAGAGTGTATTATATGAGAAAAAAAATCTGTTTCCAATCAGAGGAAAAAAGGTCCATGGAGTTTACTATTTTCAGGAATTTGAGTTGAGGGTGACAATGACAATCCCTTGGAATTATCTCTTTTTTTTTCTTTTGGCTTTTGAAGATAGGGTTTCTCTGTGTAGCGCTGGCTTTCCTAGAACTCAGAACTCACTTTATAAACCAGGCTGGCCTTGAACTCACAGAGATCTGCCTGCCTCTGCCTTCCAGGGTGCTGGGATTAAAGGCATGCGCCACCATGCCTGATTAGCTTCTTATTCACAAATTAAAGAGTTCATTCTTTTTTTTTTTTTTTTTTTTTTTTTTTTTTTTTTTTTTTTTGAGACAGGGTTTCTCTGTGTAGCTTTGCGCCTTTCCTGGAACTCACTCTGTAGCCTAGGCTGGCTTTAAACTCACGGAGATCCGCCTGCCTCTGCCTCCCGAGTGCTGGGATTAAAGGCGTGCGCCACCACTGCCCGGCAAGAGTTCATTCTTATCAGTGATGTTTTCTAAAAGAACTGCAGCATCCAAGTTTACCTGTAGAAGCTATACTTTTCCTTTCAGTGCCCAAAATACAAAGGTTTTCTATGGGTATGATAGTAATTGCTGCAGAGGTGAAACAGTATCTTTTTCAGTATGCCATCATTTCATATTCTTTCAAATCAAAAAGAGAATCCACCTTAAAAAGGTTCTCTTGGAAAATGTAATAGCTGCAGGCAGTATTCAATAATAGAATTGAGAGATTGTTTGAGAAATTAGCTCTGTAACTTTCAAATGAAAAATTACATGAACATGGACAAAATTAAAGAGACAGGGAACACTTTATTCTAGGCTCTTATAATATCCCACATATATATACATATATAGAGAGGATATATATATATAGAGAGAGATAGATATAAGATGTATGTGATATATATATATATATATATATATATATATATATATATATGAAATTATGACAGTAATATCCCCAACATCCACAGGCTATCTAACAAAATCTCCAGTATTAGACATGAAAAACTATTTTTCCAGTTGTTGGTCAGGGGCATTCAAGAGACTCCCAAGCAATATAGCCTGTCACTATTGTATTTGCTTGCCTCCCAGAAGTTGAAGGTAAGTCCCTATTACTGAACCAACCACTCAACTTTGGACATGGACTCAGATGATGTGAGCTGACACTGACCCAAAAGCCTTCTTCCTGGGGAATAGTATAAAAGCTACAGAAAAGGTATAGGAAGGTTATAAGCAAGCTACCAAACAAGGGAGGGATTTAATCAATAGTCCTGCCTGGCTGTGGTGCTTAGCATCCACAATGACCAGCTTGGCAAAACATCCTTAAAGGTGCAATAGTAGCACTTATATCTTAGTGATGACCGACAGCTGTCTAATTGGCCACAAGGCCCACTAAACAGGACAGAACTTATGCCTGGTACTGTACACATAGCCAACTACACACGGCTACTGAGGTCATTAGAGGAGAACCTATTATGGGGTACCTGAATAAAAAAACTCCTGAGAGGCCTGAAAAAGTCAAATGGCATCTTTACTAACTGTTGGTGAGTCTGTCCCAAGCAGATTAGTGGGAAGCAGCCCTAACCTCCAGTTGGTTCAGTTTTGTGACATATATAGAAAGACAGCTCTGGACATTTATAACAAGAAAGCATTGCTTACAGAAAAGGAGAGATATCAGTTAAATGGCCAGGCAGTTAACCTTAAGCTCAGGTTCATACTGTATAGGAATTTTGAGCTGGTCCAGAGACCAGTTTACTGCAGGAATTTATGGCTGGTTCAGAGACTAGTTTTACCCAAGATAGTTCTAGCACTTAAAGTATTTTTAGGAATTCTTTCATGGGATGACATAACTAGAGTTCAGGAGACTACTACAAGCCTACTATGGCCAATTTCCTAACCAGTGTAATTCCTAACTGCATTCTCAAACTTCTACCCACAGTGTAGATTAATGAGTGTAGATTCCAGTCCCAGGAGATGCATATACAACCAAATCCTTCACTGGAGGCTCAGGGAACAGTGTCAAAGGGAGCTGGGGAGATTATAAGAGCCAAAGCCCAGGAACACTGCTGTAAAACTGTGCCTTCTATCTATGACAGAGCAGCTATGTATCCATAAAATTTCAACAACATGGCTGCCTAAACAAGACCCAAACAATTTCAAAAACAGTTGATGCCCGAGGCAGATGGAGGAATTCTTATGGGACAGCATTCTGATATGAACTGCTACAAGCAATTAGCAATTGCAGAGAGAGATGAGATCCCTGACTTGTTATCTTTATACCATGTGGCCATGTGGTCAGCTGTTAAAATATATTCATGGAGGCAACATTGAATGAACTCAGCTCATGACATTTATATGTCTGTTTCTTTATATGTATATATAACAAGAATGGGTAAAGAAAAGGGGGCCTTGATTTTGGAAGAGAGGAGCAGACATGGAAGGAATAGAACATAGGAGAGAGATGGAAAATCATATTTTATTATTTATTAATTATTAATTTATTCATTAGACAGTGCCCCTCTATATAATCCTCCATGTCCTGGATCGTGACATGTAGACCAAGCTGGCCTTGAACTCACAGAGATCCACCTGTCTTTGCCTACCAAGTGCTGGGATTAAAGTTGTGTGCTACCACACCCAGCTAATATTTTAATTAAATTTTAAAATGAATAAAAAACTGAAGACATAAGGAAGTCAATTGCTTCATCTATTGGTTTTAACTAAAGGAAAGCAAACATACCCCTGTCTTCCCACGATAATACAAGTTGGAGCAAGTAAAACATCCTTCCTGCTTTCCCACTGAGACTGTAAGGTGAAGTGAGGAGACCAGGTTTGCTGTCTCCCTAGGTGACCACATTCAATGGGCTGCCTCCCAGTCCTCCAGGAAGACTGTTTAGTCTTAGGCAGCAAAACCAACAAGAGGCTTTTAAAATTTTTTTCATATCAAAGAGGCAGAAAAAAGCATTTGCAAAGGTGAGGTTTCTAAAGAAAACACTCAAGGAAAGGGAAGTCAAGGGCTCAGGTTATAAAGACTGAAGGAAGTCTGCAAACCCTGGCCAAGCTGAGGGACCTAGCTAAGGTCACTTTTCACAGAGAGTGCCATTAGCCTGCCCATAGAAAAATGACACAGGGTTTCATAATTTTAGCTAAAGTAAAGCCACAAGAATCTACCTAACAGAATACGTTATGGTCTTACAGTGTTTTGAAAAACATTGATGACTAAATCACTTTGCCTACACTGGCCTGTGCTTTGTGATGATGTATTAACTTGTGTTTCCATGAACTCAGGAGCTAGTGTAAAAGACAGCCAGCAGTGGGGATGATGAAGGTCATTAGATATTCTTTAATCCTATCAATTTAACTAACTGAAGGATAAACTTGTTCCCCACCCTGTGCCCTACAAGAGTAATTGTTAGCGATGGCAAGAATTGGAAGGATCTATGTTGTTATTTCTACTTTAAAATGACTTACTTGGAGATAGTTTTTGTTTCTTACCAGCTTGATAAAACCTTATAAATAAAATAATAGTATGTATAATAAAGGAGGAATAGAAAAGAGGGAGACTAGGGAGCATTGTGAGCCTCGGGCAAATTGAAATAGAATACCACAGTCAAAACATAGACTTGCCTCAGGGTGGGAAGCAAGAATTAGAAGGTCAGAGAGAAACAGTGAGAAGAAAATGGGAAAAGAGAAGTTGTGATTGTTTGTGTTTGTTCCAGACCTAGCTCTTCTTTTAATCAAATTTACAAAAGATTTACAAGGAAATAATGCATCCATATTCAATGTGACTCTGTGTGTGTGAACATTGAGGTTACGTCACTAAAGGTAAAAGAAAATGAATTAATAATTTACTGTAAAACAAAAAGAATCATTGTAAAATTATACTATCTCTGAGCATAACAAGCAGTTAAAGCAGCTTAAAAATGGAATAATGAAAAAAACTGAAAAAAATGGAATACTGTTCTATGTAAATTTAATCAAAAGTCTGTTTACCTGTCCCTACATATTTATTTGATGTTGTTTATTTTGAGATTTGGGTCTCACTTAGCTAGAGCTGCCCTTGAACTCTCGATCCTTCTGCTTGCACCTCCCAAGTGCAGCTAATAAGTTTGGAATTTACAGAACATCATCTTTTAGGAGCATCGCATAGGTGTTTCTGCTGAATGTTTTCCTGGTGAGATGTGTGTTAATAGGGATCACATTGCCTTCCAGGTGATAGAAATACAATTTGACCATCATGAAGGACAAGCAAGGAAAATGCATATACCCGGTGAGCACCGGGAAACACAACGTGATTTGGGTACGGCGATCAATGTGATATGAAAGTAATTTTTAATTTTCTCAATAATTTTGAAAATGAAAATAATCTTTGGAGTTGAGTAAATTTTGGATGGAAGAGCTTGGGGAGGATGTTGCTAATTTAGTCATTACAGGGCATAGAACTGGTATTAGAACTGAACTATAAGACAGCAGACTGCTTCTAAACCAGGTTTCCTGGGCCCCAGGAGATGTTATAAACACCCTGGAAAGTGACTGCACCAAAATTAGCCATCAGCTAGAACTCTGCAAGGGTTCCATTCACGCCTCACAGGGGTAACAGGATCAGCATGTTGGGGAATAAAAAAGGTGGTGTTTGCGCATGTGTGGATTTTTCAGTCTTGTCCTAATGTAAGGAGAGCACAATATGTTTTTTCTCTTGGCCTCTATAGCACAGAACGTCACATAGCTGACTGAATTGATTTAGCCTTCACATGGCATTTTCTAAACTAGAAGTGAAAAAAAAAATCTTAAACTATTTGGAATGGCTGGCAGACCCTAACTCCTTGCTTATTGATTTTTATGTTATTGCTCCTGGTTATGAATTATGGATTAAAAACCTTTTATGATGGGTAATAAAAGAGAAAGCCAGGAGAAAAAAATCCACCCCTCATCATCCCACACCACACCATTAGTTTCTTTTTCTTTTTTATATTAATCTATAAGCAGAATGGGGGAGAGGGGGGTCATAACAATCCAATTTGTGTCACAGAAAGGCATGAAGAGCTTCTAAGTCATAAGGACACTGCATGAAAAAGTAAATGAGAAATGCGCTGTCTCTCCTGCAGTCAGCAGCAGGTGAGCGGAGGCCCTAATCTCTTCCTTCCTGAAACATGTCTGATGGTCAAGAGCAAGGCTCTTTGCATATGCTACTCAGATTTCTTTTATCCGGGAAGGGATACATGATGCTTCACATTTAAAATGTACAACTGTAAGGCAGACAATAAAGTTCTTGGATGCCATGCAGCTGCTAAGTGGCAGAACTGCTAAGAAATGAGTTTGTCAGACTCCAGCACCTGTGAGCACCGTTCCTTTCACGAGGTTGCTGCTCAGTTTGTAAGACTCCAAAAGAAAGACAGATTAGACAAATGAAATTCTAGCTTTCTTCTTTAAAAAAAAGAAAAGGCATTCTTCTGCAGTTTTTACTATCTGGTGTAATTCTTTGTGTTTCTCTTTTACACACACACACACACATATATATACACACACACCTACCTTTTGGGCCATAACCTTTTCTTTCCCTTCTCTCATTTTCCTTTCAAAATGAGAGTTCCTGACATATTCCCTCGGGTTCATTTTTCCTCCTGGATGACACAGATAATATAAATTCTTGACCTCTGTGTAATTAAATTTTGTTACAAATTCCTCCCATCTCATATTCAATAACCTGTGCACTATATCTCCATATCGATTTACCCAGAACATCTTTAATTACTCCTTTATAATCCAGTCAGCTAAATGCTACTGAGACTCACACTCTGCTTTTGCAGACACTACGGTCGGTGTTCATAAAGACAAAGGACTTGAGGCTGATTTTGGAAGGTGAGCAGAATTGTAGAAAGTCCCAAGGCTGGAGGTGGAGTTATTGGTATTTCTACTATGTCTCCATCAGGAAGCACATCTTCATGCCTGGAAAAAAAAAGGACAAGTCAAAATCCGACTCCAGCTTCTCCTGCTTATTTTATGTTTTGTGGCTACTGGCTTCAGTAAGGGTTTTTGACTTATAAATGTGAGATTTGTGTTTATCTCTCTTTCCTCATTCTCTTCCATTCAGTTTTCTACTGATTGACTCTTAGGAAAGTCTTCTGATCCCCATTTTGTGCTAGAAACAGTTCAAGAACTTGGATGTCTCTGGTCCAGTCTCTTTCTAATGTGTAGTCAACCCCCAAGATGTTCCTCTATGATCTCTATCTCCCTCATGACAGCATTGTGTAGCCTTCCTGTATGATAACAGTGTTGGTGGACTGTGGGGTATGCTACCCTTAAAATCTGATTATAAAAAGATGCCATGACTTCTGTTCTGATCACTATCCTTCTCCTCCTAAGTTTGTTCATTATCAAGAAAACCAATGGTTATACCACAAAAACATCACATGGAGAGGCCCATGTATCAAGACCTTTTGTCAACACAGAGGTGAATCCTCTGCCCAATCAAACCTTCAGATGGTGGTAGTCACAGTCCATTTCTCAACTGAAACCTTGAATTAGCAACATCCACCTTTCTGATTCTAGAACTACATGAGAAATTTGGTATTACTTTTTTTAAATTTCTAAGTTTTAGAATAAATTGTTACACAGCAATAAATAAATAATCAGCACATCCCGGCTCATATTCTTCCAAGCTGAGACATGAACTATCTTGTTAAAAATTGTCCCTTATCCAGGATTCTTGAACTTGCAACTTCTTACGGGCTGGGGATGTTTGTAGAGTGCTTGCCTATTTATGCACTAGGCCCAGGTTTGAACCATAGTGTTGCATGAACCCTGTGTATTTGCAAAAAAGTAAAAAGTAGAACCTTTTTGTATTGCATTGTGGTGATGTCAATAATGCAAGCATTCATCACATGTGCAGCAAGGCTCAGGCAGAGGGATGTAGTCTATGCTTGTTGTTAATTATCCACATGCACCGTCTTCTAAACTTTCTCTAACCAAATTTGTCTTCAGGATTTTCTTTTTTTTCAAAACAAGCCACAAGCCTTAAATGGGGCTATCCTCTTAAACGAATAAAAATCATTCACATGGCTTGAGTAGTAACCAGGTGAAAACTGAACGCAAACATTATATGTAGCACCAGATAAGAGCAGTCTGGTGTTTTCTTTGCTTGTTTGCTATTTTTAAAGAAAGAGGCTTTGCTCCATCTTCAGATGTTCCAGAGTGGCATCACCTTGGTATGGAGAGGCAAGTATTGTCCTTGACCTCTGAAAAGTATTTTCAGTTCGGAAGCAGTTTTCTGTCTGAGCAGAGCCTGGCCCCGAGCCAGCTTTGACCTTTCCTGTGGTCCAAAAACCTAAGTCTGTGCTTCTTTCTACTCACATCAGTGTTGCTTGAATAATTGGGCTACATCTATTTTCTCCTAGCTATTGTTCACAAAGCTTAGTAACCTTCGTTCAGGATAGCATCTCCTTAGGGAGCTTCATCTGCGCAATGATTCTGGATGAAGACAGACTTTTTTTTGCTACTGTACAGAGAAATCAGATTCTATTAAGAATGGAGAAATCGCTCAAATAACCAAGGTTGGATAAAGCACAGGGACAAATAGCCAAACGAATGGAAACACATGAACTATGAACCAAAGGCTGAGGGGCCCCCAACTGGATCAGGCCCTCTGAATAGGTGAGACAGTTGATTGGCTTGATCTGTTTGGGAGGCATCTAGGCAGTGGTACCAGGTCCTGTGCTCATTGCAGGAGTTAGCTGTTTGAAACCTGGGACTTATGCATGGATGCTTGGCTCAATCGGGGAGGAGGGGACTAGACCTGCTTGGACTGAGTCTACCAGGTTGATCTCAGTCCTCAGGGGAGGCTTTGCCCTGGAGGAGGTGGAAATGGGGGGTGGGCTGGCAGAAGGGGATGGGGGCAGGAAGGGGGAGAACAAGGGAATCTGTGGCTGATATGTAGAACTGAATGGTATTATAAAATAAAAGAAAAGAAAAAAAAGAATGGAGAAATCAGGATTGGAGGACAAGTTGGTCTCCATCCTCTTCTCAACCACTGTCATCCCAGTTTTTTGGAAGTCTTCTGCCATAGTAGTCATTTATATTTAATTCTTATTAATGATGGCATTTTTATTTTTATAAGCCAATGTGGAATGTACTACCTTTTACTCAGCTCAATGTCTTACGTGGTGTTTGAAATACAAACAAAGGTTAAGAATGAACTTAAAGGAAAGTTAGTGTGGTGATTGAATGAGAGTGACTCTGATAGGCTTATGTGTTTCAGTTCTTGCCCCTCCCCCCCAGTTGATAGATTGTTTAGGAGGGATTAGAAGGCATGGCCTTGTTGGAAAAGGTATGTCACTGGGGGTGGGCTTTGAGGTTTCAAAAGACAATAACAGGCCTAGTCTCTTCTCTCTATGCTTCCAACTTGAAGGATCAAGATGTGAGCTCTCAGCTACTGCTCCAGCACCGTGCCTGCCTGTCTGCTACCCTCTTCTCCACCATGATGGTTATGAATTCACCCTCTGCAACTATAACCAAGCCCGCAATTAAAAGCTTTCACTTATAAGTGGCCTGGGTCATTGTGGTGGTTTGAAGGAAAATGACCCCCAAAGGGAGTAGCACTATTAGGAGGTGTGGTCTTGTTGGAGTAGGTGTGGCTCTGTTGGAGGAAGTGTGTCACTGTGGAGGTGGGCTTTCCAGTCTCATATACACTCAAGCTATACCCAGTGAGACAGAACACTTCCTGTTGCCTGAGAGTAAAGATGTAGGACTCTGAGCTATTTCTCCAGCACCATGTCTTCCTGCACACCACCATGATGCACCATGATGATAATGGACTAAACTTCTGAAAGTTTAAGCCACCCCAAGTAAATGTTTTTCCTTTATAAAAGTTGCTATGAGTCGAGCAGCAGTGGCGCACGCCTTTAATCCCAGCACTCGGGAGGCAGAGGCAGGTGGATTTCTGTGAGTTCGAGGCCAGCCTGGTCTACAGAGCGAGATTGAGATCCAGGAAAGGTACAAAGCTACACAGAGGAACCCTGTCTCAAAAAACAAAACAACAACAAAAAAATTTGCTATGATCATAGTATCTCTTCACAGCAATAGAATCCCTAAGACAGTCATGGTGTTTTTTTTTTGTTTTTTTTTTTTTGCAAGAGAAAAGTAACTGAGTTAATTTCTTATTTGCTAATGTTCTTTATCATTAAGCAAATAGATTTATTCTGCATGTCACTACTGAAGGAAGTAGATAACTTGATGGATGCATACTTTGCAGTAATAAATCAAATGTCTAAATCTGCTCTACAGTTTACTTTTCTTTTAACTAAGCAAAAAGTGAATGTAATTATTTTACCTGTATATTTAAATATGGATTTAAGTGTAAACGGGTAGCATTATTGTGATACTAAAATAGGAAAAATATATCTTGCATGTTAAGACTTTTGTTCGTAGTTAAGAATAAGTTACTATTTGTTTTTTTTGACTCATCAGCACAGGATGTGTTTGAGCACCTGTGGCCAGGAGGTACATGGCCAGGAAAAATATCAGGATGCATGCTTACTCCTGATTGGATGTAAGCAGGAAGTACATGGCCAGGATTTATGTCAGGATGTATGCTTACCTGATTGGATGTAGGCAGAAGGTACACAAGCAGGAAGTATGTCAGGATATATGCTTGCTCCTGATTGGACCAGATGGAAAATATGGTTGCCTTTTATAAGCCTCTGCAAAATGTGACTCATGGCCATTTCCTTGGAACCTTGAAATGGACCTGGCCATAGTCCATCAACCTGCCTAGTAGTTAATTAAAACTTGCTTCTAATTTGTCTAAAAATTGTGGGGGTGGTCTTATTTTCAACTAGTAGGATTAACATTATCAAAATTTAATAGATGGTTATAACTTTAGGCTAACAATTTGACAAAATGATACCTTGATTATATGTATGTATATCAACATGTGTATATGTTACTGCATACTGACATATAGATGCACACATATAGACTTTGCCATTATTATGCATTTAGGTCTTCAGTCCTCTGTAATATATTATTAATCCATATCTTGCCCTGTATTTTCTTTCTTTCCTTTCTGTCCTCATTATAGCTGGTAGCAACTTTACAGCACAAGATTATAACAATGACTACCAAAGCTGCCATTCACCTTCCTTTCTTGAAAAGAATCAAATAACATTGATATTTTTTTTGTGTGTGTGTGTGCTGGGTGGGTGCAAAGACTTTTTAGTAATAATTATCATTATATATTTGAAGGAATTATTGAAATCTCTAAAGCACTCATTCAGGGAGAATTTCACAGGTGAAACAGAACCACTGAGAGCTCAGTGATAATACAGGAAAGGAAATGGTGATTAAATCACAATTGAGATATATTGCTTTGTTCTGTATTCCGAAAAGAATTCAGCATCCACATGGAGTCAGAGATTTTGTTCAGACTTTTGTCCCACCTTTAAATGGTATACTTTCTGTTATTATGCCTCTTTGAATGCTTGAGGGAAAAATAAAGATCAATATAAATTAAAATTTCATAAATATTTGCTAAAGTTCACCAGTTTATATATGGCTTAATTTCTCAACTCACTGAAAATTTCATGTAAATGATTAAGTACAAATATCAGCTGATCCATGAGGGTGTCAAAATGAACAACAAAAACAGAAATGGAAAAGAAAGTGGACTTAGACATAAATAGAACTGATGGTAGAGAGTCTATTGCAACATACATGCAAAACTATTGTAATAGGGTATTTCTGACAATGGAGAGGGGAGGCTATCATATAGTGATAGGAGCCACTCCAGTAGAGAGTATTCACACCAATTGTATGACTGCTATATATGACTATGTGTACCAACAGGGTTCATACCAACTGTATGACTACTATGTATGACTGTGAATACCAACAGAGGTCATAACAACTGTATGCCTACTATGTATACCAACAGAGGTCATACCAACTCTATGACTACTATGTATGATTATGTATATCAACAGAAGTCATACCAACTGTATGACTACTATGCATGACTATGTGTCGCAACAGAGGTCATACCAACTATACATCTATAAATGACTCGGGGACATAAAGAGAAAGCATTTCTTTTAAAATGAAATAAACTATTGGAAAACAAAAAAATAGATATGGAAAATGGATGAACAAGTGTTGAAATAAGACAATTGAGAAAATTCTTTCTCTTCAGAATAGGGGATTGGCAAGAGGACTGTGATATAATACTTAGGCTCAAGAGAGGTCTAGAGATCAGGGTCTTTGAGAAGGAGACAAATTATATTCAGTAATAGGTTGTTTTGTGAAGACAAAGCAGTGCAAACAAATGGGGGAACTAATCATTCATGAAATACAGTAGGAATTTGACTGGTAGGTATCTGGTCTTATCTAGGCAATAAGAAGGCTCTTCTCTGCATTTTATCTGTTAGTCCTTTTTTTTTTTTTTTTTTTTTTTTTTTTTCAGCTGCCATGACAGAATATTGTAGACTAGGGAATTTAGAACAAAGAAATTTTACTTCAAATCAGTAGAGAAATCCTCTATCTGATCAGGTCATGATTGACAAGGGGATCATCCAGTGAGAGGTGGAAGCAGACTCAGGTTTCTCCTTATCTTCTTATAAAGCCAGTTATCTCATCCTAAGAGTCCTGTCTTCATGATGTAATCAAACGCAAATCACCTCCCCAATCTGGATATCATTGTGGTAGTTTGAATAAGAATGGCCCCCATAGAATTTGTCAATTAACTTTTCAACAAATGGACTTTTAAAGAACGCATTCAAAACATAGTTTTAAGTCATGTGGCAAAAAGTAGTTCTCAGCAGGAAACCATTTCCCACAATGAAAAAAAAAATAAGTGAGATGTCTATTTTGTTTGTTTCTTTGTTTTCTAAAACCAACAGGCTCAGGTAATCTTTTGTATTATTGGGGTCTGCTTGGGTTAAGAAACAGACATTTTGTTTTTTCCATCTAAGAATTGTATTTTATTTGACACATTTTCATAATTGCAGAAGTAAATGTTGTCAACCAAAGTTCCCAGGATGAAATCTCACACCTGTGATAAACATCCAGCAAGGCTGATTAACTGTTAGAATGTCAGTGATGACAGAGAGCTGGAGTGTTACTGATCAGGAGCCAAATTCTCTTGCGGGTATATCAGCCTCTTAAACAACCACTCTTTGCCCACTTCCGTGTGGAACACAGACCCCAAGCTTCTACCAACCCAAGGGCTCCGAATGCTATGAAAAGGCATCTGAAGACTATAGCAGAAGTTTGCAGGCTCTGCTGTAATACAGCTGATGTTTCCAGTGTATTTGAAAGGTGTCTTCATTTATGATTTTCTTTGCTCTGTTATTGTAAAAATTTCATGAAATGATTACCACTTTGGGACATGTATTTGAGGCAGTTTAAATCTGTGTTCCTGGGCCATGGTCACTCAAAATCAACTCTAGGGTAAATTATCTTTTTGAGGTGAACTGCTTTTGTTGTTGTTGTTGCCTTGACAATCTCTTGTAATTATAAATCTGACTGTTTAAGTCAGTGGCTCTCAACCTTCCTAATGCTGTGGCTCTTTAATACAGTTCTTCATATTGCAATGACCCCCAAACATAAAATTACTTCATTGTTACTTCATAACTGTATTTTTGCTACTGTTATGAATTGTAATGTAGAGATCTGACATGCAACTCCAAAGGAGTCATGATCCACAGGTTAAGAACTGCTGGTTTAAGTGATGAATTCTTATTTTTCCTTTTCCAATCACTGCAATCTGTAAGAAAAACATTGCAGCATTCAATTATGCCTTTGTTCATTTGTTTATCTGTTCAACAAATGAACCAAGGAGACTGGTAGAAAAAAAAGAGTATGTGTGGATCATACTGACTGCATTGTGGTATAAACAGGAGATGGGAGGACTTTTCAAAGGTGATCTGAGGTTTCATTAGTAAAAGCAGGTGTTGGCTCCCCCACTGTCCTTGCTGTCACTTCTTAAGCCTCAGCTGCTAAGGACCTTGCTTCACTTTCTCCCACCACCCACTGGTGTGAGCTTTGGTCCTGGGGAAGAGAAGAAGATCAAAGAGGAGCCTGCCAAGTTCTCAACAGTCCAGGACAGCACCTGCTGCTCTCTCTTAGGGCACAGATACTTGTCATGAGAAGTAATAATGGAGTGCTATGGGCCCAGGTTCACCTTGGGTTTTATCAACTAATAAGGACATCATCCTTCTTGCTTTTACTTACTGCATGATAATCTAGAGTGTTATCACATAACAATGTTTCCTTTAAAGTTATTGTGCAATGTAACTGCTTCCTCTACATTAGAGGTATTGTGTGTGTGTGTATGTGTGTGTTGTTTGAAAGAATTCTGCATAGCATTCATTCAGAAACAATTTTAACTTATACAGTTATAATTTTGAATAATTGCACCCATGCTAGCTGCATTTTTGGAATCGAGGAACACCAATGTGAAGGTTAGCCACAGTGGGAGTTGTCGGCTTGTTCTGCTACCCACTCTCTAAGTTGTCTACTTGGAGATGAATGACAGAGAGGAAAGTATTGAAGTTTTTTGTTTTTTTTTTTTTTTTTTTTTTTTTTTTTTTAATATGTATAAGGACCATGAAAGGCACCCACCCCCACTAGTATTAAGGTTATACCAGCACTGGCTTCGGGGACTGTATGATCATATGGTGCCAGTATACACTTTGCAGAAAATGGAAAATAAGACCCTTGAAAGCCTTGGGAGTATTAATATGAGGTAGCAGAGATGAACTTGCATCTATATGTAGAAGCACATGGCACATTTCACATCTGCTTCTTGTTGCTCTGATATTTTCCATCTGTCTTTGAAGATGATCTCAAGTGATAATGATGTTTCTAAGAGCAATTCATTCATAACTCCAGTTATAGCCTACAAGTACAGATAGCTACTCTGTTATAGTTCATACATAAGGCCTTATGGACTCATTACTCAAACCTATATGTGTCTTTAATGTCCAATATTCAGTGGTTCCCTTAATTCTATACTGTTATCTGATAGTGGGAACTGCCATGGTGCGAGCCAAGGCCCAGCCACTCTGAGACTCATGTGTGCACTCTCTCTAGATATCTTGCTATTTCTCTAACTCCTAGTGAGAGCATTCATGGTCTCCAAACACTATTCAATGCTTAGCCTCAAACATGATCCATTTCCCTGCTGTTTTGTTCCACTAAAGGAGAAGGCCTTCTATTTCCCTACCACAAATACGAGTTGAATGCAGACTTTCACAAAGCCGAAGAAGAAAGTTGGGTGCAAAAGCCCTTGAGACTACAATGTACAAAAACCCTTCCTGAATGCAGAAGTAAAATCATTGATCACACAAATAGCTCTGAGTCCTTCCACAGCAAAGAAAGCAATACATGAATGACCACACTAATGCATGTCCCCACCACCTTGGAGCTAATCTACTACAAGGACCTCACTTCAATGAGGTCCCAGCACAAGGAATTTCCAACAGGAAGCAGGGAGTAGGGGGAGGGGGGAAATCACATAACTAGATTCCTACTTGGGTTACTGATTTAGTGTTTTATTTATAGAAAAGTAGGCTAGAGGGGCAGAAACTAAGAGTTAGCACAGTCCACACATAAAACAATTTGGCCTGGAATCCAAACACAGTCCAATTCAGATTTGAGCATCTTGCTATGTGAAATTAAATGTTTTCTAACTAGCTGGAAATATACTTTATATTGGGAAGTCTGTGTAATAGTTAGAATCTAACTCTTTTCCTTTTCTGAAGCCAAATGAGAACTCTCCAACAGAAATAAGACAAACACAATGTATTTCCTATGGGAAGCTCCAGGAACAGTCCGGGACATCAGTTGTATCCATAACACTTTAACCTGGGGACACAATTGATGGCTTAAGAGTCTGGTCTCTCATGCTATAAACTCTAAGTTAAAGGCCACATTAGTTGTTTATGAGCCTTCCTTATGCTTTTCTCTAAAGTTTGGACCTTCAAGGTGTTAGAAAGCAGAAACTACCACCAGCAGAAAAAACTTCTAACAAGGCAGCCTGCAGGGAGTGTGGAGATGACAGTGATGGATATCCGTAGGAGGAACTTCACGTCCTGGTCTACCAGTCGACTGCCTTTGTCTGGCTCTTCTAGCCTTGGTCTCTCTCAGTGTCTAAGAAATAGTGTTGCCTATTATCTCTGGTCAAGTGAAATTTAGTTGCTCACATTCTGACAGCTTAGCTCATTCTATTTCTCCTACAAGTGAGCCGTAACCCCTTGAGGCAAGATGAATAACAGAAGGACAGGAAGTTGAGCAAGGACCTGAAAAGCCCAACCTGACTTTGCACAGTGATAATTTTTGAAGTTGTACCGTTACTTAGCAATTTTGTGATCCATTTATCTCCTTGCACATAGTATTAGTAGGTCTACTGAATGAACAACGTTCATAAAACATTACATTCATTAATTGTCATATAGTGTGTACTTGATGAAGTAATATATGAACAAAATACCTGTAATATGAAAACAAGATGTGTGTGTGTGTGTGTGTGTGTGTGTGTGTGTGTGTGTGTGTATGTGTATAAGGGTGTATACACTTAGATTTCTGTCCTTTAGCATTTCAAAGTCCCTAGCCAAAGTAATTTTGAAATGATGAAACCAAGAGAAACAGTTTTGAAGAACACCTTGATCAAATGTTACCAGAGTTAATCTGATAGAGGTGGTGACAGTATTGTTTTCCATGTTTGTTTGGGTTTATCTTCCAAACTTACCTTTTCTTATTTAGGCAGATGGATTGTTCTCTTGCCTCAGGACCACCTACAGAGCAACCTTCAAATGTCATTCATTTTGTATTTCAAAACCTGAATTCACAAAGGGGTTTTTCTAGCTTAACATTAAGATTCTCTGAAGAGCTCCTATCTCTGAGGGGGGTCATTTTAATTCTTCTTAGGGATTCCTGGAAGCCAGGACAATGGTGGAATGGGAAAGCAGAACATGGACTTAAGGGTTCTGGTATCTCATTGGGAGTCTTATACAGATAAACAGCTATTAACAGGTTTCTAGGTCTTTGTGGTTTTAGTCTTCCTTCACCATCAGCAACTTGTAAAAGCAGGAACTAAAGTTGCAGGCTTTTGATTACTGCTCAAAAGAATGAGATGTGAGTCCTGTCTCTGGCTATAGGAGCCAGAATATCCTCAGCTTCCTAAAGGATTTTCTTCCTTCCTGTGGGAGGCTAGCTGGGAGACCTGGCTCCCACTTTTTTCCCCAGGGCACTCTTGAGGAGAGAAAGATAAGAGATTTAGATAGAAGGAGAGAGGAAAGAGAAACAGATAGAAAACACAGGATAGCCTTGGGAGGGCCTGGATCCTTATCCACTTGCCCCTTGTGGGAGCCTCTTTCTCGGGTTCCTCGTGGCTTTACCCAGCAGGTCCGAATAGAGGATGATTAGGAGCACGGGCCTGGGTGCAGGTGTCTGAGATGGTCTGCACTTGGCTGTACTGGGGGAGGAGGTCTTTTGCTCCAACCCCTTGGCATCTCTATAAAAACCCTGGGCCAGAAACAGTCCGGGCCTGTTGGAATAGGTTCCAGGCCCTCTCGAGGCTATCCTTTATTTTCTATCTGTTTATCTCCGCAACATTCTCCGCTATAAATCCTTCTATCTAATATTTCCTGCTGATCGCACTCAAGAAAACTCTGGGGAGCTGTGGGGGTGGTGGGTAAACGCCCCACAGCCCCTCCTGTCTCTTTTGAAGAGCTATTTATAGGAATGCCAAGGGGTGGAGCAAAAGACTTCCACATAGCACAGCGAAGTATAGACCCTTCTAATCACCTAGAAACCATGCACATGGTCAACCAATCCTCTAATTTAGCTCTGTTGGGAAAAGTAGGCTCAGCTCTCAGTAGGAAACCTTTGTGAGCCTCCACACCTTCATTCTTTCCTTCTTTCTTTTCTTCTTCCTTCCTTCTTTTTTTTTATTTTTTTATTTATTTATTTTTTCCCTAGGCAAGTTTTCTCTGTGTAGCCCTGGCTGACCTAGAACTCACTCTGCAGACCAGGCTGGTCTTGAACTCAGAGATCCATCTGCCTCTGCCTCCTCAGTGCTGTGATTAAAGGTGTGTGTTACCACTGCCCAGCTTTCCTAAAGGGTCTTTAGGTGACTGTCTAGCCAAAGCTTTCTGGTAAACAACAAACTCCTGTCCCTGTTTGCTCCCTTAAGAGTTAATATGAATGGGTCTGTCAGATCCATCCTCTTTAACCAGGAAAATACTCTTCCAGAAATTGATGCTATAGAAGCATTAGGAAAATGTTTAATGTCTACTTAAACAGGTAGCTTGGCACAATGACCCACCCTCACCCCATGAGAATGTTTTCCTTCACAATGATCCCATATTGTCATTGTCCATTCTCATCTGTGAGAAAACCTAATATTATTCTGTAATAAATTGTTTCCTATAACACATTCTATATATACATATTTATTCAGCTGAAATCATAAGGATGGGGAGTTGGAAGGAAGCCAGAGGGAGATATGGGTACAGGAAATAGCAGAAACCAGATGCTCAGCTTTTCTAAGTCTAAAGAGGCTATTTCCCCTCGTGTGTGCAAAAAATTGAATCAGGATCCTGAAGGAATCATTTGAACTGGGCCCACCCATGCCTTGGTGATAGGTGTAGACAGTTTAATAGCCCAAAAGTCATACCTAAGTCTAACACTGAGAACTGTCTACTTTCCTAGGTAGTGACAGCCCCAATTGGATTCATTTGTTCATTTGACAACCATAATCAGCAGTTGCTGTCAACATTAGATTGACTATAAGAAATGTGTTGTTTGTTGTCCACCTGAATTATGAGATCTTCTAAAGAACAAGTTAAGTAATAAGACAGAAGCCAATTCAATTGGCAAATAAAGCTCTTATTCTTGCCAAAACTAAACTGCACCCCATTCAATTACTATAGAGTATTTCATTGTGATTAATTGGTCAATCAAACTTATTTGAGCCATCTAGCCAGTCATTCACTTAATATTTATTGAACATTCTCCATGAACATAGCACTGAGCATGGGAATAATTTACTTATTACATGGTGACTGAATTAATTTCATAAATAGTTTTTATTCTGCATGCCTCTCCACCATTGTGGTAATTATATGCTTGGATAAAGTAAATCTCTAAACTGCACTTGAATCAATCAAAATTCCCCAAACAACATTTTATTCACAACTGTTAATAATTAACAATGAGAATTACATTGAATCTGTTCTTTTCTTGTAAAATAATAATATTTCAAAGCAGAAAATGACTGCCAAGACCACCTATGTCTAACTATTAACTGATTCTCCTATTTGACAAATAGGGGTAAATTAATAATTTAAGACATCTCCAGAATTGCAGAATTGAAGTATTGGCAGAAGGGTGTTGCTCAAGACTTCTGACTCCTTACTTTTCTTCTTCTTTGAGAACATAAACTTTTCTTTTTGCTAATACAAGGAGGACTGTATCCAAGATATATACCTTGGTTAGGTCTATCCTTATCTCATATATTATATAATTAAATAGTCTAATAACCACTTTTTGTTGTTATTTTTGTTTGTGTGTTTGTTCTTTGAGACAGGGTGTCATGTAGCCCTCACTGGCCTTGAGTTCACTATATAGTCATGGATAGATGACCATCTCTCAGCTTCCCCCCACTATCTCTCTAGGGTTGAGGTTACAGGTATGTGCCACCATACTACTTTTCTATGGTATAGTGCTGGAGATCAAACCTAGGCTTCATGCATGCTAGAAAAATAGTCTACCTATTAAACTAGCCCACTTGTCAAGTTTTTACTGAATGAAGTTTAGCATCTAATTTTGAAAACACCCTGAGAAATGGGTAGTGTTAATGCTTCTAGACTCTAAGAGGAATAAAATCACATGCATAGTAAGTGGAGGAGCTCCTATTTAGACATGTAGTCAGGTTCCTGGAATCCAGACTAATTGGATTCAGGTCCCAAATGATGGAAAACTGACCAAATGTATGTGTTATTCATCCATCTGAAAATGGGAAAGTAAAGTGTTCACTTTTCCAATACTGAAAGAGGATCTAGTGACAAATTGGTAAATGAGAGAGAATCTAGGGAGCTATAAACTTTTCATTCAAATATTTGACAGGTGTTTTTTGGAGTACAAGGAACAAAGTCATAATGGTGTACTCAGTTGTTAGATTCATTTAAATGCTGTTGGGAAGAATATAAGACATCAGGAAATAGGTTCCACTGATGCACATTCAGGCATGCTGAGTGTTCTGGATACAGGGATAGCTTTAAAATCCTCAACACCTCCAGTAACTTCATATGTTTTCCTTAAACTAGTATCTTCTAAGAGATCTTAGGTCAAGAGAGAAATCAGGACCACTGGTCACACCTTCTCACTAGTTATTCCCTTCTTGTTTTGTTCCCTATGAAGTCAACTCTTGTTTGTAGCTAGAGTTTTCCTCCCTTGCCCACAGTCAGAACAAATCTCTGTCACCCGCCAGTCCCACAGCCGCTCAGACCCAAACAAGTAAACACAGAGACTTATATTGCTTACAAACTGTATGGCCGTGGCAGGCTTCTTGCTAACTGTTTTTATAGCTTAACTTAATCCATTTCCATAAATCTATACCTTGCCACATGGCTGGTGGCTTACTGGCATCTTCACATGCTGCTTGTCATGGCGGCAGCTGGCAGTCTCTCCTCCTACCTTCCTGTTCTCTCAATTCTCCTCTCTGTTAGTCCTGCCTATACTTCCTGCCTGGCCACTGGCCAATCAGTGTTTTATTGATTGACCAATCAGAGCAACAGGTTTGACATACAGACCACCCCACAGCACTAGTTTCTCTTGTCCAGTCAAAAGGAGAAGTAGAACTGTGGAAACTGATGAAATGACTCATCAGTAAAGGCACTGGCCACAACACCTGACAGTCTGGCTTGGATTTCTGGAACCCACCTGATAGAAGGAAAAAAAGAACCCCTGGCAAACTTGTTCTTTGACTTTTACACATGCAACATGACACCTTCTCTCTTGAGTTCTCTATTGCTGTGAAGAGACCCTATGACCTTGGCAACCCTTATCAAGGAAAACCTGTAATTGGGGCTGGCTTACAGTTCAGAGGTTTAGTCCATTATTAATAGGGTGGAAAGTATGGTGACACACAGGTAGAGATGGTGCTGAAGAGATAACTGAGAGTTCTACATTTGGATGCACGGGCAGCACGAAAAGATTGCCACAATAGGTGTAGCATGAGCATCTGAGACCTCAAAGCCCACCCTCTAGTGATACACCTCCTCCAACAAAACCATACCTGTTCCAATGAGACCATATCTCCTAGTAGTGCCACTCGCTATGGGCCTATGAGGGCCATTTTTTATTCAAACCTTCACATTACTTACTGCCTCTCATAGGCTTGTAGCCGTAACATAAGATAGAATGCATTTGGTTCAATTCAAAAGTCTCCGTAGTCTGTAACAGTCTCAAACTTGTTTAAAAGGCCAAAGTCTCTTCTGAGACGCGTGAACTATTTTAACTGTAACCTCCGTAGAAATCAAAATGAAAAAACAGATCACATTCTTCTAACAAACAATGGCACAGGATATACATCACCATCCCAAAGGGGAGCATAGTGAAAAAATACTGAGCAAACTGAAAATCAGCTGGGCAAACTCCAAAGTCTACATCTCCATGTCTGATGTCAGAATGCTCTTGAGATCTCCAACTTCTTTTATCTTTGTTGACAGCAACGCACTTCTTTCTCTTGGGCTGGTTCCACTCCCCCTTAGTAGCTTTCCTTGGCAGGTATCCCACGGCTCTGGCATCTCCAACATCTTGGGGTCTCCATGGCAGTCTAGGCTTCACCTTCACAGCTTCATACAATGGCCTCTCTAGGCCTCTATTCAGGGACACCCTTGACATATGCCTCGCCTCAGCAGCTTTCTTTACTCACAGAGAGAGATTGCATAACCCCTTTCTTCTACCTTTGGCTAAAATTGCCAAATTCCGCTGCTTGCTGAGGCTGAAACACGCCCTTCTCACTCAGTTACATCTTCATTAACTTTCTGTTTTCAATAGACAGTTTCCTTTACTGCCTAAGCTTGGCTGTCTTGGAACTCACTCTGTAGATCAAGCTGCCTTGACCTCAGAGATACACCTGCCTCTGCCTCTGGTCTGGAGTGCTGGCATTAAAGATGTGTGCCACCATATCCATCTCCAAGCTTTGCTTTAATTCCTTTTCATAAGTTGGATGCTTAGGTGGCTGGAGTCTTGCTCTGAGGTCACCACTTCCTTCTTTCCATTTAACATTAAGATTTTCTTTAATCTGTTTATTTTCTTGAACATAGAACTTAGGTCCATTCTACTTCTTAGTGCCCCCTTTCTCCTCAAATTGGACATGTTCAAATTTTTCCTTGTTCAGCTTTCTCCTTTTCATTACAGGTCTGCGTAAGAGTAAACATGAATAACCACATGACAGAGTTGATACTAGGCTGTTTTGAGATTTCCTTTGCCAACACAATTAATCCAAAACTCTTCAGTTTAGCCTCAGTCAGACTTTTGGGGCAAGAGCAGAAAGCAGCCTCATTCTTAGCCAACATATCACAAGAACATGGACAGAAAGGAACCTGTGATTGACCTTCCATACAGCATTACTGTGCAGAAGAATCAGTCTAGTCCTTTTTCTGCTCTGAGTCATCTTTGTGCAGTTCACATTATTCCCATAAGAGACCATGACCAGATCATCTGTCACTGTGTGACACACAGTAGGCCTTTCCAGCACAACTTCTTGTCCTTGTCAGGACAGTGGCCAGCTACTAGATGACTTCATGGTAGAAAAATGTTGATTCTTAAGGAGCTATCATTTCCAGGGCACAGGACCACAACAGACAGAGCCTACAGACAGACTACAATTGCAGTAGTCAAATTATAAACATTACAAAGACTTGATCACAATTAACCATGTAAATCACTCACTCATTATTTAAAATAAACATATATTGAGGATTAACTGAGACCATATAGATAGAAGTATTGAACCAACACAATATTTGCACTCAGTCTTACTTATCTTGATCCTATTTATTTACTTGTCAGATAAAATACAGTTTAACACAAATGCTTGGTTTTTATTACTTTAATGGAGTCATATCGGATACCTTTTGTTTCCTATATATAATACATGTTTAAATTTTTTTGAAGATGAGGATTCAAAGATTAAAAGAAGGTCATAGTCCTCATTTCATGAGTTTCTGAGAGAGTCAGGAAAGAAAAATAAACAAGAATAATTGAAAAGATAAAGATGCAGTTTAGAAATTGTCGGCTGGACCAGGGATGGGTAGATATTATGTGCCAGAGAGAGCAATGTCTGAACTGCATGTAATCAGAGAAAGCAAGGCAGAGGAGCATCCTACACTTTAGAGTAAGTAAACTCAGATGTGGGGCTATGTGCCCACAATAGCTGTCATTCTGATGATCACCAGCTGAGAAGGTGCACACAGCAGCAGCAGAAAAAAAAAAAAAAAAAGCACCTATGGGTCAGATGAAGTCATTTGGAATATCAACCATGTTGGGTAGTTTTATGTCAACTTGACACAGCTAGAGTCATTGGAGAGGAGGGAGCCTCAATAGAAACAATGTCTCCATAAGATCAGGCTGAAGGCTGAAGGAGGACCCAGCCCAATGTGGGTAGGGATGCCCTTGGGCTGGTGCTCCTGGATTCTATAAGAAAGCAGGCTGAGCAAGCCATGAAGACCAAGCCGGTAAGCAGCATTTTTCCATGGCTTCTACATCCATTTCTGCCTCCAGACTCCTGCCCTGTTTAAATCCCTATCCTGACTTCTTGGATGATGAATAGTGCTGTGGAAGTGTAAGCCAAATAAAGCCTTTCCTCCCTGTATTACCTCCTGTGTAACTTAACCATGATTCTGGTTATGTTTTCACCACAGCAATAGTAACCCTGACTATGCTAAGTTTGTAGACAAAGAAGATTCGTGAAGAAAAGAGGGTAGAACCCTGATTCCCACAAATCCTTTTATGTTCTACTCAGGACTTTGTAAAGATTTTAAAGAATTGATAGAATTCTCAGCAAGGAAAATTTGAACTTTAAAAATTGTTCCAGTAGTGCATGGGAAACAATTCAGGGGTTTAAAACATGTGCTGCTCATCCAAAGAAACCTAGTTCAGTCACCAGCACCCATGTGTCAGGTCACAAACATGGAGAACTCCAGCTCCAGGTGAGTCTGTGGCCTCTTTTGGCTTCTGAGGGCACTAGGTATGCACATGGTTCACATATATGCATGCAGTTAAAACATTTATACACAAAAGATAAAGAAAAATAAATCAACTTAAAAATTGTTTTAGTAGTAGTGTGTAGAGACCAATAGGAGGATTCCAAATGTAAGCTAAGGGTGTCTGTGACAGACATGGAAAGGTTAGCACAGGATACTAAATTGCCTTTTTCTCTTTTCATTTTCATCCCTGTAACCAGACCTACTTTTCCTTGTTATTGTTGTGTTTTTTTTGAGAGTCCTTTAAGAACTCTCAATACAACTTGCCTTCAATGACTTGTAGTTTCTTATATGCAGAGATTCATGAGGAACAATGCTTGGGGTCTTTGAAATATTTTTTAAGAACAAAAGAACAAAAGGAAGCATTTCTTGGAGCACTAGAATGGCTTGTCTTTGTGGGCGGGCTGCTATGTCTCTGATGGACATGTAATAAATACACTTGAAAACAGTCTGCCACAGTGAAGATTCACATTTGCTGAAAGGACTGGAATCAGACACAACACCCCAAGACCAAGTTCTCAACACAAAGGGGATTTATTTGTTCCAGAGGGACAAAGGGCAGGGAATAAGAGACAGAAACAGGACATTAGAGGACAAAGAAGAAAGGAAAAGGAAGAAGGGCGAGGGGGCAGGGATATTTGCCCAGGATGAGGTGTTTAATTTTAATTGGCATGTTAATTAGGTGAGCCAGATAGAGCTTTTGACTGCCAGACTTCAATACTCTGATAGCTGGACCTTGATAGTCAGCCTGAGGAGGAGGAAGTGGCCAAATAAGTGATAAGACATTGGTGGTTAGCTTTCAGAATATAATCTAAGGGGTTTGAGCAAGGACGAAGGAATGGGAGAGAAGGGTAAGGCCTGCCAGAGCCATGCTTGCCATGCTCAGGCCTCCTAGAGCCCTTCACTTGTGCCGTGCCGAAAGGCGCCACTGTGCCTTTATCTGGAGTATGTCAGAACAATTATATTTGACTGGAATTCAGGGATCTTTGTTCCATGTTGGGGTCACGTCATAAAATTATTGCATTTGAAATTACTTGTTGCCCTAAAACTAGGATATTTTCTAAGAGTTACAATGTTAATTTACTCTATGATGAAGGACAAATGAAAGCTTGAAATGAGACTTATTTAAAATAATAGCCAACAATGATAGTGCCAGCAAGTGTTTATTAATTTGTAGGCTCTCATTCCTATTGCCACAAGTGGCTATGAAATATCTAAAACTAATATGGATCCAAACTAACAAAAGAGAGGAGGCAATATAGATAGATTCAAGAGTTATTAGGACAGATACTAAAACTCAGTGATTAGTTTGTCATAGAATTATAGCCACCATAGGCAGGACCTTTTCTTTCTTCTCTGGGTCTATTCTAGAGGTCACCTGTAACAGCAGCATAGGCTCTTGAGCAGGACAGACCAGAAGAGCCAGAGAGTGAATGGCCCTTGTACAGTGCATCTAAGGATAAAGGGCATGGATAGCACAAGCTATGGAATCCATGTTCTTGAATCACGGGTGTCTTAATGCAGATGCAGGATCAGAATACTTTAGCTGTTTTTGTCTGAGGATGTCAGTCACCTTTGTTGAAAGTGTACAATAAGATTCTGATTCTTGACCATTTTCCTAATTTAACCACTTTGGGGGGAATCTTTTAATTAAGCATTGAGTTAGGTCCTAAGAACTAAAAGCTGAACAAATCAGTAGCCTGTGGTGTGATGCATGTGATACTAGGCAGAGATAGAACTACAAATACATAATTCCAGAGGCAAGAACTGTAGCTGGAGAGTTTCTTTCCAGGTCCCACAGTCCCACAGCCCACTTATAAAATAATCACTGAGATGCTTATATTACTTATAAACTATATGGCTCATCTAGTTCTTCTATCTTAAATTAACCCATTTCTATTAAGCTATATCTTGCCATTTGGCTCATGGCTTACCGGTACTTTACATCCTACTCCTTATGGCAGTGGCTGGCAGCATCTCTTTCCTTCAGCTTTCCATTCCCCATACTTCTCCTCTCTCTTTGTCCCACCTATACTTCCTGTCTGGCTACTGGCCAATCAGCATTTTATTTATCAGTCAATCATCTACAGCAAAGAACACTTGTTCCAAGTGCTGAGTATGAAGCTGGAGACAACAGGCAGAGTCAGATGATCAGACAGACTTAGTGTCTACAGAGGAGTTCATACTTTGTCCTGGGGATGTTGGTGAGCACAGACAGAACAGGAAAATAAAAGCAAAGATAACAGTTTGTCTTTCCTCCTTCCATAGAACCTCTGTTACCTACAATGCCATGCATTCCCATGTCTGGTCCCACAGTGCTGCTGCTCATAACTAAGTTCTCCCTGACCCCTCTTTCACATGCACACAAAATATGATGCCCCATAGATGTTTACAATGCATATTAAAAAATATTCCATGGCATAAGGGATAAGAATCACTTTGGCAGTTATTTATCCAATTTGGAATGAAATCACTCAGCTGACCCAGGATAAATGTTATGGCTTCCCCTCCTTCAGTTGGGAGCTAGTGGACCTCCATTGAACCATTCGTGGCAGCCTTCACTGACAGCCTCAGATGTGATCATTTTAGCATCCTTAAATTTAGAAAGGCAGTTTCCATGGATAGTTCTGGTTGATTGTGAAAATTACCATCTTCCGAGGACCTAAGAGAAATCAGGCACAGCATTACATAATGAGCAAGACCTTGAAATGATTTTACTCCTTAAAATGCATTTTTAAGGATGTAAGAATGTGTTTTTTCCTTGGATAGTGAAAAAAATCATAGACTTCAGAGTCAGAGCTATTTGGGTTGAAATCCTAGCTTTTCCATTTCCTTGGTGGCTATTTTTATAAAATGCGTCTTACGGCCTTAAGTCGTGTGTCTCCACTGGCAAAGCTGTGGAAATAATAGTCTCATAATAATTTCAATGACTATTTAATAAGCTAAGGTATGTAAATAGCAAATGTTATGATAATCTATAGCAGTGTAATAAACAACCCCACAATTTATTGGCTTAAAGCATTGCTTTATTATGTTCCAGTTTTCTGAGGGTCAGGGATTTAGGCAGTACAGGTAATTTGTGTCTCTCCTTCATGTCAGAGTCTCAGGTGGGAAAACTTAAAGACTGGGGGTAATTGAGAGCTGAAGGTGAGTTCATCATGTAGAAACATTGCCATGTAGGTCACATGAATTAGCATCTCATGTCTGCTAGGTGATCTGTTGGCAAGGACCTCAGACAGGGCTTCCAGCTGCAAATCTCAAGTGGCCCTCCATATGTTCTTAATATTTTCATAGCAAATTGTCCTTATATTTTTTTATATGGTAGCTTTCCAAAGGTAGGTTTCCAAAGATGAGAACCCCAGTAGGATAACTGTCACTATGTATGATCTGACCTAGGAAGCTATATATAGCTTTACTCTGCTCTGGGCACAAGCCCACACAGTTGAACAGGTGGGGAACCTAGGACTCCTCTCTCTAAAGGGATAATTGTCAAAGTCCCATCATCTGAAAAGCACACAAACAGCAGACATTGTCAGGACTAATTTAAGGAAATCCAGTCTGCAGTAGTAGCCAACACGGGTTACTCTTAGCAGTTTTTACACCTTTTTCTTCTTGGGCTCAAATTTTGGTTCAAAGTCAATATGCATAATTCATTCTTTAATTCATCTAATAATCTATAAGCCTTTAGAGATTTCTAGTGGGGTCGTAGTTTTTTACTGATTATTCAGCCTACACTTTACTGGCATTGCTCGATTTAGTTTTAAGACGCACGTACCACGTGAGTTTTCAATGACCCCAACTTAGAAAAGGGATAACTCAAGTACTAAGAAATTGAATAACTTTTCTTTGCAATGGGGCTAGGTCAGAATTTAAATCTAGTAGCAAGGCCCTGGGGAACACTTGTAACCATTCACTGGACCGTGTCTTGTTTTCACTAATGTCCAAGTTAATATTGTGAAACATGACTTCATTGATTTGTGACATTACTGTAAAATGTCTAAAAGATGGAAATTGTATTGCATAATGAATAGATCGATTTTGTTTAAAACACTAAAACTGCTTTAAATTCAAGCTCTACCAGAAAGTCTCAGGAGTATGGACATCTGATTCATACATTATTATTGTGAAAAGCGAACTAGTAATTGTTGACCTTTAATGTTCACCAAACTGTGTTTGACTCTCTGTGAGAAATAACGATACATACGGTGCATACTGCTACTCTCACTTCATTGGTTGTAATTTATTCTCTCTCCTTTCCACCTCTTTTCATGCAATCATTATTCTATTTACTATTTGTCCTCTTCTATATTTAATAAAGATTCCTGGTACCCTTTGCTTAATGCCTGCTCCTGAGTCCTAACATATATATGGCCCCTGCCTTTCAGGATTTTACAAAGGAGATAGACAAAGAGGTTATCACAATAAAGTGTGTGGAGATGATATGATGCTCTTTTAGTAAAAACAATTGTGTGAGTTCAAATTAAAGTTAGAGTGAAGTGGAGAAGCTGGGCACACTAGGGATGAGAAATAAAAGCATGTGCAGCTCAGGTATGAGATAGTGAAGCTGACTAGATAAAAGGAAGAGTAGGGGTCTAGGGAACATTGGTTTTGAAGGGCTCCAGCTGGCTACCATGAAACACTATGCCCTAGCCAGGAACACATGCAGGGTGCTTAGCCCTCTCGCATAGTCTGCATCTAATTGGTACAGACTAAATTGTAACCATGGCCTCCAAAAAAGCCTACAGTGGTTAACTTTTCGCTCTAAGAAGTTTCTGTGTTCCCACATGATCAGCATGTGAGATTGGGGCTATTGTGCTAAGAGCCACAGAGATGATAGACAGAAGACTAGGGCTGATTAATGTGTGTCTGTAATTCAAGTATTTCATATCTAAGCAGGTGAGGGCTGGTCTTGCCTATAGTTCTCTGGATGCTCTCCCACTGACCCCAAATATATTCATAAAAATTTCTTTAAAATTTACCCTCTATGCAATTTCCCACCTTGCTGCAGCCACACTTCTCACTCTTTGGAGCGCATGCTTTGCTCAGCTTTGCTTCGCTTGTTTTGCTAAATAAACATCCCTTCAAATTGCTTGACTGAATTAATTTCTTCAAGAATGCAGGAACTGAGAGATCCTTGTGTAAGACGAATTGCTAAATGGTCTTATTAATAATAATTAAAATAAAAACCCGGAGCCAGATATTGGGGTGAAAACTGAGATCAGAGGTATAGGACAAGCCACAGCCAACCTCACCTTACCAACTCCAACTCCTCAGCCTCCCGAGAGAGCTATTTTCTGTATACTCACGCCTATATCCTTTCTGTGCCCTGCCATCTCACTTCCTCTCTCTACCCAGCTACATCACTTCCTTTTTCTGCCCAGCTCTATCACTTCCTGTTTGTACAGACCTCCAAACCTCTATGATTAACTAGTGCTGAGAATTAAAGGTGTGTGCCACCATACCTGGCTCTGTTCCTGGTGTGGTCTTGAATTCACAGAGATCTGGATAAATCTGCCTCCTGAATGCTAGGATTAAAGGTGTGTGATACCATTGCCTGACTTCTATGTTTAATATAGTGGCTGGCTTTTTCCTCTGATCTCCAAGTGAGCTTTATTTATTAGAGCACAAATAAAATATCACCACACCCTTGTAACATCTGCAACATCAAGAGAATTGCTGGGAACCAGGGAACCACATGAGAGCTAGTCTTGTTCTAGTTCATCATTAAGGCAGCCTAGTGGACTTGATAGTAAAGTGTTAATCTAAGGAAAGATAGTGAATGAATAGCAAATGAAACATTATATAAACTGTCATGTATTTCTTTCCCAATGTCTGTATTTCATCATTAAAATGGTAGATATGGAAATGAAAAGCAGGTTTTGCACAGTTGTCTTAATATAGTAAGGAAACTCGGATCTCAAACCCAGTTGGCACCAAATGAATTTGAATAAGTACATTAATAGAAAGAAAGAGACTAGGAGAAAAATTGTGTGTGTTTATTTCAGTCTTTACTAATTATTTTAATTGCCTGGTATTTTTTTACATTAACATAGTGTATTTTGATAGAATCCACTGCCCACTCCATCCCTTCAAATTCTTCCCCTATCCCCAACTACCACTTTTCCCTCTTGATTTCATGTGTTCTTTCTTTTTTAAACCCATTGAGTACACATAGTACTGCTATATATGTGCCTGGGTGTAGGAACATCTAAGGAAGGACTGGTAGCTGTCAGAGGCCACATGCTTGAAGAAAACTTACTCTCCCTAACAACAATCAATTGCCAATAGCTTCTTGGGTAGGGGTGAGACTTTGTGCACCACTTCCTTTGTATGCTGCCATTTTTAGCTAGCTTGTTCTTGTCATGCAGCCAAAGCTGCTATGAGCTCCTAAGTGTGATGACCTTGTCATGTCCAAAAATTACTATTTGGCTGCAAACATCCACTACTTCTTTTGCAATCTTACCACTCCCTTTAGATCATCAAAATCAAGCAAGGCTTCCTCAGGAAGAAGATGGCAATGGATGCTATTCGATGGCTAGAATGGCTCTTGATAGAGCTGAAAGAAGGTTCATGCCCAAGGGCATCGGATCTTCTCTATCAGGTGATTTAGAGAAGGCGGTCCTTGGGTTCATCTGGGACTCGTGTCTTCAATCAGGAAAAAACAAGTCAAGAAGTGGTCTAGTAGTGTCACCGATTTTAGAAATATCCTTGCTGTGGAAAGGCATTTTAGAGGAACAAATCTGACTTTATCCTTCTTTTTAAAGTAACAAACACTGAAACTGTAAATGTAGATGGGGTTGGTAAGGCGGCTGAGTAGGTAGAGTGATTGTCGTGCCTGAGTGCCCATGTGCCAGCATGGTGGAGTGGTGTTCTCTGTGTTCTCTTAGAATCCCGGTGCTGGGGTAGTAGAGGCAAGTAGACCAGAGACCCCTAGATCTCACTGGCCACTAGCTGAGTTTCACGTTCAATTAGAGACCCCTAAAGCGAATTAGAGGAAGACACCAAATTTTGACCTCTGGCTTCCAAATGCGTGTGTCATGCACCCCATTGAACACATGCATATATCATACACACACATGGCATAGGTGCTTTAAGAAGTAAAATCTTGCACTGATTTTTTTTTCTCTCATCCTCAAATGCTAAGGTATGGAATTCACGGAGGTTGTTTGGTTTGGTTTGTAAGCTCAGTAGTTCAGCATCCAATGACAGAAGACAAAGTTTCAAAAACAGGAATGAAGTACAAATGTGTGCAAACATGGCTATAAGCTTCCTCCAACATTTCACTCAGACCTGTTCTTCTGTGTGAGTTCCCACCTCTCTTTCTCTCTCTCTTTCTTTTTCATACATTATATGGAAGTTAACACATCTTAGATTTCAAATAAATGTTGAGAAACATGGACACTTCCAGTCAAGAGAATTAAATTTCTAGGAAATGACCTTTCCAGGCTAGTGAATGTAAAATATCGGGGTTGTTCAAGAAAAAACAAATAGTTGGCACCTCGGGAAATTGGAATATTTAAAAATATGCCTGGAAGAGCTAAATGACCTTTACTTTTTCTCACTAAATATAAAATGCTCACCTGCGTCCAGATTGCACATTTGTGGAGAGTTTTATTCATGGTGCACAAGCATTTAGACTTAAGGCTTTTGATTTGCCAAAACTCACAGCATTAAAACAAAGGGAAGTTTATCATGCTCTGATTTTTATCTGTCTACTAATACCTGAAGATGGAAAAAAAAGTGGAAAAACAAAACCTTGATGTAAGCTACAAAGCACAAAGCAACCATGACTTTTCATGTGCAGTCAATGGGATACACCTCCTACGGTATCCAGATTTGGCCATGGAATTCAGGGGTTATGTCAAATTAAAGAGCCATGCGTGTATTTCCATATTATTAGAACAATCATATAATTAGTGGTACTTATTTCCATTTGTGAGACTTACAGAGTAGGAGAAACGTGTATTTTCTCCCTTCTCTTAAATTCAGTGCCTGAATCCCTTCAATGAAACACACAAAAACCAAATTAACAGGTACGAGAAGTGCACAGATACTCCGTAACTGAGTAGCATGCTAGTTTAGTGATGTAAGTCATAAACATACATACTTATACATTAAATAGGAGAAACAGAGTCGAGAATGGTTTCTATGGAAGAACAAATAATCTTCTTTAAGAAAGACAAAAGAAGGGCTGGGGAGATGGCTCAGAGGTTGGGAGCACTGGCTGTCCTTCCGGAGGACCTGGGTTCAATTCCTAGCACCCACATGGCAGCTCGTGACTGTCTGTAGCTCCAGTTCCAGGAGATCTGACACCCTCATACAGATATATATGCAGGTAAAACATTCATGTATGTACATAAAATGGGTAAATAAATTGGAAGGAAGGGAGGGAGGGAGGGAGGAAGGAAGGAAGGAAGGAAGGAAGGAAGGAAGGAAGGAAGGAAGGAAGGAAGGAAGGAAAGAAGGAAGGAAGGAAACAAGGAAGGAAAATGAAGCTAGGTGTGGAGGCTCATGCTTTTTAACATAATGTAATTTATTTATTTATTTTACATCCCTACTGAAGTTTCCCCTCCTCCCTCTCCTCCCGCCCCACACCCTTCATCTACTCCTCTTCTGTTTCTGTTCCGAAAGTGTCAGGCCTCCCATGGGTGTCAACAAAGTATGGCATATCAAGTCGTGGTAGAACTAAGCAACTCCCTTGTATTAAGGATGGGCAAGGCAACCCAGTATGGGGAATAGATTCCCAAGAGCCAGCCAAAGCGTTAGGGACAGCCCCTGCTCCCACTGTTAGGAGTCCCACAAGGAGACCAAGCTACACAACTGTCACACATATGTAGAGGGCCTAGGCCGGTCCCATGCAGGCTCCCTGGTTATTGGTTCAGACACTGTGAGCTCCTATGAGCCAGGCTAGTTGTTTCTGTGGGGTTTTTCTTATGATGTCCTTGACCCCTCTGGCTCCTATAATCCATCCTCCCTCTCTTTAGCAGGATTTTCTGAGCCCAGCCTAATGTTTGGCTGTGGGTCATGTATTTGTTTCTATCAGTTACTAGATGACGCTCTCTGATGACAATTAGGGTTGTCACCAATCAGATTACAGGAGGTGGCCAGTTCAGGCTACCTATCCACTATTGCTAGGAGTCATAGCTGGGGTCAACCTTGTAGATTTGTGGGGGTTTTCCCTTGCATCGGGTTTCTACCTGACTTTGAAATTCCCCACTTTTCCAGTCATCTCTTTCAGTACTTTGCCCCTCTCTACACCTCCCCCAACCTGATCCCTCATGTTCCCATCCCCACACACCCACGGTTTACCCAGGAGATCACCTCTATTTCCCTTTCCCAGGAATATCCATGTGAGCTGCCCCCCTCCCCCACACTCCTTGGGCCCTCCTTGTCACCTAGTTTCTCTGGGTCTGTGTATTGTAGCATGGTTATCCTTTACTTTACGGCTAATATCCACTTATGAGTGAGTATATACATTGTTTGTCTTTCTGGGTCTGGGTTTCCTCACTCAGGATGAGTTTTTTCTAGTTTCATCCATCTGTCTTCAAATTTCCTGATGTTGCTGTTTTTAACAGCTGAGTAATACTCCACCGTGTAAATGTATCACATTTATTTTTTCTGTTCTTCGGTTGAGGGGCATCTAGGTTCAAGACTCAACTATACCACTCTTAGGCATACACCTTTAATCCTAGTACTTGGGAGGCAGAGGCAGGGAGATCTCTGTGAGTTAGAAGCCAGACTGGTCTACAGAGTGAGTTCCAGGACAGCCAGGGCTACGTGAAGAAACTCTGTCTCAGAATTAAAAACAAAACAGAGAAAGACGTTTATGGGGAGGTAGGGGGAAGGAAGAAAGTTTGTCATGTTTGAGTGCACTTTGCGAGAATGAGTGATTTCTCCTCTCTCCATTTTCTTCGGGGATGTGAAGCCCCCAAGGGAGACTTATGTAAGGTCTTTTCCCATTTTCTGTTCTTAGGAGAAGTCTCCCCTAAGAAGAAATTATGGCAGTCCTCCTTTCTTTGTTTAGTCAGACAAGAGAAGCTAAGGAAAGCTATCAGCTCACTTCTATTGAATTGCAAATGTCTTTGAGTTTAAAATAATCTCCATCCAACTCTGAATTCCATGTGGACCACAGAATCTCAGGCTGTGTTTCAACCATTTATTTGCCAATATTATAAAATTAATATTCTTCATTTCTACCCTGAAAATAAATAATACCTATTGAATATCTAGAAAGTAATTGGAAAATCATTTCATTCAAATTAACATTCCTGCCATACCAGAAGGGCCATATCAGAGATTAAATAGACCCCAATTTTTCAGGACCTTGCTTTTCCTCATATATCATTTCAAGGTTTTTGGGGGGAGTGGTTATTTGATGATTTCAGAATTTCTCTGCTTTAATATTTTGATAATGTCTTTTCTTTTTTCCTCCCTCCCTCCCTCCCTCCCTCCTTTCTTTTCTTTCTTTCTTTCTTTCTTTCTTTCTTTCTTTCTTTCTTTCTTTCTTTCTTTCCTTCCTTCCTTCCTTCCTTCCTTCCTTCCTTCCTTCCTTCCTTCCTTCCTTCTTTCTTTCTTTCTTTCTTTCTTTCTTTCTTTCTTTCTGCTCTTGAGACAGGGTCTCACTATGTAGTCTTGGCTGGTTTGAAACTCGCTTGTAAACCAGACTCCTTTGAACTCATGGGTATCTGAGGGTTGAGATTCAAGACTGTACCGTCACCTTGGAACAATTTATGTGTCTTTTATACTATTAAAAAATAGATGTCAGTGTGACAAAATAAGTATAAAAATAATGATGTTATTGGAAAAGGGCAGATAAAAGCAGGAAAGCATACTTAATGACCATTTGTGAGGCTGTTAGGTTCCACCCTTTAAAGTGAATAGCAAGGTCTTACTGGTATTTTAAATATATATGAAAATTTATCATTTTTTATTTCTGTAAGGTTTAATGTGGATTTCATATGCTGCTGTTAATTAAATATACTGCTTTTCAAATAATTCTAACCCATTAGGATTACTTCTTAGGGAAAAAATTAAGATATTTTCATAATCTGTATAGTTTCTTTTTTCTTCTTTCCTTCCGATTCCTTTCTTTCTTTCTTTCTTTTCCCTTTGGTCTTTCCTAGTAGGCAACACCAGAAAGTCTATCCAGCAGAGATGATGGAATTCCCATAGCTGCATCGTTGGAATCTCCTTCCCTTAGTCTTCCTGGATCTATATATTCTAACCTCTCTCCAATGTCACATACAGTAAGGGCAGCACTACATACAAGAGGATAGGACACTGGACACTAAGGCAAGGGCTCTGTGACCCTTTTCATGTCTTGATGAGGGGATATAAACAGCTGGGATGACCGTTTGCTATTAGGCACAGATGAGTGTCCCATGATGGGAGGTGTTTAGGTTGGAGAATAGTTCTGTACAACACCCTCACATCTACTGGGATCTAACTCTCCAGCCCTAAGAGTAGAACTTTAAGCCAAGTATACAAGTTATCTTTCTCCTCTTAATCTGTCCTTTGTTTGTTTAATTCAAAGGATTCAGGTATATGATATATCAATAAAGAAAAAGCAATTAAGGGTCAAATTTGTGCATGGTGTGTGTGTGTGTGTGTGTGTGTGTGTGTGTGTGTGTGTGTTTATTCTGGAGACTGAATCAAGTGTCTCACGCAGGATAAACAATCTACTGTTAAGCTGTACACACCCCACTTCCTTACATGGTTTCATATTTAAACTATGTAAACAAATGTAAGGAAATATTTTTGGTCATCACAGTGCAGTTATTAAATATGCATGTCCTTTAGATTCTCGTATTCTTTCTGACATACAGAAGTTGAAATTCATCAGCATAATATTTTCAAAAAAGGGACATTGATTACAAAAAGAACAAATCCTAGAGCACAATAGTACCATCAACCTTCAGCTTCTTAAAGAGACATTGTGTGTGTGTGTGGGGGGGTGCTCATAACAGCTTGACCACACAGCTGCTATGACAGACTTAGAAGCCCAGACACAGCTTCTGACAGGCAACACCTGAACCCAGGAAAAACCATAAGCTGACCTCACCCAGGGAGGCCAGTATCTAAGGGGAAATACCTGACATTTTAAACAGTCCCTATACCTCTAGACAAATGTCAACCAACCAGGGTCCTAAACCCTGGAAATCCCCTCACCCTAACCTCTGCTATGATAAAAACTCCACCCTCCCTGGGTTAGGGACTCCTGCTTTCACTGCTGCATCGGACAAAGAGTCCAAGCTCCAAGCTTGAAAATAAAGGCTCTTTGCTTTTACATATGGGATTCAGTCTTCGTGGTGGTCTTTTAGGGGTCCCCACAATCTGGGCATAACAATATGAAAAAAATTATGGAGGAAGGAAGGCGTTTCAAGTCTTCCAAGGGACAATTACAAGGCCCTAAAGCAAACCTGGAGTTATTATTTATGGTTGAGGATGAAGTAATTCAGATCAGGACACAATATTTATACAGTCATTGGGATCTCTATCTGCCCTCTCTTAGCTCTCTAGTCCTTCTAAACTCCATTGAAATAGTTCAATGACAGAGTGCAGACTTTATTACAAAGTAAGATGGTACCTTCTCATGAGCTAGGGGTAGATTAGAGCCAAGAGCCCTTGCCCTAATCTTAATTTGAAACGAGCCTTATGTTATTTTTAAGCTCTCTTATACAGAGACAACTTCCTTTGAAGTCCATTTTTCCTGTGCCGAAGATTGACAATCCCATTTGGATTAATACTTACAATAGGGATCAATAAGCTGTCTTTGTTATTTACCAGAAAACCTCTGGCTCTATTGTAGTTATAATTTCTCCTTCTGACAAAATACTTTATCAAAGCAACCAAGGAAGTGAAAGCTTATCTATCTGGGGTCATAGTACAGAGGTACAGTCCACTGTAACGGAGAGTGCAGGGCAGGAGTGTGGGGCAGCTGGTCATATCACATCTACAGTTAGGAAGCAGAGAGATGAACACTGGTGTTTCCACTTTCTTACTCCTTGTCATTCAGACTGAGACCCTAGACTGTGGAATGGTGCTCACAATCAGAGTGAGTCTTCCCTTCTTATTCAGTGTTCTATGGAAAGGCCCTCACCAACATGCTCCAAAGTTTGTTTCCAATGTTTTTCTAAAACCAGTCAACAGTGATCCTGCACAATGCTAGGTATTTTACAATGACCTATTCTCCACCCAGGGCCAGAAATAAGACTCAGTTCCCATTTTTTTTTTTTTTTAAATCAGCACTCAATCCTGTAGTTTCCGTTTCTATTTTTAAAAGCTGCTGGAGGATTCATCCCAATGACTTTCAGTCCTCTACTATTGTCTTAGTTACTTTTCTGTTGCTATGATAAGATACCATGACTGTGGGAACTTATAAAACGAACCATTTAATATAGAGTTTATGGTTTCAAAGGGTTAGAGTCCATGGTGACAGAGCAAAGGCATGATGGCAGAAACAGCTGAGACCTCACATCTAGATGCAAGTTGGAGGCATAGAGCACTGGGAGTGCTGCTAGCCTTTTGAAATGTCAAAGCCTGCCACCCAATGACACACCTCCTAGTCCTTCCCAAACAGTTCCACCAACTGGGGACCAAGTATTCAAAAATGAGACCATGGGGGCCATTCTCATCCAAACCACTAAAGGTATCTAACTAGCTACCTGATAATGCAGCCCTATAATACATTAATACATATATGACTCAGTAGGCTTCTGCCTGAAGGACAACTTTACATTCAATAACATCTTAATTTTAGACCTCATGTTAATTTTATCCTGCCTCATAATTTGATTCTATTGTGCAAGAAAGGAAAACTGTAAAAAGATGAAAATCAGTGTCAGTAGAGAAAACTGCTGCTAAGTTAGAATGAGAAAGTGGTCATTTACAGGGAAAGTCTCAAAGTGTCACTTGAAATCATAACAGAATGCATAGAGAGTTCAGATCTATATTCTTCACAACACTTGCACTCTGAGTTCAGAGAACAGGACTGCCAATCTAGCCTCATGTAGGTTTTTAGTTAGTTAGTTCTAAATGACGCTGTTTTTTGTTTTTTTTTTTTTTTTTCCAAAAAGATGTTTCAAGGCACCATGTAAACTAAAGCAAATGAAATATTCTTTTATAGTTCCTTAAACATTTAATCACTGATAGACTCCCAAATTTTATTTCTGAGAATTTATGTTGAGAAGGTATGATTGACATGAAAGGGCTGAGAACCACAGCTGTTCTTGAAGGAAAACTTCAGGGCAAAAGCCTTAGCTCCTGCAGACCCACTAAACTAGATTACACCACTAGTCCCAGTTGACAATTAAGAGATGACTAATGGATGATAAAAACATAAAGAAGTGATTCAACACATGTATCCCATGGGGAAAAAGAAAAACTGGATCTTGTAACACCAAGTCTGTCTTCAAGGTGTTGACAAAAGTGTTTGGTTTAAGTCAAGGAAAAATTTGGAGAAGGAATAAGAGGCATGCATACTTACACAGACTTAGCTGAAAGTATGTCAGGTTGAACACGGTCTCTGTTTTTGTTCTTCAAGGTCATCTGAAGTAGTTAACCCTGTCATTGCTGGAGAGAACCAATCTGACTCCTTCAAAATGGTTTCTTTGATTTAAATTTTCACCTTCATTGATAACTGCCTTCATCTGGGGTTAACAGTGGGGTGGGTAGTTTGTCCTCTTGTGCTTAAAAAATTGAGGAATGCAAAGTGATAGCAAGTTTGAACAATGACTTATCTTTGGACCTACTGCCTTAAAAGACACGAGAGTGGTTAGTTAGACAAACATTGTATAGTGTTTGTCATGCTTGTGAAGAGTCAAGGAATCTGAGTGGGGAAAAAAGGGGACAAAGAGGAGACTTGATCCTGATCTTAATCACCTTGTGGGCCCAAGTGAGGGGTCAATGCGTCTTAGCATATTTTAAGTGTTTGTTGTATTTCAAGTTTTAAAAAGGGACTAAAAATATATTTCCACACAATAGGAGAATCTTGAAATATTAAAAGTAAACCTTGCTGGGTGGTAGTATATGCCTGTAATCCCAACACTTGAAAAAAAATTCGAGGTAATCCTTAGTGACTCAGTGAATTTGAGGCTACCCTCGGGCTACATGAGATACTGTCTCAAATAACAGAAATAAATAAATAGATAATAAATAAATAAATAAAATGTAACAAATAAGAAACTGAAAGTGATGCATATATATCTGCATCCTTCTCCCACACATTTAGAGCAGGAGTTCAGGAATAAATTAGTATTGCTGGAGTTTCTAGAGTCTATGCTTTGGTAGTCTTAATGAGCCAGGCTCAGCCACCAGTCCTCAAGACACAATTTAAAGACAAAATTAAGTTGTATTAGCTTTCTGTTGCTGTTATAATCTACCACGATGAAGACAACTTTTGAAAGGGAGAGTTTGGGCTTAAGGCTTGAGAGGGATGAGTCTACCCTAATAGAGAAGGGCAGTAGGTAGACATGTGAGCCAGAGCAGGAAGCTGAAAGCTCATCCCCTCAACTGCAAGCAGTAACCATAGGGCGCCAACTAGACATGGCTGGAGGCTTTTTCCCTGAGTGCCCTCCCTGGGTGATGTTCTTTCCCTGGCAAGGTGTCAACATATAAACATTCCCCAAAAGCACCACTAACAGGGGCCCAAGGTTTGTTTGTTTGGTTGGTTTTGGGTTTTGGTTTTGTTTCATTTTGTTTTGTTTTGAGACAGGATTTCTGTGTAGCCCTGGCTGTCCTGGAACTTGCTCTGTAGACCATGCTGGCCTTGAATTCATAGAGATCCATCTGCCTCTGCCTTCTGAGTTCTGGGAATAAAGGCAAGTGCCACATCTTCCATCAGGGACCAAATTTTTAAATGTCAGAGACTGAGAGACAGTTCCTAGAAACCACCATAACAGCAAAAGGCAGAAAAGGGAGACTCATTCAATGTGGCTAGTTTGGGAAGAGAGACGATGAGATCTTACAACAGCCAAAGACAGTCTTCAGGATCCTGACATGAAGTTTTGGTTTGAATAGGTGCTGGAGGGATTCATAGCTAAGAAGTCTAGGACAGGTGAACCTTTAATTCCAGTCATCATTGATCCATCATTATGTATGGTCGAGTCTGTCCTACAAGATAGTCCATCAACGTGTCAGAACTGAGTGAAATCTCTCTCCAAGAGACGAATTCCTCCTGTGGCTGGCAACAGATATCATCCTTCTTCTGTCATCCTGAAAGCCCTAGGAGAATCCAATTGCTTGGGGACCATTGTCTCAAAAGTCTGATAGTCAAAAGAAAAGTGAATAAATCTCACTTTAGAGTATCATCACTCTAGCCAGATGGTTCCATTAGCACATAAGGTTTGGTTGTTCAATGGTGACATGTCTCCAGGGGAGCAGTTACCCATGGCTAACTGCTGGGGATATAGCCATCAGAAGGCACTTTGTGATACTATTATGGATGTTGTTATGTACACCTGAAGCAATTCGGCATATTTTATCAACTTGACAGGACTTGTAAGAATTAATTTACAAAAACATCAAGATTGATGTTCTTGGCTTCATGGGTAAGGCTATGAATTTGTTACTGTGGTTATTTGCATAGTAGGATGTTCCTACATGATCAGTCCTCCATAAAAACTTTGGATCCTGACATTCCAGCAGGCTTCCCTAGGCATAGATTATTTAGATTATCTCTGGTATTCCACACTGAGGGAGAGACAGATCTTAGGAGAGTATAGAAAGGTGAGAACTCAGTAGCTGCCATATGAATTCTCTAGCCTAATTTAGTGCATATCCTCTTCCTGTTCCTCTTACCCTACAACTGTAATAACCCTTACCATTGAATATAACCTGTTATTGAGTTTTGTGAGTCCTTCTAGTTGATGAAGCATCAAAGATGTTAGGTAGACTTAGCAAAGCATAATCCAATGGTTCCACCCTAACTCCTGGTCCAGGTAGTCACTTCACGTTGTCATTTTTATTTTCTACCAAAATGACTGCTGTCTTTCTTCTGTACTCGTGTATTTGATAATATTGCTGAACGGTTAAAGCTAAAAGGCTCACTTGAATGGCCTCATTTCTATCTGGAGCTGTGACTTTGTGCTTCTCCACCTCCAGCCAAAGGACTCACAAAGCAAAAGCTTACCATTGTTAACCACAGAATGCCACAACCAGCATTGAGATGCCATTCTGAATTCAAGTGGTAACACCAGAGAAAGTCCCAGGCTAAGAACGGTGATTATGGGCACTGGCCACGAACATGGACAGCTAGAGGGCACGAATAGATAGAATCCACTGTGTGGGTGCTGCTGCTGCTGCTGCTGCTGGCTGCACCACTTCTTTTGGTCTTTGCTGTCAATTGAGTTAGACAATTATTTAGGAGGCGTGGTCACCAGTGCTCACTCCACTTAACCAAGAGCTCCTCTTGCCTGGGAAGTTAATGTTTTCCTCAGCATTTGCTTCTGACTCTACATCTGGCTCCTTCCTCTTTTCCTCCCAGGAAACAATTTGTCCACCAGAATCATTTGTTGAGCTTTGCTGAGTTGTTTTGAAATTTTATGCACTACTCTCATAGTGCATTCCCTACCTAGACCCACATCCATAATTGAGAGAACAATTTCTTTAAGAGAATTTTAGGCAGGATGCATAAACAGTGCATTCTGCTTTGAGGGCACTATGAATTTGGAATCTATGAATCTGACTATTAAAATAGTAAAGGTGATTGATCATCACTGTTCTTAAATATATTTAATACTTTAAAAGATATTAAAATATATTAAAGTTAACATGTTCTAGCCTGTGTGGTTTTAAGAACATAAATTAATTTGTAGCTGTTTTAGTAGCCTTTGATGTTAGCAGGTGATCAATCATCCTCATTTCAAGAAAATTCAAATTTTAGTTCTCTGGTTGAAAGCCAAATTCTTCCATTAAAACTCAATCTGACCATCTTAGTAGTCAGCAAATCATAGAAAACCTGCTTGATACAAAGCCGTGTGCTCTTTGGTGACAGTAGCAAACTATTTCTAAAAGTAGTGAGAATTCTAGTTCAATCTACGTCAATGCTACTTTTTTTGTCTGCAAAGTTCCTTCTAAGCTTGCCAGAAAGATGTCAATATCTTTCTTTATATGTTCTTCAGCTTATACAATTTTGAAGTAGCTAAAGAAATTAGATAATACTAGAAGAAAATATGGGTTCTTTTGCAGAATATTAAAGTTGACCCAACAGAATGTTGGAGTAAAGAATGCCTTAGGAGACTCACTCATTGACCTGTCATTCACAAAGGCTTGAAGAATTCAACATGAACTAGGAGGGAGATGAAGCATTTTCTACATAAAGTTAGGAAGTTAAATTCTCAACATGAACAGCAAAATACTTAAAATTTGTTCAAGGACTTATAAGGTAGCTCAGGAGGTAAAGGCACCTGCTAATAAGCCACCCCCCCCCCCAAAAAAAACAAGAGTTCAAACCATAGAAGAAGAGAATTGAATCCTGAAAGATTTCCTGATATCCACATCACACCATGGCATGGGTGCTCCCTTACATTAATTAATCAATCAACTAATTAAATTAGTTAATTAAAATTTGTTTTATAATGATGTACATCACATTTCTTACATTGGGTGTAAAAATCCTTTTACCAGATGTATAACCATATGATTATAATACCTTTTTAAAATTTGTTTTTTGTCATTTTTAATTGTGTATGTGTGTGTGTGTGAATATGCACACATGGGCAGCTGCCCTCAGAGGCCAGAGGCATTGGATTCTCCTTAAGCAGGAGTTACAGGCAGTTTAGGCCTCCAAGTACAGGTTCTGGGAACCACACTTGGGTTCTCTGCAAGGACAATATGCATTTTATTCGCCTGCCATTTCTTTCATCCCGTAATTATATTATTAATATAAGGGTTTAAAAGGTTGTGTCTTCCATTTTTTTTCTCCTTTCCTTTTTTATTAAGAGATTTTCTATTCATTCTGCATATCAACCACAGATTCCCCTGCCCTCCCTCCTCCCCCCCCCCAGCCTTCCACCCCAACCCATCACTCATCCCCACCTCCTCCAAGGCAAGGTCTCCCATGGGGAGTCAGCAGTGTCTGGTACATTCAGTTGAGGCAGGTCCAAGCCCCTCCTCCCTGCACCAAGGCTGAGCAAAGTGTCTCACTAGGCTCCAAAAAGCCGGCTCATGCACTAGGGACAGGGCCTGGTCCCTCTGCCTGGGGCCCCCTAAACAGCTCAAGCTAAACAACTGTCTCACTTATCCAGAGGGCCTAGTCCAGTACCATGGGGGCTCCTCAGCTATTGGTTTACACTTCATGTGTTTCCACTAGTTTGGATAGTTGTCTCTGCTTTTTCCAATAATGGTCTCAATATCCCTTGCTCAAAGAATCCCTCCTCTCTCTCATCGATTGGATTCCTGGAGTTTGGCCTCTATCTGCTTCTATCAGTCACTGGATGAGGGTTCTATGATGACAGCTAGGCTACTCAGCCATCCAGTCACCAGAGGAGGTCAGCTCAGGCACCCTCTCGACCATTGCCAGCAGTCCATGGTAGAGTCACCATTTGTTTTTACATAAGCAGTCATTCGCTTTTCTCTACTTCCTGTATTTCTTCCTCATTCCTGAGACTCCGGGGAACCAATGGTGACCAGTCCCCTAGAGTTTAAAAAGCTGAATGGGCCAAAAAGCACAAAGTATGGCCATGAACGCCTAAGAGGGGAGTGCCCAGAAACTCAGCACACACTGACTCCTAGTCAGTGTGCAAACAGAATAGTGAATCAGACGGCAGAAAGCAAAGGTCTCAAGCAAGGAGTGAAAAGAAAACTGTCTACGGTACTACAACCAGGACTATGAGAGAAGACTCCCATTTCCAGGCTCCAAGCTAGAATCCAGGCAGGTATTGGTTGAGATGCAACCTCAGTTTACCTTCAGTTGGGATACCCCCTCAGGGCTACCTGTGGTACTTTGGTTAAGTTATTTCGTAAACGTGAGTTACTTTACCAAAAAGAAGAAGAAGAAGAAGAAGAAGAAGAAGAAGAAGAAGAAGAAGAAGAAGAAGAAGAAGAAGAAGAAGAAGAAGAAGAAGACGAAACCACATGAGCTTATAGCATAATGTCTTACAAGCATTGTCGTGACACAGACTTGAGGTCATTCCTGGGGCCTCTCAGGGCATCTTCAAAATGTGCTTGCCAAGCCTATATTACAGTCCTTCCTTCAATGGTGTTCATATGCTCCAAGCTTACAGGATATACACCTCAAATGCGAGAGGCCTTAGCTGCCAAATATCCAGGGATAGATGGGCTACTTCATCAATGAGACACCCTTGAAATGCAACGGTCTCTGCCCTGATTGCTATGTAAAAGCTGCCATTGGCTACTCAGGCTTCTCACCAATCTTCTCAAAGCAGCATAACCTCCTGCCCTGCACAGCATTTTCTTTGGAGTTTTATTATAGAGTAACAATAATTCTGCCTTTCGTCCACCCAGGTCAACCTACTGGTTTTTACAGTGGTCAGAATGGGATGCATGTTAAATGACAGCTCCTTCCTCACTATTTGTAAAGATTGGATTGGGTAACTAAACCCAGGGCTTGTGAATAGCTGTTCTCCCCACCTCCCAACTTCTCTTCATCTTCCTGTGAAGGAATCTTGCTGATTCTTACTCCCCACCTTCCATTGGAACTTTGAGATATAGCCTCAGGAAGTCCATCTGGTCTTGCACTGGAACGAGGCTGGTAAGGAGTCACCTGATCAAGTTTTCAGAGTGCAGAAGCATTGCAAGTGGACAATTTTTACCGTGTCCTCTAGAAATGACTAGGATCTGGCAGGATGCCTTGAGTAACACAATCCTATGATGAATATATGAGAGTGGAAGGTACATTGGATCAAATGGCTGGTAGTCAGGTGTGGTTTCCAATAACCCAGAGGAATATAGACTAGGGCAGTGGTAATCACCAGCATGCAGGGCTGTTGTGTGGGTTCTAACAGATGGTATCTGTAGCTACCTGCAAAGACTAGATTTTCCCTTCATTGCCATTGCTGCAATAGCCACATGTCAGGCAAATCCATGTTCACTCATCATCGAGCTGCTCCCAGAACTTTAAACCTGAACAGTACTAGGTGGTTAGTTTCAACCAAGAGAACATGAGCAGAGTGACAGTGAGAAAACCCACTTGGGGCTCCCAGAATTCTTCTCTTTATTATGGTTATCATTTGGTACTGTTTAGATGGGTGAGCTGCAAAATGAAGCACCCTGGCTTTCTAAGGTAAGTTTTAGAAGAACTGTGAGGCTATAGAGAAAATAAGCCAATGATGCTTCCAGGTTAATTTATCATCACTGCAGAGCCTTTTAAGTCCTTGAAAAAACAGGCCCCAGAATCTACAGTTCTGAGACAGTGAGGAGAAGGACGCCTTAAAGTTGCCTGCATACAACCCAAGAAAAATCTATTTTTTCAGCTCATGTTTTCTACTCCTAACTAATCTGGTAACTTCCAAAAAAAATATTTTTCTTTTTCAGAAACATATGCACTTATATTCATTGAATACCTGAACTTAAATATGTGGAGAAAAAGCACATCCTGGCAGCTGTTCAATATTATTATGTAGGATAGCTATATTATTCCATAAGGGATAAAGTACTAGCACTAATAAAATACACAGGGGGATAAAGTGGATCTTAGCTATGACACTTCTCATGTGCCATAAATACTTTTGTAGCTTCCTTCATTTGTAACAAGGGGCAAGCACTAGTACATAACAAATAGGATTATAGGAAACGTTGAAAAAGACAAAATATGAGAACTTTAGCAGACAGCCATCTTACAGGAGCACACAACCAGTTTCTGTTATTTTTATGTTGGCATAGTGGCAGCTCCCGAAAATCCACTTGAGCATAATAATCTCACACTAAGTAACGGCAGGGCAATTCTCTAAGTCCTGGAATAAATAGAAGATAACATTAAAATGCCATGTAAGGTGACTAGGATAAAATATGAAGTCTTAGTCTTCGGGATATCTTTGATATGTATGTGCCTCTTGCAACAGGACTCGGTGGGCAGCTAATAGAATGTAATGTTCATGCTTGGAAGATTTGGTGTCAAAGAGGCAGGGATCTTTGGTCGTCTTCTGTTGTAGAACTCTACTTATCTTGGAGTGATAAGGAAGTAGGGGTCAACCAGTTTTCAAGATGGCTGTTTTTATTTTAAAATCCTACAGGTAACTTGCTAGAGCAGATACAGGCATCATCACACATCCCCTGTGTGCTGTTTGATTCAGTCTTCTGATTGCTGTCTTGTGGTGAATGGTTCTGTTTATAGCTTTAAAACTGCTATCTGGGTGACAGGCTTCTGTTTCTAATCTTAAGATGGTTGTCTAGTGGCTTTGCTCCCCATGGTTTATCATGCAGCTTGATGGTACTTGGGAGAGAAATACAATTAACTAACTGTGCACCTGCTCAGTGTACAGTTTTATAACTTGAAGTATGATATGTATCTCGAGGCCTGTGGTGAGAGAGCTTGAGAATAAAGATTTTTACGTGATGTCTTATACTATAAAAATACATCTTTAAATACTTTATATAGTTTATTCTCTCTATAATTTTTCATATGTGTGTATGCATATTGTGCATGTACCTTACCATAGATCTTTAAAGTTAAACAGCTATAAATCCCATATTTTTAAGTCTAAAGTGCATAAGAACAGTGGGACTTTGAATTTTAACATGAACTATGACCTCTAACTTCCAGTGTATTTCCAATACCTTACAATTTATCTATTATTTTTCCCCCTATAACATCACCATCATTCTTTTCTACTGACTGTTTTGAGGCAAAGCCTCAGTTTGGACCCTGAATGGTTTGGAAATTCTTACATAGCCAAGGCTGGTTTTCAAGTCATGATTCTCCTCAAAATTCCGAGTTCTGGGACTATGGTTCTGAACCTCCAACTTCCATTATCATGTTTTTACATGATCAGCACCGAGTTTAGACCAGATCTTAGGCTACATTCTAGAAGTTTCCAGTGACCATTTTACAAGTTGTAAACCCTAGAAAATGCATCAATCTCTGTGTAAATTAGGGAATTTTTGTGCAGTATATCTCTGTTATTATTGATTTATGTACTAACTTTGCTAGGAAAAAATGTGGCTATTTGCAGTATTCTTTGATGTATGAGATGACACAGGTGGTACCTTGACAAGTTAAGTCTGTGCAGATAGTAGGCTCTCCACATGGTGATGTCTTGTATACTTTTTACATAGGCCTATATGACATTTGCTTCTTGAATGAAGAGAATCTAATTTTACATTATAAATAAGATGATCTGAAATATTTTGAGGAGCTAAAACATTTAGTTGCATTTGAAGAGCAGTTGCTAAGGAACTAAAGGAAACCATTGGTAGCTGGAGTCAGTGCATGGTAAAGCAGGGTCCAACTAGAATGAAGTTCTTATTGAGCGGGAGCACAGGGGTGGGTCGAGCCTAAGAGAAGTGGTTAACCAGCAGAGGAAAGAAAGATAAATAGGACGGAAAATGTGACTTCCAAGGTAGCGCCTGATTATAATAGTTGCATGGCTCTAGGTTTTCTTTTTGTTTTGTTTTGTTTTTAATTTTAGTTTCCTTATATAAATGGCCATGACTGTCTCAGTAATATTTATTTAAAGAGTATGGCAAGCCAAGTGAGTCAATGTATGCAGAAAAAAGTTATACATCATAAAATGCTTAATAATTTGGTAAAAGGTAGAAGTGAAATGAACTAGCATGGTACTACTAGAAATTTCAATTATCCCTTAAAGCATAAGGAAGAAGTTGTTCCCTTCTTTTCTTCAGTCTATCCATGACCTAAATGCATGGTGTCTTGACATATTTCACCCTGAATACAGTTAATTGACAGTGATTGATTCAGATGAAAAGGTCAAAACACCCGAGCATGAGAATAAGGGTATGTATGTAGGTCCAAACAAACAGAAAAAGGCATTATTTAAATAATATTCAAAGAGCCATAACTGAACATGTTCAAGTGAAATTTCTGTAATATATTGTGTTAAAAGGCTTTTGTTGTTGTTGTTGTTGATCCTGGATTTAGTTGAGATAATGTATAATCACCTAAGTACAGTAGTTTGAAAGAATAATAGACTTCTAATGAGAAATTATTGGAACTGTGAAATTTTTACACTTTGTAGGCAAGAAGCAGTAATATTAAAACTTAAATGGAAAAGAGGTAATAAAGAGTTGTGAATGTCTGATATCACTCCCCCAGAGTTCTAAGGTCTTGACTCCATAGTTAGTTCCGAACTGAAGGCCCCACGCCTCCTTCCCTTCTACAAACATGGTTTTGCCATTTGAAGTCTTTGTTTAAAAAAAAATATTGCCATGAACTGCAATGAAGGCAGAAAGAAACAAAATGTTACTTGGATTCCACCTACAAAATATTTTATATTTCTTTTATTCCCAATGAAACAAGCCAACCACAGTTAATTAAGCAAAGCCTTGCAGATGAGTCAATAGGCATATGCCTGGATGGTAAAAGCATAGGGAAATGGATCCCAGTCCAACTGACTGAAGGCTTCTGAAGAATAATCAGTGAGATTTCTAAACATGGACAGACATAAAGCCATTTTTACATCTTCAGGTTATTAAATGCAGAACAAGCCTTTCTCCTCCCCAAATGATTTTTTTTCCTTATTAAAAAGTTCCAGCACAGAAAGAACATTTGTTTCATATTTTATTGAATTTCATTTATATTAAATTAAAAATATATTTCTGACAGATTCATGTAACAAAAAGGCAGAACAGTTTTCAAATTGTTCAGCTGGGATGATCAGTATGGAATGAGGCAAAGCAGTCGCATTCTATACGTGCCTTGGGCAGGCACAATTCTTTCCCAAGAGTCAGAAGAGGATCCTTGAGAACTAACTCAAAAAGCCTAATTACATCAATTTAAAATACAGTTTCTCCCTTGTCCTCAATAACAACAGAAAGTGGGGGCAGGAGGGAGAAGAGGTTGAAGAGTTGGAGGAGAAGAAAGAATAGGAAAATTATACTAAAAATATACCTAACATTAAAAAAGTTAGTATGTGTTAAGTGCACAATCCTTCATAGATAACATAGAAAAAAAATGAAAATAACATTTCACCACACACAATCGGCATATCCTATTGTGTAAGCGAGTGCAGAGGTTGGACACATCACAATAGTGCTGAACACAGAATCACAGGTAATGTCAAAATGATAATTTCCAACCAAAAAAGAAACAATCACAAGCCAATTACTTATATACAAATCAACCCTAAAGACAATTATGTTCCAAATAAAGATGTTCACAGAAGAAAAATCAAAGCAACATTATCCTTATTTACAAATGCAGCTAGCCATGTCTTTAACAAGCTATAAAAATACTATTCACATTTTCAAACATACAGTAGTATTTTTTGTTTGTTTATTTCAAAAAGGCAGCTAACTTTGAATGCTGGGTTTGAAATGAAACATAGACGGCTACCAGCGAGTTATTTTTTTCGGCCCTCTCCTTTGATGATACTTCAGAGGAAAGAGGACTCGTTTTCTGTTTACAAGTCAAAAAATAAGGAAATGAGCGCAACTCTGCCTTTTCTGCAAATTGTCTCCCTTTCTCACCCAAACTCTCTTATTTAACTACTGTGATGCGTGCATGATATGAATTTTGAGAGATTTAATGTGACCTAGTTTTGTGTGTGTGCCATGAATTGTCTTGCACATGAATCTCATTTATATTTGATCCTATTCTAATGATACTCAGAATGAAACTGATCAAGCAGCCAGAGCATGGGAAAATGCACTGTCAGTGTGCGGCCATGCAGGCCGTGGAGCTCACATGATGAGGTGGACGCAAGCCGGCCAGTAAGGTGAGCATTCAAAGTTAGCTGCCCTCGCACAGCTGCTCAGTTTAAGAGTCGACCCATTTAACAGCAGTACCAGTTTATGCTACATATTTCAAAGTACCTTACTTTAAAAGAACGGCTTACATGTATCTATCTACATTTAGAAAATTACTTTCATAGCTGATTACTGGAATAATTCCAAAAGGGTTCTTGGAGTGTTGTGGGTGTTACTCTCTCACTCCCCACTCCCAGCCCCTGAGAGATCCAGAACTATACAGGGATATGACTCTCACATTAAGGAAAATGGTACAACTCCTCCATTAACTGAAAAACACAGGAAATGAAACTTGAAAGTCAGGTTTCTGTCAATCGATAGAAGGTAGGGTTTGCTAGTCTTCAACGGGGCAACAGGTCAGGGGAAACAACACATTAGGGATAAAAATAGCAAGAAAGACAAAGTGGTTTGGACAAACTCGACTATTGTCTACAGGTATGAAATCTTGTTTTCCTGTATTTGTATATTTATACAAATATAAACACTTCTCATGACATGGGGGAGAGCACACTAAAGCATTAAAAGAAAAATTTCCTTGTAGAGGAAGTAGAATTCTGTCAGTCGACGTGGGCTTTTATTACAGTGACATGGTGCTTATTATAAATGTGTTAGATGGATGGATGTTCAACCAAACTCAGAGAAGGTTCTTAAAGGTGAATTGCCTCTACTTTTGTGATAATAACACTCCTCATCTGGGAAAGAAAAATCTAGCAGCTGTAAAATATTTATAATCAGGAATAAAATAAAGTGATCGAAGTAAATAAGTTAGTCGGCCGCAATAACTTAGTTTTATATATATATACACATAAAACTATATCTACACATACACAGTTTTTATGGAAAGAGTAAAGGTAAGATCTAGAGGTGCGTGTATAAACAACGTGGGTTTCGAGACTCATTACAGAGCTAACTTATCTCAAATTCCTACAGAGAAGTCCACAGTGAGAGAATCAATTGTCATGGAAAAACAATTTTAGCATCTTAAATAATTATTTGTGCTGTCTTTTGTTTGAGAAGTAGTTTACTACCATCTAGAGTGGTGAATATTTTAATGGAAAAAAAAATCAGGCATTTGAGGGCAAAGGCTAGGTCAGTATTTCACAGAAGAGGATGTGGGTCTTCATAGATCCACTATGGCTTAAGAAAGCGACAGCCTTAGGAGAGCCACTTTGAACTAGTGACAGAAAATCAAACAGAAAAAGGCATTGTGCAAGTGGGGGATGGAAAAGCAAAGATGCCATTTCCCTCTAAGACTCAGAGGCAAATAAAATTTTCTGTGTCTCTGATAAGGTGATCACTCACTTGCAAAGCTGACTTTCAAGGAATTCCCTTTCAGGGGAGATAGGTGAATGCTCCTTGAAATTGGGGCTTATATAGTCTTCTCAGCCTCTGACTTTAGAAGCATTTTCTTCTACCGAAACCATCTCTTGGCCAGGAGTGAGGCGAGACAGGGGTCTGCAAGGGAAACATCCTATCTATTGTCCATTTAATCAGTGGGACTTGATGAGCAAGAATCTGAAATTCTTATTACTTTATGATGCTTTCACTTAAAGTAAGGAACAAAGCAGCCCCTGATGTTAGAAGGTTTTATATATACAAATGCAAGGGCACCTGATCCCATACAATGTCCACAATGTCTTTGTGTTCGTAACAGCGGAGAGAAATCCTTCAAAGGCATCTCTAAGTTTAAAAAAATTGTGTTGATTCTATCCAGACACGTGAATGTTGGCCTCATCTCAGTGTCAACAAAAAGAAGGTCTCAACTGTCAATGATCTTTTAAAATTATGCCTGATTCACATTCATATTCACATGTCATTTTTTTTTCTTGAGCAGATGGTCAGCATGAGACAACCACATGCCTTGACATGTCTATGGGTGGACAAGACTGTCCTTCAGTCCCAGAGAGGCACATCCAGACTCTCTGCCCATGTTATGTGCAGTAGAAGTTGGTTTGTCTGACCTTTTAACTGTTAGTAGCTATGTTTTTGGATTTCTCATTTTCCTCATAATGAACCAACAGTTAAAAAACAAGAGTCCAAAAGAACAACTATTTAATAGTTTAGAATTTTTGTTTCAGCATCTACTTATCAAAAATGGAAAAAAAATGGTAATAGGTTCCATATTGGTTATGTAGGCAAGAAGGTATGGTGAGAAAAGAAAAGACATGTCACAAATTAAATATGTTGTGTTTGCTTTCTAAATGATAACACTCATTTTGTTGCTGTTTGTTTTGCATCTATAAAAGGTAATATAGACCCTTTTCATTTCCTTTACTCATTTGGAAGATCTCTTAACCTCACATGTGGTTTATCTGCCTGTTAAAGCACTTCGAATTGATGTCTGCAAAGCAATCCCTTTCTGCATCCTCTTTGTACATAATACATTTTAAATGTAATGAAAGAATAGGAGAACAAGAGAAAAATCATCCGTAGTGCTCTAAAGCAAGTTTTCACAATTGAAACCATACTACATCTACTATCTGTAAACCCAACCAACAACCAACCATTTTAAATGGCAAACTTATCTTTTATTTTCTATGCAAAACCCACCCTACATTTTCATAGTCTGAATTTTACTGTGTTATTTTATATTTCATGATTAATTTTCTAGTTTGATTTCTTCTTAATATTAAAAGCATTTAACATTTGATAACCTAACTAATTCTACGTCTTACGGCATTGGTATGATTGTGTCCAGTTATACACATGCTTTCATGGTCACTTTTTTTCTTTTTTTTTTTTTAACCTTGTGAAATACATGTACTAGTTAAATAATCAACAATTACAGATGGACAAAGAATTCCAGTTTTTAAATAAAGGTTAGACTGTTCAAAAGAATCTTATATTTACATCCTTCTGTGTCAGGCATAAAAACCTGTTTTTTGTTTCTAGTTTGACATCTCAGAAAACACAGTGATCATCCCCCAACCTCATCTATCAGCAAAGCCTCATGTCTCTCTACTATCCATTCCCCACCACTAACAATATGCGCCATTCTCAAAAGGTGTAACATATGAAAATGACATACTTAAAAGTTGCCCCCCACCTCCAATTTCTTCTTTCAAGTTAGAGCTAGTCAGCCATTCTTCCTGACTTACAAAAATCAGACTTTTACTAAGTCTTTGATCTTCCATTTTGTGTTTTTAATAGTTTGAAATGTGCATTGTTTTCACAGTTTCAAGAATACTTCTAGAAAGAAAGAACCACATCCTAAACCTGTGCTACCAATGTAATTCAGAAAAACAGGACTAGCTTCTTGCTTGAGCTGCAGCATTTTGGAGACTCTGAACCTCTCCTGACTTAAAGGATATTTTTTCTCATCTGTTTAAGAATAGCTTCTTTAAATGAGTATTTCACTACAAAAGAAAAAAAAATACCCTGCCTGAAAATTAGATTCCCCAAACTAAGCATGATCGTTACAATTTGAAGATTTAAAAAAATATATATAGTTAGCTTAATTTTAACATTAATTTTACTGAGTCTTTCAAATTGATTCTACATATTCTGATTGGTGCTGCTGCTGATTAACACCTGATATTAGATAGCAATCTGTAGGCTTTAACTAGCATCTTACAATTTCAGTTTACTGAGTTAAACAGGTTATTGTCTTAAGTAAACGAAAGCCCTCCTCACAATCCCTGTTTGCTGTCCCTTTAGTCTACTCTTGAATAATTTCCCCCTAGGTAGTCAAAACTAAAACAAACGCCAAATACCAGAACAACAAGCATATATTAGAAAGTCATAAAAAGGAATGGTAAAATGGCATTTAGGGGTCGTTCTCAATTTCTCCAGCATCTATCTCTAAGGGGAGATGTGTAGAGAACTGCAAATCTTGTGCTTCTAAGGAGGAAAGAGATAGCATTCACTGACTATGTTCCCATTGCTTTAACAGTTAAGAGATTATCTTCTTTCTTTTACAAAAAAAAAGAAAAAAGAAAAGAAAAAGAAAAAAGGTCTACTTTCTTATTCCCACCAGAAGCCATATGAATATTGTAAATGAAGAGAAAAGGTCAGGATAGCTTTCCAAAGGTGCTGCCAGCAATGGGCAGGCATAGACTTATCTACTAGCAAAGGCTTACATTTCAACTCTTCATACTTAATAGGAACCTATACAAGGTCCCCTTTCTTGTAGATGCCTCTGAATTGGATTGGGGAGCTTTGGGTTTTAAAGCTGTGGCCCTTGGATCACGCTATGTCTTTATCTCTAGTAAATTTAGGGTTAGACTTCACTAGACAAGATCTCACAAACCGTCCTCCTGTCTCTAGCTCCCATTTTCAGTTTGCTTCACTTCTCTTAGCAAAAGAAGAGGCCAAACCCAACACATTTAAGAGGTTTGGCTAAAGATCACCATTTGCTTCTGCTTTCATAGTAAGACTGTCACTTTGCCAGTGATATCATATTTTTCTGGTCAAGTTTGTGTCTGGATAAGAGCATTGAAGTGATTGTATTTGTGGTTTGAAGGATGTTTAACTTACATCCCAGTGAGGTCTCGGAACTTTTACTAAAAACCTGTTCTGCGAAGCCTTTCACAAATAGTTAATGTGACCTGGTTCCTTGGACTCATGGAGAAATAAGAATGTCACAGGAAATAAATCTAGACTGTTAACATTTGAAGTCAGAGATATCTCATTTATCTGACTGTCCCCCCACATACATTTAGTAGACGTTAAACAAATATCAATTGAATAAATCTAGATTTGGATGGATGGATTTAGATTTTCAAAATAGGTAGAAACATAAACATCTTTGAAAAAATTTCTCCCTTAAGAAAATGTTTAATCTAAATGATGTTTTTTTTATTTTTTTTTTAGGCTAGTGAGTCTAATTGTCTCTTAATAAAATAACAGTAGAAAGAAATGTTTAAAAATCTAAATGACTCGGAGAAGAATTTTGTAGAAAAGAGCAAAGTACTAGGTTTCCCTATTTCCTAGAGATTTATCTGCCATTGTTCCCATCAGTCATCTTAACACCATAGGTGTTCTTTTCAAATGAACGCTAAGCTTGGTTCTACAAGCGGGGCATAGTATGGTAGTAGATGAAGAGTCATTACATAAATTATTACAAGATTAATGTACTGGATGATAAAATGATTGCATGAGAAGGGTTTTCATGTTTATTTACAACTTTTAACTCAATCATGGACCCGTTCATATACTCCAAATGTTTATGATTTATTTTTAATTATAGCAACTTAGGTGTGAAGAGTTAAGCTACCTTCTACTCAATATAAACAGAGTCTCATTCTAGAAATTCTATGGAATTCAAGCCAATCCTCAACTTGCATTCCTTCACACAGAGAGTTACAAACGTAACATACTTCCTTACACAGCAAATGTCACAGAGTATGAAGATAATGTGCTGGCCCTCTCACCGCAATCCCTGGGTACTGTTCCAAAGTCCTAGTTGGCTTAGTTTGGCATTTCCACAGTCAGTATTTATCTTAGATCCTTTAAAAAAATGTACTTAAATCTGCTGGTTGCTTCCATATTGCTTCATTCAAAATCCAAAGTAGAGTTCAGAAAAAGAGCAAATAAAATTAGAGCTGAAGTGCAAACTACATTTCTGAGTACCTTCCATGTAGACGTACCCAATCCAGTGTTTCTTCCACTGCATGGATCCCCCATGGGACCACCCCTGAAAGCATCAGTAGTTTTTTTTTTTTTTTGAACCACACAGAACTGTTTCTTAGCATCCCTTCTACTCTGAAGATTACCACTGCCCATCAAAGACAGTCATTTATGGTGAAAAATAAAATGCTAAAGAAGGAAAATCACAGGGAAGAATAAATTCAGTAGTGCAAAACATGAAATCTAGATTTGATGCTATTTTTCCTAATATCTTGGCTTTCTCTTCTAATTTAAAGGACTGCATGATTTAAAATAATGGCCTCTACGTCACATAATTGTGTGTGTGTGTGTGTGTGTGTGTGTGTGTGTGTGTTTCAACTGTGTCAAGAAGCTTTTATGTAAATATCTTTGTAACTAGAAACCACAGCCGAAAATAGGGGAGGAACTAATATAAAGGAACAGGCCAAAGCAAACCAAAATGAGAACACCAGAGAGGCCTTCTATGCATAATTACTAGTTATAACTATAATGGAGATTTAAAAATTATAAAAGCTGGGTTGGCCATTCTTATTTGCCAGGAAAGAAACTATCAGAGAAAGAAATTGGCTTCTTCATCTCAGTTACTATCAAATGGGATCCAAATGCTCATCCTTTTGTTCTAATGAAAGCTTTCGTATGATTTTTAGGGATGCTGAATATGCACAAGTCTATGGCTGCAGATGAGAATAGAGTCTGGGTTTTCAATCAACTGCATTGATATGAGAAAGGGAAGGAATGAAGGAGGGAAAGAGAATGTAAAAGTCAACGCTGGGACTCTGACAGCAGGCAGTACAGCCTTATTATATACCCTAGGCCTTCTCTAGCTCTGACACTGTTGACCAACCCATATGAAGAAATGAAGAAACAGCATGTGTCCGCCTGTCTTTCTCCTTCAGTCTTTCCTTCTAATGTTCAAGTTAGGTAAGCACAGAACTATCATTGCGTCTCTATACCTTCTATTAGGAAGTGTCAAAACTACTGGCCTTGGGAGAAGGAAGACCACCAGAGAAAGAGCAGGGGTGTGTGTGTGTGGTGGGGGGATGGAGTGGGCATGTCTCTCCACCTAACACCCCAGCTGAGCTCACACCACAGTATTCCGGTGTCTGTAGGGCGGAGGGGGCAGCATCGTGCCAGGCTTCAGCGAGAACTCAGAGAGGTACTCAGGATTCTCTGCCACAATAGGGCGGATCCGTCCGTTCTGTTTATAAAAATACTTTGTGCTGTATTCCTGCAGGTAGTCTGGGTGCTGAAGGGTGCTCCGGGGTGGCAGGCTGTGGTTCCAGTAGTCGGGGTTGTCGAACGCTTTCTTGGCTTTCTCGGGCACAGACAGTACGCTGTTCTTCAGGTACTCGGCGTTCCCCAAGGCGTTGGCGAAGGTGTTGAGATAGAGTGGTTCATTCACGTACTCATCCTCCACCTTGGGCGGACCGCTGGAAGCGCTGTGATATTCCGGGTTATCTAAAGCTTGAAGGTCTCCGTTTTTTCTCCGTGACACGAAAGGATTTTCTTCCACAGGATTCAGATATTCTGAAAGAATATATATATTTAAAAAATGACATCTAATAGAGATCTACGTTCAGATATCGTTAATCTGACTAAAGTTAAGAACAACGGTTAGGTTTGTTTAGAACAAGAGAGCCACAAATTCATTTTCTTTTCTCAAAACAAAACAAAGCCTGCCTGTAGACTGGAACAGGCAAGAGAAAAGTGAGTAGGCTCAAATAAAACAAAAGAGTAACAAAAAAAAAAGTTAGCAAAACAAGGCATGGACAAGGACAGGGTCGGAATCCCAATCTTAGAGTTTCCTCTCTTCTAAATGCACCTACATATGGTGCCAGCTGTGTAAAGGCTTCTGCTTATGGGGCTGTCGGGGTTAAATGCCCTTTGTGGGGCTGGAGAAATGGTTCAACCACTAAGTGTTTGCAGCTTTCACAAGAAGGCCAGAGCTGCCTTCCCAGGATCCATATTAGACCCTCACAAGCACCTGGAACTCCAGCTCCAGGAAATTTAATGCCCTCTTCTAGCCTCCATGGGCTCCAGCACACATGTGAACACAGACATAGACACACAGACACAGACACACGCACACGCGCGTGCACACACACACATGTGCACAGACACAAGCACGCATGTACATTCAATACCTAATTAAAATCTTTCCAAGAATACCCTTTGAACAAAAAGTCTTCACATATCTATCTTTATCCATCTATCCATCATCTATCCACCATCATTCTGTCTATCCTATCTATCTATCTATCATCCATTTATCTTCCTAATCTATTCTGGACTATAGTCATCAAAATTCTCATCATATTATGCTAGGTCATTTACATTATGTATTGAGGGATCAGTAGCCTGTGTTTCACATACAGTGAACAGAGCCATATAGAGATGATATAATGGGATTTCACAGTCTTAACATATGGCCTGCTGCTGAAACTGACAGACATCATTATGATCACTATTTTCAATAACAATTATTCATTGTCTCTGTTTTGTGGCACTGCTACCACAGAGAGAAAGAAGGGTTTTTTTTTTTTGTTTGTTTGTTTGTTTGTTTGATTTCAAAACTAAAATGTTATTTGATGTAGGTGTTTAACCTTTCTATGCTGAACATTTACAAAGCCATTAATTCACAAACCATCTTCAAGATGGTGGTGTACATAAGTCCATACAGAATCAAATTTTATTTTTGAAGAATCACAAAAATCATAGTTTCCTGTGGTAAACTTAGTTATTTTTGGTGATACTGGGGTCGGTCTAAATCTAAGTTCTCATGTGTGCTAAGAAAGCACTCTATGATGATTCAAAACCCTAATACTAAGCTAGGTCAGTGAGATTGCATGTTTTAAATAAATCAGCTCTTTTATTGTTGACATCAGAAGGTCTGGTCCTTCGCCAGTAACTCCTGTCTTTATAACCTCCATGGTAACTTCAACACAGCAACTGTTCTGAAGCCCTGTAGTATCATACTACTTCATTCAACTATTCCAATAGAGGTGGATTTAGGTTGGTGTTTGTCAAGCTTTGTTGTGCTTATACATCACTTGAGGATTTCATTAAAAATCCAATTTCGTGTTCAGGTGGAGCTTGAAGTTCTGACTATTTAAAGAAGTACTTAGGTACTTAGATGCCACTGATTCAGAAAACTATTCTCTAATAGTCATAGCCTGGGCCTTTTCTATTATAGATCACAAATGTCAGACCCTCCAGCTGTCTGGAAACGTGGCTTCTGTCCCCTGTTTGTTTGAAGGAGGGGATCATTGAGGACAATCACTTCTGAACGTTCAGCGTGTACCTTGTTTGGGTTTGTCACGCATGGGAGTCATGTAGCCTTCTTCATCCAGTTCGCCTCGTGGGTTCCGTTCTGGGGCAAACACCGTGGGGTCAGCACTATACCTCTGTGTGCTACTGTCCTCTTGGACATGGGGTGCCACTGTCTTGCGTAGGGTGCCATTACAGCAGGAGTCATCAAACATCTCAGCTGTTGCACCCTGAGCGACTGGAGCTTCTGGTATGGTGTTGGTTGTGGCTCTGTAGGGCATGGCTATTCCTTGTTGTGTAGCAAAGCCCCCATCCTGGTACACAAACTGATTCTGTTAAAATAGCAGAAACACATTGGGAGAATCAGCGGTTAGGAAAAATTGTAAGAGGATCCTGAATGTAAAAGGTACCAAACACATTGTCTTTCAAGTTTAGTAATTAATGACTTATTTTCCTAGGAGGCTAATGAATTTGAGGTAAAGACTAGACACATCTAAAATTCTACTTTTTTCTGTGTGCCTATATATATACACACACATTCATATTCGTGTATGTGTGAGTGTAGGTATACATGCATGTGGAAGTCAGAGGTCAATGTTGGGTGTCTTCCTTTATATCCCTGTACCTTAATTCTTGAGATAGAATTTCTCACTTAACCTGGAACTCATCAATTTGCCTATATTGGTTGGTTAGGAAGGCCTAGAGATCATCTTTTAGCACCTTCCTTGTGCTGGAATTCGAATGTCCAGCTCTTTGTGTAGATGTGGGGGTCCAACTCAGACCATTATGCTTGTGCAGCAAGCAATTTTCTGACTAAGCCATCTTCTCAGCCCATTCCAATCCTGACTTTTTCTTAATAGGTTAAAAAAAAAATCATGTGGAAATAATTTAAAATTTCAATTTTTAAATTTACTAAGTAACTAGAGTGTGATCTAATAAAAAGATTTTTGTGTTCTCTACAATTGCCTAATTTTTTTATGAAACTCAAAGTAAATTCTCATGACAAAAGTCTTAAGTGCAGAAGTACAGTGAAATATTACGAATGGCAAGGCGCCAATACTACCTCCCATTCTGCGGTTACTATGACGTTGGTGTCGAGTACCTAACAAAAGGACAGTCACTGAGACTCAGACATTACAGCACATGACCTGCAGTCATGAGACTGAAGATAAAATCTTCACCCAGAAGCATAATTCATGGACTGGTAAATCCTTCCAATCACCATTGAAAGCCCCTGTTGGTGTCTGATGTCTCAGTTGCAGATTATCACCCGACATACAGACATCTACACAGGCAGCTACAGGATCTACAGTCAATTCCTGACTCACTGTTGGCAACGGCAAAAATGAGGAAATCATAGGGAGACAAGAGAAGAAACGTGGTTAAGAGAAGACCAAAAATCCTAAAAGATGAAGGCTGATCGTGAAATACTTACTCCCGACATGGGGGTGTAGGCAGGAGGAGGGCTGTGTCCAATTTCACTCTAATAGGAAAGAAAAATGGAATGATGGATATAATAAGAGGCAACATGGATGAAAAACTAAAAAAAAAAAAAGAAAAGAAAAGAGAAAGAAAAGATACGATTTGCATGGGCCAAAGAAGGAAGTGCATAAGAGTGATTTTTCCTAAATAGTCAAATTGTGTTCATTCACACTACAAACAAGCAAATTTAAACACTAATTCTGCCCCAGACAAAGGAAATCAAATTGACAAAGTAAAATTTGTAATGATTTAAAAGAAAATAAAGCTGACATAAGAATTATAATTTTTCAGATTAACCATAGAAGACAGGGCGGGGAAAGCCAGAAATAATGAAACTGTGTTTTAAAATAAAGGATAGTTTGCTTTTTACATATCAAAAGACCAAAACAGCTTCATGCTATTTAGGATCATTACAAGACACCAGTTTGTTTCCTTACAAGAAAACAAAGGCGGGGAGGTGTTTAGAAGGAAATAGAAAGTGCATTTAAATTCGTCTGAAATATTTTCTATTAAGCTACATTTATTTTCATCACTTCAGCAAAGGCCACTCAGTCTTTCCTTATTAAAAAAAAAAAGGCCACAGACTATTGTATCTTCCTTTATACTTCTTAAAAAGGGAAGAAACAGAAGAATACTTGAAAAATAAATTTGTTACTAGAAACATAATTCTATTCCTTTTATATAGTCACACAATCAGGTTTTGGCTTCAAAAGTCTATATTGTTATGGCTTAATATTCTATCCTTTGGGCTATATGAAGGTGAAGGTAAAATATGATAAAGTGTTAAGGATACTGTTCCTTCAGAAGAGAGAAGTGGGGCTGTGTGAATCCCGTCTGTTCCTTAATATAAAAATATACACATATATATTTACTCATTATTAAACACACTAAGAACAGCTTTCTCTGTGAGAATTTCTCTGCACTTCTGGTATTGAGGATAATGAATAAAGCAGGTGGAACTCGCTGTGTCTATGATGCATCTCTGTACATCTGATCTCAAGTCAACAAAGACTAAAAATCCTTCCAGCAACTTATGTCATGTGTATGAAACACCGAAATATCATCTCCCATCAATGTTCCTACAATTTAGAGATTCATAAAGCAATCCCAAAAGATTGTTCTATGAATAGTAACTATTTATTGTAAATCAATCGCCATTGAACAATGCAATTTCACTTAACAAATGCTATTTGCCAGACTGACCAAAGAACAAGTCCTGTAATGAATTTATACTGCATCTCACCCTACAGTTATGACAGAATTGAGAATGAAGATCATTTCCCTCTCTAATTACACAGGGGTGAGTGAGGTCCTGAAGTATTTGTCAAATTATGCCTGCCCATTTCACTTAGAATAACATTTTTAAGTCTATCTGTGTCTTTTCAAATGATAAGTTCTCACCTATTTTTATAGTTAAACAATATTCAATTTTGTATATGCTTCATATTTTCTTGCTCCATTCAGCAGCTTATGGGCATGATTTTTATAGATATATTTAAGATTCAATGCACAGGAGTTGATATTATACTATGCACATTTATTTTGTCCTGTTAGAAATTTTAGGCTTTAGGTCTAATCAATCACACATGCTCAATTGTAAAATATATCAGACCCCTCACTTTCATCTTTGGTCTCTATTCCTTGGAATGACAAATTATGCTCTGCATTATAATATAAATGTAGACTATATATAATGTGTAAGTATATGTGTCAGCTAATCAGAGTTCTTAAGTCAAGGAATCATGTCAAAGGTAGCCATCAAAGATACATTTTTAATGCTTGTTTGTTATCTGATTATGATAAATATAGGCAGATTTTGCTGTCCTTTATAAAGACAGAAAATCAATTCTATTTGTTCATAATATTTGAGAAAGGAATATTTTATATAGTTCAGTGACTTGTAAAATTGAGGAGTGGCACAAATAAAACATGATAACTGCCTGAATTAACATTATAACATTTCAAACCCCAGACTTATCATCAAGCTCCGATTAATTAGCAAGTATTTAACACATTTTAATTAAATCTTGATGATAAAATCACTGGTCACTGTTATAGATGTTAGAAACACTATGGCATACTAGAATAGATATGGACACTGACTGACCTTTGGGGATTTATACTGAACTGTCAGACATTGCCTGAAATTATGGAAGTAGAATGGAACAGACAAACACAACGAGGCATAAAAGAATGATCCTGTTGGAGTGAATTCATTCCACGCCTGCAATTACATATCAGAGGGTAAAGTATTCCAAAACACTAGTAATTACCTGTGTTCCTTGACCTCTTACTTGGTAAAAATGCTCGTTCTGTATAATGCTCAATTTGAGTCACAGCTCCATCTAGCATTGATGGTGCATTTTGTATTTTTTTTCCCGAACTTGAAAGATGAATGATCAAAGGACCAACTCACAAGCCATTCTCAATGAGGAAACAGTTCCTTATCTATCTTCATTCTCTAGGATAGAATGCCTTCGGTTGTAAAGGTGGTGTACCGCAAATAGCTGGACTTTGCAGTTAGCTTGCTCTGGGACATGAAGCAAGGCTCTCTGTCTGATAGAATGCATCCACTGTCCCTGCTCTGACAAGTCTTTCCATCATCAACCTGCCAGCTCCCTCTGTGGACACACTGCCAAGCAGCATCACAGTAATAGAGTGTCTTCACACACTTTTTCCCCCCTTCTTCTCATTTTCACCATTAAAATGAAAACAAATTCTACACAAAACTCTTAGCGTTCATTGTTTTTAGGGGTACTGGCTGCTTTTTACATTTCTGTTTCCATTTTTCTTTCAGTTTGCTTTTTTATCTGGTTCCTATGATAAAAAGCACATCATTCATTTCCCCATGGAAGGGTAATGCAGCTCCAAGGGAACATCTGTGAAGCCAATTAGCTGGGCTGGAAATGTGATATAATTGTTGTTTAAATATATTTAAATTACATGTTAATCACTATGTCATAATTTACGGGCTTTGAAAATAACTTTTTGTACTTCAGAGCCAAGCCAGATTTTACTTGCCTTTTCTGTTTTTGGTTTGCAACGAGCGATTTAGTTTCCCTTCTTTCTTAATTCCTCACACTCGAGGAGCTGAACTTTTAATATTGGAAAGAATGACAGGTGCAAGTAAATCGGATGAGTGAAAATTAAGATCCCCACCGCAGCCAGAATGAGCTGGAGTGACCTTAAAGTCCTGCTCAGGACAAAGCATTGCTCTCAACTAAAAGGCTTTGTTTTCACGTTGTGCCTCTTTCTGCTGTCCATCAAAGTCTGGCTTTGTGGATCTTTGGGAAGCAGCACCAGGTGCACTCATTCAATTAGCTGGCAAGAGGATTTACTGCCAGCAGGACAGAGATAGAAAGAGGTGGGTTAGGAACCGGCAAGTGATGAGGAGTATGTTCCTGGTGGGGCGATTAGTAAGGGTGATGGATAGAGGAAGTTTAATGTTGTGGCCCTATCACTAGGACATTGTACGATTGACTTGAACCCAAATGTCATAGGGTATAGAGAAGGCAAGTCTTAGCAAACAAACAAACAAAAAAAAATGTAGTATTAAAGCACTTTTAAATGCCTTAAAATTAATCTTACAGTTGAATAGTGCATATTTGAACCTTTGTATGATTACATGCACAGTATTAATGTTTATATTATTTAATATTGATCCTGAGAAATTGTAAATAGAAAACCAGTTAAATTGTAATTTGTGGTCTAAAAAATTATCATACCAATGTATGTTCTTAGAAAACAAAAATAACACATGTTTAAATGCTTAGTATGTATCTAAGCATGTGCTTAATGAGTTTTTAATCTCTAAATAATTATAGTTTTTGATAGCAAATAACAAACTATAGCAATTTCAAGCACAAAGAACATAAATTCTGCCACCAGAAATAGAATGTGTCTGTAAGACATGGCTAATCCATCCATCAGCACTAACTTACTACCTAGACACATCCACGTAGTAACTATAATGGATTTTCAACCCTTTGTCCTCCCAGGCATGTATGCTTAACAGTCTGATAGGCATTTCCACTTGGTCACAGGTCAGACATCAACTCAGAGAAAGTGTTTTGGCATGGTGTGCAGTTCCAGACAGGCAGCTGCAATGTTCCTTCTTCCTTACAAGTTCATATACTACTATCTTGAAGACTTTCTTATTTCAGAGGGCAAACGGAAGAAAACTGACAAAATGTGTCCATGTGGGAGACGCCTATTGAGATTTCAACTGCTGATGTTAATCCGTCCATCTATGATTTTACATGTACTTATATATATGAAATCTATTATCACCTATCAGTGTGTCTATTTATTACTTATTATTCACTTATTTATTATCTATATAGTACTCATATATCTATTATCTATGATCTATAAATCATCTACTTACGGTCATCTTTTTATCTATTATCTATATATCACTTGTTTATCATCTATCTCTTATGTACAATATAAATATACATCCTGTCTTTGTCTATTTATACCACATCTAATAGCTTTCATCTATGGATGTGTTTATTTACTAATGTCCTCACTTGTTTGTCTCATTTGAGTGAGTAGGACTGTTCAAGCACTTTTGCTCCATTCACTACATACAAAGTTAGCAAGTATCCTGTGATCCAGCGAAGGGACCATTTACTTGTGCTCTTGTTCTTTATTAACTTTTCAGTAATCTTAGAACTTTTAATCTTTCACATGTCTTATCTATCCAACTGGTGGAAAGTGTTTTAACAAAAGGAAACTGTGAATGATATCAGTAAGTATGAGTGACGTAAGCACACAATGTAGGCAATATGTAGTTTTCATTCTTCACTCAAAGTTCTTTCTTGATGTGAAATCATGTTGCATATAAATGCATTTACCTACCATTCCCAAAGTCAGCCTTGAAGCAGGCAGAGAACACAAGGTCTTGCCATAATAGCACTTCTGTTTACTGATTTACTATTCCTAGTACAGGCCTTAGTAAGTTCCTTTTGCTTCCTGGCTCTGGGTAAATAATCCATTGTATCCCACACAGCAATTACTATAAACTCTCCACATATTACTCAATTAGAAGATATTTAACCTTAAAATCTTCATCACTAGATGAATCAGTCCAGTGAAGTTGGAACTCTCCCACCACCCCTTTTTGATTTGCGTCATTGCTTCAAAGAGTATTGCATAATGAAATAAAAAAATGTTATTAGCACAGTCAAAAATGAAAGGGCATAAAGAGACAGTTTTATGTTGGTGTTAACATTAAGATAAGGTACTAGCCACCTCTCTTAAGATGAGTAACAATAAGATATTAACCACCTCTCTTAAGGTTAGTAATCATTTGGAAAAATGATTGAGGGAAAATTCTTCACACATAAGCACTGCATTGGGCAACTTTTGAAGACAAAGGTTACACAGAATCAAAACAGATGGCTGCATAACATCCTCCTAGCTCTGGGATCCTATTCTTGGAGGTAGGTTATCATGTAGCATTTAATAAATTCCTTAACCCCTTGGACCTTCGGTTTAATTGACTCTATGACGAGGGTAGGACTTAGGACTTTATGATAAGTGATGGGAAAACTCACTTTCAGCCTTCAAATTACTGGAATGTAAAATGAATATTCTCTCTTAAACTCAAGGGATTAACAGTTAACTATTACAAAGGTGACTAGCACAAAAGCAAAGTCTCTTGTAAAATTGTCTCATAAATATTTCCCAAGCATGTTTAGCACCTTTCTTTTTCTCTCAATAAAGTATCTACACACATCACTGATCCTCTGTGTAGCACATGATTCTAAGTTCTAGGGAAAGAATACTACATTTGGATGGTGATCAATGAAGACATAATTTTGAAAAAAATAATTTAAACTTTTCATTTAATAAATGGAGACTTGATTTAAATTTATCTTATCTATCTATTTATTTATTATGACAGAAAGGGTGCATACATGAAGATAAGATAACAACATGCAGGGAGTTTGATCCTTAGTCCACTCTGTGGGTCCCAGAGCTCGAACTCATGTTATGCTTGGCAGCAAGTTCTATTACCTGCTGAGCCATCTCAACCACCTGAGACTTGATGATGTTTTAAGATGTTAATTTTTGAAGTCACACAACTAGTTAGCAATAGTTCTAGGAGTAAGAGACTCTGATTCTCATTTACTATACATTATTTCATAACTTATGGTTTCAAATAGGCATTTCACAAATAATTTTAGAAAACTATTTTAGGTATGTATTTTTAAAAGGCTTCTGAAAAGGAACCTAATTTTCTCTAAGATATAAGTGAAAGCATTTGTCTTACTGGTACAAAATGACATTGTATTTGTTCTAACCTAAAATATATTGGAATAGTTGGTTATTTTTATAAAGAGTAAATTTTCAGATAAACATCAATCTTTCTCATTTAATAGGCTATGGGTTTATAAGATAATAGTAACAATCTTGGAATAGCAAATACTGTAGAAAAAAAGCTGTCTGTAAATATGCTAATTAAAAGTATTTATTACATCCAGATGGTAATGGCTCACACCTTTAGTCCCAGCTGTGGTAGTGTATTCCCCCAAATATTGTGCATGCTAATAAACTTATCTGGGGTCAGAGACAGAGCAGCCACAATATTAAACATAAAGGATAGACCGTGGTAACACACGCCTTAAATCCTAGCATTCCAGAGGCAGAAATCCATGTGTTCAAGGATACAGACAGGCATGGTGACTCATCACGCCTTTAATCCCAGAAAGCAATCCTTTAATCCCAGGGAGTGGTGGTAGAAAGAAGAAAGGTATATATAACCAGAAACTAGAAGCATTTGGCCTGGTTAAGCATTTGGCTGGTTAAGCATTTGGCTGGTTAAGCTTTCAGGCTTTGGAGCACAGTTCAGCTGAGAGCCAATTTGGATGAGGACACAGAAGCATCCAGTCTGAGGAAACAAGACCAGCTGAGAAGTTGGGCAGGTGAGGTTAGCTGTGGCTTGTTCTGTCTCTCTGATCTTCCAGAGTTCACCCCAATAACTGGCCCCAGGTTTGATTTTATTAATAAGAACTGTTAAGATTCCTGCTACATCCCAGCACTCAGGAGGCAGAGGCAGGTGGATCTCTGAGTTTGAGTTCAGCCTGGTCTACAGAGCAAGTTCCAGGATAGCCAGGGTTACACAAAGAAACCCTGTCTCAAAAAAACAAAAACAAACAAACAAACAAAAATATTTCTAGAATGATGGCTTATTTATAAAACAGGTTGCTTTCCACAAAGAAGGGTTATACTATTTGAACATTCTAGCTACATTGTTAGTTATTGATATCAGTACACACATACATGCTTATGATCAGTTAATATACTTTTACTTCAATAATGTTTTAATTCATGTGATACAAATAAACACACTATATAATTTATACAATTATAAAAATGGTTTAAAAATAAATAATCTGTAGAACCACTGTGAGCTAAGAATAAAAAAAAAACTGCCCTATAAATATTCTAAGTTTTAATATCATTATTTTAAAATTTAGCTTGTCAGGACATGAGCTAGATATAATAATTTTTTTTAGTATTATTAATACAGGTTTATCTAAAACAATTCCTCCCAGTGTGCTCCTGCACACGTGTTCATGTGGCAAGGTACACCAATGATATCGTCAGTTTACATAGTAACAGAGGCTGACTGAACCATCGAACCATATTTGCTTTCTCTTACATGCTGTTAGCTTGGTTCTTTTGCTTTATTTTCACATATATTTATCGTTAAATCTTGTTCTTTAAACCACATATGAGCTCCACTTAAAAAATATTTATTTATGGTTTTTAAAGTTATTTTATTTGCTTGCAAGCAACGGGGACTCTGAAATGTTCAGCCTTTTCTTTGGCTATAGTTGAAACTCGGAAAGTTTTACTTATATGTAATCAAAGGAACAATTGAAGTAGTCACATCAATATATGTTGAAGAATATAAAAACATATGAAACTAGACATGGGTTGTCTAGTGAGCAGTATAGGGTAAGTGATATAGTTATTAGAACTGTAAATTTTATACAGCTTATTTTGGCAAGTAGATTTTATTCAGTGTTATAAATAACAGGTGTTGGCAACACACAAACATTCTTTCTTTCTTTTTTTTTCTAATTTTTTAAATTTTTTTCTCACATATTACACTCCAGCTGAGGTTTCCCCTCCCTTCACTCCTCCCCGTCTCCCCACCGCCACCCCCAGATCCACGTCTCCATTTCCCTTCAGAAAAGAGCAGGCTTAGGGGTTGTGCTCAGTCTTATTGTAACTTGTTATGCTGTGTTTCGGTTGATATCCCTGGAAGGCCGTTACACTCAACATAGACAATGCTTTCCTTTCTGTGTTCACATCATTTCAATGTGGACCAGATTGGAGATACCTTCCGTTATTCTGGCTTCTGCAAACTGTTTACCAGATAAAAAGTGAATTGGTAACAATGGTTCATTCACCCAACGCCTGCTCTTGGAGCGACCAGGTGGCACAGCTGTCGCTGTGAGTGAAATGGTTTCTCTCCATCCACCTGGGACCAGGACAGCTGGATCCTGTGAGCTGATCTGAATAAGGTACAGCGGCTACTCCAGCAAAGCTCCTCACAGAGCAAACAGCACATGGCTGTCCCACCAGCCCAGAGCAAACACCACTTACATTTCACAGAAACAGCCTGGTATTTACAACTGATCTGAGCAAAATGAATATCAGATTGAAGGCAGCACCCCAAGAGAAAAATGTTCTCCCCAAGACCGACTTGTTCACTGAAGTCCAAACAGCTCTTACCTTTTCTATTTTTCTCAAAGTCTGACTTTGCTACATACGAAAAGTGAGAGGGAAAAAAATATTCAAAGCATTCCTGAATCTATTCATACGCCACTCTGGAATTTCCTGGAATTCAGGGGGCTAGGGGAGTAGACTAATACTGTTTAGTTTTCTATTTATACTAGTTACTGCCAAAGTCAACTAAATTAGTCAGGATCAGGGCTACAATAATTTCCTTTCAAGTTCTAAAGCAGTTAACATTGTACTTCAAGAAGAAAAAGAAATAAGCCCAAAATAAAATAGACCTAAAATACACTAGACAGTTTAATTTAAATCTGGCACAGATACCAAGAAGACCTCCTCACAGTATTTTCTGCCAGGGTCATAGAGATAGTAAGTGATTTTCCTCGAGATCAAAAGGCTACTTATTAACAAGCAGATCTCAACAAGACTAATAAGAAAAACAACTTTTATGACTTAATTTGGGGGAACAGACAATCTACTTGGGTTCCTTAGATCATGTCTGAGTCAGGAGTGGCCTAGTTGGGACTCCAAAGATGATGAAGTCCAGTATCTGTTTCCTTGCCAAGGTTGATTTCTGAATTCCAGGCTTATGAAATCCTTATTCTCTGAATGACTTCTAAGCTCATGTTTCTGTTCTGCTTCTGTAGGAGATAGGAATGTATCATCCATCTATTCCAGGTACACCATATGGGCCTCTCATAGTTGTAAACATCTTGTTTGCACGGTCTGGTGACTTAGCCTCTATGTAGAAAAGAATCTATTTGCTCTCTCAGTAAATTCAGGAGAGTTTCTCAAATTGGTGTTCAGAGTTCATGGTGGACCTACTTTCAGGTAACACTGGAATATGGATTGCTAATTCCCACATATTTAACTGCTACTGACATGCATCTCCATTGAAATGTTCCATGACATTTCCAAAATTATAATTCCCAGAAGAAATAACCATACACTTCCCTCATAAATCAAATCTAATTTGTCTCCTCATTTAGTGATCAACATTAATAATAGCTCATCCACTTGTGCAAATCAAATATCTCAGTGCTTTCTTAGATGTCTTCTCTACTTTCCTCCTTAGATCCGAGCACCTAAGAGCTACTCCTTAAAATGCCTTCTAATCACTAAATCCAAACACTTTCTTCATCCTTCTGTTTGTGGTTAAAAACCATAAAATACCATCTTAATCCTTACTTTGGGGGTAAAGGAATGTATTATTACTTATGGCAGGGGAACTGGGTAAGCCAGAATTCACTAGAGATGCATGGCATTTGTGATCATCTTAATTATGATCTGTTGCTGACTAGAGTATTGTAGATTCTTGCTGATCTCCTTGATTTTAGGCATTTCTTTCACATCAGTTACTTCCTCTGTTTGCAAAAGTACATTCACTCCTCTTGACCTCAGATTAAATGAAATTCCATTGCTTTGGCATTGAAGGCTATTGGTAACTACAGTCCTTGCCAATTTCTCCAGCCTCACCTCTCCAACACTCCACGCAAGCCTCCTTCTAAATAAATTAGCTTATCAGCAGGTCAATGTAGATCATTTCTTCTTTTACCCTTAAGTGTCTGCCATGGTTATTTCCCCTTTATACTTCTTGCTGGCTTCTTTGCCATGATTTCATATTGAATATGTGGTAAACAATCTTTATCCTGATTACATTAATTTTTTGATTCATCAAATATTTTACCAAGAAGTCATTATTTGTCTTGGATGAATAAAAGACTGTATCCCAGTTTTTTCATTACTATTTCTTCTTTGTTAAGGCAATGTGATGGTTGGCTTTAATTGTTGATTCAAAAAAACTCTAGAATCACCCAGGAAGTAAGTCTCAGGGAGGGACTGTCTAGATTAGCTTATCCTATGGAAATGTCTTGGAATTGGGAGAGCCTGCTCCTTATGGACTGTTCCATTCCCTAGATTGGGATTCTAGATTGTACAAAAGAAGAAAAAAAATCAACTGAGAACTAGCATGTGTATATTAGCTCATCACCCTGTGCTCTTGACTGCAGATGTGATAGGACCCATGATTTCAATATATCATATTTCATATCTCATTCAGTGATTTCAAGTCCCTGCCACCCTGGCTTCCTCACAATGATTGACTGTAACACAGAACTGTGAGCCAAGCTGGCCCTTTCTCTTTTAAGTAGCTTTTGCCAAGGCATTTTATCAACAGCAATTGGAAAGAAAACTAAGATAAGCTATAAGTTCATTGAGAAGTGGACTTGCTCTACCATTGCATTGGTAACAGTGGTACTCAGCACAGAGCCAGGAGCATGGGCAGAGAAAGATATACCAGATATCAAATAACTACATTATAACAGGTGGATAAAAGGGAAGATAACTAAACTCAAATGCATCCACGGCTCTGGTGGAGCAGAATCTCAAGGATGCTGTCGTAGTTGAATGAGATTGGACCCCCTAGGCTCATATGTTGCTCATGTGTTTGAAGACCTGGTCCCCCAGTTGGTAGAACTGTTTGGGAAGGATTAGGAGGTATAGCCTTGTTGAAACAGGTGTGCCGCTTAGGCCAGGCTTCGAGGTTTGTAAACCATTCCCAGTTAGTTTTCCTGGTCTTTGCCCATGTATCAAATGAAAGCTCTCAGCTACTGCTCCAGCACCTTGGCTGCCTGCTATTGCCATGCTCCCCACCATGATGGTCATGGACTCTAATTCTCTGGAACCATGGGGCCCCAAATTAAGTGCTGTCTTTTATAAATTGTCTTAGCAATGGTGTTTTGTCACAGCAATAGAAAAAGATAACTAACACAGATACTGTTTATTAAGTCAGGTGTGACTGAAAACATTTTTCAAATTAGATGTTACACACATGCAACAGTCATTCTAAATAGCAAATTGAACCCAGTAGCAAATCATGGTCATATCTCATTCAGTGCATTCACTGTTCCTACAATCATTGTTTAAAACCTTCACTGTGATGGCAAAAACAAAATACTCTTGTTACGAGGCAAGTGGTTCCAAATGCAATGACATTTCACATCTAGTAATAAAACCCCAGGATTCTACCACTAGGATAGCAATACTTCCTGAGACATCTGTATATTTCTGAATGATTTGGAGGCAAGGAATCTCGGGTTTTATTGCTGAAGAATATAAATTAACTAAGAATAACAGGAAGACATGACCATCTTTTTAGATGTTGAAAAAGCTTTTTGACAAAATCCAACACCTGTTTACGATAAAAGTATTTGAGAGATCATGAATATAAGGAACATAACTAAACATAATAAAAGCATATAAAGGCAACATACAGCAAGCTGATTGCCAACATCAAATTAGATGGAGAGAAACTTAAAGCAATTCCACTAAAATCAGGGACAAGACAAGGATATCCACTCTCTCCATATCTATTCAATACAGTACTTGAAGTTTTAGCTAGAGCAACAAGACAACTAAAGGAGACCAAGGGGATACAAATTGGAAAGGAAGACGTCAAAGAATTGATATTGGCAGATGATATAATAGTATACATAAGTGACCCCAGAAATCCTACAGGGAATTCCTCCTACAGCTGATAAACACCTTCATTAATATGGCAGGATACAAGATTAACTCCAAAAAATCAGTAGCCCTCCTATATACAAATGATAAATGGTTGAGAAAGAAATCAGGGAATCAACACACTTCACAATATTTACAGATAATATAACATATCTTGGTCCAACTCTAACCAAGCAAGTGAAAGGTCTGTATGATAAGAACTTCAAGTTTTTGAAGAAAGAAATTGAAGAAGTTATCAGAAGATGGAAAGATCTCTCATGCTCTTGGATAGGTAGGATTAACACAGTAACAATAGCCATCTTGCCAAAAGCAATCTACAGATATAACTCAATTCCCATCAAAATTCCAATATATTTCTTTACAGACCTTGAAAGAACAACACTCAACTTCATATGAAAAAAAAAAAATCCCAGGATAGCTAAAACAATCCTGTAAAAAAAAAGAACTTCCAGAGATATCATTGATCCTGATTTCAAGCTCTACTACAGAGCTATAGTAATAAAAACGGTATGGAATTGTATATGTCCCACTAAAAGAGTATAAAAGAGACAGGTGAATGATAGGAATCAAATTGACCCAGACACAAATCTCCACACCTATGGAACTGATTTTTGACAAAGAAGCCAAAATTACACAATGGAAAAAATAAAGAATCATCAACAAATGGTGCTGGCATAACTGGCTGTCAGTATACAGAAGAATGCAAACAGACCCATATCTATCACCATGAACAAAACTCAAATCCAAGTGGATAAAAGTCCTCAACATAAATCCAGTTATATTGGACCTCACAGACAAGAAAATGGGAAATAGCCTTGAACACATTGGCAAAGGAGGCAACTTCCTGAATAGAACACCAGCAGCACAGACAGAAACTGAGATGGACAATTAATAAATGGAACCTCATGAAACTAAAAATTCTGTAAAACAAAGAACACTGTCAATAATACAAATGACATCCTACAGAACTGGAAAAGATCTTCACTAACCCCATATCCAACATAGGACAGATTTCCAAAATATATACAAAACTCAATAAACTAGATATCAAAAAACAAATAATCCAATTAAAAATGGAGTACAGATCTAAACAGAGAATTCTCAACAGAAGAATCTCAAATGGCCAAGAAACACTTAAACAAATGCTCAACATCATTAACCAACAGGGAAACGCAAATCAAAATGACTCTGAGATTTCATCTTATACCTGTCAGAGTGGTTAAGATCAAAATCACAAATGACAACTTATGCTGGAGAAGATGTGGAGCAAAGGGAATACTCTTCCATTGCTGATAAGAGTGCAAACTTGCACAGCCACTTTGTAAATTAATATGGCAGTTTCTCAGAAAACTGGGAACTAATCTACCTCAAGACCCAGCCATACCACTCCTGGGCATATACTCTTATATTTTTGGTTGTGAGCCTAGCCTTTAACGGCTGAGCTATCCCTCCAGCCCAGCATATACTCAAAGGACATTCTACCATACCACAAGGACATTTGTTAAACCTTGTTCATAGCAGCTTTATTCATAATAGCCATAAACTGCAAATAACCTAAATGTCCATTAGTCAAAGAATGGATAAAGAAAATGTGGTATATTTATACAATGGATTTTTATTCAGCTGTTAAAAACAATGACATCATGAAATTTGCTGGCAAATGATGGAACTAGAGAAGATTATCCTGAATAAGGTAACTCAGACCCAGAAAGACAATCATGGTATATACTCATTTATAAGTGGGTATAAGCTGTAAAAGATAATTCTATAATCTATAGACCCAAAGAAGTTAAGAATGACTCAAAGGGGGAAACATGAATCTCTCTGTGAAGAGGAAATAGAATAGACATCACGGGTGGATGAGGGAGGGGTCTGGATGGGGGGTGGGCATGGGAACAGGAGGGATCAAGTCGGGGAGGTTGGAGGGAGAAAGCACTGGGAGAGACAAACTGGAATCAGGGGGCATCTCTGGGACGAGCTAGAAACCGAGTGCAATGAAAACTGCCAGGAATCTATGAGGGTGAGTCTAGCTAAGACTCCTAGCAATGGGGGGATACAGAACCTGAACCAACCATCTCCTGTAACCAGGCAAAATTTCCAGCAAAGGAAATGGGACCCCTACCCAGGCACAAAACCTTTGACCTACGATTTGCCCTGCCTACAAGATGTGCTGGGGTAAAGGTGGTGCAGAAATTATGGGAGTGGCCAACCAATGACTGGTCCAGCTTGAGACCCATACCGAGAGAGGGAGCCCACCCCTGACACTTCCTGCAGGACCAGAACCCAGGGACTGGATAGCCCAGAGACCTAGAATAGAACCAAACATGACTGGCAATTAAAAAAAAAAAAAAAGAGGGTTGAGGATTTAGCTTAGTGGTAGAGCACTTGAGACCCTGGGTTTGATCTTCAGCTCCAAAAAAAAAAAAAAAAAAAAGTCAATGAAATGATCCCTAATGCTATTCTGCTATACTCATTGATTCATTGATTGTTGCCTAGCCTAATTGTCATCAGAGAGGCTTCCCCCAGCAAATGATGCAGAGACTCACAGCCAAACATTAGACAGAGCTCAGGGAATTCTGTGGAAGAGCAGGGAGAAAGGATTGTAGGGGCCAGTGGGGTCAAGGAAACCACACGAAAATCCACAGAATCAACTAGGGCTCATAGGAGCTCACAGAGTCTGAACCAGGGAGACTGTATGGGACTGACCTCAGCCCTTTGTATATATGTTACAGTGGTGTAGCCTGGTCTTTTTGTGGGACTCCTAACAGTGGGAGTGGGGGCTGCCTCTGACTCTGTTACTTGTTTCTGGGACCCTTCCCTTTTATTGGGTTGCCTCAGCCTTAGGAGGAGTGGAGGCGTCTAGACTTACTGCAGCTTGCTATGCCATTGCTGGCTGATACCAATGGGAGGCTTGCACTTTTCTGAAGAGAAAGAAGGAGGAGTGGGTGGGGGAAAAGACTGGGATTAGAGACTAGGAGGAGAAGAGGCAGGGAGGGAGAACTGCGATCAGGCTAGAAAAAAATTTATTTATTTATTTATTTATTAATTAATTAAGAAAATGAATTACAGGAAAGACAGACTTTGAGGATAATGATGTTTACAGTAGATATAAAATTAATCCTTTCTCTGTTAGTTCCACATGCCATCTAGCTTAGATTTCCACACTATGGTGTATATCTTACATTTTAAGTTATACACACACACACATACACACACATTAGTATATATAATAATAGATGCAGGACAATGAAATTCTAAATAGGATTATAGTGTGTGCTTCAAGTAAGGGGCATAAGCAGCTGCCGAAGAGTCCTTAATTATGGAAAAGCACTGCTGCTGAACAACCCCACCACCAATCAAGGGCCTTAGGCAAAGCTTGGTGTGCTTACCTGTGCGATAGGATGAATAATGTCTTTCCTATTTGGTTGGTTTTCTTTATTCATGCTTGTCTCAAATATCTCTGACCAAGTTAATTGAGAGCATGTAAGGGTGCAACAAGTGTGCTTTTTTTTTTTCTTAAGTAACAGAAAATAGACCTGAGTGCTGGATATTTTAAGTGTCACTTAAACAAAGTCATGCTAGGTGATGCAGACCAGATGAATACACATTTTTATAGATGAGAATGAAAATTTATACTGCTACAAGGATATGTGATAGTGGTGGCTATTATTATTGTTATTGTTATTATTATTGTGGTTCTTTTGGGTGGGGGAAACATTTGTATTATATTTCTCGATTCAATTCTTCATTTTTATATTTTTGATGGTTGTTTCATATATTGATATATTGAGCTTCGGTACTGTTCACGCCTTCATAGTTTCATATATTTATAAAATGAATTTTGGTAATATTCACTCCTTCATTCCCCTTTCTCAACCCTCTCCCACTTTCACTGGAACTCTTTCTCCACAAGGCCCGCATTTACTCTCATGTCTTTTTGTGTGTGCACCCCAATGAGTATAGAGCTTGTCACATAAACATGGATGGTGCAAAGACAACTATGAGTGCCTGTACCATTGAAGAAAATGACACCCAATAACTCCAATAGCTGTTAACTTCCAATAGTCTATCAGGTAGGGGTGGTCCCTTATGGTTTCCTCTCCCATCTAAGATGAAATGTGAAGGGACCCAATTTTGTGCACATCTTGTGCATATGACCACAGCTGCCGTATGTTTAGGAGTGGTAGGGATTATTTTTCCAAAAATTTCAATCACAAATGTTACGTGAGACAACTTTCAAAATGGTTGGAATCATTGATGGAAATAAAGTCATGATAAGTAACTGAAGTTGAATGCATTTTGAGTAATCCATCATTTAATATTTCAAAATATTGACTTAAAAACTAATAATGCAATGCTTCTTATAGTCCAACAGTAGTTGAAAGACATCGAAGGATAGTTTTTGGTTGGTAATACAAGTTAGGATAGAAAGTGAATTAGGTACATTTTGGACTCACCAAAATAGGATAGATAATAGAATATTTTCTCTGAATTTGTCAAATGCAAATGAACTAGACATTGCTGATGTATTTGTTGCCTGCATTTATTGTATATAGTTATTGTATTTATTGTATATAGCTTTTCTTACATTAGCTATAACTTTTTTATTTTAGATTTAAAAAAGAGGAAATGTGGTGATTACTTATTTGTGCTCTAACAAATAAAGCTTGACTGGGAATCAGAGGACAAAACCAGCTGTTATATTAAACATAGAGGTCAGGCAGTGGTAGCACTCACCTTTAATCCTAGCTTTTGGGAGGCAGAGATCCATCTGATCTCTGTGAGTTCAAGGTCACACTGGAAACAGAGCCAGGCAGTGGTGGCATACACCTTTAATCCCAGGATTTGAGATCTCATGTGTTTGCTTCGGAATGATACATGCCGAAGTAATATGGCAAGACACAGAAAGGTATATAAGGCATGAGGAAACAAGAACTCTCTCTTTTGGTAGAGGATTTCATAGGGGTACTAACTAGGGGCTTGCTCTCTGCCTCTCTGATCTTTCAGCTTTCACCCCAATATTTGGCTCTGTTTTTTTTTTTTTATTAATAAGATCATTTAGCAATTTGTGTTACAGGAAGGTCTACTAAAATATCTTGGCCTTTGGGCTGCAGAGATGGCTCTGCCATTAAAGGCTACACTCACAATCAAAAATTTCCTGACCATTTGACCACAGAAAAGTGTCCATCAATGCCTGACACTAACATGCTTAACGAACTAAAATAACTTAATTGGAAGACCCAATGGTCAAGATAATAGTAAGCAGAAACAAAATCCTTATTATTTCTGCTTTTTCTTTTGGATAAGGGCCAGAGTCAGTAGAACCCAAACAACAGAAATTCCCACTTCTGTAGAGAGCACATTGACTTTGATTTTCTTGACTCACTTCTACTGAACAGTTGAAAGTATGCAGACAGAAATCTAATGAAATATGCCTCAGCATTCATAGTGAAGCATTGCCAACAGGCCAATGAGAAGTCTGCAGCACTGCCCAGATGTTTAGATCAAATTTTTTTCCCTGTGAGCACTGATATTTTCATTACACACACACACACACACACACACACACACACACACAGAGAGAGAGAGAGAGAGAGAGAGAGAGAGAGAGAGAGACAGAGAGACAGAGAGACAGAGAGACAGAGACAGAGACAGAGACAGAGACAGACAGAAAACTAGTAGGGATTTTTTGCACTCTCATACAGATTCTAGTAGAAAGAGAATTTCTAAGGGCTACCTTTATAATAAAATTAAGATCTGAAACATTTAAAAGTTACAATTAAGATTTTTAAGAAAGCTAAATCTTAAAAAGAAAATAGCCAATTTATAGAACAACACTTATATTTGTGACATTAATATCTGATAAAAATAATTGGAGTTGAGAAAAATAGCAAAGAGATGAGGTATTTTCATACATACATCTGTACCCCATTCTTTCTAGCAATGATTAGGAAAGAAATATCAAAAAGTGCCTGCCAGATAAGGTAAGCTTCTGGAATATTTGCCAGGTCACTTCCTTCTTTAGCAAGTAATTATTACAAATACTATTTATAATTTTAATTTTCCTGTTACTGTTAATTTTCAGAGGGGTCTCTCTCTGTAGCCCAGGATATTCTGTAATCTGCTATATAGCCCAGATTGGCCTTGAACTTGTGATTCTCTTGCCTCAGTCTCTTAAATTCCAGGACTATAGTCATAAGCCACCATACTTGGTTTTATTTATCACCTTTTTTGTTTTTGTTTTTTTTGGGGGGGGGGGAGACAGGGTTTCTCTGTGTCGTTTTGGTGCCTGTCCTGGATTTCACTCTGTAGACCAGGCTGGCCTTGAACTCACAGAGATCCACTTGGCTCTGCCTCCTGAGTGCTGGGATTAAAAGTGTGCACCACCACTGCCTGGCTTTTACTTATTATTTTTAAGGGAAGATTTAAGGCAGGGTAGAGATTTTTTTAGAAAAAAAGGAAATATTAACATTTAATCATATGAATAAAATCACAAAACAGATTATGGCTGTTGTTCTTGCCAAGATATTTAAGACATTTAAATACTGTGTCTACCTCATCAGCATTAGATTTGTGAGAACAGTTCCTTAAATGGATTAACCAACCAGTTTTAACAGTATCTCACCTATCCAATTGCTTCAAATGTTACTTATCTAAACATTAATGATAAATAAAAGTACCAAGTAGCTCAGATTGGGGCGGATAAATTTAGATGTCCTTACCCAATGTAACAAATGCAAAGAGGGGATTTTGATCATTTCTGTGACTTACCTATGAAATGCCTATTAAATGGTGACCTAAGATCAAGTGGAAGCAATTAGAAGTAATCTTAGCAACAGAACACAATTCTGGAGTCCCTACTGCCTGTGGTCCTCCAGAAGCATACTAGATGCCAATTACGCAGGAGGAAAAGACCTGTCTGAGAGAGCCTGACACAAACCCAGGCTTTAAATTATTTGCTCTGCAATACCTTCATATGCTCCCGCCTGGAAATTCTGACCAAGAGAAGAGCAAAAGCAAGCAGCAAGCTCATCCTAAATATAGAGTCAGGTGAGCACTCATAAAATGTTTATCAGGCCACAAATAAAATTTTAAAATGTGCAGGACCATTCTGTCTCCAGGAGGGAGAAAGGAAATGTTATAAATAAAGGGTTCATATTATTATATTAAACTTCCAGGGTCCATGCCATTCATCTTGAGTTTCTAAATATCAGAAGTCCCAAAGGAAGCGCTCACTAACATGTGATTTGAAAACAGATGCACATGAATTCTCTCTAGGCCTTTTCTCTCATCTGTTTTCACATCTTTTTGACCCACAGTGGTTTACCCTGAAGCAGTGGAACTGAGGCTTTCAGCTCTTCCATGACAGGTTCTTTCCAGGGCTCTGTAGTAACTATGTCATGGGTTCATATGATTATGATTTTATGCATTTTAGAACAGAAAAAATGTTCATTTTGTATTCCTTTGCTTTTTAAATTCATTATTTTTTGTGTGTATATGTCCATATGTCCTATATTCATAGACCACATGTATGTGGTAGCCTGAGGAAGCCAAAAGAGGATGTCTGATCCCTGAAGAGAGAGTTACTGGCTGTTGTGAGCTACTCCATGTGGATGCTGGGAATTAAACTCATGTCCTCTGAAAGACTAGCAAGTATTCTTACCCACTGAGCGATCTTTCCAGTCCCATCTCCTTTTCCTTAGACTCTACTCCAACACACAATAGAATCCATCTTCACAAAACCTAGATTTGTGTCTTCCCTGTTTATGAAAATATTTCCTGCATTGATGCCTTAGCAACCACACACACTCTCCAGTAGTTCCCTGCACATACAGGGTCTTCCTTAACAGTTCTCTTTAGTGGAACATGATCATTCCATAATTTGTCTGAGCCAGAACCAATATTCTACAATATGATGGATCACAGCTTTCCAAAATTCATTCTATTTCTTCCCTTTTTGAGGATGATCTTAATCGCTTCTACCACAGGTCCTTACCCACTTGAGTATTCTCTAGAGTCATTGGAGGCACTGTCCAATACTTAGATTGCTCATGCCTAGTCATGCCACTTGGATTGCACAGTCATTTCTGGATAAGTGCCATTCAGTACCAATGCATTATTGTTTCTGAGTGTCTTTCTTGGCTGTGATCTTACCTCAGTTGCTCTTTAAGTATCACATGCTTATACCTGAACACTACAAAAACTGCCATTATAAACTCTAAAATGATTCCTTTCTTTGCCCACAGCCTTTTTGTTTCTTCCTGATTCCTTTCTGTAAGTCAGCCATTTCTCTTGCCTCCTTTCCATAGATCAATTTCTAGATACTTTATATTTTTCTAGTAACTACCTTGAAGCAAGCTTAATCTGGATTTCCATCTTGAGTTTACTTACTAGATATTACTAGATATGTCACAAGCTATTCAAAACCTGAACCTTAATTTCTTTAGTCTAAAATAGGATAAAGATACCTCTTCTTTGTGTCAGCTGTGTAGTTTGTAGGAATGCATGTACACAGCCTAGCACAACATTTTGCCCCTAACAGGAACACAGTGCTCATATTTATGTAATTACATATCATAGGTAGTTAGACTAAAGGAAAGAACTTAGCTATAAGCCCTAATGAGTTACTGTGCTGATCCTCCAGGTAGTGTTTACATCCCACTGCTTCTGTACTTGCTTTTGGAACGGCTCCACATTCTCACTTTTTCCTATCTCTTGTCTCCTCTCCTTTGTTCACAGTTTGCTCGGCGGGGCAGAAGCATCACACATCCAGTGGATACTTCTAAAAAGCCATATCTTGCATCTCGAGGCATCCTTAAACTTACCGGATCTTCATTCATCTTTTACTGTCGCAAAACAGCCCTCATTGAAACCTTATTCAGCCTTTCTCCTAGTGACCCACCCGTTCCCTTTGTTCCTTACATAGCCTTGCTCTATCCTAAGTGTCTATAGGCTGGCAGTCTCCTAGTGTCTCTCAATTTAATCTGAAAATTATAATACAACTGAAAACTTGTTATTATCAGGAGAATAAAATCATTCCTGAGAGACAATTAACTTCTTTGTTAAAACATTTTAAGTCCTGAATGTTTGAGCTGTTAGTGAATAATTTAACATATGGGTGCAAGCCCTCAGATGAGAAGGAAAATTGTAATATAGGAGACAAAGGAAAATTTGAATCTCTAAGGAAATAGAGTTGGCACGGGCAGGCAATGAAGAAAAAGAGTTGAATAGGAGCATGTACACTCTATAATGTGATCCTTCAACCAAGTCCATCCTTTCTGTTTCCAATCATATCTATCAATTCACAAATTCTTAGTGTGAATTACTTGCGTTATTGGAGAGATGGAAGAGGGATTGAGAGGTAAGTCAAAGAAGAGGTGGGAAAAAATAGAGTGCAGAGGAGCCCCATGTGGGGAAATTGGAATGTAGGAAGAGAAAGGGCAAACAGTTACTGAGTTGTTAGTTCGAAGTGTTCTGTAAATATAATTGCTCTGAGCCCCCACATATCCCCTGGTACATATGAACTTATCCACAGTTTTGGAGAATAATAAACTGAGTAGTTAAAAGGTCAAACTTATATAAGCTAGCCATATTTAAATATAGACAGTCAGATATCTTATCCCATTGTGTAGTAAAACAAAGTAAGCTGAAATAAAAACATGTCTACTAAATTGCTTCTATAAACATTTTCTCACCAGTATACTTCCATTTGTAGGAGAGAATATTTCAAAGCGAATTTCACTTCCTGATCTTGCTCATGATTTACTTGCTCTCCATTAGCGCTATGCTATGCTGAAACTACTAAAAAGGACTAGCAATGTAAATGCCATGAAACAATGTAAAAATGGCTTCCCAATCATGACAACTTCATTGGCCTTCTAGGCATACATTCTGAAAGTCTAGTGCTGATGTCTACTTAAATTCCAAAACATCAATTAATTTTCATATTCTCCTCTTCTTACTTTGTACACTAACCCATAACATTCATAAGGCTAACATCTGCTCAATTGCAGTTAGAGAACTTGGCATCTCCTTATCACTCTGTATTATTCAATGGATATCCACATCCCATTGATCTGTTTCAAAGCCATTACCCTTATCAAAGTCCTCATGCTATTCCTCTGATTCCTTCCATCTCTACTTTAGTTAACATATTAAAATGCTGTCAGAATTTTTTTTATCAGAAGCCGAAATGACCTTGTTGTGTCCCTTATAATAAAGCTCCCCTCACTCAACAGTTCCTTATGAACTCCTTGTCCCTATTATAACACTTGCTCATTAAATTTTATTGGCTGCTTTCTTATATGTCAATTGTTTTCCGGGCAAGTTCGGATGCATTTCTAGAACTAGATACACAGCAGATTCCTTAATGATTGATAAATATATTACCAACGGAAGATGATTTTTTTTGTTCTTATGTGCCTGAAATCGTCATAATTTAAGACAGGCAAGGGGATGTTTCTTTCTGTATTGATAGATAAACAGCTCTTACTAAGATAGTCCCTTGAAGACCACAAACAGCATGAGGATCTGGTGATTCAAAGGTTCAAGAAGTCAAAATATTTTGCTGAAGAGTTCAAGAGATGGTGACTCAGTGCTTACTCTCCCAGGGTCCCCATTTATGATTCCCAGCACACACATGATAGCTCATAAACATCTATAACTCCAGACCCAGGGGATCTAATGCCCCTTCTGTCCTCCAGGGACCTGCACACATGTGATGGGAAGACACACATGTAGTCAAAACAGCCATACACTTAACAATAAATAAATAATCAAACTCTTCATTTATATATTCATCTTTACTATGCTGAGTACTGTCTGTCGAGGCGACTCAGCAGTAAATGACTCGCTTAGAATGTTCAAGGGCCTGGAATTGATCTCCAGCATCGATAAAGAGGACTAAGAATTGACTTTGTAGCAGCAATAAAGTAACAATGGAATCTCAGAGGCAGCATGAGAAGCAATGCACCACTGTGGTGAGTCACAGCCCCCTTTGAGGCAGCTGCTAGGCCCTACAATTTAAAGTTATGCCTCAGTTTGCACATGCACAAAAAGATGAGAAAATACAGAATAGTGGATAGCTAAGAACAGTAAAAATTAGGAAAATGGGGGGGAGTGGTAAAAAGATAAGAACTAACACAAAGTTTTCAGGAGATTAAATATACTAGTTAGTACAAGGCATTTATATAGTACTCGAGACAAGTGAATTATAAGCAATCTGTATATGTATTATTATTCACTCTTTGCATAATGTCACACTCTTATAAATCTATGCAATTACTAAGAGTAAAAGAATGTATTAGTCATTTCAACTATGGAATATCCAATAGCCTATCTCTCTAATACAGAACCACAGCACCTGGCTCCAACTGAAAATAGGCTAGAGCAGGCACGCCGTGAATATGAATTATGTACATCTCAACATTTCAATACATTGAGAATATTAAGCATTTTTTCTTCTAGAGAGAAAAACAATTCAGTATGTTATTAAACAATGGCTATGATTATTTTTGGAAAAAGCAAAACAAATTGGTTGTGGGTTGAACTTCCAATTTCTTCCCCTATGTGATTTGCTGTACTTATTTCACACAATCTAGAATATTTTGAAACAAGAACTATGGTCTTTGTGTTTGGAAATTTTCCCACAGTGGTATAGCGGTCTCTTAATTCAGCTTTTGCTTGAGTATAATGAAAGGCTGGTCCACAGCCATTCAGCTACAGTGAAAGCTACAGAGTAAAATTAGTCCCTCTTTAGAACATTCTGGTATGTCAGAATTTTGAACTGAGAAGGGAACTTTCCATTTACACAGGTGAGCAAGGGAAGAGATGCATGTGATTGGGGGTACGGTCAAGTGCAGAAAGCTCACAAAGGAAGCCTGATGAGCAAACCCACCCCCTACTACCCACAGCCATCTTCTCTGTTCCATTTCATGGAATAATCAAAGGATACTCTGAACCTCTCAAAATGCCATCAATACTTATTGAGAATGAAATAGAACAACACTTTCTCAAGCCTTTGCAGAAGTAATCAGCATAGCAGGCTGGCCCAGACAGGGAGCTCTGGCAGATAAAGATAGATTTTTAAAATAAATAAATAAATAAAAATTAAATAACCTTCCAAAAATCTGAATAAGAAGTTGATGATAATGTCCTGATTCCATTATATAAGAAATGAAGAAATTGATAATGGTGCTTGCTTATGTGCTGTGCCATGAAGAAAAGACTACTTGATGAGATGTGTCCACTAATTTAGAATAGGGCTTTGAATCTGGTGGCAATCACACTAAAACGTAACCATCTAAATGGCTTAGGGGAAACATTCATTAATGTCATCAATCTACATAGCATGTCTAGCTGTCTCTCCATTCTCTTTGTTTCCCTTTTGGACTCTGATTTTCTTTAGTCCTATTTAACGATGAAGAGAAGAAATCTTTTTGGTTGCTCATGGACTTATTGTGCCAGTTAACAGTTGCTAAGAGTAAAACAGCTTTATAAATACCATTGAAATGTGCTTTTAAAGCCAGATTCTCACAGAAAACCAGTGTGTCTACTGCATGTGTGGACTCTCTTGGAGGAGTGTGTTTGTTTGGTAGTGTCCCCAGTCTCATACTGAAAGTTGCTACCAGTGGCTAGTATCAGGTGCTCTTGAGGTGAACCTTTCTATCTTATAGGCAGCTCACATGACACATTGGGTGTCATGGGATGTAACAGTGGTTGAGTTTTTGAATAGCTAAACTCTCAACAAAGATACCAAGTCATCTAGTTGATTAGGAGTTTCAGCTATTGAACGATGAAGGTTCTTTCAAAACAGTAAAATGCCCTGTATGATGACAACCTTTAAAACACTAATCAACCATGACTTACTTGGGCGACTGTGACAAGATGAGTGACTCCATGATTTTATAATTACATTGCCTCTCGCAGTATGGGGAAAAGGAAACAGCATTTTTCAAAATATCACTTTGTAGGCTGTGAAAATGATTTCATAAAAATTATAACAACCATTTTTAAAAATTGAAGAAACTTATAGTCTGTGCTAAATTTCAAATAATTTCATTTGGATAATATTTAGGCTAATAGTTATAATTTACTCATTACCTATTGGTGATGGTAATTTGACTTTCCTTTTCTTTTACCAATGAAGAATAAGAATTAAAAACATGAACAAATCAGACGGGTTCAAATCTCACTATTTACCATAGCAGTTGGCAGCTTTTCTGTTGTATTCTCTACTTTGGCTGAGAAGGGAACAGTATCACTTTCTACTTGTGTTGTGTAGGTAGAGGGTAATCTGTGTATAGCTTGGAGTAGAGTTTCAAATAGAAATAAGCGATCAATAAGTAGTAGCTATATTTAGGTTTGCACTGGTAAATTTCTATACATCTGCTAAACTTGTGAAGATCATTTTGGTGCCAAGTATGTCATTACTGAGTTCAAATGCAGACACCATTGCCCTGCTTTTGTGCTTCGATTTTGGCTCTATCAATTCCATTTGATCTTCCTAAACCATTAACTCTTGATTACAGGGAGTCTCTCAGAAGCATAAACAGAGGAGGCAAGCAGCAGCAGGGGCTCTGGCTTCTCATTGCACTCCCAGCAGGAGCCTTTTAAGCCAGTTGATACTAAATCTCATTAGACTGGAAGTAAAATCAAGACTTCCATGGCTTTCACCAGCCAAAACAAACAAACAGAACCAATGAAAAGAAAGAAGACTAGATTAAGATCCAAGAGATTAGAGCAAGGGCTCTGCATCCTTCTCTTGGAAGCAAGGACACTGGGGTGTGAATCTTGGCTCTTCCCAGTATTAGTTTCCACATCCATAAAGATGAAGATGTCTTTTAGGTCTCTTAGAGATCTGATCATTCATGAACACACAATTGCTGATGCATATACCTCCTAATACGGGGATGCGGTCGCTGTGCTTAGAGTTCTTTATACCAGTACTAAAGGCTAACAACATTGCTTACATTTCTGTTCAAAGTATTTCTAGGTAAACTAACTTTCTAGAGAAAAGCATACACTTGAAGACGAAGAGAGGGTGTGGAAGCAGAACGCGAGAGGAAAGGAAAGGTTATGGTCAAAGGGCCTGCTGTCGTTATGTAATGAGAATATTGCGATGTAAGTGAAAATACGGAATTTTATAGGCAAGAACTAATGTACTTTAACTCATTCTTAAAATACTTTTGATATCGACTAGGAACATCTTTCCGTCCTCAAGTGTGTGGATGAAATGCTCAGCTCTAAATATGTAGTTAATATAAAATCAGACACATCAAGAATTCTTAATCTCTCCATAGTTCTCCCAAATTTGAAAAGAAAATGAGTGCAATTTTATATTACATTATTTTCAAAGAGAAAAAAATCAATCATCTATAGGAAAGATGGTATTTCTAAAGAACAAATCATCCGAACTTCCCAACAGAGACAGAAAAATTCCAACAGATAAATACTTCGAGAGACATGTGTTAAAATAATGCTTGCAGTTCTGGGCAGTTTTTTTTGCATGTGAGATGTAGAGTGGAGAAAAGTAAATTGCAGTGACCAGTCAACTGGAATGAGGAAGGTATTTCTTAGGACAAATGTTCAATCATTTTTAAACTGATAATGACAATAGGATTATATACCATATAAAGAGAGATCTAATAAAATACACCATTCAAGTTTTTCCCATTCATGAAAAGAATACAAAAGTGTACTGTAAAAGTGAAGAAGAAAGAGGAGGAAGAAGAGAATGAAAAAGGAAGGAAGGAAGGAAGGAAGGAAGGAAGGAAGGAAATAAGAGGCAGAAATTGGTGTCTCAGGTACTGAGACCAATCATTAATACCGTTGTTTTTGGTACAATGCAAAGGCTATATTAAATTTTTTTGTTTGTTTGTTTTTCAAGACAGGGTTTCTCTGTATAACTTTGTGCCTTTCCCGGAACTTACTCTGTAGTCCAGGCTGGTCTTGAACTCACAGGGATCTGCCTGCCTCTGCCTCCAGAGTTCTGGGATTAAAGGTGTGTGTGCCACCACCAACCGACTCCATATTAAAATTTTTAAGGAAAAAGCTGAAGTACTACATAAGCATAAAAAGCTATCATTGTCTGTGGGTGTTGCTCAGTGGTCAAACTGGTGTAAGATGCATGAGGTCCTGAGTTTGATCCCTAGCACTAGATTGACAGAAGGAATGAAGGAACAAAGGGAAGAGAAGAAAGAAAAATTGAGCTCCCTTGAAATAATTAAAAACCAAAAACCAAATGCTAAACATGTGTACTTAGGGAGAGATCACAATAGGTTCTGTGAAGTGATGATGTAGAGTTGTGCCAAGATGAAGAAAGGAAATCCTAAAGTACTTTGCAGAGAGGATGAAAAGTTCTTTGCTTGGAATTGGAACATTTAGAGATAGTGAAGGAACCTTTAAGACCAAGATTTAACATTGGAAAAAAAAAAACAAGAAAAATGAAAGACAGACTATTTGCTCCTCTGATAATACAGTTCTGGAACTTGCACAATATAAAAATATTATAAAAACTAAGATGTTAAAAATAACTAGTTCGCATATGCCTAATGTGATGTTGGGCTTGGTTTGGTTTGGTTCATTTCTCGACTGACCCTGGTCTGAGCCTGAGGCTCTTTCTTCACAAAGACATGGCTAAAATGACTTCCTCCAATCTTTTATCTTGATTTGGATTGTCTTTCCTTTCCCCTACAATGCCTGATGTTTCTCTCATATTATAATGTTCTCAACTAGAATGAGACTCTCTGAAGACAGAACATCCTTTCCCAACCCTATTCTCACTGCCCAACATAGTGCCAATCCCATAAGAAATATTCAAATGTATTAATTTATTTATTCTGATTCAAATATATCAATTTGTTTACTCTATCTATAATATGCTGAGCAAGTCAAAAAGATTAGCTGTTGAGTAAAGACTACTTAAGACAAAAAGGTAGCTAGCAATATGAAATTTAATAAAAAAGAGAGCTACTACTTCTGGTTTAATAGATTAAAAACAAAAAACCTCAAGCATCTTGTCAAGGATAAACTGCAGGAAAACTTTATAGATCTAGGACAAAATGTAAAACCAATACCCAGACACTATAATCATTTATCATCAACAAGTAGCTGTTGTTAGAATTAATATTGATCCTTGGTAAATTGCAACAAGAGTTACCTTCCTATGCCATTTAGCACCTTCCTCCTGTATTACCTACAAGATGCTATGAGATGCTTCCTTAACTTTTGTCTTTAGGATCTTCTTTTCTATATCCAGTCACTTAAGGACAATGGTTGTATACTGAGGTAACTCAAAATGCTTTGGGCCATTCTCTATCTAAATATTCCTAAGAATAAAATACATGCATACTGCCCATACTGCCAGGAGGTGGTGGCACACACCTTTAATCCCAGTACTCGGAAGGCAGAGGCAGGCAGATCTCTGTGAGTTCAAGGCCAGCCTGGTCTCCAAAGCGAGTTCCAGGAAAGGCACAAAGCTACACAGAGAAACCCGGTCTCGGTCTCGAAAAACCAAAAAAAACAAAAAAAAACAAAAAAAATGCATATGTCTGGAATATAATTTCTCAAAATACCAATCTATTATAAAGTAATTTTAATATGAGGAGATTACACATGATCCACCTGAACATCCTTATGACTAAAGAAAATGACATAAAAAGAAAAAAAAAAAGAAAATGACATGAGCCTGATTAAATGACATGCCCTCAATTGGTTCTAGAATGTCATGTCTGATTTCCAATTTACTTTAATTAATGTATTTGTTTTATTATTTTGAATTATGTAGGGATGCGTGTGTGTGTGTGTGTGCGCGTGCGCATGCATGCGTGTGTGTTGTGCACATATTTATGTGCACACGAGTGCAAGTTTCTGAGGAAGCCAGAGGCATCAAAACCTTTGGAACTGCAGTTCCAGAAGGTTAAAGGGAGACACCTGATGTAGATGCCAGAAACTGAACTAGGGTTCTCCAGTAAAGCAGCAAGTGCTCTTAACTACTGAGCCATCCTTTCAGCCCACCGTCTAGTTTCTTTTGATGGTATTATAGTATATGGTGAGTGAAACAAAGTAGAAGCTCAGCCAGTAGTAAGAAGTGAGTAACTCTACCCTTAGGTCCTCTGTTTTATGTACGTAGAGAACCAAGATTTGCTACTCAGGTTCTCTTGTTTACGTAATGTTAGAGTAGATGTTGTGGGCACATTATTTTGATGAAAATATTTAAGACCATTGTACATCTATCGCTAATAATAGTAGCATCAGCTATGGGTTAGCTGAGAATATTTTAGTGTTTCTAAAACTTATTTCTACCAGTGTTCTGGAAAACCATCAGCTTTGTATTGTTAATTTACTCATTGTCTTAAAGTTACAATTTACGAAAATACATATGGAATTAAAAATTCACATTTCATTTATTTACTCAGCTTGTCTATGCATACATGTGTGGACCACAGTGTATGTGTGGGGGTTAAAGGACAACTTTCGAGGACTGGTTCTCTCTTTCTACCATGTACGCAGGTTTGGGAATCCGACTCAGGTAATCAGTTCTGATGGCAAGGGCCTTACCCTGCTGCAACATCTTGCTGGCCCACTCATAAAATTTAAAACAATCTGACATGGTACAGAAGAGATTGCTTTGGTATTTTGCTTGATGTTAGGAAACATACACAGAATCAGAGAGTAAACACATCAACACGCTTGTCATGAGTAGCAAACGTGAGAAGAAAATATGAGTATTTATGTTATTGGCCAATTAAAAAAGTAAAAAGTAAAAACCATGTCACTCTAAAAGAGATGTTTACTTTCCTGTTACTAGAAAAAATGTAATTCTTAATTATCTATCATACACATAGATGGGTAGGGTTGTGTTAATTTAAAAATGAGAAAATAATGCTATAGAAAGAACCAAAACATTACTGAATTATCTATATAGAATACTATATTTTGTATTTAAAAACTGAGTACTTACTTGGTACTAAAGGTTTATCAAATATATTTATAAACATTCCATCCTTATTTGCTTTAACACAGTACCTTCTTATATAACTTGACCACAGTATCTAAAATTGAAGGAACTGAAATAAAGTAACAGCATTATAGACAAGGATGGAAATAATATTTATACATGTTAGAAGTTTAAATAAGAGTTATATAAAGCCAGAGTTTTATAATTATGGCAATATAAACAAGCAAGGTTTTTAATGAACTGGGGAAATTGCTCAGTGGGCAAAACACTTACTGTGAAAACATGGGGTTCTGAGCTGGGTCCCAGAGCAAATGTAAAGCCAGGTACACCAGCACATGTTTATACTCCTAGCACTCCTATAGTGAGATGTGAGCTGGAGACAGGAGAATCACAGCCCCATGAGCTTTGCATATACATTAGTGGATGAAACAGCCTGTCTGAAATAAGGTGGACTGTGAAGATGCCACCTGAGGGTATTCTTGAGTTCCCACAGGTGCAACACAGGGCACATGTGCATGCGCGTGTACACACACCCACACAATTCTTAAAAAAAAAAGTTTGTTTTTTTTAATGCTCCAAGATAAGTGCCATTAAGCACAATTCCTTTTCCAAACACTGGAAAAGGAAATAGGAGTTTGCAGGTAGCAAATTAAAATGCAGAAGAGAAAAAGACTAAAGGTCAAGGATTTCCCCATGTGATTTCTCCTTTGTCTAGTTCTGTTTAGTTAGCTTAAACTGTCATTATGAATTCCTTGCATTAAGCATTATAAATTAAAGTGAACAAAAACTTGGAATTTCAGGATTCTTATAAAAAGAAAAAGAATCAAGCCTTAGTCTTGATATCTTGATAGCATTTCACTTTAAGAAATAAAATTCTTTCCTTGAAAATTGATTATTGAAATGAAAAGTGATGAATTTGTCTTTTAGAACAATAAATACAATAGTGAAATTGGGTTATTTTGCTCTATAGAGAGAGCAGGGAAAGTGTTCCCCTCTTTTACCTACAGACTCCCTACCTCCCACAAAGACTGAGAGTCACACTCTCTCTATAAACTAAATTTATATACTTATTTATTTGTTTGTTTGTTCAAGACAGGGTTTCTATGTGTAGCCCTGGCTGTCCCGGAATTTGTTCTGTGGACCAGGCTGGCCTGGAACTCACAACTCCACTTCGAGTGATGGGATTCTTAGGCATGTCCCACCATGCCTGGCTTATGGACCAAATTTTCAAACTATTAAGTTATCTACTACTGGGACCATAAAAACATCTTCAGTTTGGGTTGGAATTACATTTTTTTTCATAGAAAAGTAAACTGAGGTCTTGATGTTTGCTCCCTCTGTCCATCCCTCCCTTCTTCTTTCCTATGTGTTTTTCCTTTGTTTGCTTTTTAAGACAAGATCTCATTATTTATCCAGGCAGGGACTGAAATCACTACTAATCTTGTTTGGCATTGAATTCACAAAATGCCCCTGCCTCAGCCTCCCCAGTGCTGAGATTACAGGTGTGTTTATAAGACTCACTTCACTTTGCCTTTGTGCATCAAATCATTCCAATGGAGGAAAAAGTTTAAAAAATGTAAACCAGATGAGTTTCATTTTATGAGAAAATTACTAGGGATATTTACTGACAAGTCCCAGGCACTGAGGTTGATACCAAGAATAACAAACATATCATGGAAATAAATTTGTATATTTAATGATGAGGCACATTGTTGTAGAGACAAAAGGCTCTGATCTGCTGGCTAGGCATGCGACATCATTCTTATCACCTCACTTCTGTTTGACAGATTTCTTGTTTGTAAGACATGATAATAATACAGTAACATCATTGGGTTGTCACAGGGACTAAAAGTTGTTAACATACATGTGTTGAAGAGTAAAATCTAGGTACTATTTCATTATTGCTATCAGTCTGAAATAGTTACTTCCGTCTTAGGGAATGACCAGAAATTTGAAATTTCTTTTAAGCTTGTGTCCAAGAGAGCTAGGACACTCTGTTCTACTACAGTGACAATGTTTTGAGATGGAGATGCTAAGGGGAAAATTTGCTTCAATCAAGAATCATGTTTATGTCTTGTAAGTGGAAGACATATTGTCTAGACCTAAACTCATTGTACTTCCACACTCACCAATGGCCAAAAAATAGTTTATTATAGTAGCACTTGCCAAGCTGTATGCTGATTCTATGGCTCTGTGGCTCTTCCATTGATCCAGACACAATAAAAAATTAATCAAATTACACATTTCTAATTTACACACAAGCAAAACCACCATACAGCTGTTCTAAGGAACCTCCTCACATACTAGGCCAGTTCTAGTCCATCTCTGTCAGCTACTACATAGTTAGAATGGCCAGTCAGAAGCATTACTGCTTCATTTAGGGCTTTACACTTTTGTGAACAATTTATTTATTTATCTATCATCCATCTATGTATTTATGGTTCTTGTTACTTCAATACCCAGAAAGTTGAATTCACTTATCCACCATAAAAAGAAGAAAACTATGAAGCTAGAAAAAAGAAAAATCGTAGCTCGTTAACGGCATATGTTCTTTTACCAATATTCTGTCCTTCCTTGTCGCCTAATATCACCCTCTCTTAATTTCTTGTCTAAATTTTATCCTATACTCACACTTACATATTTTTAATACATGCATGTATGCATTATAGGCTAGGATCCACATGTAAGAGAAAGTATGCAGGTTTTTCTTTTCTTTTCCTCTGAGTTTGGTCACTTCCTTTAATATTAGAATTTTCAAGTGCATCATTTTCCTGAAAATTTAGTGATTTTATTTTTCATTATAGCTGGTTACTATTCCATTTTTATTTATAGGTACCACATTTTCATTATCCATTCATCTGTTGATGGGCATTGAGGTTGGTTCATTTCCTTGCTATCAGGGTGCCTGGATATATTCTGAAATCACAAGTTACACAGCAATTTCTTGACTCTCCAGTGTGTGATAACATCTCATGTTCAGAGGCACTCATAAGTTGAGTGTTTTTTTAAAAAAAATATTTAAATAAGATATATTTTATTTTAAATGAATATATTTGTTTGTGTATGTTTACTGTCCACAGAGACCAGAAGAGGGTGCAGGATTTCTGAGAGCTGGACTTTACAATGCCTGACATGGATTCTGGGATCTGAACTCTTCTGCAAAAGCAGTACACACTTGTAAGTGCCATTTCTCTAGTCCCAACAAGTGACTCTTTAAAAATAAACAGATGGATTGACAGCATTTAGTGAAAAACTGGTATTCACGGACATGGAGTTAATATTTGAAATGTAAATATTCTCAGAAGCATCTGCTGAAACTTAGGTCAATGTCTTAGTAAAGGTTCACTCGGCTTGTAAATATAGTCAATTGTGGTTTAAAAATTCACACACTTTTCAGTGTTTGTATTTCACTTGGAAGAAAAGTGAATGTTTCTTCCATGAGTAAAAGAGTTGTACTTATATTGATTAATATGGAATGCTATAATATATTAAACAAAGAACAGTAAAAGACTAATTGGTAAGTTTTCATTACTGTATGAAGTTTTATTAGTTTGGTTCTTAGCAATTAAAAGTTGTTTTTAAGATGACTTCTTTTGAAATGGTGATATCTCAGAGTACATAGTACATTGTCCATGCTTAATTTTCAGTTACCTATATCTATTTTGAGCTTGGCATATAATTTGTGTGCTTTTAATATAGAAATTGCAATAGTTAGATGTATAGTTACTTGGAAATTTTAATGCTTACAATACAAAATTATTTCTCAGAAATAGCATGGTACTTGTGTATAATTACTTCTTACCCTATTGGAGTCAATTCTTGCTCTGGACGTGTAGATTGGAGGAGGGATGTTGAATGCCTGGGGGACCAAATATTCCTCAGCGTCCATCATATCTTCCAAATCCTCTTCATCCAAAAGATTCTGGAAGAATTTGCTGTCATTTGGACTGGGAAGCTTCATACGATCATCACCCTGAAAGATTGTCCATAAGAAATGCACAGGTCATTATTCTTTCCTTCATAACATGAGGTTTTGATAGTAAGTTTATATAACAGAAAAAGAAACAGCTAGAGAATCCATGTGCTCATTAAAAAAACATCTTTAGCTTAACTACCAGTGATAAAGAATCCCATACTGTGGTTAGATATTAAAAGGTAAGAAATGGAATACAAGAAGAATGTGATAAATATAACAACTACAATTAAAAAAAGAATGAGGGCAGGTGATGTGCATGCTTCAAGGGTGGCAAAATCCACTTCAGATTTGAGAATAACAGTTCACTGCTAAGGAAGTGCCTGGTTAAGAATAGACAATGAGAAGCCATTGACATTAACTTTTATTGAACATGGTTGCACTGATATTACATAGTCAGGACACAGACACCCATGGTTTGTCTTATAGTATAACGGCAGCCTTGTCAAAGTGATGACATTCAAAAATTGTACAATGACATGGAGAACATGTGAGTTTGGAAGAGATTTGAAACCTCTGCTAAACTCTGTTCAACTTATCATTTCTTAAGTATTTTTCACTTTCCCAAAAGTTTGTCATATTTGGTAAACAATTTCAGTTTGTGAAAGTTAACTTGTGGGGAATATGACTGAAAAATCGCAATCTCCTAAAGTCTGGCTTTTGTTTTCATGGCAGTCTACTTGAAGGTAAAGGTTCCTTTCTGTGAAGAAAGATAACTGAGAATACTGAAGGTACAAGTGTATAGGCTTTAGGTGAAAATAACAACAGGAAAATTAATACATCGATTAAATGATCCAATTTATTTGATTCCTAGTATTGATTGGAAGAATGTTCTTTTGGTCTGTTCTTTTAATTAAATAATCATCAATTCATTTGAATTGAGTTATTGCTTGAGTTCTATACACTCCCCAATAAAACAATCCATATGTAATTATAAAATGAGCATACAAATTAATGGACTTGTTATGGCATTTACACTCATACTTTGCTTTTGTGTATAATCTTCTACACTCTTCTCACCTGGATGATCATGCCCTTCCTTTTCTAAGTAGTCTTTCTACTTCTATGTCATATGTATTCTATTACCTTCTTGTCCCCAATTACCTTTCCCTTAAGACCTTTTTTCCTTTCTCATGTTCTTTTCTAGTTTTGTGACCTATACCATACACACACACACACACACACACACACACACACACACATGATATGCACATGAGAGCAAATATGTGGTATTTGCCTTTTCCAGCCTGCTTTGTCTCAATTAATAGAACCATATTCAGATCCACTAGTTCCTAAGTTGTTTCACGTGGTCACGTGATGATCGGATGTTTTCAGCAAAGTCAAAATGACTAACCTGAATGACCAGGTATCTTTGAGGATCTCTAGCCATTCTTGAAAACTCAGCAGCCAGTTCCTTGAATTTAGGCCTGCTGTCAGCATCGATCATCCAACCTGTCAATTAACGCAGAGGAAAATATTAGTGTACCCATGCTTGGAGAAAATGACATTGAAATTTTGAAAAAGTACAGGCAAAATGCAAAAGGTATCATTTTAACAATAATCTGCCAAAAATTCAGTGAAAGAAGCAAGACAACTAGGTAAGGCTGTACCTCAGTAAATTGTCATTAATCACAGAATGCAATATACTATAACAGTAAAGGCAAAATTTTAAAAATTTAGCTTATTTTTAATTATGTGTCTATGTCTAGATATGTGCACATGAGTTCAGGCCCCCATAGAAGCCAGGAAAGGGCATCGGGTCAACCTGGAACTAGAGTTACAGGTGGTCATTAGCTGCCCGACTTAGGTGCTGAAAGCCCAACTTGAGTCCTGTGCAAGGGCAGCACAAGCTCTTAACTGCTGAACCTTCTCTCTGGGATCCCCAATTTTCGTTTTATTGATCCAATTCAATCTTAACTCTTGTCCTTGAAAAATAGATCCCAAGCTAACTATGGGAAAAGTTAGACCCTCAGATTCTGTTGTTCTTGTTTTGGAATGTAGAGATAATGTTTTTAATACATTCTTTGACGGTGATAGACAAGGTAATTGAGATAGAATGCGAAGGTTTATGTAGAGAATACATGGCAGAGGGGCTGGAAGGATAGCTTAGTGGTTAAGAGCACTGACGGCTCTTCCAGAGGACCCAGGTTCAATTCTCAGCAGCCATATGGCAGCTCACAACTGTCTGTAACTCCAAGATCTGACACCCTCACACAGATATACATGTGGGTAAACAACAATGCAAATAAAAATAAACAGACTGGAAAAAAAAGAATATATGGTAGAAAATATTCGGCTGTCCTTATATTACTGTGGCACAAAAAGTTGAAAGGGAAATGGAAAGCAACTGCTTTTTGCCAGTTTGCTCCCGGCTAGAAGGAAAATGCAAAATGATTTGTAATGTGTGTTCAGCAACATCCATTAGCTTATCTTAATATTAGCATTCCCAGAATAAAAATACCAGTTTTCAGGTTGGTAGTATTCTTTAGCAGGGAGTTTAGATAAAACGGATCTTAACTGTCTATCCTTCGTTTAGCTAATGAAATGACTAGAATAGCAACAGCACCAAGCTTTCTCTAATTTCCTTGCCAAATGATCCCTTTTTAAAGCATAAAATCTCCAGGGGAAAGGGTAAAACTCTCAATATGGTTTGCCTAATAAGGCAAAACACTTGCATGTCTTTCTGTCATCACATTGTGATATTCAAACCACATCTGATGCTGGTTATGGTATCAAATTATTATACAAGACATGAATGTTTTTAAGCTCCCTTTAGGACGTTGAGTAAACAAGGCCCGATCCTGTATAGCTAGGGATCTCTCTCTTTTTTTTTATTTTGATTTTTTGGCTATTTCTAAAGAGTTAATTCTTGTTCCTGTTCTGGAGATCCTTCTGGGTATCATCTTATACCTCTTTTGTGTCACCTCTCCTAAGCTCAAACACTCCGCATCTTATGGGTATTCATAGCCAAAAACGCTTGTTAATGCCAAGATGCTAATGATGAAGCTACTGGAGCCAAAAAAGGTTAACTTCACAGTGAGATATTTGTTTCTCTCTAACTAAATATTGAGTAAATAGGACTGTGCTTAGAGAAAAGGGCATGCTGACCCGCACTGCAAGGAACATTTTTTATTTCTTCCCTTCCTGTCAGAATGGATCACACATGTCATGAATATAAATATGAGAAGACCTGGGCCCAGAGTCTCTGAGTCTCTTATTAATAAAATGCTTATTCACCTTCACCACATTGCGTCTTTCTTTTAACTCTGTGTAAATCAAAACTGGAAAAAGCCTAAGATTATACAAGAGAGATGGCTGCCTGTTAATCTCACTTAAATTAAGTCAGGAACCCCAGGGACTTATTTAATTCTATTAAAATTAAGGGTCTAGGCTTCCAAAACACATTTATAATACATATGTGTCTGGGTATAGGAGTGGAAAGAAAAGTAAGAACATTTGATGTAAACAAATGATCAAATTGAAAAAAGTAAACACTATAATCTTTACTCCAATGCAGATTTGTCTCTTCTGATTCCCAACCTGCTCTGCTAATTTATTTTTGATTAAACCTATATCCAATTAATCCAGTTTTAGACTACCAGTGATGTTGAGCTATTTTCCCATAAAGATTAACATTAATATTATTACTAACATTCTTATGAATAATTATCTCTATGACAAACTTTGATGGGCATGGAAATTATAAAAATTAGATAATAATTTTTACTTTGTAGCTTGGAAACATGCTATTATTTCATAATAATAATCACAACAAACAGGTACTTATATACTGCATTCATAAGTATTCTCGCTGCTGGGTTTTTCAATGTAGAGAAACATTTCGCACATAAAACAATCTAAACTGTTATTGTATTAAGAATGATGATGCAGGTGGTAAAATTATTTTTCAGCCTTACATTTGACCATGACCATGTAAACGTCAATAGTACAGATGGGAGGTTGAGGCAAACGCTCTCCTTTCTCTAATAAATCAGGGATTTCTCGGGTTGGAATTCCATCGTAGGGTTTTCCTCCAAAGGTCATCAGTTCCCATATTGTGACGCCTAATTGGAAATGAAATTCATATATAAGCAAATCACTATTACAATTTTGAATGAGCACATATAAAACTACTCTTTAAAAAGCAAGTAATAGAAACTTAAAGGAAACTCCTCCACAATCTTTCACTCACTTCAACAGTTCCAATGCTAAACCTTCCTGGGGCAATTTACAGTAAGAATTCTCTTACGATTGTCTTGAAGTTTTTAATCCATTGCAGGAAAATTTTAGAACAGATACCAGAAATTAAAATAAGCTCCTCATTTGTACCTACAGGTAATGCTAAATGCTTACATTAAAATCCAAAATACAATTCCTTTGTTGTATACATGTATTCAATATAAAATAAATATGATCTAGGAAAAGTCAGACATGGATAAATTTTTAAATTAGCCTTTTGGTGGGAAAAGCCATCAAAGGCTGATCTGGTAGCTGCAGAATGTTGCAAGTGTCTGTTGTTATTGCAAAGCCTGTGGCTCACTGTTCATCTAACACAAAGAAAACAAGGGGAATAAAAATTTACTTAGCACATGCAAGAGTCTGCATGAGGATCAATCCATATGGAAGACAGAATAACATAGGAATGGGTATCCATAGAAATGAGAAATGAAGAAAAAATGAACAGCTTATTTCTAAGCTAATGATATATCATTTTTGAACCACTAGAGCACTGACAGAGAAAATAAAATCAGAGGCAAAACCAAGAAAAAAAAAGCAGCCATATACTAAAGATTACTTCTTTACTGTACTAGGTAAATTCTCTATCATTGAGCTTTATCCTTGGGGCAGAACACTTTTAGAATAGAAATAGCTATGTAAGCATGATAGTGTTACAATATAAGTCCTGATTGATGCATATATAGATTTATTTTAGTATAAGATCCATTAATTGGGGCTGTTTTCTGAATATCTCTGTAATGCTCATTTTTTAATCTGTTGTATGTCAGTCATCACTGCCTGAAAAAAAATACATATATATGTAAACTTCAAATGCCCTTCAGAATAGAATCACGAACACTTATTGGATTATTTTAATATTTGCATCCTATAATTTTTATTGTCATATGCATGTCCAACTAGTGACATATTTCAGCAGTTTGACATTTCCTAAATCCTTATTTTTATATCAAGAGTTGGTTGCTCAAGAGAACCATTGTTTACACTTCAATGGAAGGCTAGCAAAAATGGTGATCACTCTTTTTAAGAAGTCAACCACAGTATTATATACATACATACATTTATATACATACATACATACATACATACATACATTCATACACACAAAGGACTTGCACACAAAGGAAACATTTTTTGGACCCATGTTTGTTGTTGCTAAAGACAACATAGGCATTTTTAAATTTCTATCAAGCTTCCAAAATAAGCAAATCTAAAAACCATTACATATTAAAACAATAAAATATTATGAAATGCAATGTTGATAAATACAAAACCAAAGGCTAAACTGCCCAAATTCCTGTTTCTAATAATGTAATTACTCTTTCTGGAGTGGTGGCACAGGATAGCTCTAGGTATAAAGAGCAATCTCAGACAGACTATATGAGAAACATAAGAAAACTTACATTGCAATTTCATCATCTTTAAGATATATTACAACTGATGCATGTTCTGTACACATAAAAATGCAGCCAGTGATAATTTTCATCATAAATATATTATAAGCAAGGATATGTAGCATTTTCTGCCACTCATGCCTCTTGCAATCAACTATGGTATATCATAATAATATCAAGTTGCCTTATGAAATATGCTGAGACCAAGGCTGTGCCTCAAAACAGCATTATATATCAATTTGTTAATGTCTATTGAACAGCCTGTGGAAGTTTCAACTTATCAGCAGCAGGAGTTGGTAGTAGCTGGCTACACCACATCCACAATTTGGCGATAGAGAGGGATGAATGTATATGCACAGTAGTGCTCAGCCTGCTCTCTCCACTTCATACAGTCCAAGAAACCTTGTCTATGAAATAGTCCATCTCTCAGTGGGTCAGTCTTCCCACTTCAAATAATATACTTAAAATTATTCCCATATCCATACCCAGAAGTTCATCTCCCAGGCAATTCTATATTCTGTTAGGTTGACTAGAAACACTGACCATCACAACTCTACCCTTTGTCAATTTGAAACCTGAACACATCAATTTTAAGCCGTAACTTTTCACTCTTTGTCCCTATATCCTCCTGACGATTTTAAAAAGTAAAATGTATTCAGTTCAACCTTACAGTCCCTATAGTCTTCAAAAATTCCAAAACTTTAAAAGTTCAAAAGTTTCTTAACTGTGAAACTGTGAGCTCTTACTAAAAATAAAGTTTGTATACTTCCAACATATAATGGCGCAGAGTAAATATGCTTAATCCAAAATGGAAGAATTGGAGCACAGCATGAAAAAACAAACAATCAAAAAAAACAAAAACAAAAACAAAAAAACTGTACCAAAGCAAAACAAGAAACATAAAATCCTGAAGCTCCATATCTGGCATCTAGATCTGATCATGTAATCAACTTGGTTTCAAAAGGCTTGGGTAGCCCCACCCCTTACAACTTCCTTTCTGCAGACTTTAGCTTAGATTCTCCCTGGAGCTGGATCCATTCCATGTCTGCACCCCACACTGGTACTTGTCCCATGGTCCTGACATCTTGGATATATCAGAGTCACCATAGCGATTGAGGTATCACCGTCACAGCTTCGCCTCTCTTGGACTCTAACTTTGCTGTACATCTCTGAGCCTCGGGTGTTCTCCATGGCCTCCTCAATTCTGTTGCCATCATGCCTTGAAAACCATACCATGTAGGTGACACTGCCAAGCTCTGTCATCAGCTTGAGATAGAGCTTGGACCTACAGAAACACATCTACTTCTGTGTGCTGACCCTGGGGGAACTTTCCTAGTCCGGCACTTCTAAGAAACAGGGAACCCCTCCAGTTTAGGCTTTCTTCCTTGAAATAAATTTGAATCCTCTCAAGTTGGAATCTCTGATGAGTGGGGTTTCACTCTCAGGACACCCCAACCATTGTTCTAAGTCAATGCAGGTGTCTTCTCTTCAGTGGTACCTGGATGTTTAACAATCACAGTAACATCCTGAATGTTCCCGTCCTAAAATTTTCTCTCCCAAATAAAGCACTCTATCATCTCTCAATTCAACATCACTCAATTTCTCAAAAAACAGGCAGAATAAAGACAGATTCTTGGTCTTAACAGCACGTGAATGGCTTCTCTCCCTGCATTGTTCCCTTCTGCAATAGCCTTGATGCAGGCTTCATTCAACCACCTACTTTTTCTCATCATTACTGTCTTCCAGGCTCCTACCAGAATGGCCCATCAATCTCTTAGAGCATTCAAGGACTTTCCTAGCCCAAATTTTTAAACTTTTCCACCATCCTCCCCATAGAAAACAAAACAAAAATTAATAACAACAACAGAACCAGTTCTAAAGGCCTAAGAACCATGAGGTCAACAAAAGCTCCTTTTCTTGGTACTAATTATTGTCTTAGTGTCATCTCCTATTTCTGTGATAAAATACTCTGACTAAAGAAACTTATGGGGAGGAGGGTAATTTTGGCCCACAGTTCAGGCAATAATTTACAGTAGTGAAAAGGTCAGGACAGCAGGAGCTTGAAGCAGTTGGTCATGCCACATCCAAAATCAGGAAACAAGGATGTATAAATGCATGAATACTAACTTAGCTCATTTTGTCCACTTTATGTAGTATAGGATCTCTTGCCTAGAGAATGAGACTACCCACAGTAGGCAGGTTTTCCTGTGTCAATTTGCATGTTCAGGATGGTATCCCATAGTGATAGTGATGCCTACAATATCCCAGGTGATTCTAGACACTATCAAGTTGAAAATTAACACTAATCATCATACCAGGGATTGTATTGTTTTTCTATTTTCTTCTTTTACATAAATTTATTTATTGTGTGTGTGTGTGTGATGTGGGGATCTGCACAACAGGATATGAGTGGAAATCTGAGGATAACTTGAAAGACTTGGTGTTCTCCTTCCACCACGTGTGGGTTCTGTGGATGGAACTCACACCATAAGGCTTGGAAGTAAGCTCCTTTACTTTCAGAGCCATCTCCCAGGCCCGGAGGCATTGTGCTTTCATTAGCGATTAATACTAGTTTTATGTGCCATATTTTTAAATATGAACAAAAAATTGATCCCTTCTAGTTAAGCTGTAAGTGGACAAAGTTGTAAGCACAGACAAGTTGCTAACTAGCTCACTTCAACAACTGAGTTCAATGTACTGAAAACAATGTTCTAATCACAAATATTAATCTCGCTCTGTCTTTCTAAATGTAGTTTGTAAATGAAAATCAAATCTGCAATTAGCAGTGTTCTCTCATCACCACTTCCACAGTCACTTGACTGTGTTTATTAGTTGCTTGTTGTTGCCCCAGTAACCACTGTGTTTTCTACCATAGAACACATAGTCCTTTAAGCAAAAAAACAAACAGACAAACAAAAATATGGTTTTGTTTTGCTTTACCCTTCAACATTTATCACTTTCAGAGTTATATGACCCAAGAGTTGTTGAAAATTAAGGGCATGAGAGTCTAAGAAATTGTTTCTAACATTGGCCAGTTATTGTGTCTATGCTTGAATAAATCATGAGACAAATTGTGTCAAACCAAAGCTTATAGCAAAAAACCTAGCAGTGATATTATATATTTTACATTTAAAAGAGCAGGAAAAAAAATCACAAGAATATAGATAAAATTGTGATTTGGGCTATTTAGCTCTTTAAATTAAAGACCAAAGAGTTAAATCCTTTAGGGAGTCAAGCTTATAAGTAAGCACTTCCAATACTGCCAAAATATGACCTTATATATATTGTATGAAGCAAACACATTTTTCTTTAAAAGGCCAAATTTATAAAGATTTATTTACCATAGCTCCAAACATCACTTTGATGAGTGAATTTCCTATAATGTATACATTCCAGAGCCATCCATTTAATTGGCATCTATAGAAAAATAAAAAGTGAATTATTAAAAATCACACAAGAAATCATTTTTATATTTTCTAAGTGCTAGTCTCTGGACTGACCTCAATTATATTTTTTGATGGTGTGTATATAGCTATAAACCAGTTGTTTTTCAAGATAGGGAACAAATGAAGTAAAATTCATAAAATATACAAAGTAAATTAACCAAAGAATATATTTTAAAGCTTCATAAACACAAAGAAAATTAAACATCTCAACAGCTTTATACATTTCTTAATGTCTAGCATCTAAATTATGAGCTAGTATTATGACTGACAATATCAAATGTAAAAATGTTTGTATATTATGTTTTCTCAGAGTCCTCCATTCTCAGTGATTTCATTTCTTCCTCAGATATATTTTTGACCACAGATGTAATGAATTTCTTCTTCAGCTGCCCTCACTTCCTCTTCTGGTCATTAAATTGTCTAAAATCATGAATTCCATAGTTAGATTTGCTTTGTCTCCCAGCCGCAAATGATCTCCCTTGCTTGGGCTAGCCAGAATTGAAAATACGTACCGTTTTCAAAATAGGAGCTAGGACTATAAAAGAATGTGAGAGGATCAGCACAAATCCATCATCACTACAAGAAAAACAACTCAACCCACATAGCCTGTGGATGATGGGTCAGCAGAATGTGTCTCAACTCAAAGGGCAGCATTATGGAGCTTGGGATATAATTAGATTCTATGGAATAAAGATAAACATTTCTACTTTGCAGTTGAAAGCTTAAAACTAAATAGGCATTTGAAATCATGAGGTTGGCTGCTCACCAAGGTGACACCAAGGTAACTCTATGACAGAATCATGGGATTCAGTGAAAAGGAACAGAAGACACATTGAAAGTAATTTCCCTATGGGCAAGGAGTTAGCAGGCTTTATGGACTATGGACACCGTGTTAGAGAAGTGAGTTTAAATCATAGGTGGCTTGATAAAGACTTAATGGTGACCAGGCATTTAAAGCTATAATGAATCTTGCTTTAGACAAACCTTACAGTTGTATGTTCCTAAGACAGGTGAAGTCATGTGATTTATGGACTGCTATTTCTGAAAAATCTTGTTGAGAACTTTAGAGCTGTGACTTTAAACCACTGTTGTTTGGTAGTAAACAGACAAAATAGGCGATAAAATTGGGAGAAGGTCAGAAAATTTCTCAAAACTGAAATTGTTATATTTTATAAAATTACGTTATCTTACTTTGTGGTAGGATTTAAATATAGACATATGTAAAGGTGGACATATAAATATAGAATATGTAAAGGTCTAGGATGATCAATGAAAGTGTTCAGAAGCCTATTACTGCAAATATTTACTTGTGATAGAAAAGTAAGGTATATAATTAACAGATTCATGTATGTAAACAATCTTTCTTTATCAGAGCTTCATAGGTCACTAGAGGTTAAGATTTCATGGGTTTGCATCATTGACCTGCTCTGACATAGGTTTCTTCAGGTCAAGCAAGATGGATGTTCACATACAAATTTCCCTAATTAATTAGCCAAGAATATGGATTAATCAGTTAAAAAAAAAGTCTTGTAACTAAGATTCGGGTGAACCATATAGTGATGGTGACATGCAGAAACACATTTGTCAGGCCAAACATGAGTTTGGGGGTTAGAAAAAGTAGCTAAATATGTAACTGGGTTCAACACTCTTCAATATTAGTAGCTTAGCATGTATTCTATTGTACAGTCAAGTGATAAGCAAAGCAATGTAAGCAAATCATTCACTATGATATAAGCGAAATCAAAGCAACTATACTTGGTAATTGCCAGGTATCATTCTTGGTGCTAGGGAGATTAGAAATGAGAATGGTCAGATTTCAAATATATTATGATCGTTGATAGTACCTAAGCTTCTCAGTGCATAAAAAAATCTGTCATTATGTAGTAGCTCTGTAATCTCAGAATCAATGGGACAATTTTTACAGCCCTCTGTTAAAGGTTCATATTCTGAGTCTCTAAGAATCATCACATCGCCAGGTGGCAGTGGCACGTGCCTTTCATCCTAGCACTCAGGAGGAAGAGCCAGAAGGATCTCTGTGATTTGAGGCCAGCCTGGTCTACATAGCAAGATTCAGGACAGGCACCAAAATTTCATGGAGAAACCCTGTCTTGAAAAACAAAACAAAACAATAACAAAAACAAAAACAGAAGAAGTATCACACCATTGTTAGAGATAAAGAAGTATCACACCATTGTTAGAGATAAAGAAGTATCACACCATTGTTAGAGATAAAGAAGTATCACACCATTGTTATTATTAGAGATAAAGAATTATCTTACTACATTTTCAAGAGATGTTGCTCTCAACTCCACCTACCTTACCACCATCAGCACTGTATTCCTTTTCATCTCCTTCCAAGAGTCGGGCTAGTCCAAAATCTGTGATTTTCACATGGTTTGGGGATTTTACTAAGACATTACGGGCTGCCAGATCCCGATGAACAAGTCGTCTTTCTTCCAGGTACATCATTCCCTGAAAAATAAATCAAGATCCACAAAGGGAGTCACTCGGTGTTGAAGTTCTTCATGTTATAAAAAGGGATACTTAATTTCTTAAAGTAAAGGCAGAATCCTAGAACACGTTTAAAAATTTAAAAAGTTGTTGTGGGGCAGTGGCAAAACACAGATAAGTTTTGGGCTTTTACTCCTGAGTTCCTCTAAAGAAGAATGAATTACCTGAAAATGGGCTAAATGTTTGCCTGGTTTTCTCGGGGACTTGATATCCTTTTTCAAACATTTTCATTAATGAGGTGTGCAGGTGTCCTAGAAGATAAGCTAACACATCCTTGGACTGGCCTACATACCCCTCATCATTTTCTTCTCTATGGTTTTTGCTTAGTGTCATCTTTCTCCTACACAGTCACTCCAAACAAACACAGCTCTCCATAACTAAAAAGTCTTTCATTCATGGTTTGACGGCACCAAAGTCATTTGCATAGATTCTCTCAAGGCTGAAGAATTATATTATTTTTACTCATTATACATAGAATAAAGGATACCCTAGGGGTTCATGAGAGTCTAATTTTAAATGAAGGGCTGCTATGACATCAGTTGTCATTATAGGAACTCACAAGTGAGAGTACATAGTTTATAATGACCCACAAATTAGCCTTTAATATGTTATCTTCATAAAACCACACAGAGAAATTAAAAATAAAATTTATTGATGATTGCTAATGAGATGGGGTGTTGGGAGAGAAAGCTTGTTTTTTTCATCATACAAGAAAGGTTAATCTCTACACAAATTTATAAGAATATTGATCCACAGAAATAATAATTTTTTATTGTTAAATTTTAGCAAGCAGGAAGATAAGTGTTGTTATACCTTTTATACAAAGTTTACATAAAGGCAAGGTAAGAAAACTCAGATTAGGTAAGAGTGAACATGTTTTTTTTTTTTTTTACTGAGGTTTCAGATAAACAGTATATTTGATTTTTTTTTTCAGCTGTAAAATGTGGTCATTCGAAAGCATATCAGAATTATAATAAAAGGGCTGAAGCACATTCTCATTCCAATTACAAATCATTGCTGTTGGCAGTTAGCATCACAACTGCACAGTTGTGAAGGATTAATGGCTCCTGATATCAAAACAAAAGCTGTGGAAAACAGACACATAAATCATATAGGTCAAAACATTATGAACTATATACCCGGTGTAGTGTAAAGAGAAGATTGCTTCACTCAGCTTCTGGAGGCAGCCTCCACAGAAATGCCTATCAAATACAAGTGGTGGAGATACCGTCTGATATGGTCCAATCAGTCAACAGCTAGGTGACACCACATTTATTGGTGCTTTCTGAAATCAACTCACAAATGGTATTTATGGGATTTTTGCCCTCTTTCCCGAATGGTGCTGTTTTAGGACATAAGTTATTCCAAAAATATTTTCAAAAAAAAAAAAATAAAATACAAAAAAGGTAAATGGAGAACATACAATTCTTTCAGAACTTAGAGGATCAGAATTAAATAAGCTTATTGCCTTGGAGATGATGTATTTTCACATCTTTCCAAATAAGTCCATCCTTTTAAGAAATGTTCATAAAAAAATCATTTCCTTTATTACTGCCTACAGATCAAGACATAGCAAACATTTTGTCAATATGCTGATACTTAGAACTACATGTACACGTAGCACACATTATATTCTGTACACTGTGCTAGATGATGGAGAGGTAAAAAAATCAAATGAAGGTCTGCACATTAAAAGATGATGAGGTAAATTACTAAAGTGGGAATAAATAAATAAAAATGGATGCATATGGCAAAGAGCATGTAGGGCATTTAAGAAAGCTGTATCCTGAGGAACAGTCTGGCAAGTAACTATACATGAGGGGAGAAAATTGAGACAGGTACCCAGAGCTGGCTAAGGCTTGGAGAGAAAGACTGTGGGCAAAGACAAGAAGTAATTGTGACTAATTAACATGTGCACTTGGGCAGAGGCATGCCATTCTGTATCTCTGAAGAGTGACACACGGGGAGGCCCAGTGGTGAGCAGTGAGATGGAAATAGAAAGAAGAGATCCAAGAAGCACACGTATATGGCATGAACTTAATGTGAGTTTTGACTTCTGTATTTTACAGTCCACAATGCGGTGATTTGGTCAGAAAGTTGTCTTTTAAAAGGGATGGTTGTCCAAATTTTACTGCACTCCTGGAAACACCATTCTGGTGTCAATACAGAAAATGGATTTGGATTGCACACACATGGAGCCGAAGGCAGGAACCATTGCCATGGTATGTAAACAGTGACAAAGCTGGAAACGATGACTGTGAATTCAGAGTCTGCAAGTTTCACCCATTTCCATTGGTTTTCTTAGTTCCACGAAAGGCAGGGTTACTCTTTTTAACAGTAGTGCCATGCTGAGGACACCTGACCTGTAGTGATTCAAGATTCTACCATCCTCTGCTTTTGCCATTTCTCTGGAACCCACTTAGGTAAGGGACTCATTCTACTACTGAATGAGGCCAAAGGATGACCAAGGAGAGGATAATCTCAAGGTACAGTTACGGACTGAAAGGTTCATCCTTGGTAGCTGAATAATGGAAAAGGAGAGAGATTTTTGGTTCATGTTTATGCTTGGCAATTCATTCAACTAAAATTAACTTGGAAATAGATTTTTTAAAATATATATTTCTTAAAGGACTTTTTATGTTTATTTATTTAATTTATATGTTTGAGAATTTTGCCTTTAACTCTGTTTGTGCTCCAAATGAAGTGCTTGCAGAGGAAAAAGAATATATATATATATACATATATATATATTATATGATATATATAAAGGATATATATGCCCAGAGACAATTAGCAATGAGCAATGAGCAACACATTAAAAATCAGCAATTGTGTGAATGTTTTGTCCCTTCCTAATTCATATGTTGAAACTCTAAACTCTGCAGCTATGGTATTAAGATAAGACGACCTCAGTGGTGATTAGGAAATAAAGGAGGGGCCTTCAGGAAACTTAGCACTCCTATAAAAGAGACCCCGGAGAAATCCCTGCTCTTCTCTGAGTGCAATCATATGACTATGGTTAGGATAAGGAAGCAGGTCAGCAGGACCAAATTTGCTTGATAGCCTTGAGTACCATGAAATTTTTGTTATGCATAAACCACTTAATTTGTAATATATTTGTTATAGCAATCAGATTGACTAAATACCTTTTATTTTATTTTTTAATTAAGACTTTTTTATTCATTTTATATGCCAACCACAGATCGCCCTCTCTTCCCTCCTCCCGCTTCCCAGCCTTTCCTCCCCCAACCCACCCCTCATTCCCTCCTCTGAGGTACAAGGTAAGGCCTCTCATGGGGAGTCAGCAGAGCCTGGTACATTCAGTTGAGGCAGGTCCAAGACCCTCCCCCTGCATCAAGGCTGTGCAAGGTGTCTTACCATGGAGAGTGGGCTCTGAAAAGCCAGACCATACCTTTGATTTTAAAGATCAGTTTCATTTTTAATTATGTGTATGTGCACATGAGTGCAGCTGCTCATTGAGGTCCGAAGAGGGCACCAGATCTCATGGAGCTGGATATATAGTTGGTTCTGAACTGCCCAACGAAGGTGCTGGGAAACAAACTCTAGTCTTCAATAAGAGCAGTGTGGATTCTTAACTACTGAGCTTTGCTTCTAATCCCTGAGATACTTTTGAAATGACACATTCTACAAAAGAAAAGTTCAAAAGTGCTAAAAGTTCTTCAACTTTTTCTGTTAAAAATTCACTAGATAACAGAGTGTCTTGAATCTTGCTACCATTTGTCAAGGAAAACAATGTTTTCATCAAAATATTGAGAACTCAATTCAGAAAACCAACTGACAAATTATATAGTTTCCTCTGCCTTGTCTACTTGACCAAATTAGTATTACTCATCACAGAAGCATGTATTATTACTAAATTATCAAAATGCATTTGTGTGGTTTCCTTTGTCACTATGAGGTACCACTGTGCAGGGACATATTTCTAAGTTATTAGGTACGGCTGCCACCTTCGTCACGCTTTCACACCCAGAATTAAAGTGTTGAATTGTCTTTGGATTGCTTATAAAAGGTTTTCCACAATACAGTCATTAAGACAGGATTTTTCTGACTTGAAGAGCTCATTAGAGTCAAAATTTCTGTTAAATTCTTTCAAAATAAAATTATTCTTTGAATTAGCGGGATGCACCTACAAAGACAGATAATTATTAGAAGTAACAGTGACAAAAATAAGCTGCATGAAGTCCCTGGAAGTGGCAGATGAATAAAAAGAGTTTGTTCATCATAAGGGGACACAACACTGATTGGAAATGTCCTGTCCTCTGACTTGTGGCTCCTCCCATGATCCAGGCTGAACAGCTCTGGACAGAGCATGATGAGGACATCTATACCATAGCTCCTACTAACTCGGCACACTTTGAACACAGCGGGTGCTAAATATAATACTTCTGTATCTGAGGGACAACTTAACCTTGCGAACTATGCACTGTTTCTCTTCTACTATAAATATGAGAAAACCAAGGTTACCCAAGGTCACGTTACTAGGTCCAAGCCATCTAATTAATGAGCAACAGATAGAAGAAGGATTTGATCCCTTTTACTAGGAACCTAAAACCTATGGATTTAAATTTGAGCAAACAGAAATTAACCAATGTAGGTAAGACAGCTTTATAAAATATTCTTTTGCAGGAAAAAATAATATTAAGGATTTATGTGAATTTCTGGGCATAATGGAGTTGATTGGCTTTTTAAGGAAAAGTGTATTTAACATTTAGCTAAATCATAAAGTCGTTTACAATTTAGCCACTTTCAGTTATATAAATTTGAGTTTCTCAGTTTGCTTAGGCTACACAGTATAGGAAATGGAGAATTGGGTCTGATTATAAATTCTAAAGGCAATTGTCTGGTTCAGACCTCAGCTCTACAAAGTTCTAGACAGGTGATGTGGGCAAGCTGTTTAACCTCTCTATCATCATGTCCCTCCTCTTTAAAGAGCCATAGCACCACCTATTACCCAGCTTATTGTGGAGATTAAGTACAATAGTACATATTAAAGCCCTTGGTAAGTGGCTTGTTGTAACTGTGGAATGCACAAACTTTCATCAGTGTCCCACAGATAGATATCAACAATGCTCAGCTAGACAAACATTGCTCTTAGTAAGTTCCCCTGCCTATTTCATTGAAATATATGGGCCACAGTGGGCATTCGAAAAACATTTGCAGTAATACAAGCATCCTAAAGCCTACCCGCCATGATTAATGTGTGGGTACAAATTTCAGAACTATTACTATTTAAAGACTCATTTTAATAATGACTCACCCTCAGTGTTGTTACATAAGGATAAAAAAAGTATTAGGGAATTTATTAAAGATTTGGTGTTCTTCATAAATATATCACAGTTTTCAGGAGCTTACCGAAGATAAAGGTCACAAATAAGATAGCGATAAAAGTCTTTGATGCTGACCAATGTTTTCCATGAGTTAATAAAATGATCAAATTGCTCACCCATTACCACACAGCATGGAGAAGAATTTTAAGGAACTGTGATTTAGGAATATTTTATTGACTTCATGACCTAAATCTTACAAAACTGATTTTAGCCATAATTTTAGCAATTGTACCATTTCCCATGTTCCTCTGCTTGCTCCAGTTAGAACACTGACTTATCCCAAGCTTCCTCACACCTCTTAAAATACACATTACAGGAAGTATAAGCTAGCTGGGAAAAAACTAAAATTTTACTTTGGGTTTTCAAAATTACACTTTGATACAAAAATCCAAGGGAAAATTTTCTTAATGTTAATTTAAGTTTTAATGTCTGGCTTGTAATCAATTCACATGAACTGTTCTCTGAAAATAAAATCAATGGAAGACTTAATTTTAGAATTCCTAGCATGGATGAACACCTGGTAGTGACCTTCTTTTCCATCTAACCACATCTGAGTTATAGCCTTCTAGCTAAAATAGATGATTATTATGTTTTTATTAGTTGTAAAAATGCATTCCACCCAGCTGCAGAAAGTGGAAGGAAGTCAGCAGGGACGGGACTATTTGTGACAATAAATATTTGCTTCTCTCATATTTTCCATGCGACAATTTCATCAAACATGTGTGGAGCTAAAAATTACAGGCTGTAGTCAGCTCTCGGGCATTAATCTCTGGAGTGAGCAAAAGCATATTTAAAAACAAACAAAAAACCAAAACTCTTTACATTCTAGTTACCCAAAACTTTCTAAATAGCAGAAAACTTATGGAAATGCAACTTCCAATGAAAATCTCTCTTTTCTAAAAGCAATTCATAGCAGGAAAACTCTAGATATAATGCCTACTGCCATTAGGGCTAAAGGTATGAGCACGTTCAAGAGAAAAAAGGGAGCCTTTTGTGTGCAGTCACTTAATTTATCTGAATTGGGCATAAAGGGAAACTATGGAGGCTCTGTGAATGAGCCAAGTAGGGAGTCTTTTATTCACTGGAGTTGGTGGTAGAAAGAACATAGAATGGAAGGTAGTTAGGGAGAATTACTTGGCGTATTGCTAAGCAGCATATGGTCACAGGTACTCATTTCAGATAAGCCATAAAAGTGACAGAATGTTTTACATGACCTCTGAGGTTACCTCTAGCTTTTTTTCATTACATGATAAAAAGAAATATAAAAATATAGCTATTCTTCAATACTACCTTTTAGCCCAATATTAGAAAGAGAGAGTAGTGAAGAGATAGAATATATGCTTCTCTTCACTTGGGACTTGAATATATTTTCATAAAATTAAGTTGGACTCATCCTAAACTTAAGACACCAGACTACAGAAATAAATGGTGGCTGCTCACCAGATAAATGAATTCAGTCACTTTCCCTTTCTTACCTATACGACATAACAAAAATACCTAGAACATTCAATATACTAAGATGAACCTGTTCAACAAATATATAACCTCCAATTCATTCTTTTTATTGAAAATATAACTAACCCCTGTAAGGAAAAGAGCCAGTTAAAATCTGTTACTCAGCATTGTTGGGAGGTGATTTGAGTTTCCCATTCTGTTTCTCCCTATAATTCCTCTCAGATGAACCAGGCAGGTCACATAGTTGTCTTGACCAATGCAGAATTAGTTCTCATGGTTAATTCTAGTATTTCCTATTGTAGTTATGCTCCTACAGATTGTGTTAGGCTGTGAACTTGAGAATTTTTTTTACTTATCAAGAACACCAGTTTTCAGCCATTTTAATAAAAAGTAATAAAATACTTTATGATTCCATTTCTTTTGCTATAACTAGTCCAAGTAAGGTAGTCTCAGTACTTGTCTGTAGCAGGTCCAACCATGTGCTTCCTTAAGCCTGTTCAGAACCACATCTGCACTGATCTACCTTCATCTCATGGTGTTGGCTCCATCAGTCCTGGGGCACTGATAACCCAGCCTAAGCACCGTGGAGCTGTTGCTTGTATGCTCTTTCTTTCACAAAAGGAAGAAAGCCATATCAGTTTGGACCATTTTGAAGAGTTGTTCCAGTTCCAGGGCCTTCCATGAGATTGGAACAAGATACAATTTTATCAGAAGCCCATTGTTTTCTCTGTCCAATGCTGCTTTTCTCACTAAAGCAGATGCTTTTCACAAGAACCCTTGACAAAAAAATTCTTCCTGCATACAAACCTGTCTTAGAGACTGCTTTCTATTACAAAAAAATGTGTGTAATATCCCCATGTCTTTTATCAGGGTCTCTAACAGACAGGATTTTTGCTAAAGCTTACTGTGCATCCATGATGTTGTTTTTAATGTGTATCCCTGCAATCTCCCCTTCATATCATTATTTGTTGTTAGTTGTATTGTCTTAAGTGGAGTTTTGGGGTACTTCTAGTACACAGTGCATGGATAAAGCATCTGGTGCACACTGTCATGCTTTATTCATGCTGCTTTATATTAAATATATTTTGATAATTGATCTAGCTTATTACTTTTCAGTGATGTATTATATGTTCTCATAAGGCTAGATATATAGACAAATATTTGACAAAAATTTACCAGATATATAGACAAATATAGAAAAATTCATATCCTTAATTTACTTATTGTCCATTTTTTATCAATCAGTATTAAATTTCTCTCTCTCTCTCTCTCTCTCTCTCTCTCTCTGAGAGAGGGTTTCTCTGTGTAACAGCTCTGACTGTCTTGGAATTCACTTTGAATACCAGGCTGGCTCAAACTCCCAGAGATCTGCCAGCCTCTGCCTCCCGAGTGCTGGAATTAAAGGCGTGCTCTACCGCCACCTGGCAAATTTCCTGTATCTCTTTAACATTAAGGCATCAATAAACTACTCAACTTGTATAATTATGTAAATTTGCTTAACAATACAACCTGTTGGCTCTACTATGAGATGCTTTAAGCAAGTTGTAATAGTAGAACAACAACCTAGAGAGGTTTTTAGTTAACAGTGGACACTGAGGTCATGTGGAGAAGATAAACTGATCATGTATGTTTCCATTATATCAATTAGAAGTATAAAATAGTTAATATATTTCACATGTATTCCATGAAGGGCATTCTAAGTGCTCCATACAAATGAAAGCGCAAACTCACAAGGTGATATGAATATTAGTGTTTTACTACCTTTTTCTGAAGAAGAGACAACTGATGTGCATAAAGGTAAAAGAGACTGCCCCATGATTGTAATTATGGATTACATAACATAGGTCATAGGACCAAGAGCTGACTATAGACTGTTTGATTCCAAAAGCAAAGATCTTAAACCTTTCCAAATATGACTATATAGAGAAAACTACAGTCAACAGATTATAAAATCAAAAAGAACACTAACAAGGCAATGTATTTAGCTGAGTGACTTACTGAGACAAGAAACACTGTAATAAATAAAAGAGAAAAGTTTTGCACAGAACAAACACTTGCAGCTTTTATATAAACCTATTCAGTTTTGCTGGGTTCTCTAAAGATGGTGCCTCAGGAACTGCTTTAGAATCCAACTATGCTGGCACATTGTTTAATGACTTGGACACATATATGAATGTACTCATCAGGCAATTTAGACAAACATCACGCCAGAGCACACTTTTTCAAACCTAGATGGTATGATTCAATTGTGATACAGGAGGAGAGGTGGCAAATTCAAAATGTACAAGGCTGCTATTAAAGTAAAATAGCATGGATTGTTCTTTCCTTTTCTTAAATTTATTTTGTTAGATGTGGTGGTTCATGCTTTTAATCCCCGCATTTGGGAAGCAGAGGCAGGCGGATCTCTATGAGTTCAAGGCCAGTCTGGTCTACAGAGTGAGTGAGTTTTAGGCCAGTCAGAGTTACACAGTAAGACCTTATCTCAAAAAATTAATAAATTATTTTGCAACTGTATATATATATATATATATATATATATATATGTGTGTGTGTGTGTGTGTGTGTGTATGTATGTATGTATATGAGAGAGAATGTGTGTGTGTATGTAGGCATAACTGTGTATGTACAGAGTAACACACACATGGTGTGTGTGTGTGTGTGTGTGTATGTGTGTGTGTGTGCATGCCGTCATCCCATCTTAATATGGGTTGCCTGTGTAAGCACAGGTAGGGTTATTTGCTTGCATGGAGCAATGTGCTAGTGGCTACATTTCTGCGGAATATGACTCCTCCTCTCCCTGCAAACTTTAACTGTCTACAGCTCCTCTAGGAAAACTGAATCCCTCTGGTCCCCCTTCCTAATTGAATGGAATGTAGACAGGCCTAGTCTAGCACAGGTCTTTGGGCAGATAACCACTGATGCTTGAATTCATGGATGCATCAGCTACATCCTGTCCAGAAGACAGTCCTTTACAGTAGCACACCTTCCCGTCCTACGGCTCTTAATATACTTTCCACCCCCTCTTCTGTGATGTGCCCTGAGCCTTGGATGGGTGATAGAGATACCCACTTAGGGCTGAGCATTCAGCAGTCACTTGTCCACACATTGACAAGTTATGAGTCTCTGAAATGACTATCATTTAGGCATATGGTTTTCTAAAGAGAAGAAATAAAGGACAGTAATGATGAAAAAGTAGTAAATATATAAATCAGTAAGTTTGGCATATATTATTATTAACAAGTATTATGAACTGTCCACGATGTCAAGAATTACATTAACAATGTCTAGTCCACTAACATTTGACAGATTCAGACAAAACACTCCATTATATATATTAACAATTTGTGTATGATTTTTTTATATGTATAATCGGTTTCTTTTTGCTTGTTTGAGTCAGTCTAGCACTCTAGATCAGGCTGGACTTGAACTTGTATTCATCTTTCTGCTTCGACCTCCCCAATCCTGAGATTACAAGACAGGTGCCAGCATACCTAGCTACAGTTGCTTTCTTTATACCACCTTACCACAAACACAGGAACATGACATGACTGTGTTACCAGGGCCCAGACTCCTTTGTTCTATTTGTTCATTTGACCATATGTCCTCTGCAATTCACATCAGCACTAAGTACATGTTTGAGGCTGGATTAAATAAACCAGAAGACTAAAATTTTGTAAGGCTGTCTGGCAGAAATATTTTTCTTTACAGTGTAGGCATAGCAAATTTAAAATCAACACCAATGATGATAGGATGGAGAAAGACAAATCCTGCAAAAAATTAGGATAACCCCAGGTTTTTGACATTAGTGTACCAAGGTAATAAATGGAAATACTATCAACAGATTTCTTGGGCTGATGAATATAATCAAACTTTCCCCTCCGGTTTCCTGTACTTTCTGTAGAAGTTTGATTTAACTACTCTTCCCAAGCTGCTGCAAAGTCACAATATGAAAACAACCTCCCTGTGACTCTGAAGGAAACAAAAAAAGTGACATCAACAAGGCAAAAGAAAGGTGAGAAAGGCAAATGAAAGAGTACACAGGAGAAGTTTTCATTTTCTTAATGAATAAATGTCAAGTCAAAAGCTCATCTGCCTGGACCAGCAGAATACCCGCCTGGCCATGTAAGTTCCCTGCCAGTGACCTCTAGCCAACATGATTACAATGGGAGGAAGGAACTGAGGAGCATTCCCACGCAGGCATTCTCACAGGGAGGTGTGCTTAAAATGGATTACTTCTGCTCCTTAAACTGCCGATCAATAAAGATGTGGATTGCAATGAGAAAGGAGATGTTTGTGGGCTGTAGTAGTTATCCTCTGTGTCTCTGCTGAAATTAATTAAAAATCAATGAAGTGTGCAACCTATTAATACAGCAACCTCTAGATTAACCGATAGAGGCTGAACCTCTCTCTGAGCATACATCTTGTGCAAACATACTCAAATACAACCCAGGGAAGGTTGAATGCGTGACCCCCTTACAATTGAGCAGGAAAGTTTCGTGTGTAATAGTTTGTGGCTTCACAGAATTGGATCCTACTGGTAAAAAAAAGATGTAAAACTCAGATTGGAGACACTGTGGCCAGAATATTCCTTGTTATGTCAATTATACCAAATTCTACAAGGTATCCTTATTACAAAGCAAAATTCTGACATTGTGTAGATCTAAAGAAATCCAAAAATCACTTTCTTAAATGTAAATTATGTATTCATGAATCAGGGAGTTAAGTTTATAACTGACTTTCTAAAAATTTTGTTTTTATGTGTGTGGATGTTTGGCCTGCATGTATGACTGTGTACCATGTGCCTATCTGGTACCTTTAGAGGCTAGAAGAAGATGTTGGATCCCCTGGAACTAGAGTTATGGATCATTGTGAGACATCATGTGGATTCTGGAAATTGAACCTTCATCTTCTGGAATAGCAGCCTGTACTCTTTAACCACTGAGCCATTTTTCCAGCCTCTGTTGATTATTTCCTAAGTGAGTATGTTCCAATTAAATCCCCTGAAGACTTTTAGGTAAGGTGAGCCCATTTGGTTCCTGAATAAGAAGTTGTAATCTGTGCCAATCAGACTGGTTCTTCCTCTGTCTCCTCTTGGCATTAGTGGATCTACTGCTCATTTGAAAATGCTTACATGGTCATTGTGTGAGAAAGTCCCTCTGGTGATCCTCACATCTTCCCTCTGAAAGTCTCCCAGACATTTCCCAGCAGCCTTCTCTGATCTGTACTCTCCTTGCCCGGGTTCATTCGTCCATAAAATATCCTCAGAAAATTCCAAAGCACAGCTTCCATCTCCCATCTTAATCCCTCATCATCAATGTGGACGTCCATTTTAATGCACATCATTGTTTTAATTTTTGTATATTTGCAGGGACAGAATTCTAGGGCTCTATCACCAATCATGATCTAAAGACTAGAAGAGACTCCTACTTAACACTTTCGCTCATTTTTTTTTTCAGCCTGGTATGACCATGGAAGGATCAAATATGACCAACTACTTCCACTAGGGAATAGTCTCCATTATTGTAAATGTTAAGAAATTGTCATCTGGTGTCCTCACAAGTTTAAATAAGGTCACCTATGGTGTTATAACAATGATACAAATCTCTTTGATTTGGGGCTAAATTTACATACAGAGTACCTGTAGGTTCTTATCACTTAAAAGATCTTTGTTTTCTGAAGTCTACTGTTTTCAGACTGCCTCACAGATGTTCATGAATACTCTAGAGGTTCTCTTCCTGAGGACTGCTGTGGGATGTCTTTCTGTATGCTGTGAATTATGTTGCTCTGATTGATTGATAAATAAATAAGCTGCTTTGGTCTATGGCAAGGCAGCTTAGAGGCAGGTGGGGAATTGAAGGAGAGAGAAAGGAATGAGAAAGGCAGAGTCTAGAGAGATACCAGTCACCACCAAGAGAAGCAAGATGTGAAAGTACAGGTAAGCCACAGCCAAGTAGCAATTTATAAATTAATAGAAATGGGTTAAGTTATAAGAGCTAGCTAGCAAGAAGCCATAGGCCATCCAATTTGTAAATAAAATAGGCCTCTACGTGTTTACTTGGGGCCAAGCGGGTGGGAGAGATTTGTCCCAACCGCAGGGTCAGGCAGGACTAGACAAACCCTCCAACTACAGAAGACTCTTTGTTAATACCAGCATGTATGAAGGCTAAGTCTGGAGCTAGAAATACTTGTGTCTTTTCCTGGGCTTATTTCTTCATGCTTTAGAAGCTGGTGCTTAGAATATTTCATAGTACTGAATGGTGTCCTTCCATCCTGCCTCACTGTGCGAGAATGCTGCTGTCTTCCACACAGCCCTGGAGAAGTGTTCCCCTGACCCTGAAGTTCATTCATATTTTGCCCCTAGCTGCATTAATAGCTATTACTGAGAACCTAAGTGACAAGCAGTCCCCTAAAAAGAACTTCTTTGACAACTTTAGCCTCTGACTCTGTTAAGGTTCGGATCTAGTCTAAGAAGTGGGAGTGGAAGATTGACACATTCCTCTCTGCTTCTTTTCTCCATTTTGACCCCACGCACTTGCTGTCATTTCCTGACCCATTTTTCACTCTCCAACACATATGCACATATGCACATACTCTGTGATATGCACATATCAAACCATCTCTCCCTCACAGCCAGAAAGAGCTTCAAGCAACTGAAATAATTATCACTGGTTTCACTTGGAATTCCTAACCAGAGCTCTATAGCTAAAAAGCATACTGAAAAAACTCTACTCATTTTGACTTTCTACTTACTGTTTCTTTTATCTGGGACACCTCTCACTGTTTATGAAACTGCTACACTATTCCTGCCAGAGTACAGACACAGATTAGACCAGGGCTAACTCTCTCCTACATGGTAAATTAGATATCACTTCCTTCACAAAGCCTTCTAACTCACAAGTAAAAATGACTTACTCTATTAATATTTGATGCAAAACATAACTTTGTTATTCTTACCACCTATCTATCTGTCTGTCTAGCTATCAATCTATACATGTGTGTTGCTTTGAATGAGAATGGACCCCATAGACTCATATATTTGAATGCTTAGTCACCACGGAGTGGCACTATTTAAAAGGATTAGAAGGTGGGGCTTGTTGGAGGAAGTGTGTCACTGGAGGTGGACTTTGAGCTTTCGAAAGTCTGTGCCAAGCCCAATGTCTCTCTGTCTGAAGGTCAGGGAGGATGTAGTTCTTAATTTCTTCTCCAACACTGTGCCTGCCACGCTTGCTGTCATGCTCCTCAACATGATGATGATGTACTAAACCTCTGAAACTGTACGCAAGGCCATAATTAAATGCTTTCTCTTATAAGAGTTTCCTTGGTCACTGGGTCTCTTCACAGAAATAAAACAGTAACTAAGATACTACCTATCCATCTGCACACCTGGAAAAAAAGCTGTGAGGTTTTCAAACATCATTAGAAATTCTTGGCATTGTATGGGTAAATAACAGGTATTTTATAAGACATAAAGAAAACATATACTTGCATTTTTTATTGGGCTACATCATCTTCTAAGCATAAACTGCAGAAATGCTATATGGCATACTATATTATTGATATGACTATTGATTCCCTTTCATGGTTTTACTTTAAAACCTTTTATGTTGTTAACTACCTGGATCTGTGAATAGTTTTCTGTGTAGATGACAGAACTCAGTCTGTCCCTCTTCACCCTTAACACATTGATCAAGTCTTGGATAGCCAATAAGCAGTAGTAAATTTGATTGGTTTCCCCCTCTCTGTACTCCTTTAATTTCTTCTTCCATTCCCTTTGAGTCATCGGGTTAAGATAGAAGGAAATCACAGAAATAATAAGTACTATCAAAGACATATAGTCTAATAACAATTACAAGTTCGGGAAGAGGAGAGGGGCTGATGTATTTTTGAAATTAATTTGTATTGCTCATCATATTTTATTTTTCTATTTCCTCTTTAAACAAAAACTACTAAACATCTCTTAATTTTCAGGCTCACTTGAATATATATGGTAACTTGTTTTCTGGATATTTTTAATTCCAGAGAACTCAGGGTTTGTTGTTGAGTACTATCTGAATCCCACAAAAGAAGGGGAATGAGAATGTTGTTTATACCCACTGCCAAAATGGAATCTGAAAACTGCCCTCTTCCATGGTTTCCTCTCCAGCTTGCTGTTTTATGCCATTAATATCTCATATGGAAGAAGGCTGAGAGCACACATTATAACATGATAGACACTGCATGGCAGAGGGTCACTGTTAGACTGTTCTTATTTGTCTCTGTCTGTGAAGAGGGAGGGATGTAATTAAAAGTGCTGGTCAGGGGCAAGACTTCAATATTAGTTCAGCCTCTTGCCATATGCTGCTCCATGGCCTTAGGCATGTTAAGGTTCTCAGCCCAGTATTTCCATCTATTAAATGGTAAAAATAATAATACCCATCTCATAAGGTTATTCTGACAATTAAAAAAGCCATTATATGTTAAAAATTCTTAGAATATTGCCTGGTCAAGAGTAAGCCTTTGCTGTGGATATCGCTCTGTATAAATAAAATGCTGATTGGCCAGTAGTATAATATAGAAAGTATAGGAAGGACAAGCAGAGAAGAGAATTCTGGGAACAGGAAGGCTGGATCAAGAGACACTGCCAGCTGCCTCCATGAGTACCAACATGTAAGATACTGGTAAGCTACGAGCCATGTGGCAAGGTATAGATTTATAGAAATGGGTTAATTTAAGATAGAAGAACTAGATAACAAGAAGCCTGCTATGGCCATACAGTTTATAAGAAATATGTCTCTGTGTGTTTACTCAGTTGGGTCTGATCAGCTGCAGGGACTGGCAGGTGAGAGAGATTTGTCCTGACCGTGGGCCAGGCAGGACCAGGAAAACTCTAGCTACAAGCCTTCAATACTGCCAGTTACTATTGTCACTTCTGTTTCAGAAGACAGTCACTTTTCAGGAATTCAGCTTTCAAATAACTTTCAATTTCCTGAGGCATCAAATACATACTTTTGTATTTAGACTCCCAAAGATCATGTATGACCTCCTAACTATGTCTCTCAGTACTGCTCTTTCCTGTGGCACTTCGGTTTCAGCAATATTGCCATCCTTAAACTTTGCTTTTTTTGCCTTTACACCTTCATTCCCTGTTCATTCTCTAAGTGACACTTCCCTGGACAGTCCACAAAAAAAGCTAGGTAGAGGATAAAGGGGCAAGTAAAATGTTCTTGTGAAATGAAAGTGATTAAGACAGAGAAGTCACTGAGAATGCTGAAATCAATCTATCTTTAGCTTCTGGGGTACTCTCATTGAATATTAGCTATGTGGTTACATATTATTAATCTTTAGAGCAAAATGAAATTACCTATGTTAAGATCTGTAAATTTATCATTGTGCTTTAGCTTAAAAGGAAAAAATGCATAATTGAATCGCATTCATACATGTAGATCTATAGTTCAAATCAAATCAATCATTCATACATGTAGACCTATAGTTCATCTTCTTAAAGATCACATTATAAGCCGGGCGTTGGTGGCGCACGCCTTTAATCCCAGCACTCGGGAGGCAGAGCCAGGCGGATCTCTGTGAGTTCGAGGCCAGCCTGGGCTACCAAGTGAGCTCCAGGAAAGGCGCAAAGCTACACAGAGAAACCCTGTCTCGAAAAACCAAAAAAAAAAAAAAAAAAAAAAAAAAAGATCACATTATATATGAAAATTATGAAAATCAAGGACATACAATATTTGTGTGTTTGTATTTGTGTTTTATTAATTTATTAGCTACATGAAGGAACAAGAAGAAAGACTGAGTATCATCTATCTATTCTTGATAACTTTCTACTTTGTGTTTATATAATACATAGTGTATATATAATGTACTCTCTATATCATCACAAAGAATAAAGAAAAATGCTTGTTTCCCTCAGCAATTATTTAATGAATATCTAATATATTCAGAGCACTCTAATAATTATTTTAAAGATAATGATGGCATGATGTTTCTTTAAATTGTTTATATTCTGATATGTGAGAATACTGTGGTTTGATTGCTCCAGTACTCAAGGTGACATCAGGTCTTCAAAGAAACCAATGTTCAGAGATAGTGTGGGACTTTTTAGAAATGACTAGGCTGTCAAAGTGATTTAATGATCCCTTGTAGTGTTAGGTTAATTATTTCACTTGTTTTTTAGACTGAATTGGTTACTACAAGAATATTGTTACATGATGAAATCATCTCTGACCTTGTCCTTTCCAAATGCCATGTCAATGATGCTCACTGGAAGCTGAGCTGACACCGGTGATATGTTCTACAACCCTCCCAGACTAATAGGACCTAAATAAACTTCATTCCCTTAAACATTACCCAGACTACAGTATTCTATGATAGCACAGGAAAACAGACTGATACAAAAACCTTACTTAGACACAAGCAGAAGTTGTAAATGAAGGATTTGAAAAGCACACAAGAGAGAATGGAACATTTTCTGTGCAGAGAGTCTCTGAGAAGAGGTAGAATTTGAGCTTAATAGTGAATGTATAATCAATATTCAAATTCTGGCTTATAGTACGGTAAGCAAAGTGTGTGCTAGATGTGATTTAAAAAGTGGGGGGACTAGGTGAAAAACATGCAGTCCTAAAAGAACTAGAAAAAAAGGTGCAAAACATCCCGTTAGAATGGGGCATAAGACAAGAGGCAAAAGTTAAGTATATCACATCAGTGTAACTACGTACGGTGCCATATTAAATAGGTATTAAATGCAGTGGAAGAACTTCAAGCTGGACATTTAATAGGCACTATGTCTTGCTATGGAGCTCTGACTGGTCTGCTATCAACTTCAGTCACTGCTGGTGTTAAATAACCCTGGTTTGATCAGCTGGTGGAGGTAGTGTATGTTAGCCTTTTCGTCTTATAAAGCCTCTGAAGACTTACTACATGAACAGCATGACTATGTGCACGTGTGCATGCGTGCGTGCATATCTGTGTGTGTGTGTGTGTGTGTGTGTGTGTGTGTGTGTGTGTGTGTGCTCAGTAGTTCAAAGGACCCTGAGTAGACTGCAGGCTATGATAAAAGGTATAGAATTTCTTTGGTACAGACTGTGTTTGGCACATATTTACCAACCAAGAATTCCAAATGAAATGTTTCAGCTTCGACCTGAAGATCATATGCTGGGGGTATCACCACCAGCACCCTCATAAACTGCATACTGTTACCAGAATAATAAGAGGTATCTATACTAGTGTAAAGATCCAATGAAGATGCTTAAACTACAAAAAGCATATGCTCCTCCAATTCGCAAGAATATCCATCATTGAATGCAAAATAAAACGTGTTAAAACTTGAAAAGAATCCAGCCCCTGCAGCTGCCACAAGGACTTCCCACAGAAGAGGACATGCCTACCGCGTGCCTCAGGAGCACAGGGGAATTGGTACTTCAGTGACTTCTGAAGCCTGTGGAGCAGGAAACAACATCTGATGCCACAGCAGCTTCAGATTACAACATGCAAATAATTTTCATTCAAAGGAAGTGTTCTCATTAAAATATGTATTGAATGCAGTCCAAAAAAATAAGTAAATAAGAGATGGCAGAACAAACCGACACGATCAAATTTAGCAGCTGCATGGAGGGTAAAGTACTGGCAGAAAGAAGCGAGGAGCTCCATACTGCACTGTGCTTTGAGTTCAGACAGCAATGACCACTTAGTACGACAACTTGGACAATGAAGTTTAGGTAGAGAGCAGCAGACAGAGACGGGGGCTCCTCAGTGATTACAAAGACATGAGAACAAGCAGGATCATGCAGTGTTTTCCAAGTTGAAACTCAATAAAAAAGGAATCTAGTGCAAATGAGTGAAATGGATCCATTTGTAGAATAAGGTGAAGAACAGATTGGTATTGTGGTATTGGAGAAGAAACAAGAAACATTTAAAGCATGAAAATAGTGACTGTGTCAAATATTATACGATCTCAAAGGGGAACTGAAGAGGGAGGACCTTGAATTTGAAATGTTATGCTGGTGTGGTGTCTAATAGTGGTTGTCAACTTGACACACCACTACTTCCTAAATGGAAAGAATTGTCCTAATCAGATTGGCCTGTGAGGCAGTTTCTTTTTTACTAATTGATGGTCCAGGGCCATGATGTGGCTGGTATCATCCCTGCACAGGTGGTCCTGGATTTTGTAAGTATGTAGCTGAGCAAGCCAGGTAGAGCAAGTCAGTTAGCAGTGTTCCTTTGTGGAAACTGCTTCAGTTCCAGCCTCCAGGTTCCAGCTGTGAGTTCCTGCCCTGACTTCCCTGGATGGACTATGACAGGGATGTATAAGTCAAATAAAACCTTTCCTCCCTCAAGTTCTTGGCCAGTGTCTTATCACAGCAACAGAAAATCACTAGAACAACTGGTGACATGGAGAGAATCACTAGATCACAGTGGAATGAGGAGCAAGCAAGGATTTGAAGAGTGGTGATTCATAAATGTGACTTACTCAAATGATGAGCAGACTAGTTTGGATTGAACATCTCTTACACCAACAAGCAATTGTTATGTCTATAGGATACAGGAGAATAAGAGTGATACAGAGAAGAAACCATAGGGACAGCTCCAATTAGGAAGCGGTCAGTGTTAGTTTTTATGCAGTGCAATGTTATTCATTAAGCAGCACTGTTTACTGTGCAAGAAAAACCACGAGGTACAAAAAAGCCCACTATAAGAGTTTATTAAGAAAAGATGTGCTTAGTCCTATGGAGATTGTGCAAGGAGAGAGGAAGAAGAGGAAGGAGGGGGAGGAGTCTGTGACCCGCTTTTTCCCTTCCTCCTCCTCCTCCTCTTCTTCTTCTATTTCTTCTTCTATTTTTTCTTCTTTTCTTCTCCTTCTCCTTCTTCGTGTGTGTGTGTGTGTGTGTGTGTGTGTGTGTGTGTGTGTGTGACCTACTTTTTATGGATTCCCCTGCACATGGGCGTATGGGCTCACATAGCTACACCACCCATGTGCATAGATTACATGATCATGCTGTACGCAAACTACGTGATTACACACCACATGGATTACACAGGACGTAAGGCATGACTAAGCCTCTTGCTTAGCTACTGGAAAGTGCATGTGAGGTCATGTCACAACAGTCAGGATTGCAGGGAAAGCAGCAGGCCTTGTTGAGGAGAAACATTCCTTCCTCCAAGTGACTAGGGAGGAGAAGATGGTAATTGGAAGAGGACAAAGTCCAGAGAGTTCAGTTCCAATCATCATCATTATTTTCCTCAGTGGATCGGGATACAGTGATCAGGAGTCCATATCATGTGAGTGGGATAAAGAGAAACAAAAAGGAGAGAGGAGATTTGACATAGTCCAACAGAGGAAACCAATTCTAATTCCACAGCAAAACAGGCTTGGAGTACAGGGGAAGACCACAGATAATGCAGGATGTAGCCCTTCACTGTCACTAGGACTAGAGAAACAGAGAATTTGGGTATTCAGGTGAATTTGCAGAACAGTTGGTGGGACAAGAAGACAGAGAGAAGGACAACTGGGTAAAACCAATTGTGTGGAAGCACAATATAATACCAACACTACAAACCGAAACATGCTTCAGACATTGACATGATTTCTAAAGTTTATTCCTTCTTCAGAGGTTTTACTGATGATTACTAACATGGGGCACAAAATACTACTTTCTATTGAAATATTTGAAAAATAAAAATCAGTTATCCCAAAATGGTTCTTTAAAAATTGCAAGCCTAAGATCAAGAATTTTTCCTGTATTATTAAGTACCCACAACATTCAGCTGAGGGGTCCTCGGTTTAAGAAAATGACAGAGTTTTTAAATGACTAAAAGAGTCAATAAAACAACACATATAAGCCATGGAACTGAATCAATGGATTTAACGAAGCCAGTGACATTGGGTTACAAAAAAAGAAAATCAGGTTTATTTTGCTGTCGGAGTATATTTGAATCATAACATCTACATCCCTTTGTAATTATGATCATGGTTGGCCAAGTTGGACTCCCTTTGTTTGACCGTGCAGTATTCAATTTCATTTTAAAAACATCTAATGCAAATTTAATACTTTTATCTTTTATGACAAGACTTAGCTCACTCTGAAATAATCTCTGTATTAACATTTTTTTACCCATTCAAATAGTTCAATTCATTATTGCAAAACAGCAAGCGTCCCCAGCCTGTCATTAATTCCTACTGTTTTAATTACAAGCAAAAATACTCCATGGAAGACTTTTTGTGGGTAATGGCACCATAAACACAATTTTATGCAAAGATATGAAAATAAAATAGAGAAAATTTTTGTATACCAGTCTTCTGGTAGAAACACCATATTTTGTGGCAAAAATATGAAGTCTGCCAAAATATAATGGTTCTTTCTTTAAATTAAACACACATACAAATAAAACAAACAACAACAACAAAAACGCACACTGCTTGGAAGTTTCTACTTCCAAGGACATGTTCTTACCTGGAATCCAAAAAACCTGTAGTCAGAGGCAACACTTTCATAAAACAATTCTACTGTTGCTCAGACTACAAAAATTTGTTTCACTTCTCTCTAAACACACTATGTTCTCATTTCTTCACACTGTGGTTACATGTAAATGATGGCCACAATGTCAAAAGACTCCCAGCATCTGAATTTGAAAATTAAGTGTTATACAAAAATTTCCCACAAACCAAACCCAATTTCAAGAATGAGTAGAATGTTTACATTATAAGGTTTACAATTTGAACAAGTTACTTAAAATGTATGTTAAGAATGCAGCTATAGGTCGGGCTAGTAAGGAAAAAGACATGGCATATTTTTATAGACTCATTATGATTATTACTTTTAATCTGGATAAGAGATTATTGCTAAAGGAAACTTAAATTGTCGGAGTTTAAGGGTAGTCAGCATGAGAAAATACTTAGCTTAAAGGAAAATGCTTGTGCAGATACTTAAAAATCTAAAACTGACAAGTGATGATATGTTTGTATCTCCACTCATTCTACCCACAGATCATTCACTATGGATGATGAGAAATCAAACAGCTGTATGAAGGTGCAAAGGCATTTATTCACAGCAGGTGAAAAATGAATTCTGAATGGAGGAATTAGCATTGTTTCTTAACAACAGAGGGAGACTCCAATTACATTTTGAAGGATCAATGAAGACTACTTTTCCTAGAACTACATATATGTGACTAAAAAAACATTCATTTTTCCTTTTACATTAACATAAAGGTAGGCACCTTTTTTCTAATAAGGAATTACTTTAACAAAGTATCTTAAATATTTATGTCATAGATCTATGATAAACATCTATTAAGGGTTTTTTTTTTTTCTGAGTATGAGCAAGGTGTCAGTTCACTAAAAGACACAGCACTATGGACTGATTAAATTTTCTAATTAACAGCCCCTTTCTAAACCTTAAAATATTTAAAATATGTTATGAGCAAATGTCATATTCAGTTATAGATAATCAATGAAGCAACATGCTCCCAGGGAAGATGAATAAATACATTTATTGCTCACTATGTTTTCTACCTTTCAGTACCAACTTTAATCATCTTTACAAACTAAGGTTATGTATACATAAAAATGCCCATTATTACCTACTAGTGTAGCCTACATAGACTGTAATGTTCAGAATCTCCAAGGTACTGGTGATATTTTCTTTTGTGTGTGAATTTCTATCTGATACATATGGCAGACTTAAGAAATGAATTATGTAAAAAATAAGTTGAATTTTCACTTTATTGTTGTTTGATGTTAAAATGTGTTGGTTGGCACAGTATGGATGGTGGAATATTAGAACACCTGTAAAAATAAGATGTTCCCTTAAGGATTTAACTGCTGGACAAAGTGTGACAATTTCTACTTTAGAACTAGTCCAAATTTCAGTTCCTATTTTTACCCATTAACAGTTTTCAGTTAAGGTATAGACTTTTATTAAATTAGCAGATAGCTATTCATTATAATATAACCCTAAATTGATCTTTAATTCATGAATGTGTTAATTGTTTCTGCAAGATAGTAAGTAGTTAATATTCACTATTAAAGCTGAACAGACACATCTATATACAATTTAAATTAAATCTGCATATGAAATAGAAAGTGCATATACCATCTGTGAAAAAATACCCTCATTCCTAATTAATATGTAACATGTATAACAGCCCACTCCATTACTGAAAACAAGTTATAAAACACAAAGTTAGATTTCATTTAAAAAAAGAAAAAGTTAATTTAATGGGAATGAGATGTTTCCTACAGGAATATATTACAAATATTGGCTGCAATATTCTTTGCTAAGGAAAAGATTACATGAATGTAGCAAGGCTCAGAAAGAAATAAGAACAAGTTGCAAGAGATTATTGCTCAGTAAGTATTTAGCATCTACCATATTCTAGGCACATGACATAACAGCAGCATTTACATAGTATAAAAAGCTTACATAGTACTTTCTTTGTATAAGCATCTTCCTAGACACTTTACATAACCCTATAAATTCATTATTATTAGTCTTGTTGTAGCATATTATTTTAATATGTGTTACATTTGTTCATGCTGTGGGACATTTGTTTCAATGATGAAAAGCTGTTGCATTCTTTCATGTTGCATTTGTTTTACTCTGTGAAGCTGCTTTACTGTGCCTGTCTAAAACACCTGATTGGTCTAATAAAGAGTCAGATATCCCATAGCAAGGCAAGAGAAACCACAAGTGGGACTGGCAGGCAGAAAGAATAAATAGGAGGAGAAAAAGAGCAAGAAGGAGAAGAATTCAAGGGGCCAGCCACGCAGCTACACAGCAAGCCACAATTAAGAAGTAAAGAAAGATATGCAGAAATAGAGAAAGATAAAAGTCCAGAGGCAAAAGATAGAGGGATAATCTTTAAAAAGCTGGCTAGAAACAACCCAAGCTAAGGCTGGATATCTGTAAGAAATAATAAACCTCAACCCATGCCCTCCAGCCCCCACCAATTGCTGCCCCAGTTGCAGGCCAGGAGGGAAGACTCCTGGGGGCAGGCCTCAGCACCAACACCCTCCACTGGAACCTGCAATCTACAAGACCAACTCTCTACCCCAAACCCACCCATCCCCCTGGAACCTCAGTGGCCCCCTGAGAACAGAATCCATCAGCTCGGATTAGAGCAAGAGTTCTGACTGGACCAAGAGTGGCCCTCTGAGACACAGACACAGCAAGCACAGATTGGACCAAGAGTAGCTCCCTCAGACAGAGACACCCCTTCCACCTATTGGAGGAAGAAATGGGTAGGTGCCAGTGCAAAAATACATACAACAACATAAAAAGCAATATGGCACCACTAGAACCTAGCGGTTCTACAACAGCAAGACCTGACCATCACAACATGGAAGAAGCAGAAGATATTGACCTTAAAAATAACTTTATGAAGATGATAGAGGCCTTTAAAGAAATTCTCTTATAGAAATTGAGGAAAAGACAAACAAAAAATTGGAAGAAATCAATAAATATCTTTAAAAAAAAAAAAACAAGAAAAAGCAATTAAACTGGTGAAAGAAACAGTTCAAGACCTGAAATTTGAAATAGAAACAATGAAGAAGATATAAACTGAGGGAATGCTGGAAATAGAAAATCTGAGTAAATAAACAGGAACTACAGAATAGAATAACCAACAGAATAGAAGCAACGGAACAGAGAATATCTGGTGTGGAGGATACAATAGAGGAAATAGATTCGCTGGTCAAAGAAAACAATTAAACCAAAAAAGTCATAACACAAAATGTCCAGGAAATCTGCAACACCATGAAAAGGCCAAACCTAAGAATGATAGGAATAGAAGGAGAAAAATCAACTCAAAGGCACAGAAAACCATAGAAGAAAACTTTCCAAACGTAAAGAGGGACATACCTATGAAGATACAAGAAGCTTATGGGACATCAAATAGACTAGACTCCCCCAAAAATTCAGAAAGGACAATACATATTTGTCACAGGAAAAATTCATCAACATGAAGTCTTAATTCTGAACATTTATGCCCAAATACAAGGACACTCACATATGTAAAAGAAAAATTACTAAAGCTTAAATCACACATCAAACCCCACACAATAGTAGTGGGAGACTTCAACACCCCACTGTCACCAATGGAAAGGTCTGCCAGACAGAAACTTAACTGAGAAGTAAAGGATCTAACAGATGTTATGACTCCAATGGACTTAATAGATACATATAGAACATTTCACCCTAACACAAAAGAATACCTTTTTCTCAGCACCTCATGAAACCTTCTTTAAAATCGACCATATACTCGGTCACAAAACTAATCTCAACAGATACAAAAAACTGTAAAAACCTCGTGTATTTTATTGGACCACTATGACTTAAAGTTAGATTTCAACAACAACAACAACAAAAAATTTACAGAAAATCTACAATCTCATGGAAACTGAATAATGCCCAACTGAATCACCAATGGGTCAAGGAAGAAGTAAAGAAAGTGAAGACTTTCTAGAATTCAATGAAAATTAATATACAATATTCCCAAACTTATAGGACACTATGAAAGCAGTGCTAAGAGGAAAATTTATGGCTCTAAATGCTCAAAGAAGTTTGGGAAATCTCACCCTAGTGATTTAACAGCACACCTGGAAACTCTAGAACAAAAAGAAGCAAACCCACCCAGGAGGAATAGATGCCAGGAAAAAATCAAACTGAGGCCTGAAATCAATAAAAGAAACACAAGGAGAACAATACAAAGAATCAATGAAACAAAGAGTTGGTTCTTTGCAAAAATTAACAAGATAGACAAGCCCTTATCCAAACTAACCAAAAGGCAAGGAGAGAGAGAATCCAAATTAACAAAATCAGAAATGAAAAGGAAGACATAACAACAGACAACAAGGAAATCCAGAGGATCATCAGGTCGGACTTCAAAACCTGTACACCACAAAATTGAAAAATCTTAAAAAAAAAAGGATAATTTTCTGGATAGGGACCACATAAGAAAATTAAGTCAAGGCCAGATAAATAATTTAAATAGACCTATAACCCCCAAGGAAATAGAAACAGTGATTAAAATAAAGTTTCCCCCTCCCCCCAAAAAAGCCCAGGACAAAGATGCAACAAAGAAAGGGAACTACAGACCAATTTCCCTCATGAACATTGATGCAAAAATCCTCAATAAAATACTGGTAAACCAAATCTAAGAACACATCAAAACAATTATCCACCATGACCAAGTAAGTTTCATCCCAGAGATGCAAAAATGGTTCAACATACAAAATTCTGTCAAAGTAATCCACCATATAAACAAACTGAAAGAAAAAAAAAACATATGATCATTTCATTAGATGCTGAGAAAACCTTAGACAAATTTCAACACCCTTTCATGATAAAGGTCTTGGAGATATCAAGAATACAAGGAACATACATAAACAAAATAAAGGCAATTTACAGTAAGCCAACAGCCAACATCAAATTAAATGGAGAGAAACTCAAAGCAATTCCACTAAAATCAGGAACAAGACAAAGGCTGTCCACTCTCCCCATATCTATTCAATATAGTACTCTAATTCTAGCTAGAGCAATAAGACAACAAAAGGAGATCAAGGTGATACAAATTGGAAAGGAAGAAGTCAAACTTTCACTCTTTGCAGATGATATGACAGTATACATAAGTGACCCCAAAATTCTACCAGGGAACTCTTACAGCTGATAAACACCTGCAGTAATGTGGCAGGATACAAGATTAACTCAAAAATTCAGTAGCTCTCCTATATACAAATGATAAATGGACTGAGAAAGAAATCAGAGAAACATCACCCTTTACAATAGCCACAAATAATACAAAATACCTTGTGGTAACTCTATCTAAGACCTGTATGATAAGAACTTTAAGCCTTTGAAGAAAGAAATTGAAGAAGATATCAGAAAACAGAAAGATCTCCCATGCTCATGGATAGGAAGGATTAACATAGTAAAAATGGCAATCTTACTAAAAGCAATCTACAGATTCAATGCAATATCCTTCAAAATCCCAACACAATTCTTCATAGACCTGGAAAGAACAATACTCAACTTCATATGGAAAAACAAAAAAATCCAGAATAGTCAAAATAATCCCGTACAATAAAGCAACCGCTGGAGGCATCACCATCCCTGACCTCAAGCTCTACTATAGAGTTATAGTAATAAAAACAGCTTTGTATTGACATAAAAAACAACATGTGGATCAATGAAATCAAATTGAAGACCCTAACATTAATCCACACATCTATTAAAACTCTATTTTAGACAAAGAAGCCAAGACTGTACAATGGAAAAAAGAAAGTATCTTCAACAAATGGTGCTGGCATAACTGGGTGTCAACATGTAGAAGGTTACAAAAGATCCTTATCTACTGCCATGCACAAAACTCAAGTCCCACTGGATCAAAGACCTCAACATAAATCCAGTCACACTGAACCTAATGGAAGAGAAAGTAGGAAGTAGCCTTGAATGCATAGGCACAGGAGACCACTTCCTAAATATAACACCAGTAGTACAGACTTTGAGAGCAACAATTAACAAATGAGACCTCCTGAAACTGAGAAGCTTTTGTAAGGCAATAAGACAAAATGACAGCCTACAGAATTAGAAAAGAACTTCCAATTGGAAAAGAACCAACCCCACATCCAACAGAGGACTGATCTCCAAATTATATAAAGAATTCAAGAAATTAGACATCAAAATACCAAACAATCCAATTTAAAAAAATGAACTACAGTGCTGAACAGAGAATTCTCAAAGGAAAACTCTCAAATGGCTCAAAGACATTTAAGGGACCATCCACCATCCTTAGCCCCAGATAATGTGAGAAATTCAGAGTTTGGTCTACAGAGGAAGATCCAGGACAGGACCCAAAAACTACACAGAGAAACCCTGTCTAGAAAAAAAAATCTTAATGAAAAATAAAAAACCAAAGAAATAATAAGCCTCCATGTGTATGTATTTGGGAACTGGGTGGTGGGCACCTAAAAGAGCAAAGAGTAAAAACAACCAACGAGTCCCACTTTGCAGATAATGAAACTGGAGCCTAGAGGGAAGAAGTGACCTTTCTACACAACAGCAAGCAAAGAATTAGAATTTCTACTGAACTATTCTGTTCTTGATACTAGTGACTATCACATGCAAAAACTATGTATTAGAGGGCTTATGGCATTAGACAAGTCTACTAGAAAACCCACAGGGGTAGGCAGGAGAAACACTGGTGTGAGACAAAGTTAGAGCTGCCTAGGGGTAAACACACAGGATCATGGTGGCCACCCTAAGGCTTTTGACTTTCAAGGGTAATTAAAGTCATGGAGATGCTGTACCTGGGCAGTCTGTGAAATATATGACTGGAAGAAATGCTGAGAAAATTCCCTTTACCCCAGTATGCCAAACTGATTAGAGACATGAGAAAAGTGAAGATTGGAATATAAGGCTACTTTGTAGACCCAGATTTAGCAGATCTATGGTATGCTGGTGAGGATGGAAAAAAGTAGATTGGAAAGAAACTAAAGAGCAAGTATCTGTCATATCTAACACTGGGGAAATAGAAGCCCCAGAATAGAAACAGTCGGAGATATTTTCAGATTTGCAACTGTGTTATTGATGGGAAGATGAACATGCAGGAATTGTTGTTATGATCCTTGGGATTGTGCTTAAATATCATCTACTCAGGCATGCCTTCTTCCAGTGCTAAGAACTGAAGTACTATCTTCCCACCTGAATGGTTTTAAATCCTGGTCATGCTTGATTTCCCCCCAGCGTACTGCTTGAGCCTACTGTTTACTTGCTTATTGTCTACTGTGCTGACTGCAATGAAAGTCCACCTAGTATACCACTCACCTGCATGTTGTCCTTTATACACTGTAGTAGAGTCATTTGCAACCAATTTTTGCCAGTTAAATACATGAATGGGACGGCCAACAAAAGACAGCTGGCCAGTTGGATTAGTAGAGTTGTCCATAGAGCCCAGTGTGAGGAGCAAGAGATGTGACTGACAAGCTGGAGACTCAGGGAAAGACAGCTGAGGTGAGGAGGCTAAGAGTGGCACAAGAGACATCAGCAAAGAGCCGTGCCGTGTGGATCCAGGAGACACATGTTTTGAAGCTGGGATGGTGACCAATGTCAAATATTGGAATGCTAATGTAGGGAAAGGACTGAAGAGATATTATTGGTATTGGTGTTTAGAAGGATTGTTGTCAGTGATGGTGACATGAGTTTCATCTGAGCTTTAGGGAGACGAGAGACTATAGTGGTTTGGGAAGGGAATTAGAGATGAAAGGGGGTAATAACAGGTATGAGCTTTTCTTTTGAGAGCTGTGCATACAGAATTATGAAGGCAAGGCAAGTAATTAGGAGGGATATAAGAAGAAATATAAGGGGTGATGGAGAACTCAGAACTTTCGATTTTTAATAATTTTTTTCTGATGTGTTTGTATGTATATGTGAGTATGCACAGCCACACACATGTTTACACATAGGTATCTGAGGGTGGGTGTGTGTGTGTAGACCCAAGTCTGATGTTGGGACTTTTTCTCAATTGCTTTTGCTGTAGTAATTGAGGTAGTGTCTCTCAGTCAAATGCAGAATTTAGTCAGCTGGCACCAGAGATTACTAACTCTACCTTTGAGATGCTGGATTCCAGGCTGGCTGCCAGTCCCAATAAGCATTCTTTGTGAGTTCTGAATCCAATTTCCAATCCTCATGCTTACATGGGGAATGCTTTATTCCTACTGATTCATATTCCTAGATTCTAGAACTGTTCCTGATGGTAGATCAATAGGATAGTCAAAAAAAACATCTTTCCCTACGTATGGAAATAAGTGGAGAGGAAAGTGAAAGGGAAGTACAGGGTTCTATTAGTCAGGGTCCCATTCTTATAACAAGGTACCAAAGGTAGAGTAATATGTAAACAAAACAGGTTCATTTGTTCCATAGTTTTAGAAGCTAAAAGTCCAAGACCAATGTCCTTATTTCTTTGACCCAGGGTGAGGGGCCATTCGTAGATGGCATCATAGCAGGACACATAGTAAGAGTGAGTGAACAGGTAGCCAGACAAGACACCTGAGAGCAGGGAAGATCAGTCATTGTCTGTTACAAGAGCTCGTTCAGGAGAACGAACTAAATCACATAAGTACTAACTATGTCTTCTAATGGAGAGATTTTCATGACCTCTCACTAGTCTTCACTTCTGAATGGTCTCAACACCGCTACTATGGAGCCAAGATACAAACACACAAACCTTTGAGTGACTTATTTAAACTGTAGCCCAACTATAACAGCAGCTAGGGAGAACCACAGATTCTTACCATGTGATCAAAGTTACATTACATTGTTTTAAACAATAACATCAAAGCAAATGCCAGGTCAGGAAAATTGCATTTTCCTCTTGGTTAACTGAAAGAGTATGTTCTAGACTCAAGTTCTGCTACTAGACAGTGAGTAAAAGTGTGCTCTCTCAAATGAGGATTTGAGAAGAATTTTCTTAGATTCATGAAGCATGTTCTTACTGTGCACAATAGTGGGTAATGAACAGATATCAGAAATTGCAGAATATCAAAGATGCATTACATTTGCTTGTGTTGTGGAATATTTAATGATGCAAAGATGTGTTGCATTCTTTCATGTTGCATTTGTTTAACTCTGTAAAACTGTGTTACTTTGCCTGTCTAAAACGCCTGATTGGTTTAATAAAGAGCTGGACATCCAATAGCTAGGCAAGAGAAAGGATTGGTGGGGCTGGCAAGCAGAGAAAATAAATGGGAGGAGAAATCTAGACTCAAGGAAAGAAGAGGGTGAGCAAGACAAGGAGAAGGAAAAGGAGAGGACACCAGGGACAAGCCATCCAGTCACACAGTAAGAAGGAAAGAAAGATATATAGAATAAAGAAAGGTAAAAAGGCCAGAAGTAAAATGTAGGTAAAGAGAAATGAGATATTTTAAGTTTGACAAGCTAGCTAGAAACAAGTCAAGCTAAGTCCAGACATTCATAAATAAAAATAAGTCTTTGTATATTTATTTGGGAGCTGAGTAGTGGGACCCCAAAAAGTAAAAATAATTCAACTACAATTAGATATTGAAAGTATTAAGATATGAGGGGTAAATTTTCATTATCTGTAAACGTGGCTTCTTTTGTCATACCATCACCAGGATATTTGATTGACATATGAATCCTATGTCATTTAGCTTTCATTTGTACTTATGTAGAAGTAATATTCCTCTCAAAGAACAGCTTAACTTTCATAGAGTTCGCACATACACTCATAACTGATTTAAAGTCAACTAACTATCTTTATGCCAAAGAGATTTTAATTTGGTGTTGGTGGGTATTGAAATGTGAAGTCTATCCTGGCCTAAATCTCACAGCTCTCCTGCCTCAGCATTCAAACTCCTAGAATTCAAGTCTTGTACTCCTATGCCAAGATGAAATATTTCAAGTTTTGGTTTATGTCTCATGGAATACATCTGTAACAAAATATTTCAAGAAGCAAAATTTTATTTATAAATGGAAAAATCACTGTGCTTTCTTCTAATTATTCTCCATATGCCCTTTAATGAATCAATGTAATATCTGACCCCACACAAAAATGAAATAATACAGTATTCCAGTTAACATTTTCAGCTTCTAGCTGATTATCTATATTAATATTTTTGATACTGGTCCAAGTATCAAAAATACTTGGTCATGGTAAGTAGATATCACTAAATACTTCTTTTGAAACTTTCAAGTATCATTATTGCACATCATATAACCTTAAAGACATTTCAAGAATACTGCATTGATAGGGAACTTCAGTGGGTTCTACCTGAAATACTATTATGACTAGACATGTTAAAATAATTCAGCATTTATAGTAACAGTTTGTGAGTGCCAGATAATGTAAATCAACATAAAATTGCATTGTATAAGAAAATAGATGATTTAATCTCAGGAATAGTTAGTGATTAAATATGTCTCCCTGTGTTTTAATTTAGTTAGCAGAAGACATTGGAAACCAAATCATTTTCCTCTTTAATATCTTTCCCCTAATACCAGGTTGCAATGAAAAAATTTGTAGTCTGACTCTGCAATGATTCATTCTTTCTTTATTAATTATCATATGAGTCTTTTCATTCAAAGTGCTGGCTGATAGTCTCAGCAATGAAATGATAACACTTCCTGAGTTTGATTAAATTAAAAAATTCTTATGGCTCTCACCTAATAAGAATATAATTAAATTCATTCTTTAAAGTTTAAGGGTTTTGCAGTCTTGAACTCAATATCCCCAACCACTAGCTGTTACTCAGGACCAGTATATAACATTACTCTTGACAGCTGTTCACATTACAAACTTTGGATAATTCAGCTTCATGGTGTTTATCACCACTCTTTTAATTTTTCTTGATATTCCAAGTTTTATATGCCAGGGTTATTTAATATCATCACTAAATAATTGCTATTTCAGAGAGAGAGGGAGCAAGAGCAAAAGAGTGTGAAAGAGAAAATAGCACATGAGAATAAAGTATACATGTTTTTTTTTTTTTTTAACGACAGACTAGATGTATTTCTAAACAAAAAGCACTAACAGTTTTCTTAATTTATTTAGTTGCATTAGAGTTCTTTGGCCTTAATTCCATTCACATGTGTTATAAAGCAATTCTATTATCTCATTCACAAGGACACAGTGGAGAAGCAGACACAAATCCCAGGACAATAGGTGTATTTTGTGTTGGATCAGGCTACCATTAAAAATGTGCTACAGCAACCAAGCCATCTGCTCACTTGCTGTTTTGTGGAGCTGTTTATCTGTGTTAATGTACCTCTCCATCTCATTTCACAGTGAACCAGCCCTGCTTCGGAAACTACCTAGGAAAACAGACAAGTCACCGACATTCTATAGTACTTGTAAGCAGTAGTAAAAACACAGAAACACGATATATTCTCATAAGAGGAAAAGTCCAATAATCAATCAACCTTGTAAATTCTAATTTCCATTAGAGTCCAGAGGTCTCCAAATGTCTTTGAGTAAACATCACAAGGGATTCTTTAGACATTCATCTAGAGTTGTTGTGTATGGATTCCCAATCTTCTTCAACTGGCAAAATATATCTTATCAGTTTTTATTGATAGGGTTAATACTATGGATTAACATTAGAATACACTGAACCTTTTCTCAGTGATACATTTTTTATTGAACACCATCTATTAACTACTTTTGTAGAGTATCTGCCTGTAAAAATGGTTGTAATTTGAGAATACTTATGTTGAGAATAAGATTAATTTAATGCTTATGAACTTATAGATAAAAGCTTCAATGGAATAAGCATTCAAGATTTTATATATTTAAATCATTCCAAAACTGGAAATGAATTCAGTTCATTCAACACCATCCATTCATCTTCCCTCTTCATATTTAGTAGCATTAACATCAGGTATCCAATCTATAGATGTATAATACCTAAAATATTAAGATTTCACAGTGTATGAATTTCTACCTTAACTGGCCTTTTTTCTCTTAGCAATTTAAGGAATTTTTAAGGTGGTGTGAATAAATAGAGAAAAGCAGAATTTTAAGGACCTTGTGTGACAAGAGGAAGCCACAGTGACTGTCAATCAGGGGCTTATTAGTTTGATTTTGAACTTCCCATCTCCCCATCCTGGTTTTAATTGGGATCATTGTAATTGATGTTATTTAGTGTCTAGAAAGAGAGACCCATGAGGGCTCCATTAGCCTTCTTGGGATAACAAGCAAAGGTAATAACTTCTCCTATTAAGCAAACAAAGACCGTGGCCAACTCTCATTTGGCTTGTCAGCACCTTCTCGCTAGGATGGTTCTGCCTCCTTTCTTGTGCATGGGGCTGACCAGCCAGCACACAGGATGTGCTGTCAATACGGCCTGGCAAGTTGTTAAGCCATTTCCTAAATAAAACACTTAAAATTCTAGGAATCATTCTTTCATTGCACATTGTTCCTGAAAGCCAAGAGCGTGCACTGCCCGCCCTCCACGGTGCTTCTCCATGTACCTTTTACTTCTGCCTCTAATAAATGCCATTAACACACTGGAACAGAAAGTCACTCTGCTTAACACGATCATTTGTTTTAATAGAGAGTGCTCTGCCACAGACGGCTTACATCTCTCCATAGGACTGAGTTAATCTATCCACGACTGACTAAAAACTGCAGTTCTTTGGTGGACTCAGGGTAACGCTTCCCGATGAGTGATCTGAGAAGCTACTTTTGTAGGGAATCTGATGGGCTGGCTATTTGGATATCACCAATACCTACCTATTCATATTCCATGGTTGTGGGGAGCACAGACTCCCCGCTGTGCTTGGCAGCTCCACAAGCAGTAGGTGGCTGCACTGTTCAGCTACCTTCTGCTTTGGTTTTCCTTTTGCCAAGTGCAATCTCTTTATTTACCGTAAGAGCCAGAAAAACACTCATAATAACACAGGAAAAGCCTTGAAATGTTTTCATGCTTACATGTGAAACCCATATGGATTTTTCTTAATTTAGGAATATTAGTCAAAGCCGACTACCTAAGAAACAACTCATAAACAAGTCCACATTAGCATATGTTTTCCTTGACTGGTCCTTGCTCACTTCTTAGTTTGACTTGCTTTTAATAATTGAAGTAAAATACAAACAAACATGGGGTATATTCACAAGTGACGTTCTCAGTAATTCAGTGCTCATATGTCCTTAAGAGGTGTTTTGTTTTCTAAATATCCTCTCAGAATCTTCATAACTTGCATGTCTTACCAATTCACCTAGTAATAAACTTGCTTTGATTGGTATTTTTAGAAAACAGCCAGAAGTTTCATTCAGTTCTTAGCATAAAATTTCAACTTCTTGAGAATCCGGGCATTAAGTATATGGAGATTTACATTGGCAGACAGCATATATTTTTGTATATGCTTTCAAATGTATGAACTTCTTGCAAATATGTTCATGTATCAGTGTTTGTGAAGCCCTATTCATGATATCCAAGGAATTTGACATAAGATGCATCCATTATTAGATCTAGAAGTTTTTTCATCTGTTAAGAAAGTGACAGGAGCCAGGCAGTCGTGGTGCATGCCTTTAATTCCAGCACTCAGAAGGTGGAGGCTAGTGAATCTCTGTGTTCAAGGCTAACCTAGTCCAAGATGGCCAGGGCTATACAGAGAAACACTGTCTCAAAAAATAAAAACAAGAACAACAAAAAAGGGAGACACAAAGGGTTACTTGGCAGGTCTGGTGTGAAGAGTAAATGAGGTAGTAAATAAAGCACTTTGTAGTAGAAATGATTTTACGTCTCTTTCTTTTATGCCTAGCTTTTCACTAGGTAATAATCTACCCAACCATTGTAATACTATTTCATGTTACCTTTTTTTATTTCTAGGACTTAGCACTGTATCACACAAAGTTTAAGTACTCACTAAACATACTCTTGAAACATAGAACAATGAAAGATTTTTTCTAAACTGGGATTAAATAAGATGGTTGTTCATAGAAGTATGTCCCAATATTCACTCACTCAATAATCAAAGAATTCTTCATAACTTGGAGTTCAAAGTTTTAAATATGCATGTAGTTAAATATATATACCTAGGACTCATATAAATATATTCCAGTGGTTTATAACCTCAGATCACCTCACAAAGGAAATTATTTGTAAATGACACTTTGTTATTTAAGAAGATCCCATGAACACATCCATGATTTTATTTAGTTCCCAATAACTATTTAATAAAAAAAACACTTAATACTTAGGAACTAGTGACTTCGGAATTTAAAAAGCTAAATGATCTTTCAGCTGGATAAAAATGTGAGAAGCACATGGTGACAATTGGCTTCCCTGTAGTTCCCTGTAGGCTCACTACTACATTAAGCCTACATTTAAGCTATGAAGTATTCTAGATTAAATGGTTTGAAACTATTCAGTTCAAGAGAATAGCTTCTCTTTATATCCTACATTTCAAAGGTATAATTTGTTTGTTGTTGCCTAAAACCCTCTATCCACCTATCTTACAGACTACTTTTAACTAAATGCCATACATGCTAATCATTTTAATAACAGAAAGATGAAATCTCGTTGATTCTTATTCCCATTAAGTTCTTCATTGAGGAACAACATGATGGCTTGAACTGTCACTTCTCTTGGAGAGGTAGCAGTAGGTAACATCAAGCATGTCAGGTTAGAACTTAGCCTTGAAGATGAGCTGACAGGCCAGGATCATTGTGTGTGTCAACTACTAATCTTGAATTTCCCATTGAGAGGTGAAAGTCACAGAGGACTTGGTTTCAGTTAGATGGACTGAACACACAAGATAAAGCTTCATTCACAAGGAAAGTGGTACAGCCTTCCATGGTTGTTGTTCACATCTTCAGTCACGAATATGAGGGAGGGTATTACTGCCAACGTTCTTAAATTGAGACTGTGAGAACAGCCTTAACTCTTCAAAACAATCAGAGGAGAAGCTACTCCACTACAGGACACTTGTCAATGCTCTAAATCTTATACACTTCTGAGACCCAGCCTCACCTGTTCCCTAGTCTTTGGTGCTTTTTGATTCTAGCCACCAATGACAGTGACCATTCTGCATGGGTTCTAATCAATTTCTTGAGAAGGGAATCAGACCGTGCCTTCATTCATTTTCCCCCTTCATAACTCTTTTTTTTTTCTCTTTGTGAGATTGTTTACTGTGAGGTTGCATGCTTGTCTGCTACCATGCATATGTAACCCTGCAGAGTAGGGAGTCAACCTTTGATGCACAGGAGACAGGACACTACACAACCTCCTTCATACTTCTCCTCCAGAGGACCTTTCTGAGCTGCAATGACCCGGATGACAGAAAGAGCACACCAAATAGAAGATCAAAGGCTTCTCTGACTACTGCTTTCCTGAAATGGTACTCTCTGAAAAGGAATACGTGCAAGCTTTTACCTCAAGCTTTGCTTTCTTGGGAGCTCAGACTAAAATACACAGTCCTGACAAAACAAAACAAAACAAAACAAAACAAAACAAAACAAAACAAAACAAAACAAAACAAAAAAAACAGAAAATCCAAACCAAATATGCAATCAAATCCCCCAGCCCTCACCAATATTCCTAGAATCTCTTACAAACATTGAAATGAGCAAAATCATAGTTTTTTGAAACTCAAAGAAAGGTATAAATAGGTGTGACTGATTTGACCAAATATTGCAGAATACCAGGGCTGCTTTTCCCTTTCTGTGCAGTATAAAATGGTTAAAAATCAAAATATTCTGAAATTGATTATTAATAGTCTTTCAACCATAAAAATTAAAAAATAAAAGCAAATATTACAAAGACACCTAAACTGCTTTTCCCAGTGTTCCTGAGTGTTTGCCCTTATTTGAAGCTTCAATACACTTCACAGAAATGACTGATCAGAGAGCGTGTTAGCACATTTTCATGTTTCAAGAGGGTTGGAATTGGAGAGATGTTTCTTTTTTAATTTTTAAGTTTGTTCCAATTGACTTGCAGACTAGAAGGTTTTCTGTGGCCCTTACATACACCCCCCGTTCTTTTCCTCACTGTCCCTTACATACCCCCCTGTTCTTTTCCTCACTGTCCCTTCCTCACCTCTGCGCCTCTTTCCCCTCTGTACCCTCTTGCCACCACTATTCTCCCATCTACTGTACTATCCTCATGTGTTCTTTGGTTTTTTCCCCTAATTCCTTCTCTTGACACTTCTTTTCATTACCCACCTCATGGACCTTATTTCTTTGTCTAATTTATAATCGTCTTGTTTCAGGAAAGGATTTAGAATACAGAATGATGAAAAAGGCTTGGTCATTGAACACCTGCCTTCTGGCACAGAGGGCATTTCATTGGAATACCTTCATATTTCATTTGCATTTTTATCTATCAAAAGTGATGAGGATTGGGGCTGGGGAGATTACTCGGTGGTTAATAGCATTTTCTGCTGTAGGAATGGATCTTGGTTTGCTTCTAGCCCCCACATGGAGACTCTCAACCATCTACAACTCCAGTCCCCAGGGTTCTGACACCTTGTCCAGCCTCTGCAGGTATTGAATGCAGGTGGCATGCAGATGCACATGCAGGCAACAGCACCCGTGCACATACACGTTTTTTAAAAATCATAATCATTTTAAATTATGATTCTACTACTATGCATGTAAGAAAGAGTTCAAATAATCATCTCATATGACTCTGGGTAGGAAAGTGTAAAATTCTTTTTATATCATTGTTCATATCTAGAGAGTGGAGCACTGAGCTGAACCACTATGAAAATAATACATGTATGTGTGTGTGCAAACCCTTGGTGCCTGGTGTCTTGTTAGCATTAGGTAATTAGGTTAAAGAGAGGAACAAAAGAAATATAGACTTAATTAGAGCCATTGTAAGAGATTTAAAAAAAAATGTAAAGATCACTTTTCCCCTAGAAAGCCCCTAGCTCTCAAATCGCTACAATAATGGTCATTTTCATGACATCCTCACCCATTACTCCTTAGGCTTTTGGGAATGCTTGAAAATCCCAATACTGCTACTAGAAATCATTTTGCAAATGTTATATTGGTATTCCTAATAAAAGTGAATTGCATATTCTGCATTCACTCCTTTGTCTTTTGCTGACAATGACCTTGTTTGACCGAACTGTTACCACCTTGATGTCACTGCCTGACACATTGAGCCTTATAACATCTGCAGTGTCACACAGAGTGTTTTGTATATTTGATCAACATTTTGTGGATCATCATTGGATATCAACCAGCTTGTTAATTATAAGAATATTAGTTTTCTAGAATGGATTCATAATCACTTGTGCTGGCTAGTTTTTATGTCATCTTGACACAAGCTAGAGAGTCCTCTGAGAGGAGGGAATCTCAATTGAGAAAATGCCTCTATAAGATCATTGTATCTTAATGGGCCATATTCGATGGATATCCCTAGGAGGCCTGCTCTTTTTTTTTTCCTTTTTCTTTTTAAGGGAAACAGGAGGAATTGATCTGGGAGAGAAAGACAGGTAAGGAGAGAGGACAGGTAGGGGTGGAGGGGGGGTGGGGAAACTGCAGTCAGAATGTAATGTATGAGAGAATTTTTAAAAAAATGACACTGTAGACAAGCCTGTAGGGTGTTTTCTTAATTAGTGATTGATATGTGAGGGCCCAGTTCATTGTGGGTGGAGCCACACCTGGGTTGGTGGGTCTTGGGTTCTATAAGAAAGCAGGATGAACAAGCCAGCGGGAGCAAGCCAGTTAAGCAGCTTCTTCATGGCCTCTGCATTAGCTCCTGCCTCCAGGCTCCTGCTCTGTTTGAGGTTTTTTTCCCCCGGCTTCCTTCAGTGATGAACAATCCCCTAGGTGCTGTTGGTCATGGTGTTTCATCCAGCAATAGAAACCCTAAGACACAACTTTCAATTCAATGTTGAACAACTAGGGATAGACCCTGAAAAGCTTAATTGTAATTACTCTCTTAAGGCAGGTTCACTTCCAAATCTCCATAATTTTCAGTAGGTTCATTATCCTGACAAAATCTCACAAAACAAATTCTGATCATGTGCTTGTTTTATGTGTTATAAATAATTTCTTTCCCATTGAGGAACAATATAACCAGAACCTGATCTCCTGGGCAACTGATAAAATCCAGATTCAAAAATATGTTTCTGCCTTGGCTGTTCCCATGTCCTTGCACTTTTCTTTCATTTCACTGTTGCTAAATCTTTATAAAATTTTAGTAACAAACAAAATTTTATAAGAAGAACAGATTTTAGATGATGTCCATTCTAGTTCCAACTTAAAAATATTTGAAATTTTCTTGTGAAAACCCAAAGGAAATTGAGTTTCTTATTAATATATTATATATGTATTGTGTATCTTATTCATGTATGATACAGAGGCTTTCCATTGTCTCCCTTGACCAGGGTCTTCCTCTTCTCTTCAGTCTGTTCCAGGTTATGGAGGAAGAAGCAAAGAGCAGAAAGTCTCCTTGTGGCAGTGTGGCTCACATGAAGGAGCCAGGTCCACAGGAGGAAATCTCTGCTCTTGATAAGAACTCTTTTTGCTTCCTTGTTATCTTAGATAACATGATTTGTCAATTCATGTGCAAGATATGAAGAGATGGCAACTGTGTTAAAGTTTTACAGTTCACTCCAGCAATCATTAGGTTTCTTTAAATCTCTAAAAAGTAAATATGAAGAAATAGTCACCTTCATGGAGGTATATTTGTATTATTTTCATTACCAAAAACGATGAAAGAAATGAAAGCTAGTATTAGAGTATAAGCAATAATAATATGCCAAAAATAGAAAAGGAAGGGAGATTTGATTTATTTATTTTTCAATATGACATTGAATAAAAGAGAAATGAGAGTAACAACTGTCTATTGGAGTAGTTTTTCTATTTTTAACATAATATGCCATCTACTAGATATTTATTCTCTAAGGAATATTTCGGTCTTGTCTTACATTTGAACAATGGTCTTGTTTTGCTTTTGTAAAACAAAACAGATACAGATATTAACCAAACAAACCGCTATTTTTTACTAGACCCCTAAAAACATGTTTATAATCCAGAGTAATGGGAAGGGAGTCAAACAAACACTATGAACATGAAAGTCTATCTATATACAAAGAAAGAGAGAGAGAGAGAGAGAGACACTGAAATGAGGGCGGGCAGGCATGCAAGACAAAAAAGAAACCAGCTGAGCAGTTACCTAGCAGAAAAGTAGAGACAAAGAAGAAAAAAATATAAGCTAAGTGGAAAATTGTCAATGAAAAAAATGAAACATGGCAATATATAAAACATCCTAGAATGATCAGTTTTTGTATTATTTTTAACATACAAATTAAATATAAGTAGTATGAGACCAAAGATAATACTGAATGAGTAAAGAGTAAATGAACCTAACAGAGATCAGCAGCTCACAGGAAGCAAGATTCATATGGTCCAGATGGTGATGGAGGAGAAGGAGAAGGTTTACTCTTTGCTTGGATTCAGGGAAATGATTGGTGCAACAAGGCCCCAAGGAGACTCTTCATGCTCTCAAAAATATTGCTCTACCTCCGTGTCTCTGTTTCTTGGTATGAGTGTGTGTATGTGTGTGCTCATGTGTATGCATGAGTGTGCACATGCACATGCCATAGGGCAAAGTGGAGATCAGAGCACAGTGTCTGGTGCGCCTTGTAATTTGTATGAGACAAGTTTTTCTGATGAGTAGTATACCAGGCTAGCAGGCTTGCCTGTTTCCAGGGATTCCCTTGTCTTCAACTCCCATCTTCTGTTGGAGGGCTGAGATTACTGGCTATATTACTGTTATATGCTAATTATATACTATTATATATTATATACTATTATATATCATATGCTAATATAATATAATATTATATTACTATAGCATTCAGATTGCATTTGGGTTCTTGGGACTCAAACTCAGGTCTTCATCCTCATACAGCAAGTACTTTTCCCCCTGAGCCATTTCCCCAGACCCGAGGCTTCTCATTTTTAAGCTAGTTTGTTCTAGGTCTTCATTTGTAATGGGATATTTTTTTTCTCAGAATTTCAGAATCCTCCAGGGGGGAAATGAGCATTTCTACAGTGTGTATTTGAATTAACATCATTTTATAAAAGAAAATATTTTGTAACAAATTATTCATTTAAGGTGAAAAATCTTATCAAATTTCCCAGTGCTTTAGTCTTTATTTAATTAGCTGGTATTAAATCTGAAGTTATAACTCTAGAGCTCAAAACCAATATTGGTTTCTCTTTCTCTTCAGTCAGTCTCAAAGTATGTTTTGTAGTTCTCTTTTTTTTACAAAGAAAAAAAATGCATTGAAGATTGTTCCAAAATTAATTGCTAAATAACAATTTGATGCTTCTTAGAGATAAATTGACAAAGTATTGTATAACTGGAAGGGGCAGCAAGGTTGTAAGAAATGGAGGTGGTCAATAAAAATAACATCAAGAAAAGTGTTTTTTAGACATAACAGGGTTGATGCACATATAAAATCCTAACAGAGGCAGATACAGAGATCCACGGCGAGGCATCAGGTTGAGTTCCAGGAATCCAATTGATGAGAGAGAGGAGAGATACTGCAGGTGATGGACGCTGAGATCATGATGCGAGGATGTGCAGAGATGACAATGACGGACCACACTAGTGGAAACCCATGAACTGTGGACTGGTGGCTGTGGAGCCCCCATGGGTCTGGACTAGGCCCTCTGGATATGGAAGACAGTTGTTTGGTTCGAACTGTTTGGGGGGCACCCGGGCAGGGGGATCGGAATCTGTCCCTGGTCTATGGGCAGGCTTCTGGAATCTGGTGCCTGTGACGAGACACCTTGCACAGCCTTGGTGCAGTGGGAAGGGGCTTGGACCTGCCTAGGCTCAGTGAGCTAGGCTCTGCTGACTCCCCTTGGGAGACTTCGATTTGGGGGATGTGGGGATGTAGGGTGGCTTGGGAAAAAGGGTAGGGGGTGGAAGGAGGGGGGGTCTGTGGATAGCATGAGGAGTGAGTAGAAAATTTCTTAATAAAGAAAAATATAATAATAATAATAATAATAATAATAATAATAATAAAAATCCTAACAGTTGGAACAGCATGTACAAGACCTGTGTGAATGCCACCAGACAGCATCCTGGAGGATGCATATGGAGGAAGGTGGACCTGAAATTCCAAAAGGAGCTGAGGAGCTATTAGCATTTGATAGCAGTTTGGAGAGGGAGAGTCAGTTTTCTTTAGCTATGTGATCCTTCTGGTAGGATGGCCACACAGCAAGGCACGAGGCCTCACACCCAAGAGTGTCTTGGCAACACAAACTGTACTCTATGGGGAAAGAAACAAAAAGAAGATGAAGAAATCTTGTTGGCTGGGAAGGGATGGGAGGGTGAAGAGAGTGGCAAGAGCAGGAGCTAGGGGGCATGAAATATGTTCAAATATATTGTATGGGATTCTCAAATAACCACTAAAAAATAATCACTGAAAATGGGAAAAGTTACCCACCCTAATATTATCATCTGAGAAAGAAACTGCTGGGGACTTGAGGACTCAGATGGACTAACTCCTCAGCCTCATGCTTTGAAGCCCTGGCTTGGTACTTAACTCCAGTCCTGAAGATTCAGGGTACCTGTGAATATCTGGTTATCTGTGTAATTGGTAACTTTTCTTCATCAGCAGAAGCAAAATTAAAACAAACAAAAACAAGAAACACCAGCCGCGCGGTGGTGGCACACGCCTTTAATCCCAGCACTCGGGAGACAGAGGCAGGCGGATCTCTGTGAGTTAGAGGCCAGCCTGGGCTACCAAGTGAGTTCCAGGGAAGGCGCAAAGCTACACAGAGAAACCCCATCTCGAAAAACCAAAAAAAAGAAAAAAAGAAAAAAAAGAAACACCACCATGTAGAAACTACAGTCAAATGTCCCTAGCTCAAATTCCAGTAGGAGTTGCCCATATACAAATGATAATGCTACCTATTTGCATGGCAAGGCTAATTTAATGTTACTGTGTATGTATATTCTACACAGCATCTTAGTGATTTTTCAAATATTTCGTCCCTGGCAGACCCTGAAGGTGCTAGATCAGCACTGATTTGCAGAAGTGGACCTGATTTAGCAGTGTCCAGATGGCAAAATTGGGACTGATTATGTCCTCTTTGGGAGCTGAAATGTGCTAATGGGTCAGACAGTAGTTTCCAAAATTATTGGACACAAGAAGCAGCTGGGAGCAATTTAAAATGCAGATTATATGACCCTGTTTCCCAAATTCTCACTCTCCAGATTTGAGGAAGCATTAGCATTTTTAAACAAGTATCTTCCTGCCCTGTCCTCTGGTAGACATTTTCAAGAAACTGAAGAGTAGGTTACACAGTTCTTCTATTAATTGTTGCATCCAGTTTTGATTGAAACAAAAATTCTCACACTCTCTGTGGCAGTTAATATTTATTTTTAATTATCAGCGAGGGGGTTTCTAGAGAGAGATGTGAGGCAGGAGGGTTTCAGCTGCACTTTCCCAAGGACTGGGTCTAGTACTGACCCAAAAGGGAAACAGGAGAATGTGAGCTGAGTTCCTCTTTCTCTGCTTCTGAATCTGCCCAGATGTGAGTCACTCCTGCCTTCCCTGCCATGATGGACTGTAGCCTCCAACTGTGACCTAAAATAAACTCTTCTTGCTTTAACAAGCTTCTTGTCAAGTGTTCTGTCACAGCAGAAGAGAAGTAGCTAATCCTCCCAGTGACATTCAGGACACTAAATAACCCATCCTCACTGCCTGTCTGTCCTCACTTCTCATGTCTCTCATATCACTCACTTTGCCCCAGCTGCCCTGACTTCCTTGCCTAGCCCAGAACCCAGAGACTGGCCACTGCAGAGGCATGGTGTTTGCTCCATCTTCTGAATGCTTTTTCTTCAAATATAAGCTCTCATCATCCTTTCAGTCCCATTATGTCACTTCCTCAAAACTTGTCCACAAACAGTGGCGGCCTCCTCCCTACTTCTTCTTCCCTCCTCCTCCTTCTACTTTTTTTTTTGGGGGGGGGGTTGTTTTCCAGACAAGGTTTCTCTGTGTAGTTTTGGTGCCTGTCCTGGATCTCGCTCTGTAGACCAGGCTGGCCTCGAACTCAGAGATCCACCTGGCTCTGCCTCTCCAGTGCTGGAATTAAAGGCATGCGCCACCACTGCCCGATGTCTCCCTATTTCTTCCTAGTTATTTTCCTTTACTGTAGTTCTAGCTGGCCTGAAACTCTCTATTTTGAACAAACTGGCCTTGAATTCACAGAAATCTGCCTCTGCCTCTCAGAGTACTGGGATTAAAGGCATTGGCCACCATGCCTAGCCCCTGAATGCTTCTTAACTCTCTATTGTCTTTGACAGAATATAAGCTAGGCAAAATTAGAGTTATTTTGATCTTTTTTTTGTTCACTATGTATGCTTAACATTCAAGATAGCAAGATAGGATTTATCAAAAATATAAGAATTAAAGATTGAATGGAGCTCTGGCTGATGTTCTGCCATATTAAATCTGTCCAAACATTGAGGGTACAATCTACATAAGTTCTTGTATCAGTAGAATACCATCACAACAAATACGATGTGAACACTTCAGTTTGAAAACATTGCAGTAGCCCCTTATTAAAGGCTCAAAAAGAATTACAAGAATACCAATGTGATTTCAGAGAAATTTCTAGAAATATGAGACAGATGTTTTGCCAATTTGTGCTGAGGGACTGAATATATTATGTTTAATAAAGAATGATAAAACCAAAAGTGTCTTTCAAGTGTGAAAGACCAGATTCAAACCACAGTTGGCTATTTGTTACCTGTGCCGTATGGGTTATTCATAGACACAGTTGAAAATGGGAATCACTAATCTCACTGATGCATGTTCTCATCTAGAACACAGACAATAATAGTAACTTCTTCAGTTTATAGTTATCAGTCCTCACATTGTCCATCTTGGCCTAATATGATCATTCACAGTGATGGCTTCTAATGGGTCATGGTTTGCTATACCTAGAAAGTTCCAGGCTGATTTGGAGACTTTTCTAGGTGACGTGCCATGGTCATATTAGTAAGCATGGTGCAAGCAGAGGCTTGACAGGCACATAGATGCTTGCCAAGCTTGGATGAGACTCAAGCCTCACCTCAGTAGGGAAAGACCATGGGGGCTTTATGGATGAATAGGGACCTTGCCTCAACTAAGGTCAAAGTCCAATGTAGGAGCAGCCTCAGGCTCCCTAACTGAAGCAGAAACAATGCTCAGCTAATTCCGAAAGCCACCAAAGAACGGAAAGAAATACATGGTGTCTGTTCATCTAAGTTTTCAGCTAGATTGCCATGTACCAACAGATAATTAAAATCTCTGCATTTTGAAAAATGATATCACAACCCCACAAAAATACATTCTGTGTTAGGAATTCTGTATATATTATGAAATAAGAGGAAAGATTTAAAAAAAAAAAAAAGGAGAGAATGGCCTTTGAAAACTCTTAGATTAAAATCAGGTGGCACCTACCCCATTTGTATTTGAAGAATAAAGAACAGCTAGTTTAGCCAGGCAGTGGTGGCACATACCTTTAAATCCAGCACTCGGGAGGCAGAGGCAGGCGGATCTCTGTGAGTTCGAGGCCAGCCTGGTCTACAAAGCGAGTTCCAGGAAAAGTGCAAAGCTACACAGAGAAATCCTGTCTCTGGGGAAAAAAAAAAAAAAGAACAGCTAGTTCATATGGTACTGTTCATTCCCCTGAGACAAGAGCCCTTGATGGAGACATTTGTGTAAGACACTATATAATTGGAATCTATATTGACCAAAGAGCAGCAGTGATGCTATACTGTACATCACTTTACAAATACCAAAGGGTTTCTAAGACTTGCTAGTAGAGAATGGCTCATGTGCAAGCAGAGCAATTCTGCATTTTCATTCTGTAACTTGAGGAGTTACCCTTTGGCAGGGGACTATTGTTGGTGATTAGGGCCTCTAAAAGGGAGCAAATCCTCTTGCAACTTCCAGATTTACCAGTGGGGAATCTACCTTGATGAATAAGCTGTATTACCGAAACTGCAGCTGGACTCTTAATCAGTCTCGAAGCTAAGTTCAGAATAATCAAAGGTCAGACTCTCATTGTGCAAGCGTTCAGAAGCATTTTATCTTGCCTTTGGCCAAAGTGGGGCAGTGAGGTAGGGAAGTCCTTGTGAAAGTCCAGTCGCAGGGCATTTTATTACGATTCCGTGGACATGTTCTCAACTCTGAAACAGCCTTGACATTTCTAAAAGAGATGTTGCTAACCTTTTCTATGAAGCCTCTGTGTTCTCTGAGATGGCATTGTTGTTCAACACAATAGCTTTCACTTCCTAAGCAACAAGGTCAGGAAGCTTTTCACTGTAAGGTAAAAGGGATCTTCCGACTACAAGTAATACAAGGAAGTAACGTGTTTTCATCTTTTTGCAGTTTTACTCTTTTTTTTTTTTTTTTTGAATCAAAAAACATGTTCAAAGATACAGTGATAGAGCAATGAGGTGGTTTTTTGGTTTGTTTATTTGTTTGGTTTTTTTGTTTTTCTAAATTTGTGCTTAACATCCTTGATATTCTTTAGGAATTCAAGACTAAAAATTAATTTTCCTTGACTCTAGAATAGGATGACAAGCTAATTTCTTTAGTAGTTGTTCATAGGCATCCAGAGCCAGAGATGATGTAGGGTCCCAAGGAAACACTGTCTTCCAGACTCGATGGACTGAGTACTCACATGGACTCACAGAGATTGGGACAGAATGCTCAGGACCTACATAGGTTCAAACCAGATAAAATTCCAGCACTGAGAATGGACACAGAGTTCTACCTCTAACCAAGAAACTATTTGTAACTGATACCTTCTGGGAAAGAGAAATCATTTTTCTCCGATGGAGTGCACTAGGTGTATCAGTCACACTTCGGGGCAGTCTCCATGCTCAGGAGTGGTTAACCGACACAAAACAGACTCCATTTGTGTGCTCTAGCAAGCACTTTTGGTTTTGTTTTGATCTTTTGTTTATTTGTTTTCATTTTCATTTTTTTAAGAAAGAGAAAGAACATGAAGTTGGTGGGTGGGTAGAAAGGTAGGAAAGATCTGTGAATAAATTTCAAATGTAGCAGGAATTTTAATGCACTGTTGCTGAAGCATTGTGAAAAAGGGAAAAAAAGAGAAAGACACAGAGATAGATGGAGAGAGGGAGAGACAAAGACAGAGAGAAAGAAAGAGAGACAGACAGGATTAGTAAGCTTAGTTAATTCAGCAAATACACTGAAAGTGCTAGGATTCACAGAAATAACTTTTAAAAATTATTCAACACTCCCATAAAGCAATCAAGTTAGGTTATTCTTAGGATCTGATATCTGTGTGCCTGTACATTATAATGCCCAAAGTACTATATGCACTGAGGGAAATCTCAGGTATAGATGTGATAAATGGTTAAATGATTAAATCCTCCCATATTTCTAACTCTCTGTTGGCCTTTTTTTTCTCTCTCTCTCATTCCCCAGCATTTAATTAAATATTTTTCTCCACAAAGTATTTAATAAATGGCAATAGTATAATGATTTCTCAGATACAATGAACGATTTACTATACGTTGTCAGGATCTCCAGCTATGCCATAGCCTGGACTCCAATGTCTATGTTGCTTTTAGAAATTGTTCTAAAAGTCATGTCTTTAAATTTACACACACACACACACACACACACACACACACACACACACACACACACACACCAGAAAGTTGAACTTGTGCTTTTGGAATGGATTCACCAGAAAGTAGCAGAGTTTGTTTTGTAAGACCGGCACTTGCTCCAGTGGAAGTGCAAATCATTCTGGAAAGAGTGTAAATTTCTATAGCAGAACAGAGGATAGTTAGTAAAAGCGGGAAGTTGGGAGATGCAGAAGGAAGCTCACAGCCATGCTTACTATCCTGTTACTTTCTGGTACTGAAGTCAGCAGATACAAGGCTGGGATACAATGGAGGATCAAAGCTACATTCCTATGGGAGTTGTCAATCCCTTCCTGCTTCTGCAGTCTACCAAACAGTAAACTACAAACGATACTTTAATCAGAGCAGAAGTCAGTAAGCACAAGGCTTCCCAAAATGCCTGTGGAATCTGGGCTGAAGTAGTTCTTACACTGAGCAGAAAAGCATGTGTTTTCTTTTGAAGACGGCTGAAAGAGCAATCCCAGGGCTTCTGTGCCCAAATTTGAAGCAGCTGATGAAGACAGCTCAGGAAAAGAGCAGAGAGCCATCCATCCATCCATTTATGAATTTATGGTTGGCCACTTGCAAATGGGTAATCGATGAGCAGACTTGCCACTGGAGAAAGCTGATTGGCCTTTCCTCTGAAGCCACTGATTCCCTCTAGTTCTTCCTCTGAGGGTGGGACTTGGCAAGATTTCTCCCGTCCTAGTATGGCAGCTGGTATTGCATTATGCAGGTCTTGTTTAGGCAGCCATATTGTTGAGATTTCATGAGTACCACTTCCCTGTCTTATCTGGAAAGCACTACATAGTGCCGGACATCCTGGGCCTCTGGCTCTTACAATTTTACAGCCCTGTCCTCTATGATATTCCCTGAAACTTGGGGGTAGGAATTGTGCTGTAGATGCATCATCAATTGGTATTGGGCATTCTAAAATCATTTATTCTTGCATTTTGACATTCTGCATAGTTTTCATCTGTTGTAAAAAAGAAGCTTTTTTTTGATGAGGGGCAAAAGCTACAGTTATTTGTGGATATAAGGATAAGTATTTAAAAATAGAAATTATTTTGGTTTAGGAAAATGGCAGCAGTATGTTCTCCTCTAGAGTCTATGATCTCTCTACTACAGGTAGTTGGATATACTCGCCGTGCCAGGCACAAATTCTCCCCAGGTGAGCAGGACTTAAGTCCAGTTAAATAGCTGTTGGGCATCCTCAAGATGAAAGTGCCACCTTTGAATGTATCTTGCCAGGACAGTCATTGTTGTGGTTCACAGGTTTTACAGAATGGGCAACTTGGCAGCTTGCATAGCTTCCAGGTTAGTTCCAGTTCTCTTAATCCAAGTCCTATGTACTAAGCATGTGGTGTCTTCAACAACAGGTCTTACCTTCAAGTACTGGGAGGAAGCCAAGGGCATTGGCAATAGCCTGTGTAGTTTGAGAGCTTTATGGAAATGCCCCCATGACTTGAAGGGAGGTTTCCCATGTCCAGTAGGGTGTGCATGTGTGTTTGTGTGTGTGTGTGTGTGTGTGTGAGTGTGTGTATACAATAAATAAAATTGAAGAGACACAGAAAATATCAGAGAAATAGAAACTATATAAATATAGTATTCATGTATGAAATTCTTAAAATAATTTTACATTTAAAAAAATATAAGAGTGGGTGGTGATGGTGCATACATTTAATCCCAGCACTCAGAGGGCAGAGGCAAGCAGATCTCTATGAGTTCAAGGCCAGCCTGGTCTATAGAACAAGTTCTGAGACAGCCAAGGCTACACAGAGAAACCATGTCTTGAAAAACAAAAACAAAAACAATAATAGAATAAAGTCTAGGGGAATGAATAAAACATTACCTGCATGGATCACATCTACTGAAATGCATGTGTTCAGATGGAAGTAGATTTTCAGACATACATAAAAATTGTACTATTCTTCTTCCCATATACGCTTTTTGGAGGTATTAAAAAAATAAAAAGGTAAATGCAAAGAATAAACTTAGATTTTTTTCCAGTAGAGAAAAAATGCATTCAGAAAAAAATAAAATAAGATTAAATAATAAAATAAAGGAAAAAAGCAAAGCAGGGTAGAAGGTGGGCACTAAATTATCTGTGAACTTCCATAAACCAGAACTCAGGCAGAGAAAGCCAAGAGAAGAAGAGAACAAGGATGCTTGAGTTTGTCCTGCTGAGAGAAAAGAGGATCAAGTGTTGGCCTTTATGAAAGGCCACTGAGGATGGCAGTTTTTGCGGGAGGATGGGCCATGATATATGACATGGGGACTTGTCATGTCACATGAGGAGGTCAGCTGGAACAAGGCCCTGTGCTTTTAAAGTCTCTATGGAAATTTGTAAGTGGTACATACAGAGAAGACCCCGGAAAGGTCCATATCCTGTGACATATGGAGGTGAAGAAATGTCACTCCAGTCTGTCCATGACTCAGATTGAGTCATTAGTACAAAGGCTAAACAAACAAGGGTGGGAGAAGAGAGCAACAACTTCTCAAGTTGAAGAGTAAGGACTTATGGAAAGAAAAAAATGTCAAAGTGGGCTTCATACTTCACATCCCAGAAGATAAGAGAACCACAGAATAGCACTCTGGCATTTTATTATGAGCCTCAGGAACAGTGTGCCTCTGGGTACTTCAGATTTTGCAGGAAAAAAAAATAGTATCCAAACAGTAGCAATAACTAAAACTCTGCACATACTCCTACAAAATACATATGTATATTTTCTTCTTTTATAAACAAAAACCTTAAAGGTGGAGAGTCTTGTGTTTCATGTACAGCGTTGTCAGCTCATCTGACAGGGATGAGAAAGCTGACAGCCCTCTAGAGAGCCGCAAGCAGAAGTCCGGAACCGCACAGACCTGATCCCGCATGTAATGAGACCAAACAGAGTGGGAGGGAGGCTCCTCTGGCAAAGCACCTTCAGACAAAGAATGGAGCGGCAGCTGCCTGCTTGTCATGCTCCAGCCTCCTCGCCGTGGCCTTCTATCTCAGCAACAGCAGGAGCAACATGAAAAGGCTGCCGTGTACTAGAGCAGGTCAGCGGTCATCAGGGCTACTGTGGAAATATATGCATTTATGAAACATTTATCATAAACTGGCCACATGCCTTTTGGGAGGCCGTGGTGAATGAGACTCACATCCCATCATAGTGTGGAGAGGGAAGCGAAAAAGGTAAACACATAGCCGTGTGCAAATGATTACGTATGTACTTTACAAGCCAGCAAAACTGAATGAATCTTAATACCAACAAGTTAAGTTCTTCTACTTTAAAGCTGGAAGAAGCCCTTATAACAGCAGTTCTCAATATGTGGGTCACGGCCCCTCTGGACAGGTCAAAGGACTCTTTCATAGGGGTCACATATCTTAGATATCTTGCATATCAGATATTTACATTATGACTCTTAACAGTAGCAAAGTTCCAGTTATGGAGTAGAAATGAAAATAATTTCATGGTCAGGTGTCCCTACAGCATGAGGAAGGTTAAGAACTACTTTTTAAAAAAGGATGGGGGTTTTGGCTTTGTGCACACTGTTGGTTGGGAACCAAATTGTTTCTAAATGAAATAGGGAATAGACAGAGCCTTGGCATCAGGGTATGAATTGAAATCTGTCATATCCAGGTCACATCACAGTCATACACGAATCTTTGTTATGAAAGCAGGGATACCCAGCTTTGTGTTCTGAAAGAGGGGAGACTTTTCTTCATTTCTCCTTCCTTTTCAAGAAGAGGAAAAGGTTTAGTAGAACAAAGACATTGCTCACAGCTTCTCAGTTGGAAGCAGCAGGCTGAAATTGTACGGGAGTGGACCTGGGAGGGAGACTCAACTGTTAAGTTATATAATTTCACTGAGAGCTACACCTGAGAACCTGGGGCGTTCTGGTTATAATCATATGCTTCATAACATGAGAAGGAAATTATATGTGCTCTCTTTCTTTTTATTTAAAATATGGAACATTTGTAATTAATGATTAATCCTTCCATAAGGCAGTTAGTAATTACTTAGGAAAAAACAAAACAAAACAAAACCATCTTCACTCATTGAGGTTTGCTGATCAAACATTCATACTCAAAGAGGAAAAAAGGCTTATTCCACCAATATGAAAATTGAACTCTTAATTAGCACTGCTATACTTTAGAGCACCACAGAATTCCTGAAAAAGTCCTTGTTAGCGACCCTACCACTTGGGGACTCTGGCCTCTTCGGCTCACTAACTTCCCACATACACGTTAAGGTATAAAACTAGAAAATACCAGTTTTTCCGCTTAACATCTGTAAGTAAGTAGCATGCTAAGGAAGAGAAAGACGAACAATTCAGAGCAGTGCAGGGGACAGGAACAACCCAATGAACAATAGGCTATATTTCTACTTTCATCTACCGAACTCCCCCCGCCCCTATTTTTGAAGTGCTGGGGATTGAACTCAGGGCCTCACACTTGTTAGGCAAGCACCCTACCACTAAGCCAAGCACTGATTGCCATTCTAAGCTCTTCCCTCTATTTAAGTAATTGAGTATCAGTGAATTTTACTGAGATGCATGGAGATGACTCTAAGCTTTGTGCAATCTTTGAAGTGCTGGAAAATTTTGAATATAGTTTATTGGGGGGAAACCATTATTTTGGTTATTTAAGAAAGATTTAATGAGTTTCTACTTCGAACCAAACACTGGAGAACTTGTATCAAATGTATTTCAGATAATTAGATGAAGAGTTCCTGCTTTTATAAAAAATAATACCAGATAAAAATATTATATATTTTGATATATATGATAGAAATATAGTCACCATGTAATGTATCAAATATTCCATAAAATGCTTTACAGTATCTTATTTAGTGCTTAGCTGACTCTAGTGAGATAACTACTGTACTTAGCCATATTTTTTAGATGAAGATCTATTCAGAGGACCTTAGTGTTTGCCAATGACTCTCAGTTTATAAGACATAGAAATAGAATTTGACATGGAATGTGGCCAGTGTCAGAGAAAGCACAGAGGGCCCTGATGAGACAAGGTTTTAGAAGGTTTTCTGAATGGGGAGGTGCTTTAATTGAATCTTGATGGATACTTAGGCATGGGTTCAGTATTTCATCTGCAAGCGCATCTGATGAGAAGGTTGATCAATATACAAGAAACCCACACTGTGAAAAGCATGTTCTCCTGTAAGAAACAATAATAGTTGCAAAACTATTTTGATACTAATAGCAAGTGACATCAATAATAATAATAATAATAATAATAATAATAATAACAACAACAATAATAAACAGAGTTATTATTTTCTACTCTTGGATGTGGTAGATTTACAGATTCCTACCCTAAAATATATGCATGCCTCAATCCCTGAGACCCATGTTGCTTCTGAATACTGGAACCCAATGGGAACTTTGCAAATACAATTTAGTAAGAAATCAGGACAAAGAGATAATCTTGGATTATTTTAGTGGCTGTTGACTACAACACCTGTTTCCTCCTAAAATGAGACTAAGGAGAGCTTCATAGAGACATATATAAGGAAAGGATGGTGTGAAGACAGAGGCAGAGATTGGACTAATAAGGACACAGCCAGAAAGGCTGGCAGCCATCAGAAGCTGGAAGAGAAGCAAGATTGGATTTCCATCCCCAACCACCCACAGCTTCTGGGAGAAGTAAATTCCTGCCAACATTTTTATTTCAACTCAGTGGTTCCCATTTTAGATTTCTGGCTTCCAGAACCATGAGAAATTAAATCATTTGTTTTAAGCCATCAACTTGTGGCAAATTGTTACAGCCCCCTATAGAAAATTTATACAAGGATAAATTATTATTAAGTTTTTCTTGTAAAAAAGCCAGCCTTCTGGTATGTAGACATGTATATGATATAGAGATAGTGCTCATGTATCTTAATGTCACGTACAACTAATTCTTTTCACATGCTATGAAGATTAGGTTTATCACCATTTATCAGGTTACCTGCTCCATCACAAGGACAATAAGGTTTGGTCTTTCACCCAGTGAAAGCAAAATATTTATAGCCTGGATTAGGTCTTTGGGTTAATCTCTCCAGAAGTCTGAAGAACTGAAGCTCAATCTCCCTTTATCTTTCAAAGTCAAATGAAGCTTAGGACTTGGCATAGGGAACACCTGATGGATCCTTGAAATAATCCTGAAACTGGACAACCGTGAGGGTGTCAAAACATCAAAGTGAACTGAAGGGAGACCCCATAGATCTTAGCATTCAGAAGTCAAAGACCATGAGGGTATCTGGATGCTGGAGAAGCTCCAGGATTGGAGAAGTAACTAACCTATGATTCTCTTGACCTTGTCTCAGGAGCACAGCCCTTGTCCTCCTGCTTCAGGAATGATGATGGGCAGCTGTCTCTTTCACATATGTGACTAAATGTGCTGTGTCTACTCTACTCTCTTTTATGAAGTATCTGTCAACTGTTGTGAAGGGGTACTTTTATATGGTGTTTAGTATGTTGCCTCAGGGATGAGGATGAAGCAAGAGAGACTTGCTGATGGTGGTGTATTCCTTTAATCCCAGCACTTGGGAGGCAGAGCCAGGTGGATCTCTATGAGTTTGAGGACAGCCTGGTCTACAGAGTAAGATCCAGGACAGGCACCAAAACTACACAGAGAAACCCTGTCTCGAACCCCCTCCCACCCAAAAAAAGAGAGACAACTTAGTATAACTGTTGTCAGCTTCTGTGCTATGACAAAATACTTGAGATAATCTCCCTAAAAGGTAGAAAGCTTTATTGTGCTTCGTGGTTTCAGTCCATGGTCAGGTGGTCCCACTGGCTGTTGAAGGTGTTGTGAGGGAGAACATCATGGCAGTGACATGATAAAGCAAAGCTGCTCCCAACACAGTGTCCCAGGAACACAGAAAGAGAGAAGGAATGGATCAGGGTTCCAATAATTCCTCATGGACACACTCTCAATTGCCTAACTTCCACGTACTGACTTCTACTTAAAGATGCCCCTCAATAGCTCCAATAGCTCAACCGAAGAGCAGTTTGGGAATATTTAATATCTAAACTGCAGCACTGAAGTTTCTTGTCTAGGATATCATGAATAAAAGTAACAAAGATAAATGCTAAAATTCTAATACCCATGTTCTAAGAATTTTCAAAACCTATTATTTTTCATATTATACAGATGAGAAAATTGAGCTTTCAAAAATTTAATTAATTTTATTCTAATCACATTAATACTATGTGATGTAGACAGAATCCTTATAAGATATATTTGACTTCAAATTTTGTGGTATGAATCCTGATTTTAATGACTGACTTTAGAGGGTGAGGTTGAGCAAGTGTGGAGATGCAGAATCTGTGTCATATAGATGCATAGGGTAGCTCTATTTAACAAGGAGTATACAAGAATTCAACACCCGTCGACTAGGAAAAGCCAATACATTCAGTTTGTGTTTTCCATCACCTCGCTTTTGAAGTACCACAAAAAAGTATTTTACTTTATTTTTTTTTAAATTGTCCAGGTAAAATTTCACATTAACAGACAGGTGAATGGTAAAGGCGCCAACTTCTGAGTCCTTGGCATGTAGGTGACACAGGAAGCTTTGATTTGGACAACATTCCAGGGGAATGTGCTGTGAGACAGGAACTGAGAAGGATTATATACATGATGAAACGAATACTTATTGAAATGAGTGAGAGAAGTAGGCAAAAAGGCAAGAGACCAAAGCAACAAGAACTCCAGGGGAGACAGGTAAGGCTAAGAGAGCTGTGGAGAAACAGGGAAGAGGGCTGTGCTAAGTGAAGTCAGGGTCTGATGATGAGATTTTGAGAATGGACACAAGACTTGAAAGAATGTATTTTCTGAGGACATTTCCATAGGCTGACGGGCTTGATCAGACAAATACTGAATTTAACTTGGAGGAAAAAGTTTTTATGTAAAAAAAGTAAATTGCAACTAAGCCTATATGCATGTGTTAACCATCAGTATTGTTATCAACATGAGAAAGCCAGTGCTTGTTTCTGGAACTTAATCTCTTTACCAATTTTATGTACATAACACCAACTTTATAATATTTGCATAAACTTTATATATATATGAATGTAACAATAATTAATGAAAAAGAAGACAAAAGTTTAAAAGAGAACAAGGAGGGGTGGGTATATGGGAGGGTTTGGAGGGAGGAAAGGGAAGGGAGAAATGATATAGTTATATTGTAATCTCAAGAATAAAAGAAAAAATAAGTAAATAAAGTACCCAGCAATGATACATATTTATAGGAAATATCTTATCAATGGTTCATTTTAATCTTAATCTAAAAACCCATGATGACATAAAGAAGTGAACTGAATACTACAACAAATTTTACATTAATGTCTATATTGACTCTTTATTAACACTTATTGCTAACATTGTATATCTTATTTGCATTTTTATGGGGCACAAAAGGAGGGAATAATATTATTATCTTTCCATATTGGACTAATAATAACAAATGTTAAATTATACTGCTGACAGTTTAAGTTCTATTAAAAAGCAATTATCTGAAAGTAATGAAGATAATAAAATAAAATTATAGTCTTAAATAAAATTTATTCAAATTAAGTTTCAAGATAATAAACAATGAATGAAAATAACAGTTGATGAAAGAAAGACACAGAATAAGAACAAACAGGTCCTCCATCCAGAAACTGGGAAGAACTCATCTGATTGACCATTCCAAGAGCTAAGGGGAAAGGAAAGACTATGGATTGTCAGAATTCATAGTATGAAAATACTTGTAGGGGCTGGAGAGGTAGCCTAATGGTTAAGAACACTTATTGTTCTTGCGGAGAACTTGAGTTCGATTCCCAGCACCCACATCAGGCAGCTTACAACTGCTTGTAACTCCAGCTCCAGGGGATTGCCCTAACCTCAGGTACATGCACATATACAGATACATACAAATACATAAATAATAATGAAAATATTTAAAAAATACTTGTATGAAAAACAACATGATGTATGGATTTAATACAGTCTCCATTAGAATACCGACAACACACTTCACAGGAAATGGGAAATATGTTAATTTTCATACAAAAGTACAAAAATCTCCAAGTAGCTCAAGTAGCCTTAAACACAAAGGTGATTACATCACCATACTTGATTCCGGGGTGTAATGAAGAGCCAAAGGATGACACACAAATGACACTGGCCCAAAAAAGGATATGTAAATTGATGAAATGGAATAGAGGATCCATATATGAATCCATGATGCAAAGCCACTACGTTTTTGACAAATGCTTCAAAAGTACACAATGGAGAAAAGACAGTACCTTCAACACATGGTACCCAGAAAACTGGATCCATATGTAAAAGAAAATCATCTCTCACTGTAAGAAAGTCAGCTCAAAATGGACAGAAGATGTTAATTATGAAAGACCTGAAGCTATGAAACTGCTAGAAGAAAAATACTACAGTAGATAGGGACAGTAAGGACATTCTCAGGGGATGCTAGTCACTCAGAAAGTAAGACCCCAGGCTGGCCCATGGAACAAATAAACTTAGTTTCCAAATGGCAAAGGAAATATTGTCAAGAGATAGACCAAAAAATCAAAGAGAAATCTTCACTAGCTCTATTTGAAGAGGAATAATAACCAGAACATATAAGTAACTAAAAATAAAACCTAAGAAACAAAACAATTAAATCAATAAATGGGCTAATGAAATGAAAAGGCAGTTATCAAAAGAAGTACTAACGGCCAATAAATATGAAAGTGTCCAATATCCTTCACCCTCAGAAAAATGAAAATTAAAACTACAATGAGTTCCTATCTTACCACAGTCAGTAAGAAAACAAGTAGGCTGGGTGGCAGTGGCACACGCCTTTAATCCCAGCACTCAGGGAAGGCAGAGGCAGGAGGACTTCTGAGTTCAAGGCCACCTTGGTCTACAGAATGAGTTCCTGAACAGCCTGGACTACACAGAGAAACCCTGTCTTGAACCCTATTTCCCGCCCCTTCAAAAAAAAAAAAAAAAAAAAAAAAAGGAATGAAAGAAAAAGAAAACAAGTAATAAATAAATAAATAATTTTAAAAGGATAAGCAGAAGTTTGCTGCAATTAAAACAACAAAGTAAACAAGTAATAACAAACACATGCAAAGGCATGGGCAAGGGACTCTTTTATACTGCTGGTAGATATAAATTATCTATGCAAATGAGTATAGAGGTCCCTTAAAGACTCAAAATGGAAGTAGCATAAGACCTAGCTATATAGTATTCCTTGTTATAGACTGATAGAATGCTAAATCAACACATGAGTCTGTGTGGCTAGACCTAATAAACTAAAACAGACCATGAGTATGATCACACCTCTATACCCAGCAGTAGAGCGATATGTAAAGCTCCCTGATAAACAGGTGTCTCTGGGAAATTTCCAAGTCAAATAAAAGCCCTAATTGCTTCAGTCAAGAAATTCCAAGGAAAGATGACAGAGAGAAGTAAATGTATGTACCTGGAGTTACTAAGTCTATGCCTATTCAGCTAAGATTTTGTGCTCAGGTATTTGGCCATATATCATTGTGAATGTTTTCGTCAAAGTGTTGTCAGGATGTGATTTACATAGAAATGAGTAGCCTTCCAGTCAAGCAGAATACCCTCCATGATAGCCCATAGAATGGTTTTTATCAACTCAGCCAGTGCTTCAGTAGAATGAAGACTGACTTCTCTCAAACTAGGAGGAATTCTGCCAGCTTTGGGGATTCACCTGCAAATCTACAGAATTTAGACTCAGCATGCCTTCACAATTCCATGAAGTAATCTTTAAAAGGGAAAACAAATCCAAAAACTCTGTTTGCTGGGTGTGATGTCAAACATACCTGTAATCCTAGCATTGGGGTGGGGGGTTGCTGGGCCAGGAGGACTGCTACAATTTTGAAGTCAGCTAGAGCTACATGGCAAGTACCAGGTCAACCAGAGTAAAGATGGTCTCTCAAAATATAAGGAAACAACAAAATTTCACTTCTCTCCCCTTACTCATTTCTTTTTCTGCCTGTCTCTGTCTGTGTTATATATCTCTGGATGTATGTGTATATGCACACACACACACACACACACACACACACACACACACACACACACACACATTCTGATATTTTGTTTCTCTGGAGAATGCTGATTCTGATTAGCAGAATTAGAATGTCTAAAGGGAATAAAAAAGACAAAAATAAATTACCGTGATTAAAGATTCTTTCATAAAACCCTAAAGAAAAGCAAAATGATTATCATAAAAGTCATATTAGTGACTACTTAGGAGAGCTGGGAAAGAACCACAATCGAGGTAGAGCCATAAGAAGGAACTTTCAGCATATCCTCATCTGAGTGATAGCAACATGGATATTTCCTCTATTAAATTGTATTAAATGGTGCATATGCATTGTGTAGGGTTTTTTTTCACACCAGTGCTCAATTTTATAATAAAAAAATCAAGGAGGAGGATAATAATAGTCAGTAGCTATTAATAATAGCTAACTCAAAAATCAGAGAATAATTACCTTGGAAACCATAAATTTGCTCAGGGTTTTTTAGCAGTAAAGTTCAAAAGTAACTTTTTATTGTATAACATTTCTCTTTGCTTCCACGGAACAACTGACCTATTATTTATTAAAGTAAAATAATGACATGATAACAGCAGAAAGCCGTTCTTCATAACAGTTGTCAGAGAATAAACCCTACAGACAATTCAGGTGGTAGGAGAAGGCAGTTCAGAGCTGGTAAGTTCGAAGCTGTAAATCACTCAGGGAAACTGTCCCCTGTGCCATGTAAACTAAAATACTTCTGGGCTCGTGAATTCTTGGCACCCAAGGCCAACAGGAATCCATATACTCTACCAGCCAGCTTCTGCAGTGTGCATTCAGACAAACAAAGAGATGTCAACCACATGAACGGGATCAGGAGAAACAGTCTATAAAAGCAGTGGGTGAGAGCTGAACAAGGTGCTGTAGAGATGACACTACCTCCCTTCACAACCTCATTTATAACCAGCATAGACCAGATGCTTGTGGTTCAAAACAACAGTCAACTTGTCAAATCGCTAAGGACCACCTATGACTGTGTGATCTGCTAGGAGGCAGTATCTAGCAGAGAGCAATGAGATACTTTAATGTTCCTCTACTGAACATAGACCTGATCTGTAGACATGTGTTGGCTATTCCTCCGTGAATGTGCTGGGACAACTGAAAAGCATACATTTTTTTAAAATTTAAGAATTTTTTAAATTTAAAAAATATTTAAAATAATTACCTACTCCACTCCCCTCACCCCCAACTCTACTCTGTCTCTCCTAATGTCCTTAAACATATTTATGGCACATTCTCCAACAGAATTTCCAAAATAAATTTCAAATTGATCATCTTCCTCCTTTATCTCCAGTCAGAGAATTCCAAAATGCCTCTTGAATCTGACCCCTTAAGCAAATAAAACTCGGATGGATCCATTCATTTCTCTCCATTTCTGCTTTCAGCATCCTAGTTTAAGTATTTATAATTGTGTGAGACACTATGAACCTAACTCTTTCATTGTGTTACCTCTATTGCCCACCTTTTTATGAAATATTATTGCACTAACATTTTTCAGATGTACTAATGATAAAATCACTCCATCTCTCAAACAAAACTGTTATCAAGGAAAAAAAAATCCTCAAATATGTATTATCCAGAACACAACATTAAAGGCATTCAAGTTAGCAATTTGAGTTTGCTTTATGCTATCCAAACTACATATTTGGGTTTGTCAGTATAATCTATCATCTTTAATTGTCCTGCAGTCAGTCACAAAAACCCTCTCCTGTATATGGTACATGCCTTATCACCCTGTCCCTTTCTTCCTTATGCTTCCTCTAGTTTAATATTTTTTTTGTTTTTGTTTTTGTTTTTTTTTGTTTTTCGAGACAGGGTTTCTCTGTGTAGCTTTGCACCTTTCCTGGGACTCACTTGGTAGTCCAGGCTGGCCTTGAACTCACAGAGATCCACCTGGCTCTGCCTCCCGAGTGCTGGGATTAAAGGCGTGCTCCACCACCACCCGGCTAGTTTAATATTTTAAGCACGAGTGAGGAAGAGAATCACTCCAGGGTTAAAACACAGATTTCTGGGCCTCAGTCTGAGTGCCGCTGATTCATTCAGGCACAGTAAAGTTTAAAATTTGTATCTCTAGCATGCTTCCAAGGGGCAATGATATACTCTTATTTCATGAACCTTTAAACTTGAATCTACCATCCATCTCTTTGTAATAAAGCCATTACTTGAGGCTTCATGTTGTAGTGTTTTGTTTTGTTTTGTTTTGTTTTGTTTTCATTTCTGGATAAACCTACCAAGAAAATGTATCTTTTTTGTGGTATATATGTTGTGAGAGAGCCATCTTTCTTTTAATGTTGTAAACAGCCCATTTTTCACATGGACATATAGTAAATTTATAATTCCCCTATGGTCTCTACAGTCTTTGAGGGTAGCATCCACATTCCAATGCTCTAAGTTATATATCTACAATACAAACTTCTGAATCTAATCCGGGAAACATAAACTAAATATGTGTGCCTACTAAAGAAAGTCATCAGAAAGAAAATATAAGGAAGGGTTCACCTACAAATAACTACTGTCTCACATAATAGTGTCGAATGTGAAACAAACTCATCTTTTGCGTAGCATGTTTTGTATGTACTCAGGCTTTGGCGGTGGATCTGGGGCCATGGTTGTGCTTCCATCCACTGCAAAGAGGTCTAAGTTTGGGGCAATATGTTTGAGCTGGTCCATTACTGGATTTCATCAGCTGATGAGGGAAAACAGAATGTGCGGGATGAGCAGTCTAAACCTCTGTAAACTGTTGTCTCCTTTCTTTCAGTGACAGGTGAAATTAAAGAGCAAAATGATGCTCAATTAGAAAGCTTCATGCTCTCCTGGAAAATGCAGAACAAGGCTGCAGGAAATGGCATGGTGAGAAATGGTGAGGCATGGTGAGGCATGGTGAGGCATGGTGAGGCATGGTGAGACATGGGTTCTTTGCCAAAGTGAACAAACAACTGATCTCCACATCAGCATTCTCCATCTCTTGTTTCTCCTTCAGTTTTCTTTCAAGTCACATTACTGTGCAACAACTTGGAAGTGGCATTGCTCTGCATACTTCTCTTCCTGTTCCTTTTGGGAAAGCAGCATGATTTCCTAAAGAGCTGTCTGGGAAAGGGGAGTCCCATGTTACAGTTTTTCTGTTCCCTGTATCTAATTAGAACATTTTGCTTTATTATGCTTCCAAGTTGTTTTTCATCAGATTACAAGGAAGTATGTGTTCCATTTTTCTAATCCTTCATAATTTATTTTTTTAGTTTTTTGACAGAATACATAGGATTACAAAAATAACAAACACATCACTGACTTAAAAGAGTTAATGAACCAATGAAAGTTACTTTTTACTTGAGTCAGGCATAGCATGTCCATTACATTCATTATATTGATTTATAGTTAGTTCATAAACTTCCATTTCTATTTTTCCGTCAGAACGACATCATGACATTACTGCTTAATGCACCTAAGCAGAACTCACAACTACCGATTGGCTCAACAATTATAATACACTTGTAGCAGTATACATCACTTTCATTTTAAACAGCATTATTTTCATTCTCAGTGTCCTATTAATAGATCGTGGGAACATTAGTGAACAGAGACTGAAAGCTATTTTGAACGTAGAACAAAGCCCAGTAGGAAATTTCAAATGTAACACTAAAGTAATAAAAGAATAATTGATATAAAGAGATGAAACAACAAGATAGAGTGAAACACAGACACAGACACAGACACACACACACACACACACACACACACACACACACACACACACACATTGGGAACATACACATTTGACCCCTAAGACTCCAGTGCCGGTCTATTAGTGTCAGCTTCCAATTGAAACTTTCATACCTGTCCATGCTCTCCTGTCTGTGTTTGTTTCTGAATATTTTATAGTATCCTGAATATACTGCACGGATGCTTTGAATAATTCTAAATAAAGAAACTGGTGTTTTGAGGAAGGGCTTGTTCAAGTCATTCACTCACAGGGGAGAGCTGGGAACATGCCCATCCCCCACTACCTCCTCACTAACTGGTATCTAATCTCTAGAAGCATTGATAGGTTTTTAGGCAAAGGTAAGATGTGGTCATGGTTATACATTCCACGTAGCTGCCCAAGTTTGGAAGGATGGCTCAAAGGTTGAGAATAATTGCTGCTCCTGCAGAGGACCTGGATTTTGTTCTCAGCATCCATATGGCTGCTCACAATCATCTACAGCTCCAGTTACCAAGGACCTGACACCTTTTTCTGGCCTCTGAAGACACCAGGAACACACATGGCACATATGTATGTACATGCAGGCAAAACATTCATACATACAAAATATTAATTAATTAATTAGTTAATTAATTAAGCTAATCATCAAGGGGCCTGTGTCTCTCATAACTTTCAGCACAGCACTTTTTACAAGGTATTTGTGGAAAATTTGTTGGATAAAGATCTATTGGTGAAATTATTAAGGCCACTCTACATAGTTAAAAGGAAGATTTATTTAGTGGGTAACTTACAAATGAAGGGATAGGTGGGTTGCGGGGTCTGGGGAAAGTATATCACAGTCCAGTGGTGTTCTCTGGAGCTCTGCTCGGTCAATCTCCACCATCTAGGGTCCAGGAACAGAGAGAGCACACTAGCCCATCCAGATCTTGGGTCTCTCAGCGGGCGCCTCCCTTGGCCCCGTCTTGTAGGCGTGACAGTTACCAAAGCCTCAGTGGGGGTTGGAACTTCCAGATCAAAGCTGGAATGGCTACCCACTATATACAAAGATCACGTTTTTTTTTCTTCAGATAAAATTCAGAATTTCATTTTTAGAAATTGAAATCTATATATCACGGGTGAGTGAAATTTAATTTAGTTTTAGCTTCCTGATCAAGATGGAGGAACAACTTAATTATCAGGGGTATAGAAGTTAGGAAGATTACCTGATTGGTTGATAGACTGGGAGGTGGGGCACCTTGATAATAAAGATGAGGAACATCCAAGATGGAAGGCTTTCTTCCTACCATCTCACCTCATCCCTAATAAAAGCTTTTCTTCCCCTACTGATTTTGTTTTCTGTGTTTGAGATTTTCCCTGCTGCTACCGGTTGTGCTTGAGATGTTTCCTGCCTTATAATTCTTTTACTCAAAGAGCAAACAAATCCAGTCAAGACTCCTAGATGCCAACACAACAGCTAAAAACTCAATAAAAACACATCCAGCACTGCTATGTGATGACGGGAGGTAACCCTCATGTAATGAACCCTAAATCTGCTCCAGTTCAGTCTTCATAGGAAGTTTCAAGGCTGCCTTGTATGAAGAGAACACCCGAGTTTTCTATCATCCTATGTCAAGTGGGGTTAGGGGTTAAAGGAGGGTTCAGAGAGCTGAGACTTGGTGTCCCTCCTTCCTTGAGGAGTCATCATGCAGATATGGAGATATCACTGGAGGCCAGGACGTATCCAAATTCCTTAGTGAACAATGCCTATTTTTACTTGTGTTCTGAAGAATTTCTATTCTCAATAGCCAAAGTAGAAAATATCCCAACTAGGACATATCCATTAAAAACTAAAGAAAGGACTCAAAATTGGAGAAACTAATCCAGATCAAATGCAGTTTAGGTCTGACCTAATGAAACTTAAAAGCAAGCCTTGATATTTATGTTTGAGTAATTTAACAGCATCTTAGAACAATGCTTAAGAATTTTTGTGGGAATAAAATTAATCTAGTCCTCAATTATTAACAATTCCCATTTAAACCCCTGACAAAAGATCCAAAGGACACAAAGAAGTAGAAACATGTAACTAATAGTGAAAAAAAAGCCAAAATTGAACCAGAAATGATAAAGTAATGCTATTAGTATATAAAGATATTAAGACATTACGATCATATTCCATACATCAAGAAGCAAAAGGAATAGGAGATATAAGAAGGCACTGATTTACAAGTGCCATGAAAGGGGAAATGGGAAAAATGTGGAGCAGGTGCTGTGCCTGTGTATTGAATCCCCTGAGACCACCAAGGAGAGGGTTTCCAATGCAAGCACACAAGGGTCTTTTTATTTTCAGGTTTGAACCTAGACTGCCACCCTATGCTCCAACACAGCAGATGGAGGGAAATGCAGCAGCCATGGGCTTAGGTGTAATAGAGTTCTTAAAGGGAAAAACCACCAGCCAGGGAATTACATGTCTTGGTGTTTGGGGATTGGCTGAAGAGATATGGGGCAGGATGATTTTTTGAAACTTTAAGTCTAGACATTTGGCACAAAATCACATTTGAAACTTATTGGCCGCTTCTAGGGTATCAATTTGAGTTTTGTTGTCAGGATACATTCCTGACATTCTTCCTGGAACTGAGTAAAGCCCCCGGTCACCAGGTGGTCTAAGATGGTGGCTCTTCCCTGAGATGGAGTCTGTAAAGTCAAGTCTAGGCCTTCATATTGCCTTAACACTGGCTTTTGTTGGAAGGGAGGAGGGATAAATAACACTAAAGATGTTTGGAAAGGTTTTAAGAAAATATTCTTTTATATTTATTTTAAATAAAACATTTATAAATGTCAGGTGGTGGTGGTACATACCTTTAATCCCAGCACTCAGGAGGCAGAGCCAGGAGGATCTCTGAGAGTTCGAGGCCAGCCTGGGCTACAGAACGAGATCTAGGACAGGCACCAAAACTACACAGAGAAACCCTGTCTCAAAAAAATCAAACCAAACCAAAACATGTATAAATATATGTACACACACACACACACACACACACACACACACACACACACACGAAGAGAACTTAAATGAGGTTATGAAGTCATACCATCTAACAAAATTCCCAGTACCAGGCATGTCTAGGAAGTTCAAGACACTCCTGAAACAACAGAGGCCATAACCATTGCTCTTGGTTTCTTACGTTTTTTGTTTTTGTTTTTTGTTATTTTCCCTTTAAAAAGAAGGTAAATCCCTATTGTTGAAGACATCATATACTTCGGACAAAAGACTCAGAAGATGAGAGCTAGATCTGACCTGAAAGACTCCTCCCTGAGGACTAGCTTCCAGGGTATCAGGTGGTGCTATGCAAGCTATATGAAAGGTAGGAAGAAATCAACAGGCATACCCAGCTGTGATGCCTGTGAAGCACAACAGTGACCATCATTTCAAGATATCTCTAAAGGTGCAATAGTGGTACTCGTATCTTGGTAGTAACCAGTAGCTATCTAACTGGACTTACAGGCTTTTAACAAACATGAGGAAAATCATACCTGGACCTGGAAACCTAGCCAGATACTCATGACTGGTAAGGTCATGTATCTTAGAGAAGAACTCAACTATTGTCAATTTACTAGAACAGCTTAATTCCTAAGGACATTCCAAATATTCATCCTTATATCTGTTCATCTGGAGGCTCTACCTCGGCCCCACCCCCACCATTCCAAACCCCGCCCATCTCAGAAAGCCTATCACACTGCATCTCCTCCCCCAGAGCTGTTCAAGACTGTGCCTACAGGGTATTTTAAACTGCCTTCTAGAGGGCGGCCACCAGATTTATTTTCCTGTCTCCTCTCCTAGTCTCATCTCTGGGGGCCCGAAAGGTCACCCAGGAACGTTTTTCCCAATATACCTGGTCTTTTATTTTTAATCTGGCTTGATTTGCCTTAGTGCATCAGGGGAGAGACTTAATATTGGGGTACGGAAACCTTCCAATATTCACAGATATATTCACCCCTCAACAATGAAGCTCCCTTTTGCAGTGGAAGAAGACAGGTGCAGCAAAACACAACTGGTCAAAATGTCTATAAATACTGATTATGGCATGCCGGACCTGATACATACATCGACAACACACCTTGAGCACCTATGGCTCAGGGGGCATTGTGGACAAGATGACAGAAATTGTTACAGCCAGGGGACCAGGAACACTACTGTGGCCTTATGATTCCTAGAAACAATAGGGAAGCTACACTCAATATTCTTCCATATATGGCTGTCTAACCAAGAACCAAAGAATGATAATGCTAATAATCATTCTACCATGCAAAGGGGGAACCCAAGGGGCTCTATGAGCCATGACAAAGAACTGCAGACCAGTCAGGTTATGGAGAGTGAGTGAGTGAGTGAGAGAGAGAGAGAGAGAGAGAGAGAGAGAGAGAGAGAGAGAGAGAACAAGAACGAGTCTTTTCCAGGGATGAGCTCCAGTTGGTTATCCAATATCAATATCCAATATCAGCCCTAAAATCACATCCATACAAGCTACACTAAACAAACTCCGTGTGTTGTATTTATATAGTCCTGCATAAATACATACACCAATAATAATCTAAGAAAAAAAGAGGCTTTGAATGTAAAAAGGAATAGATGAATTTGAGAGGGAGTTACAGAGAGCAGGGGAGACACTGGAGGGAGATGACATGGGTGGATGTTGGAGGGTGGGAAGGGAGGAAATGATGCAACTATATTTTAACTACAATGTAAAAAATATCAAGGTGGGGGGAGGGAAAACAAGAAAGCCAGTTTGGAAAAAAAAATACAAAATTACTGCTAACGAGTCAATATTGGAGATAAATGAAGTCATGAAAATATTCAGTCAATTTTCAAAAAACAAGAAAAGGGCCCAAAAGAACAGAGCATATAGGATCAGGAGGAGAAATGGTGTAGATATTAGAATTCAAATCTACCACTCCAATGACCACAGTAAATTGCCAACAAAAATTGAAATAAGAGTGGAACAACTACATTAATAAAGGGCAGAGTAAATTCCAGAGCAAAAATATTATAGTAGGGAAAGAGCACAATTTCCTAACAATAAAGGGGTCAGTTTTTAGAGTGAGCATAACAATTCTAATTAGTATTATATCACTCTTATTAACATGGCTTCAAAACTCAAGGCAAAAAGCCCACAGCACTAGAGGGGTAAAATTGATCTAGTACACAAGGCTGGAGAAATTTAGCATCATTTATTGATAGAACAAGTGCCAAGAAGTCCAATCTAAATACAAAAGACTCTGCTGTAGTTTATCAATTCCATCCAGTCCCCAGAAAAGAGTCCCCCTTCTTACCACACACATCCTCAAGACCTGGGCAAGTTTTCACTTCTGAGGTGGGTACCTTACTTTGCTCAAACTTCCATTAAGAATTCTCAGTTTGGGGGCTGGAGAGACGGCTCAGAGGTTAAGAGCACTGGCTCTTCTTCCAGAGGTCCTGAGTTCAATTCCCAGCAACCACATGGTGGCTCACAACCATCTGTAGTGAGATCTGGCGCCCTCTTCTGGCCTGCAGACATATTTGCAGGCAGAACACGATACATAATAAATAAATAAATCTTAAAAAAAAAAAAAGAATTCTCAGTTTGGATTCTTGACCGAGAAAGAATACAGTCTGCAGTTCAAATGCTAAGCGAAGCTGCTATCCGCACCTGTGCTTTGCATTCAGGCTGGAGGAGGACTGTGGGAACCAAAGTAAAGATATAAAAAGAGGAGAAGACACCAAAGGAGGTCTTGGGCATGGTGCTTGTTGGCTGTCTTCCTGATGCTGCCCTGGCTCTTTTCTTTTGTATAGTATGGTTCTCAATTTCTAATTGACATTGTGAAACACTACAGAACTGCCTCTCCATCCAGCTGCTGGAGCAGCACAGAATGGTGCAATGAAGTTCAAAACATTGATTCAGTCTCTGATTTCCAGCCTTGTTTGCCTAGTCTTGTTCTTGCTCATTCATGTAGTTTTACAACCTGTGGACTAGCAGGAAAGTGTTCTTACTCACATAACTCACCCTATTTAGCATCCACATCTCAGGCTGTCCTCTAGCTTTTCTGGCCCACTTCAACCTTGCTTCTATTGTAAAACCTCCAAGACTATATCCATTCTCAAGAACTACATTTATTTTTGACTCAGATATTGTAGTTTGTCTTCACTGTTAATTTGATATTCCATCCTATCATACACCTTTAATCTCTTCTTTGCTGCTTACTTGCTCACTAATTTTTTTCTTTAGTGTCCCATGCCCAGCCCCCCAAGCTGGCCTTGAACTCTCTATTTTGCCAAGGATTCTCACAAGTGCCTAACTTTCCCTTCTCTCTCTCCAAGTGCTGGGATTACAGGTATATGCTGGCACAACCTGCTACTGTTACATACCAACTTCTATGTGTATCTTCCAGTGAAGACTATAAATTCTATGTGGTCACTGGGCTTTGTGTTGAACATCATGAGACATACCCTACTCTAAGCACAAAGAAATCCTGTAAATTCTTGGCATCGAATAAATACACATCCATGACACTGATGATGCATTTGTGGATCTGTTTAGCTAAGCATGTATAATATTATTTATATCCAAGAATGTGTTCTGGTTTGTACCTCATTTATAAATCAAGAATGGAATTCAGAAAATTCGATTCATGCTTACATTGGCACATTTCTGTACCTATATGTAAATGTATTAGTTATATAAAGTGTAGAATCTTATATCTATATCCATAGCAAGATATTATAATTAGGCACACCATATGATAATTAAGTTTATAGCCATTAGCACACATTATCTCTCTTAGCACTTTGTATGTGCTGATATCCACAGTTGCAGCAAACAAGAATACTTCGCCTTTTCCCCTCTCAATTAGTGCTGCTTGATGCCTTTTCATTCCCAGGTGCAAAAAGGATATCTAATGAATACTATTAATAAATGAGAAATAATATTAAATATTAATGCTTCCTTCTTTCTTGGTTCTGGATAGTATAGAAGGGTTTCCCTTAAGCATTCCTTTAAGTGACCTGATTGTTAAGTTCATCTTACTGCATTTAAAATTTTAAAAGACCTTGCAAGTCCCTTCAGTTCTACAGTGATGTGGACTCAGAAAGGTCTCAACAGGAGTAGCAGTAGTAACTTCCATCTACCTACAGTATGGCACTGTTCAGTTCAAGACAGGAAAATGAGGTTAACCGCTTAGCACTGCTTCTTTTTTGATAAGCAACAAACAACTTGTATGTCTGGAACTCAGGCTGAATTTGCGATCTAATCCCATCGCTGCTATTTGCAGTTACTACATATGACTCTGAGGAAGTTACATGATCTCTCAACCATCAGTTCTCCTCCTATAAAAAACGTGAATGATGACCAGGTGGTGGTTGTGCATGTCTTTAATGCCAGCACTTGGGAGGCAGAGGCAGTCAGATCTCTGAGTTTGAGGCCAGCCTGGTCTACAGAGCAAGCTGTAGGACAGCCAAGGCTACACAAAGAAACCCTGTCTTGAAAAACCAAAACCAAAACCAAAAAAGGGGAGGGGGAATGACATTAGCACCCCAGCCACAATAACATTTGTTGAGATTAAATAGATAAAATACCCATTTCATGGTAACTGTTACATGAAATTTAGAAGGAAACATTTTCAATAATAAAGTTAGTTGATAAGCAGTCTTGGTTCAGATTTTCACTTTAAAACCTAAAAGTTGCATCAATAAACATTCCTAAAGTAATCAATTTATCTTTCTAGAATGCATTTGAGGAGGAGTTGAGGATGCAGCTCTGCTGGTAGAGTGCTCACTTCCAAGAACAAAGTCCTGGATTTGATCCCAAATACCCTGTAAGCTAGCTATTGTAGTGTACACCTGTAACCTGAGCACTTGAGAACTGGAGGCAGGAGGATCCTGAGCTATGTAATATATTTGAAACCAGCATGAATGACATGAAACCATGAATAAATTTGAATGCACATGGACACAAACATGTTTGTTGAATCTTCACCTCTTTTAAAATAGGTGGAATTTTATACCATCTATATACATTATGTTAATCTGATATAAATATATAAATAAATAAAAGCTGGATGTGGTGTCACATGCCTTTAATCCCAGCACTCAGGTGGATCTCTCTAAGTTCCAGTCCAGCCTGGTCTACAGAGAGAGTTCAAGGACAGCCAGGGCTGTTACAGAGAGAAACTCTGTCTCGAAAAGCAAGTAGCAACAACAAAAACCAAACACCAAACAAACAAACAAAACACCCCCAAAAACCATTATTGCAGTCCCATGATGCCCAATCATTTTGACCAACTTGAGAAAAAAGATTGGCATTAGTAATCAAATTCTCAAAATATGTACTTTGGCATAGCAACTTGACATTTAAAAATATTCATTCTAAAGCGAGGATTTCTGGGAAAACAGATGCTCTTTGTTTTCAGAACAAGTGGTACAGTCATTTGTCCCTTAGTCTAGAGCTCAAGCATCAGTCACTCGGTAAGGTGACTCAGAAGCTAAGTACAAGAAAAGGAAGCGGTACCTTTAAATAATTCGCAGAGAAGCATGGCTGGGAGACAGTATTATGCTGTTACTGTAAATTTCCCTGACAGTAGAGAGGGCTGCAGGGGTTATGGGAAGGGAGAGGAGCTACACAATAGCCACTGGCCTGAGTAATTAGCTGGGGTAATGAAGAGAGAGGAAAAGTGTGTTGGACACCGGAGCCCTGAACTGTCAGCATTATTGTTCTCCAAGGGTTGGGAAGAACAACGCTCCGCTGAGCCTTTAGTAATCGCTATACATGACTACTCATGAGGAGAGTAATTAAGAAATGTCAGTGCTTCTCTGGAAAAAAAAAAATTAGCACTCTTACCACACACAGTGTTTGCTGGAAGAAAATCATTTTGTGGTTGCTGCTGCTCTAAAATATTAACAGAACAGCATTTGTGTTTCAAATAGTTCAAAAGACAGAGCTATAAATAACCAAACACAAGACCCAAAGTGCCAAAACACTCCCTCCCCATCATGCCCCACCTCTGTCCCATATACAAAGAAATGCCTGGTTCATAGTAGAAGCTGTCCTGAGCCCTGTGTGCAATGCAAGTTCCATTCCTCGGACCCCAACAATCCACACTGAATCATCCTGCTTTGTATCTACCATATATATTTACTGGAAATTATTTATATAAACATGCATGTGTTTATTAGTTCATTTTATTTTAAGTTTCATGAATGCAAATATACTGTCCTTGCTCATTATTACACAGTGATTGCCTGGAAGACTATTTGGAACTAGTAAGTGCTCAATAAATATTTCTTAAAGTCACTCAAGTATAACATTTCATATAGGAAAAGAATAGTATGATTTCTCATGTGTGCCTTAGGAGGCCAGGTTCTCAGTGAAAAACAACTGACTTTACTTAAAAAGTACGTCTATATAAATGAATCATATTTCTACCCAAAAAGTTTGTTCTCACCTTGAAAATGGGAAGTATCAATACTTTTTTTTTCCTTGTGGAAATAGAGTGTTAAGGAAATTAAGCTGCAGCCATTGCAGAGCAAAGGTGAATGCGCCAATGTTGTACTGATGAGGCTAATCAAATCACTTTCTCCCATTCCATTCCAATGTATTTACTCTGCTCTTTGAATTAAGCAGTTGTGTCTATATGACTAATTGTAGCGTTGATTCTCCAATTTGCTCTCTAATCAGATTCTATTAAAGGTAAATATTTATCTCCCCAAATAGTACTCTATGGCTGGAAAGAAACAAAAGCTAATCTTTAGAATTTCCCAAGTAGAACACAGCTCGATTCAAGACAGAAAGAAGATGATTTCTAAGAACAAACAAGGCCATTTTGCAATTTGAGAGAACTTTATTTGGAAACAGAATTGGTAATGATTTTTGGGCAAGATCCTTTTCAGTGTCACTGACTGATTATCCTCCATTAATTCTATAATTGGGATAATGACTTTATTTTCCTCATGACAAATTTTTTTCAGTATGACCATAGCAAAACAGTCTAACACACTGGTAACTGGCTGAATTTTTTTTTTTTTTTTTTGCGGGGTTGGGGGGCAGAGTATTTGAGTTTGAATCTTACTTAGCTCAGTTATTTAATAGCTAGATGACATTTGGGCAGGTGATCCCATATCTTTGTGACTCTGGGTTCCTTCACTGCACACTTGGAATTAGAATGATACAAACCTGAAAGCCTTGCTGGGAAAATCATACAGCACATTCAGGAAGGATGAACAGTGACCAAATATACAAGATCTTGAATTCTAGAGAGTTTAGAGTGAAGGGAAGTTCTGTTCAAGGTATATTTCCTACCTTATACAAGATATGTGCTAGGAGCTGAGTGTGTTCCTTTTAAAATCCTGCTATTGTAAATAAGAAGGTATTACAAGATGAGAGCTTTAAGAGGTGACCAAGGTCCAGGGCTCCTTCTTAGTGAATGGGATTAAGGCTTTTATAAAAAGAGGTTTTTATAATACTTGGCTCATAGCTAGATTCTTCTCGTGCCTGTCTTCATTCTCCTGCTATGTGAGGATATTGTAAGAAGACAATTGCTAAAAGCTGGCATTTCACCTTGGACTTACCAGGCTCCACATCTATGAGAAACTTCTGTTCATCTTAAATTATCCAGTCTATAACACTGTGTTATAGCATCACAAAAACACTGACATTAGTCTTCACAACTTTGAAGAAATCAATTCAATCTGGTCTTTCACATCATCTCACTGTTAAAATCTAAAGTGGTACTTTTTTGCTTTGTTTTGATTTTTTTTGCTTTTTGTTTTTCAGTACAGGGATTCTCTATGTAACAGCTCTGGCTGTCCTGGAACTGATCTTGAACAAGGCTGGCCTTGCACTCACAGAGATCCTCCTACCTCTGTCTTCTGAGTACTAGGATTAAGGGTGTGCTACACCACTGTCCTGCTTGAAAGGTAGAATTTTTGAGAATACTTTCTTTAATATCAAAATTATAGAGTGCTTTCATGTGGGCAGGCTTTGAACCTTTAGAAATTGTCAGCTCCTAGTGAGAACAAATTTGAAGTGGCTTTTGTCTCTTACAACAGTGCCAGGCTCAGGGCTGGTAATCAAAATTTAGTAATAGAAACAGGGATTATATGTATTGAAAATTATTGGTTTATTTACTGCTGTGATTTAAAAGCTAATGTTGGATTTTTTTAAAAAAAGATGAGACTGTTCTGTTTCTCTGTTTCTTGTTTCTAGGAATTCCCACCTGGGAAACTTCATTTAAAATATTTAAATTTTAAATCTCATACATATCTTTAATAGCGGCATTGCCATCCACATACAATATCACCTGAAATGTATTGGCACAAATCCAAGTAAAAATAACCTTCATTGGCTACCTCAGTGGCGTTTGTCCTTCCTAACACCCCTTAAAGGTGTGTGTGCTGTGTATATTGTATATGTATGTATATATGTGAATGGTACACATGTGCATGTTTTATGTGTGTATATATAGTGTACATATCATATATATTGTGTATATCTGTGTGTGGATATATGTGTATGAGTGGTATGTACATATGTATGTGTGTGTTATATATGAATACATGTGTGTCATGAAAACTACGTATATGTATGTATGAGGGGTGTATATAGGTTAATAGTATGTGCATGTGTACACATGATTAATAATTAGACTAAGTTTCTACTTAGTATGGAATAACTTCCTCTTCCTTGATTTCCAGTACCATGTAATGTGGTTTCCAGGTCTTCCTTACACTCAGTCTTCTGTCACCTGTTTTTCCTCTGATTTTTTTCTTCCCATTTCCCTCACAGACTTCTTGTCTTTCCTTGAATTCTCCCTTGCATGCAGTATGTCAGTGCATGGCACTCGGTACTCTTTCTCTTGCCAATAAATTGCAAATCTGTTTATACATGTCAAAACATGACACATTTTCTGTATCATCAGAAACAAGGTATCTCTGGTTCATCCTCTTCCTTCAAGACCTCATCCAATCTGATGTTTGTTTTTGAAAACTCAAGTTTCTTGAATCCTTTTCAGTCTTCTTCCCATTGATGAACATACTGAACTTTCCCAATTCTCGTCCCTTTCATTCTATTCTTCATGGAGTGGTCAAAGTAACAATTTCTGTGAAAAGGTGTTGAATTTAATTATGCCAACTTCATCTTAAAATCCTTCCTAGTAGATTCCCCTCAGGTTGAGTTTTCTTCTCCTCCCCCTTTATACCCATTCCTCACATTTCAGCTAACTACTGAAATTTACAGAATTTTCAGGTCCATTTCCCAAACAAGATGATCTTAACTCACTTAACTTCCAATACACTTTACAAATGTATGTTTTTCCTGTCACAACTTCTACCCCAAATCACGATTTGTTTCTCTGTATCATTAAACAGAAACAAGTAAAAGTTCTATATTTATCCATTTGCTCCTCAATAGTAAGCTTAGCCCCTGGGCAATTAACTCTATGAAACTCAGTAGTTGTCAGTGTCATGGTGAGTGCCAATACCTACTTGGGTAATTCTCTTGGGATCTGAATTATTGAATTAAAAGTAAAAGGGTAATTAATTTATTTAGCTCATCTCTTACAAATGGTGGGAAACAAGTGAAAAGCTCATTGCAAGCTGCACTGGGAGGGAGGGGTGAGAGCTGGTCGAAGAATTAACCTGGTTTTAAAATGTAAACCTCAGGCGCCTGTGGTTTGTAGGCAGCAGGTGTATGGCAGAGTGGAAAGTAGACTTGAAAGTATGCCTCAGACAATCTTTGCATTTCATTTTCCCTCTCTTACAATTCTGCACCCTAATTGCCAGTGCAGCTCTGTAAAACACAGGGGAAGAAAAGAGAAATCTTTATGTAAATTGGCTGTTTGTTCTCCGGGAAGCTGTTACATAATCAGCCATGAGAGCTGATTATTTTTGACTACAGTTGTATGTCAATTTCAGAACAAGGAACTGTGTGATGTTTCAGGGGCTGTTCACTTAACATGCCATCTTCTAAAGCTGTGCCTCCTCATTGTAAACCCCCCACACACACACACCCTGTTGAGATCCTATAGCGCTACTGTCTACTTCAGGATCGCCTGAATTTGAGAGGTCCTCTAAACAAATCACCAGGTGATGATGATGATTGCTTTTGTGTCTAGGATACAATGTGCTCACATGAAATCCAAGATCTGTCCAAGACTGATTCTGCAGCTAATCTTCCTGGCTTAGTAATAACTTGCAGTAGTTCCCCAAATGGACCAGCTAATTCTTCATGTAGCATTTTGTCTTATAGATAAAGAAATGAGGTCAAGAGAGATGAAGTGCCTGAACCAGGACTGGAAACTATTTCCTACCTGAAATTGAGGATTCTTTCATTGAATGTGGATGCAAACAAGAACATCAGAAAACATGTCAACAAACCCTAATATTCTTTGAAAATGCTCGTTAGTAGTTAACATACTTAATAAATCTATAGGTTATTCAATCACTATTTTTAGAACACCACTCTGGAAAATTCTGTCATCAAATATTAATTGAATACCTGCTATGCTAAAGAAACCATTGAATTTGATATTTAAATAAATAATAGACTATTGAGACCTTAAGAAAGTAATCACAGTATAAATTAAGAATAGAACTAGTCTTTATAAAATAAAGAGGATTTTCATATGTCTTAGAGATTAAACAATCATAAGTGAGATTCACTACCTGCATTATTTCCAAGTCTTTTAACCATGAATGTACATATAAATTCCTACTAAATATTTAACGATAATGACATTATAAAAGCTTGGGAATCCAGGGAACAGGCTAGTAGAATTGCAGACTATAGTACTAATATGTTCATGTGGCCAGTACCAAGGATCTTCTATTCTGTGTTATACTAAAAAAATGAAGACAAGTATCACACAGTGGTTAATTCAGGATGTAAAAGTCTGCCACATCAAGGATATACAAAGCTGTCTTACAAGAAGAAAAGGCTTAAGCAGAACAGTGATTTTTTTTTTTTTTGTGCTTGAGAAGGGAATTTTATAATAGGCAAAGAGGAAAAAGAGTCAATAGAGTTGTACTGTTTGGGAATGGAGGGAAAGGGATGTTAGAGAATAGATTCAGTTATTTTGAATCAACTAGGGACATGCAAACGTTAAACGGGCACAGAGTAATTTTCAAATGTTGGTTCCTCTACTTCTAGTAAAACTCTAGCCAAAATAGTATATTTATGAGTTTCATTCATTTTTATCTATAAAATTAACTAAGAATCAATAAAGTAATAAGGAATTTGTATGATGAATAAATGAGATAACACCATAATAACCAACCTTCTTCTAAGAAATTTTTCTAAATATGTATATTTATTTTAATTTGTGTCTATGTATGTGTGTCTGTGTTGGGGAATATGTATGTGAGTGCAGTTGCCTGTGAAGGCCAGAAGATGGGAGCAGATCCCTGGAGCTGGAATCACAGGTGGTTGTGAGTCACTCTATGTGGAAGCAAACGGGTTCTTTGTAAAACAATACAGGCTGTTAACCCCTGAACCACCTCTTTACTTCCCTTTTGAGCATTTGTGTGACTGATAATCTGTCAAGCGTTTTGCACAAATGTTTAATTTAGAGCTGCATTTACATCTATACACCTTCTTCAACACAGACTTTACCAAGCAGGTTAAATGCAGATACTTTGATCTTTGTAGTCAACAAAGAACAAACAACTAAAATGATGTAACCAAAAAGGGGGAAATGGTTTAAAATCACACCAGCAGACCTCAAAGTTTAGACTCTTCACTTTAATTCATTCTTCCTAAGAAATTAGGGGTAATTTACACATAGGTAACTTTTAACACTCAGGAACTATTACTACTAGCAGAAATATTTGGAAAAAAAAGTTCTAATTAGACCAGCTGCTTACTGACAACATCTAGTTGGTTTCTTTGGTTCTAAATTTTGTTCACTAAAGTCACTTTGTGACAGTATTGAATTTCCCAGTAAGTTTACCTTGAGCTGAAGTATTTACTAGTCACACAAACATCTTTACAATCTAGGCTATGTGAAATTGCAGTTTGTAAGTTAATACTTGGCATTTGGGTATTACACAGGAACAGCTGTTTAGTTTAAGCTGGCCCAGAGATGGGGTCACCTTTGTGAGGATGGAGTCACTGTTGATTACCTATGAGGTCAATAATTTCTTTAGGGTCATGTTGACTCTTCTCATTTCAAAGGTCTACGGATGTATAATTTGGATCTCCCCTCAATTATGTATAACATTTTAAAAGTATCTTTATACTTCTAACTTCTGTACAATGAATATTTGATTTATGTTTCTCTTGATTTATGATAGGAAGCCAATTGAGGGCAAAAATGTTCAATTTAATATATTGAAGAGACACCATGCTAATATGTATTATTCCCATCATCTCATTCTTTGCTTAACCTTGTAATGTTGCAATTAACATTTAGTCTGGCTAAATTTACTTTTCACAATATTTAGAGAAAAAGCACACTATTAAATGTCTTTAAAGAAATAATTGTCTTTCAGCATAAAATGAAAGAGAAAAAGTTCCAGGGATTCTGAGGAACAAAATTATTATAAATGACCAAATTTAAAAATTAAAATATTAACACTGACATGGATGTTTATAATTCTAATATCCTGTTTAATCTGATCCACATAGTAATGGAAATTCAGAACTGTATTAATGGTTTGAAATATTTAGTATGTGTACCATCCACATTGGGGCATAATTACTTTCTTATAGAAGCTACACTTTTTGTATGCAAATTATTTATTTGTTTGTTTAATTGAAAATTGATTCTTCTGTCATATCCCAAACACAGTTTCTCCTCCCTCCACTCCTCCTTGATCCACCCCCCACCTCCCCTCTACTCCAGATCTACTCCCTTTCATTTCCCTTGAAAATGAACAGACCGCCAAAGAACAACAACCAAACAGAACAAAACAAGATACAATAAGACAAGGCCAAAAAAAAAAAAAAAAAAAAAAAAAGCCAAACTAATAGCCATAACATATACACAGAGAACCTGATGTAGACCCATGCAGCATGCAGATCCTGGGGTTTTCGCTTCAGTGTCTGTGAGCTCATAGGAGCCCAGCTTAGTTGATTCAATGCAAAATGTTTCATCTTTATTTATATTTTAATTTTCAGTCTTAAACATTTATCCTATTCTTTTGTTGTTTGTTCTCTTTTTGAGATTGTAATAAAATTACATCATTTAACCCTTCCTTTCCACCCCAACTGTCCCATACACCCCACCTTGCTCTCTTTCAAATTTGTGATTTCTTTCTTCATTAATTGTTGTTACATACTTATATGTATGTACATGCATACATATTCTTAAATGCATAAATATAACCTGCTCAGTGTGTGTAATGTTACTTGTATGTATATTTTCAGGGCTGGATAATAGGTATTGGATGATCTGAGGAAGACGATTCTCTTGCTTTCAGGATTCTTTTTTTTTTTTTTTTTTTTTTGGTTTTTCGAGACAGGGTTTCTCTGTGTAGCTTTGCGCCTTTCCTGGGACTCACTTGGTAGCCCAAACTGGCCTCGAACTCACAGAGATCCACCTGTCTCTGCCTCCCGAGTGCTGGGATTAAAGGCGTGCGCCACCACTGCCCGGCGCTTTCAGGATTCTTTAGTTGCCTATAGTTCTTCGTGTAGGGTTGAGGCCTCCTGGGCTTCTCTCTGTGTCCTCACTGCCCCACCAATCCCACTGCCCACCTTAGCACATTATTCTTATCCCTGTTCAGCTCATGTCTAGGCAGTTAAGGTGATAAGGTTTTTATGGATGTAGCTTCTGGCATTAGTAGGAGACACAATGTAACTGCTAACTCCCGGATCCTCTAGCTTTTGCAATCTTTCCACTCCGTCTTTAACAATGATATTGGAGCCTTGGGTCCAGAAGTTGCCACTTTTCAAGAGCTTATTAAGCTAGGCTTTTAAAAACCTTAATATTGTTAACTAGTTTAAGAAATTAAAGGTGTTTTTGACTGAACAATTTTCATCACTGGTTTTTAGAATGGGGTCTCAACATTAGTAACATTTGAAAACCCACGACAAATGCAAACCTTGCCTATCCTGATCTGTGATATGCTGATAAACCAGGGTTATGAAAATTAAACCAGCATTGGCTGGTTTCCATGCCACAAAATAGTCCCCACACAGCCAATTCAAAGCCACTGGCCTCTCTCTCCCTGTAGTGTCAGAAGAGGGTACTTCATCCATTTCCTTAAGAAATGGCTTTTGCATTTACATCCTGCAGTGCTGTACAGTCATAAAGACTGGCATTAGAGTCCATCAACGTATTCTTACAAATCCTGCAGCTAAATTTGATACAAGTCAAAGGTGGAGAACCACGGCCCCACTCTATCTTACTATCTTTTGAACATCCATTTCCCCAGAAGGTCTTATTTATGTAAAACAAAACAAAACAAATAAACAAAAAACCCCAAATCTATTGTCTACCAATGATCAATAATTCTTACTCTACTCTATGTGCATTAGAGGGAAAATTTTTGATGTTGCTTTTAGTGCCATGGCTATGGAGTCCTTGCAAAAAATAACTGTAGAATGTAACTGCAGAGGTCGGGGATAGTGCTTAGGACAGTGCAGAGGGCAGAACAGAAAGATGTAGAGCTATTTCCAGCAGAAAGGGGCAAAATGATTATAGGAATTTGTAAGATAGGAGAGCTTTCTTTCTTTCTCAGCAAGTGAATGGCAATTCTACCAGGAAGCTCACATGTAGCTGAGGCTGATTGGGTTCATAAGTTCTAGCCTGTAGAAAGCTCTGCTTCTAATTGCACATTTCTGATGGGAATTAATTACTTGGGCAAATACTTAAACTATTACTTACACCATTATTCTAAATTTCTGGATGTCACATTTTCATCTGCACCTATACATGAGACCATTATGTTACAGTGACTCAGAATTTTTTCAAGTCATACCTAGCATATCTAGCATCCAGTTGTAAAAAAATATTACACTGCACATCCTAATATATAACATGCTAAACATGAACTACAATTATTTCGTTGTATATTTATATGGTTTGGCATGTTATAAAGCAATAGGAATAATTCTTGTTTAATTTCAAGGATAAATGTTTTTTAAACTTTTCTTACATTTTATATTTCTTTCCAGAGCATTTAGGAGAGATATTCATTATAATATAATCTTAGAAATACTAAAATTTAATTGCTATTAAAATTTATAAATATAAAATATCAATGGACTTAATTTAAGTTTGCTGATGAATTTTGACTTTATTTCACATATACTTATATAAATTAAGCTTTTAAACGATGCAACTTAACATCAGAAGAAATCCATACAATTCATAGTATTTAATGACTGTGGCCATATGTATTAAGAGTAGTAATTTCTGTGTTGGCATACATGAAACACAGATGCATATATATTATTATTTATAGGTACGTATAGTCATTATAGGTGCATTTGTTATTCCCCTAAATGAGTGTTGGAAATGATGCTAATAAAACCATTAGAAAATAGTTGCTCAGGTTGAAACAAGTCAGATGCAACCTCTAAGACCACAAAGTACCAGAGCCATGAACAAGCCTAACAAACAAATTGATTTTTTTTTAATCTTTGAAGATCATAGAATGTAGCACTCCCCACTTGGCTCGGCCTGCTTTGATAGTGTACTCTCAGTACATAACACAGAACTTGATAGCTGCCTTTCTTTGCTCTGTGAAAAGGTGTTTTGAGGAACCTCTGCATTTGGAAGAAAACTTGGTAGAACTAATTACCTACTTGCCACCTAATGATTCTCTGAATCTGTGACAGCTACCTCCATGACTTCCATTTCAAACATGTTTACTATGACTTTTCAATCACTTGTTTAGATGAGCTGCAATATTTTCGAGTGACAGCTTCAAACTGCTGTGTTATTTAATTGGTTGCATTCAGAGGGCAGCTGTTCATCTGACAGTCCTCTCAGGTACATCAGAATTCACTGTGAATATCCTTGGGAATTGCTTTAGAAAACAAATCATGCCTTCTAATAGGAAACATGCCAACATTTACAGCGTTCTTTTTAAAATCAGAGAACAAACATCTCAAAGCATTGGAATAGAGCTTGTTTTACAGAATTTTAAAATATCATCTTTCTTTAGCAAACCTGATAATTATATTCACTGGGTACATGCTGAGAAAGATGAGCATTTCCTAGTAACTGATATGGAGACTTTAGCTATAGAATATATTAGCAAAGTAGCAAAATCAGCAATCAAAGAACACAGCTTAAATATAATTTATTTATAAGAATAACATCCGTGACTTAGGGGAGTAAGTAATTTGGAATCTGAATATTTTTTCTTTGTTTTCTTTTAGGATTACTTGGTACCCCTGGCCTTGCCTTGAATTGCCTTGAATGTAGCCCAGGCGATCCCTCTAAGCACTGATATTATAGACTTGAGTCATCATGCCTTGTATTAGAACTTGTTTTTTTGTTTTTTTTTTTTTTGGTTTTTCGAGACAGGGTTTCTCTGTGTAGCTTTGCGCCTTTCCTGGAACTCACTTGGTAGCCCAGGCTGGCCTCGAACTCACAGAGATCCACCTGCCTCTGCCTCCCGAGTGCTGGGATTAAAGGCGTGCGCCACCACTGCCCGGCTAGAACTTGTTTTTATAGATAAGGGGGTGACTAGATAATAACAATAACTCCAGAAATATATCTAATTCAGTAAATTTTTAGATTAAATGCTCAAGCCATTGTTACCTAGAAATGTGCATTAAAATAATTATTAAAGATACATTGAATATGTTGAACATGTTATTCCATACAATGATTGGTGAATGAGAACATAATAATCATTTTTTGTGACAAACAGCTACTTCTTCTATGTAAACTGTTAATAACAGATCTGTGTATGTATGTGGAGAAAAAAACTATTTCATTTTTCTCTTATTTGTGATGTTAGTGTTTCTTCAGATAATTATTATTGTGATAACAGGTTGAATTTGCAATTTGCCATCTGCCTAAATAACATTAACCTTCTTGTAACCTCATATTACTACTTCAACTTGCCTGGTATTTGAATCTCTCTAATATAAACCAGGAACAAAAGACATCAGCTGCTCTATTAGGCAAATGTCTGTCCATTTTAGAGTCCAACAAACAGAGTATCCTATGAAGATGAATGCTGAAATCATGACCATTAAATTGGGTTAAGTAATCTTAAGTATAATGAAGAGAAAATTAAAAAGTTTGCAAATAATCTTGCAAGAGTAGGTTTTAATCAATACACTATAATACTTATTTTAGAAATTTGTGCAGTACCTTATGCAGTTTACAAACCTCATGTTAACAAATGTAAATAGGAACCTATATAATATTTGAAATAAAGGTTTTTCTTGTTCAAAAGTCCAAAACTCTTTCTATGCAGATAAATTTATTGCTTCCTTGGTTAGCTCAATAAAGCAGGTGTCTTAGCAGTTTTCATCTATATGATCCATTAAAAGCAATGACAGAGCTAGTTACCTCTCTGTCTTAGTTACTTTTCTATTGCTATGAAGAGTCACCATGCCCAAAGCAACTTAGAGGAGAAAGGGTTCCAGGAGGTTAGAGTATATGACCATCATAGCAGGGAACATGGCAGGCAGCAAGGCATAGTTCTGGAGCCGTAACTGGGTACTTCCATCCTTATCAGTGGGTCTGTTACCGTTCTCCATTTACCAGATTTCTTTTTAATAGGTAAGAGGCAGAAAAAGAGCTAACTGGGCCCGGCATGGGTGTTTGAAGCCTCACAGCCCATCCCCAGTGTCACAGCTCCTCTAACAAGGCCACATCTCCTCATCTTTCCCAAACAGGTTCCCAACCACCAAGCATTCAAATAGATGAGCCTCTGGGGCCACTCTTTCAAACTACCACACTCTCTAGTTTGAAAAACTCAGCTAGCTCTCTTCAACCTTCTAGATAAACCCTCATGAGTCATTATTTTAGATTTACAAATATGGGGTGAATATCTCAGTTGGTAGTTTTTTAGACATTTTCTGGCTCTCTTAGTAATTTTGTTATTTGACATTTTCAGACATGTATATATTGTATTCTGGTTTCTTTCTCCCTCCACATTCTTTCATCTCTCTTGCATCTCTATTGACCCAGCATTACCAATTGTTTTCCCAGACGCATGACTTTCGATTTTATTTTGTGACCTGTTTAGTTTAACCAGGGCCATCTGTGTGGTCAGTGGATTGGAACTATCCACTGGGTCCGATCTGCTGGGTCCTGGTGGAGACATGAGTGGACTCATACATCAGTGAGTTTCCCCTCTGCTTGAACTTGTCAGTAGCAAATCATATAACAGTGAGGAATAGGGGTTCCTAAGCACTTCCTCTACCCATGCCTCGCTCTTGAAGGGTCTATTCTTGTGCAGACTCAGTGCAGGCATCCACTGCTGCTAAGAGTTCATGATTTCAATGGCTGTGCCTTGCCCAGGACAGCCATCTTTATCTTCTGGCTCTTCCAATCTTTCTATCTCCTCTTTTGCCATGTTTCCTGAGCCTGAGAGGGAAAATGTCTTGTTTACAGCTGACCATTCATCTGCCAGTGATGGATTGTTATTTAGACTTTCTATCTACCATCACTCCCATATGATTTTATACCAGGTCTTGGTTTTGAATGCCACCCAAATACCTGTCATTCCAAAGCCTATGGTCTCTGTCTGTACCACTCCCAAGAATTCCATAGCTTTATATCCAACTCCCTACCTCTCTAGTGTGACCTCATCACCGAAACCAATATGGAAAACACACACATACAGACACACACACAGGCACACAGGCACACAGACACACATACAACTTAAGGAAAGAAAACTTGATAGGACTTGTTACAAATGACTTTGATATGAGGATTAAAAGAATGAGGCATAGTATATTTTCTACAGGGACCAGGCTCTGATGAAGGAGATTATTTATTTCACACAAGGCCTATATATTTGAACAAGTAAATAAAATATACTATCAAATATCACTAAGTAAATCTCTGGGTCTAAAAGGGAGGATAATACCAAGTTGCGTAATTTTTAAAGGACTTTTTTTCCCCCTCAAGGAAAAGCAGGCCGTAAGAAACCTCAGAGACAGTGTGTTCAAGTAATTGGCGACACAGTGAAGCATGAGTGATGAAAGCCATATTATGGGCCTAGTTCTGTTGGTAGCTCACCCATGGGTGGCTGCATGGTGCACCATCAGCAAGAGAGCTGCACTTTTAGTAGAGCCTTTTAAGGTGTGTTACTTTTGCTTATGCTTCATTTGTTTAACTCTGTGAAGCTGTGTTACCATGCCAGTCTAAAACACCTGATGGTCTAATAAAGAACTGAACAGCCAATAGCGAGGCAGGAGAAAGGATACGTGGTGCTGGCAGGCAGAGAGAATAAATAGGAGGAGAAATCTGGGAGAGGAGAGAACTAGGAGCGGGAGAAGAAGGAAGACATCAGGGGCCAGCCACCCAGCCACATAACCAGCAATGTAGTAAGAAAGATAAAAAAATAGAGAAAGGTAAAAGCCCAGAGGCAAAGACAGATGGGTTAATTTAGAGTTAAGAAAAGTTGGCAATAAACAAGCCAAGATAAGGCCTGGAATTCATAATTAAGAATAAGCCTCCATGTGTGAATTTATTTGGGAGCTGGGTGGCGGGCCCCCCAAAAGAGCAAAACCAAACAACAATACTGGGCCAGTACTCCATGTTGAGAACCACAAGACACTTCATTCTCCCAGGGAGGGGCGTATATTTCCACCGATTTCCACAGGTCTGTAAGTCTACTTAGATCCCATCACAAGATGCTATGTTGACTTCTGCAACTAGGCTTCTGAGCTCTTTTTAAACTTTTTTTTTTTGGTGGAAAAGGCTTCCACACACTCCTTCAGGAGGCAAAATCTGTAACTTATTCTCAGCATGTAAAGAACATAGCATTAAAAATATTATAGTAGAAGAATTTCTTATTTTTCTGTCATGAGATTAATTCTTGTTTGTACTTAGTGCATTAATATTAATGCATGGGCATAAATATTAATGTATAAATATAATATTACTGAATATTATTATTAAGATAAGTTTCTCATTATCATTTCTAAATATCACCACTACCAATACATATACTGTTTCACATCTATCAAAATTCAGGCTATCCTTTTAGGAACCAAAATGTTACAGATACTTTGTATCATTTTTTTTAACCATCACAAGCAGAAACAGTTGACTCCATTAGGGAAATTCAAAATGCTTCATCACTAAGCTATGCCACTGGGTCTAAAGAGATTATACAGTGGTTAAGAGCATTGCCTACTTTTCCAAATAACCCAGGTTGAATTCTCAGCACAGATACAGCCATTTACATTCATCCATAACTCAAGTTATAGAAAATCCAGTGTCCTGGCCTACACAGGTACCAGGAATACAAGTGTTTTACAGACATACATGCAAGCAAATGCTCATATGCATAAAATAAAATAAAAATCTTAAAAAAAAATCCATGCCCATATTTACCAAATTGCACATCAACAAACTAAAAAAGCTAGCTTTTGTCCCTCAAATCGCCCTCAACTTAAGTTATTTTAATGTTACAATTGGATAAGGTACAGCCTTATTAAGATAAGCAAAAAAAAAAATCACATCCATTAAAAAGGAAATCTGAGAATGATATCAACGATAAAATGCTAATTAAGAAGACATCTGCTGACTAAATGTAAGTGTGGATACTTCTAAGGAATACAGATGAGGATACCCCAAAGGATTGACTGACGAAGTCATTTTCATAATTATTTCTAAGTATCACCACCATGCAGGCTTTCTATTTGTAGGCTCTAAGAGGAGAGTGACCTCATCTGCCGTATTTCCACTTGTAAACTCTGGCACTCTTGCAGACCTAGCGTGAAGTGGTCATCATCAGCTGACTCAAGGAGTGAACAAGTGGTCACTTTCCTCTTTGTCCCCCCATCAATTCTATTTTTAAACTTCCTCCTGTGTATTAGTTTCTGCCCCAATTGCCTCATGTATTGACCTCCACTTTTAATCGTATGATATTATTTTGGAGATGAAAAAGCTGTGACTCAGAGAGCTTCAGTAATCTGTACACATATCCGAGCAAAAGGATGAGCTGGCTGTTCAACAGATGGACAAGATGTATTTAGAACCTGAGAACTGTAGAATGTGTAAGTTATAAGAAGGCATGCCATTATAAACGTCAAGGCTTCTTCAGTAATTTCAGGGTGACTTCTTTCCCTACTTTTCTTTGACCTCTCTAAAACTAAGTTCTATTTCTGAGACGGTATTGGCCATATTCAAGACAAAGGTGTTAAATTTGACTTTGAGAAAGATCTTGTTGGCTTTATTTCCAGAATTCCATTGCATGGAACATTGTAGAAATGTGGGGTATTTGTCAAACAGCCACTATGATGACTCTGCCAACGATAACAAAGGGACAATGAAAAATGCTTAGTCATACATCCCACAGGGAGTGAGGCACCTTACATCTCAAGTTGGAAAGTTGCATCGTCACCACTTGAAAGAACGACGCACGTAAACTTCATGGCAGAGAACTGAGTCTTCAGCAACACTTTGGGTTCGTTTTCTGCATGTGTTTATGGAATGTCTTTCCTGGCCCATCAGTTTCAAAATGATGCAATCATAATCTTATTCATAATTTCTTTCTCATGTATAGCCATTTAAAAGGGTATAATTTAGATCACATTACTTATTCAAATATTTGATATGCTATTTCCACTGGTATGTGAATACCAATGAATATATATATATTTTTAAATCCTCACTGCTTTATGTCTAGAATAGCAATTTTTCAGAACACAAGATAATAGCCTAAATGTTATTTCCTGGAAGAAAAAAAAAATTCTTAAAAATGAACCATTTAATTGAAATTTGACTTATTTACCATAGGATGATCTAAATCTTAACTTAATTAACAGATTTGATTCTATAAAAATATGGGTCCAATGCATTACAATTATAATTGAAAGTCATTTCTCATTCAATCAAATAAACTATTTCTTCTATTATTAGCTTATTAATGAATTATTGAGCATATAATTGTAAGTCACTTTTAAGACACGGTAACTCAATGAACAAATAGTCACAGTTTGTTGAGAATAAGAAGATAAAACAATCCCATTTCTTTTAGCATTCTAGAAGTATGTTATGGTCATCAGTTCTAAATCAGCCTGTGGATGAATGCTTCTCCTGTTTGAGAATGCTGAATTCTGACAATAGTGTTTGGATACGTCTCCTACTGTGAACATTAGATATGCAGGTCATTCTAATTATTTCATTTTTTTAAAGAGTGACTAGTTTGGTGTAATAGGATTGGCATTAGTGAAATTAAAGGTTAAAACTGAATGACTATAATGGTCCTGCGCTTTAAAAAGAGACGCTTTTCTTTTGTCTGCAAGTTTATTCCCTCTCATTACTTTAGGAAGATTTGACATATATATTTATTTTCAAAGGCCATTATCTGTTTATAATGTGCAATTCCATTAAAGAACATTAGCTAGTTAATTTATAAGAAATAAATGATAAGCACCTTCTAGAAGGTAGGACATAAGGGTGTATTTACATACTTCATTTGAAAGACTATTTAAAAAGTTATCTTCCTATAAAGAAAGAAGATTTATGAAATATGCAGCATAAAAATGAAAATATTTGACTTGTTTATTTTGTGCTTTAAAAATATGTTCAGATTTTTATAGTTCTGTTGATCTTTTTGAATGTATATACATTTACAAGGTTAAGTCCATATACATTATGAAGTAATATATTTATCTTATACTATCAAATAATTATTATAATTTATAGAGACACATAACCATCATTTCAGTTGATTTTATCTTAATCACATTATTAAAAATGTTGTAAAATGCATTATACACCTTTATTCATTAAATAAACATACAAATATGACCCAATATTTTATGTTATTAACCTACAGTCATCTTTATCAACACCAATTACTTTGCTATAATGAAACAATGCCCATAGGGGTTTAAGTAATGTGTGACCACATTAGGTATCTCAGAACATTTATTAACAGCTTGGGAACAGTTATGACTCTCCCAGGTTCTCCTTTTACTTGAAACATGATGAATGCAACTATTGTTAGTATTGACAACAGCCAAATACCTTATAAGTAAACTTACTTTGCCTCTGCTTAAATTTAATGACATAATCTCTAAATAGCACAACTCTGAAATATTGTGCAAGCTAATTACAAGACTTTGGAAATAACCGTGGCATTACTTTTCTTCATATCAGTCTTCTTCTCTTCAAATTTTGCCTGTCTATGAAGCATGTACCATCAATAGTCTAGAGGGTGGCTCTACGCTCTAAAGGCTGTATATGCTCACAACATACTGCTATGTGTTACAACAAACACAGTTGTGAAAATGACTTTATCCATAATTGCAAAGGGAAGCTTGGCTTGACATTTTATGTACACAAACTACATAAATGCAACAGAAAGCTCATAATAGATAGGAAATGGGTCCTGTATCGGTCTCAAAGTATCTGTTATTTAAAAAACAATTGTCTTAATTTTATCAAACTACAACCCCATCAATAAGTCATATGCACACCTAATTAGTAAAACTGTAGTACAAAGCATTTTACTCCTTTAAAGATGCACTTCAATGGAACCAATAGAGACCTCCACAAATATGAATTTCCTATGGAGCTCATATCTTGCCTTATAACATGGACACTTGAAAACTCCCATATGTACAGCCCTACTATACTTTCTGATGTCCTTATACTGGGCTTCACAATTAGAGTTTCGTGATGACTTAAAAGCATCAAGTATGAGGTGGTAATACAGACTGGGAAAACATGTGATGGTTCATCTATGTGTATGTCATCTATATTTGAATGCCCCTCCCCACAGCTCCAAAATAATGGCATCAGATGACAATGGACTAGATCCTCTGCAGTTGTGAGCCCAAATACACCTCTCTTCCTTCAGAGTTGATTTTATCAACTATTCTGTCACAGTAACCAAATTGTTGGCTAACACAAAAAAGCAGGGTGGTGTTATTTGGTTTTGACTCCACAGATGATTTGCACTAAAATGTGGAAGATAAATGAACTCTAGCTCCATATTTTACTTTTCAATCTAACTGTTATACAACATAACTAGAATTCATGGATATCCTTCAAGGGATGCCCTGGAGGTGACAAGGTTCAGTGAGTGTTGCAGAGTGGACAAACGTATCAGCAGTCATACATGTTCCAATATAATGTAATGTTGAAACTAGAAATGTTTTAACTAAGTAGCATTTCTGAAAAACTCTGGTTATTTGAAGTCATTTTTGTAACTATTCAACTTGCTTTATCAGTTCAACTTTGTAGTAATTTTTTCAATAAGTAGTCTTTGTTTTAGTCATTTGCCATTTTCTATGAGAAATTTCCAAGGTCAAAAATGCTAAAAACAAGTTCCTATACTTTAAGAGAAAATAATAATCAATTTTCTTTTTTTATGTAGTTTTATACAGTGTTGTAGGCATTCATATCTCAAGCCAATATTTAAGAAAAAAAATAGTTTTAAGAATAAAGTATATAAAATCTGTAGCTTAAAATTTAAACCCTAATGCAAAAGCATAGAAGGATAGAAATATCAAGAAAAAGAAGTGTTGGAGAGATGGCTCAGGGGTAAGAGCCTGGCTTGCCCTTGGATAGGCTCTGAGTTTAGTTCCTAGCACCTACAATGAGCAGAACTGAACCACCTGTAACTCTAGTTTAGAGGGGTCTGAGCCCCTCTTCTATACTATCCAGGCACCTGTTCTCTCTCTCTCTCTCTCTCTCTCTCTCTCTCTCTCTCTCTCTCTTTCTTTCCTTTTCTCTCTGACACACACACACACACACACACACACGCACACGCACACGCACACGCACATGCACACGCACATACATACATACATACACACAATTAAAGTTAATCTTTAAAACCCCCCAGAAAGAAAAAAAAATCTTACTAGACTAGTTATCTACTTGAAAAGCTCCAAATCAATTATCTCATTAATGCATTATTAGATTACAACTGCCTAATAAGAGCCATGCCAAAAGAGAATACACTGTAATTTAAACAAAGCACCAAAAATACCTTAAATGTTGGGAATGGATATAACTCTTTTTGTATTCTCAACACTGTCTAGTATTATATATTGCATATAGTAGGAGCTTAAAAAATAATCTAATTAGAGGTGATGTGATCCTAGTTGCATTGTGAACATTTCCAATTATTATAATTGCACTACACAACATGACTTTGTACCTGTTCTTGAATAAACACAGAGAGAAAAGTTATACAAAAGCAGCACTGATACTCTAAAAACTGACACAAAAATGAAAATGGACCGAGTATTACTGAAAAAGAATAATGTAATGGAAAATTCCTGTGATGTTATACCCGGAGAAAGCCAACCTGGAGTCATATCACTCCTAATAGGAAATGACAAACCTTGAAAAGCTATCTATAAACTTCTTTTAAAGCAGAATGCCTTTCAGATAAGCAAAATTGTTTTACATTGTTACCAACTCCTATAAATGCCAGTTCAATTTCTGAATCCATTGTTTAATTGTGATCATATCAAAGAAGACTTCTTTCTAGAAAGCAAAGGGACTAAAAAAAGGAAAAGATTATGTTAATAAAGCAAATGTATCTGGTTTCCATGGTAACTCTGCAACTAAACTATTCAGAAGTCTTTTTCCTGCCTATGCTATTGTTTTGTGAGGGACTGGTTAGTTGATTACTAGCTCACGAAACCATAATCCTTTAAAACAGTGTCATTTGAAAGGCAGAATGTAAGACATCTGTGGCACCAAAGATCTTAGCCCCAAGCTTTTGAAATAAATTACAGAGACACAAAATGTCACAGGGCACTCAAAACTATTGGTTAGGCATAAGGAACCTACATAAATGCCAGGCTTAGTTTGAAAATTACTACTCAAGTCATTATTTTTATGGGGAAACATATTATGCAAGTCAAATGTAAAATTTGACGATATTCTTTGGAAAAACTGGGAACAATCTTTCAGAAACTTCAACAGGATATTGTAGTTTCAAATCCAAGAATCAGTGATTTGCCATTTGTCTTATATTCTATGCACAGATTTGAAGAACATTCAAAATATAAACTAAATGTCACAAGTTCCATTCATGAACCATAAGTATGTATTTTTCTTCTACACCTAATGTAATATTCTATCTTATTCCATCCTTCCTGCAAGTATATCATCGTGAGTGTTTACAAGTAAACAATCTAAATTAAAGATTTTGCAACAGTTGCTTTTGAAACTGCCCCTGAAGAACACAAATTCCCTCTAATCAAAAAGTGTGATTTATTTAATAATCAGAAAATACATATTTTCAAAGAGAACCATGCATTTAAAATTTAACAAAAATAATTAACCTCAAAGCAAACTTCTTTGAAAAGGCACTTTGTTCCTGGAAAGAACATCCCAGCAGGTTATGTACTGCCATGTTTGGAGATTTGCATAATAATACAACCAAGCACCTGACCTAGCTCTGCATGTAGAAATTAATAACAAGGATCTTTCTCCCTTCTAGGTGTCCATTGCTATAGTTACCTCACAAGTTTTGAAAATATGCTTAAATAAAGGAAGTCTAGTAGAAATTAATCATTGACTTGAAAATAAGTTTTCATGATGAGGTCAGGCTTTTGTTTCTGGGTCACACTGAAGCATTAGACAATATTCTGATTCGGGCAGAATGGATCGCCTCTGATTGGAGATCCGACTCTCACGGACAACAGACTTTCACAAAATACTGGCTTGCTGACATAAGAAATTATGTTACTTTATTATGCATTTGCTCCTCTAGCTGTGAGCCTTGACAGTCTGTGTGTGTGTGTGTGTGTGTGTGTGTGTGTGTGTGTGTGTGTACGCAGAAGGGATAAATAAGGAAGTGGGCTTATGGGAATAAATAACTGCTTGAGTGATTCTCATGAGAGTGCATTCCTTTGCTGGACCATCTGATGAATGAAGAACTTTAGAATTTTCACATGGAAATGAGAGGAGTTCTGCCTATGAACCTTTACCTTATGAAGCAAAAACTCAGAAAGAAAAATAGCAAACAGCTCCCAATGAGACAGAGACTCTTGAGCAGAGCTAAGAACAGGATTAGCTTCATATGTTTTATTACCAAGTGGCTCAGGAGTCTGGGGCCTGCCCAGTATTGAAGAGACAGGAGTTCCCGCGCCTGTGTGGGGAGAATTTAAGCTTACACAAACAAGGAAGGTGATGGTATAAAGAAATTTACAATATTAAATCTTTTCACTTCATAATTTCACCCAGAAGAATCTTTGCCAACCAGAAATTTTGTATGAACAAATATTATGCATAGAAATGTCTGGTCCATTTTGACCCACTAGAATTAATCATAACAATGAAAATCATGAGACCTGCCCTCATGTCCTTACATATTTGACCTAGCCACATAATTTGACATTTTATACTGAGGATCATAGTATTATGTGGATAGCAAAAACTATATTTCTTAATTATGTGACTTCTTTTGTGATATAACTGTATGTTTAAGAAATTTATTTATTTATGTATTTATTTGTTTGTTGATCTTGAAGGTCTCACAATGTAGCCTCTGCTTGCCTGGAGCTGACAAACCCCTTGTCTTACCCTTTTGAGGGTTGAGACACCCAGAGGGTCCTACCACATCTATTCCAAAGGAAATTCTTTTTTCTCTTATCAACTCAGGTCTGAAGTCTCTTATGAATTTCCTCACACATATCTTTAAAATTCCCTAGGCATCAATTATGCAACATTTCCTGTTCAGGAAATTAAAGAATATTGTTAGAACATCATTTCTAGAGGAGATAGGTCAAAGGTTAAAGTCTACCTTTCTTTTATACGAAGTAGGTGTGAATTGTAATCATTTACTTTTATTTAGGCTCTTTCTCTCTCTCTATCAAATCCCTAATTACTTACTTCAGGCTGAATGATATGCTCAAGGTCTATTAATTCTCCCAAAGGGAACTCTCCTTTGTAAGTTCTCTCAGAGTTAAGCTCGGAGCTCGAGAGAGCCATGTGAGAAGATACTGATGATCAAAATTTTCTCTTCAAACCCTACGGAAGATCTTTACAGAGCCTACAGTTGCTAGAGCAGTAGGACTTTGGCAGGTCCCTGTTCCTCACCCATTCTTTGTAGCACACAGCAGGAGAGAACAGCATAGTGCAAGGTCAGAATTCGGAAGGAGGAAATGGGGTTAATAGCTACCCCAGCTTGAGAATGGCATCTGGTGAAACCTACCACAGTTCTTTGGAAAGTGGAACTAAGCATGCATTACATTGAAAGGGTTCCAGTTATGGTCAGGAGAACGGGATGTTTCGTCTATAATCTGTCTGAGTCCAAATTTAGAGTTTAAAATATTATTCATGTTTTAGGCATTTGAAAATTTTCTAATATTCTTTTCTGTTTTCGGTAATAAGCACCATGACCAAAAGCAATCTGGGGAGGAAAGAGTTTATTTGGTCTCACAAGTCCCCACCATGGTCCTTATCACAGTTCAACATCTAGAAAAAGCCAGAACCAGAGTTTAAGTACAAACAAAATCAGAAACCATGTAGGAACACTGCCAAATGGCTTGCTCTCAGGTTCACATTCACTTGCCTTTCTTACACATCCCAGGCCCCATGCTGAGGAATGGTACCACCCACAGTGGACTAGGTCCTCCTACATCAAGCAGCAATCAGGGAAACACCCTGGAGACACACAGGCAAATTTAATAGAGGTTCTGTCTCCTCATGCAAACCAAGCTGACAACCAAGATTAACCATCACATGAGCACAGGACCAGAAAAATTGTTCTGAGTATATTCAGAAGAGTTAAGTTTTCACCAGCTGCCAATTCCCAGATAAATGACAAAGGATAATTCTCAGCAGCACCGACACTGTCTTACTTGCTTTCTATTGCTGTGATAAAACACTGGCTAAAAGCAAAGTGGGGTGGAAAGGCTTTATTTCTTCTCACACTTTCAGGTAACAGTCCATCATTGAGGAAAATCAGGGTAAAAACTCAAGGCAGGAACTGGAGCAGAGACCATGGAGGAGTGCTGCTTCCTACTGACTTGGTTCCCAAGAGTTGCTCAGCTTGCTTTCTTATACCTTCCTCGACCACTTGCCCAGGGGTGGCATCAATTAGTGGCCAAGATCCTCCAACATCAATCACTAATCAGGAAATGTTCATTAGACTTACCTACCAAAGAATATGATGGAGGAAATCTTCAATTGAGATTCCCTCTTCTTATGTATATTCTGTTTTGTGTCAAGCTGATGAAACTTCACCACCATACATACTGATTAATATTATCATCAATTCACCCAATGTACAACATGTATTACTGATCTCATGTGTTCTAGACTCTGCTCTAAAGATGAAGACACAAAAAACTTGCCATGCTTATCTCCAATCATCTCACAGTACAGTAAGAAGAGTTCTAAAAAAACAAAACAATAAAGTACTTATAGGGGCTTTGATAGAAATATGTTTAAGTGAGCTAAGAAATGTAGTTGGGGCTATGTAAAACATAAGAAGCCATGGGTTTGAGCCACGGCAACACACATACACAGAGATGGGGAGGGAGGGGGACCATGAAAGAGACAGAGAGACATAGAGGCAGACACACAGAGAGAATATGGGTTATGGCTACTGGTTGCTGGTGTGAAGGCAAGGTTCAATAGAGCAAGACTTAGAGATTTAAATCCTAAGTCCCATTTACATAATAATACAAGTTTAAGGGGATTTCAGGCAAATTTGACACAGACAATAAATACCTTCTTTGGAGATTAGTAGGAAGTTCCTTGAGACCTAAAATGTGAAAGTTTGGGTAAAGGGTGGATCTCAAGAGCACTGAGAGAATGGGAGATTCCTAAGGATCTTGCCAAGGACTTTTGGGAGACCATGCTTCATCATGTAGCCAAAATTAAGCCTGAGGTTCTGGAAGCAAATCTGGCCACTCTTGACCAAATTCTGGAGCAAGGTTGCAGAATAGAAGTACAATAGTGGAAAGTCTCTAGGTTTTCAATTTCTCAGCTACAGGATGAGAGAGGAAATTCATGAGTCATTCTACATTTTTTGCTTGTATGTATTGGGGGACAGATGTGTTTGTTGAGTAAGAAAACATGAATCAAATGAGATTGGATATTAGACTGAAAATTGAAAGAAAAGAAAGAGAGGTCTATGAGTTCAAAGTGGGCATCTTGATTACAAATGTTCTAGGGCTATTAGATTTGTAGTTTGACTTGCAGATGATTAGGTCACAAGCTCATTTCTACACTGTTATGTTAGAATAACACAATAAGGCAGGGCAAAGAACAATTGAAGGCTAGGGCCCTTGCTGCCTGTGCATGTTATATATTTTTCTTTAATTGGTAGATTATGAAATCCCCTGATGGAGGAGCCACTCAGCTAGAGCACAGCAGTGTGAGGATATCTAGGCCTTTTGAGGCAATGACTGCTTACTAACTAGTATGAAAAATATTTTAATATTTCCACAACCATATAGCCGTATCTGTAGAAAACATAATCATTTTCAGTCTTTGCTCTCGGGATATCTTCTGAGGCACATTATGACTTTATTTGCTCTTAATTAGTTAGCAAAACTGCTAAGAGGAAAAGAAACTTAATAAAAGGAACATAAGGCTTTTCCAAACTCTAGTCAGACTTTATAGAAGGACTATCTTATCCTTCAGGGGACAGATCTTACTGGAGCCTGAAGAACTGGTAGCTCTGTAGCAAACAAAGTAATCCCACACTGGGCATCACAGAAGAGCCAGCTCTGAACTCTGGTGGCTGGTTGTATAAGCTATGGCCACCCAGGCCAGGCTCATAACAAGTGGATCAGACTCTTCATCATAGGCAATTCTTTGAGGAGAATGACAGCTAGCTGGTGGAAGGTACACTCTTTCTCCTTGAACTTCTAAGCAAAGGTTTTTAACCTTTCTAATGCTACAACACTTTAATATACTTCCTCATGTTATAGTGAGCCCCAATTATGACATTATTTTTGTTGTTTCTTCACAACTGTAATTTTGCTACTGTTATGAATTATAAGGCAAATATCTGGAATGCAGGATATCTGATATTTGATCCCTGTGAAAGGGCCATTTGACCCTCAAAGGGGTTACAACCCATAGGTTGAGAACCACTGTTCTGAGGAAAGTACCTGGGGAAAATGCTCCTACTGAAGAAAATGCTATTCCCTTGGAAGAGTGAACATGGCAAACTAATTATGAGCTCTCTTTTACCACTTAAATTTCCATGGAAATTTCTATAAACTTACTGCACAGTTTACTAGAACCCAGACATGTCATACTGGACACCAATAGACCAAATCTACATTTTGTAATCATAACAGTAAGACTGGATGTCCTCAGCTTTGATTTCGTGTCAACTTTCAGATCGGAACCTTGGTTGACTGGAAACAATCTTCCTGCTATTGTGGGTTCCCGTTTTCTTATCTGAAATGAGATTTTCTTTTCCCCTGGAAATTTTCTTGTATCTTTTTAAAATCTAACAGTCTGCAATGTTACAAGCTGTAAAAGTATTGAGTGAAAATGGTTAGAGAGTGTTTTTAAATTTCAGCAGACTCTCTGTGTCTTCAGAAGGGTCTCTGGTCTTTGAAAAGCCTAAGGACATTTTCACCTAAGTGAAGAGCACTCATCTCTGACATGTATATTATTTCCTGCTTAGCAAACCACTAAGTCTGTATTAATTATAAGAGTGTAGAGCACTGTGCTTTCACACATGACATAAAAATTCCAAATATGCATCACAGAGACATTTGCAAACTGTTTGCACTTTTGAAATCCAGAAAATCATTCACCATTCGCACCAATGCAAACAGTGATACCAAACAGAGGAGGTGGATTATTTTTGATGTCTCCTCTGTTGATAATCACAGAAAGGGGTGAGATGACAACTTCCTTTCATATCCAGGCAGTCTTTTCAAATCCTGCCTCTTTCAACAGTTTTCCAAGAGATCCTGCACCTGGTCTACACTGCAGGGTTTTTTGTTTGTTTTGTTTTCTTGTTTGGAGTGGTAGTGGTGGTTGATTTATACTAATCTCATTATTTACCTTCACAAAAGAATGTGTCTGTGAATATAGCTACTGTGAAAGTCAATGTATCTATAACTGTGTGTGCCTTTAGTCTCCGAATTTCCTCATATTTATCCTTCCCTTACAACCTGTCTGATTGTATAGTATTAAATCAAAGAAAAAGGGCATGAGGTCAACGGAAAAAATTATGTAACTTCTAGATGTCTCAGTTTTCCAAATCTATAAACTAAGGATTGTGATGGTATTCTAATTGTACTGAAATGTGATTTTGATTGTATGTTAATAAATAAAGTCGCCCGGGGGTCAGAGCTATTAGAGCCATAGACAGAGTGTGGCGGTGGTGGCACTCGCCTTTAATCCCATAGATCTCTGTGTGTTCAGGGATACAGCCAGCATTGGAGACATATGCCTTTAAGACCTAGGGGGCTGTACATTCAGACAGTGACGAGGCAGTCACGTGTTTGGGTTTACAACCAATGAGAAGGCAGAACAATAATACTATAAGAAAGACGTACAGACAGGAAGTAGCCCTCTTTCGGGAAGCTGGGACACCGCAGGCGGAAGGGTGAGATTTTAGCTCTGAGCTCTGACCTCTCGGCTTTCTCTTTTACATTGTTTCTGTGTTTCTTATTTAATAAGACGGTTAGTTACATCTACAAAGGTTTATGGTGCTTCCTAACATGCTGGACCAATACAAAATTAAGCAGTCCACTTAATGCCTGATACTCAATAACTGCTCAATACATACTAACTACTCTTTATTTTTCAGGGAGGTAACACCAGTTCCTGAGTTTTTCCTTTAATTTGCATCACTCAGTTCATACAGCTGAATAAGAAAGAAGGAGGAATGGAGAGAGCTACTAGTGGGCCTTCATATAAAGAGGCTTACTTTACTATTTGACTTGTCTCCCCAGATAATGACATGGAGGTTGATCAACTGTATGCTTTGTTTGAAGTAGCTGATATAATAATATAAACTCTGGTCATAATTACTGAAGGAATTTCAAAATGTTCTCATCATGTTTACATTTTTAAATAGAAACTGGGTGCTATCAATTGTTATTAATTATAGTATATTGTTGAATTACTCATTTTGTAATGAATTTAAATTTGGACAGTTCACATCATCATCATCATCATCATCACTATCATTATTATTCTAAGAGTTTAGTCTTTGTTCAACACTCTTCCTGACTTCTTTAAGGGACAATATTGCTTTCCCTTCATCCAAATTCCAGTCTTAGCTGGGTGGTGGTAGCACATGCCTTTAAGCCCAGCTCTCAGGAGGCAGAGCCATGTGGTTCTCTGTGAGTTCAAGGCCAGCCTGGTCTACAGAGCGAGATCCAGGACAGGCACCAAAACTACACAGAGAAACCCTGCCTCGAAAATTAAAAAAAAAAAAAAAATTCAGTCCTAGTACTATCAAAAGAGATTTGGAAATAGGGGAATATCACTGTTTTCAATTACTATATGGAGTAGAATTCAATTCCTTCCCTTCCTTCCTCTTTTCTCTTCTCTCTCACTCCTTTGATTTCTTCCTTTTTTGCTTCCTCTTTTCTGCTTTTCCTTCCCTCTTTTTAGTCTTCCTCCTCCTTTTCTTTTCTTCATCCCCCACCCCCTCCTAGAGACAGAGTTTTGCTATGTAGTCCAGGGTGGCCTTGTGCTTACCATCCCATAGTTTACCAACTCTTGGGATTTCAGGTATGGATCACCAGGCCTGGTTAGAATTAATTAGTTTTAAGGAGCCAAGTTATTTCAATTGGCCTGTGAAAGTATCTTGGTGGTAAATGATTCCCTACTCTGTGGAATAAAACTGTTCACTTAAGACCATCACATCAAATGCAGAAAGAAACACACTATTATATGATTGCACATTGATATCACTTAATGAAATATGTTTCTTTGCTACACAAATACTATATTTACTTTATGTAATTGAAACCTATTCATTAAAAAAATGTTAGCCTTCTTAAGAAAATAATATCACCTTCCTTAATACTTGTATGGCTTAGGTTGTATAACTTACTGTAGTTATTTAATTAAATATTATCAAAATAAATAGGTTTCTAAGACTGCTTTGCAATTTGATTATATTCATTACAATATTCTTCAAAGCAAGGAGGATATCTCACAACAGGAAGCCTAAGTAGAAGAAAAGTGTCATATGTGACCCTTATGATGGAGAAAAATGAGAAAAATGAATACTTATATATACATACACTTGAAGGCCAGGTTCATTAAGGATAAAAAAAGCACAAAGAAATTCTAATGTAATTCTGCTTCAAGAACAATACAAACAAAATTATTTTACCTTACAGATAAAATAATTGTTACAAGAATAAACTGTGGAACGAGGTATTTACTTCTAACATAACAGTCTTTTATTATTTCAATTGAAGAAAATAAGCAGAGTATGTACTACTCCATTCCTAATCTGACTATGTAATGTTTTGCTTTTGTGAGTATTCATACATTTAAGATGTGCAGAAGGAACAGATTTCTTGAACCAAGTAAGTGCCAAGTTTGAGTATTTTACATGAAATTCCCTTCTTTCATATGCTAATTACCAAATGTAGGTAAACTTTTAAAAGTTTTTTTTTTCTTTTTAATTTTATTTCTCTGTCTCTCTGTCTCCCTTGTGTGTGTGTGTGTGTGTGTGCGCGCGCGTGCGTGCGCGCGCGCGTACACCAAGTGTGCAGGTGTCTCTAGAGGCCCTCAGAGAGTGTCAGATCCTTAGAAACTAGAGTTGGAAGAGGTTGCAAGCTGCCAAATTTGGGTGCTAGGAACCAGACTCAGGTCTTCTGACAGAACAGGAAATCCTGGCTAGCTGCGGAGCCATTTCTTCCCACAATAAATGTCTAAGATGCTTAATGAATGGGAAATTATTGCAAAAATAGGTAAGGCCTTGGGGAAAATGGAGTCCAAAACAGAATCTTAGGCAGTTAAAACTCACTCCATCCCAAATTAATATTAATCTACTCTTAACCGAAGACCTACTATCCACTCCTGTAATAAAGAGCATCCGATACTTGAACTAGTTGGTTGAGTGTATCAAGCTAATGCAGGAAATTGGCTGCAGACTTCTCTTTTCTACTTAAAGTTGTGGATCAAATTGACACAGCAGGAGTGACAAGAGCCCTCCCTCAATGGCCTCACCTGTCATGGGTGGCAGAGTATTTCCATCTGGGAGCAGATGTCTCCTGAAGTGACCTCCATTGAGACTAATGTGCAGATCCTGAAGAGCTTCTGGACGACAGTCTAAACCACCTCAGAAATTAACCCCCAAAGCCCTTCAGATTCCCTGTTTTAGGAAAAGATTAACTGTAGGATGTAGAGAGAAAGTTCATTAGCTCTAGAGGGTATAAACTCATGGAACTAAAAGAGTTGAATATGAATTAAGATGATGTTAAAGAATAGAGGAGAGTAATGGTGTGTGTGTGTGTGTGTGTGTGTGTGTGTGTGTGTGTGTGTGTGTGACATTTGCATGTATTTGTGCATGAATTTCTGACTGCTACATGAAGTCAAATAGAATTTCCAGAGAAATATTTTTATATTTATCAATTATTTTTCAAACTCTGACTGGCTTGACTGAACTACAAGTATAAAACACTCACACACAGAACCTCATGATTTCAGCGCAGAACACTTTGCTTATCTAATGATTTTGTGTGTATCTAGTCTTGTCCCAGTGAGATACTAGGAATGCTTTTCCAACAACCTCCATGTATCAGTCCCACCTCTCCTGATGAGAAGAGGAGGTTCCCCTAACAGTCAGCTGGATCAGCTCACACCTACTCTCCTATTTTCCTACAGAAATGTTTACTCAGATAATCTCTAAAAAGATAAGAAAAGGACTGAGGGCTGGCTTTGCAGTTTTTATTTTGAAAGTATGCAACAATCTTCAAAAATCCATTTTTTTGGATGTCAAGTCTATGATAAATATTAAAAAGAAATGAATCTGCTTTTATTGCATTATTTGTTTGTTTTTCCATATTTTATCAGAAAGTGGTATTTTTAATAGCAGGAGATATTTTCACTGAAATTTGCTTAAAACTGGAAAACATATTTTAAGAATGTTTATAGTCTTTCTATATTTTCCTGTAGCATATCTGTAATAAAAAGAATGGAAGAGAAAGAAGGAATCTCTTCTATACATCAGATGAAGAGGGTGGCTATGGGTCAGCAACTTTAGGTTGCAGATGATTTAGTGCCTGCTTTTGTAGAGTTTGCAGGCTAGAATTAATTTCACATTTTAAAGGAATAAAGAAGAACAAAAAGAAGGGGGAAGAAGATAATGAGGGTGGAGGGGAACATATAAAGGAGGACAAAGAAAAGAAGAAAGAGGAAGAGAAAAAAAGGAGGCAGCAGAATATATGTGTGTTACAAATACCATATAAAATAGTTGCTATTTATTCACACCAAAAAGAGTATCTTCTGTAAACATTTCGGTTCCTTTCTTGTTTTCATCCTACATTTTATATGATGGCACATCTTACAGACCTCCTTTGCTTTCGTGTGACTGCATACATTTTAATCACTATTCATACACACTTTTCCTAAGAGCTCTATGTCCCTATAGATTGTAATAATCCGATCTTTATATTGTCTTAAAGTTGAGTTTTGGATTGGAAAACTGGGCAAATAAAATGAGTTAATTGATTAAATATAGGTATGGGTATTGACAGGAAAGGGACAAACACAGGCTTCTACCTCATGCTACTTATCACCGGCAACACTGAAGATGGGTCAGCCTATTTTTTACACTCATTTCAGAGAACAAAACTCTAAGTGGTTGTTATAATCTAGATAACTTTTAAAATACTTTAAAATGAACAAAAAAGGTTGTGCTTAATTATTAGCAATGTATAACTTTGCCTTTTCTATGGAATTTGTCTCTATATAACAAAACAACAGGGGCTTGAAAAGTATGGGCTAAAGTCTTTGATAAACTCTATACTTGACAAATGGAGCAAATATGACCAAGTATCTTTATGTTAGTGGTTCATAAAGAACAGGTTCTTTAGTAGATTGCCTTTTCTAGAATTCCATCCAAACTGAATTTAAATATCAATGCTACCTTCCCGTAATGATTACTCCAACCTGATTAATTGTTCGTTATTTTAGAAAATGTACCTGCAGGAGAGTCTGGTATGGTTTATTACCACTTGCTCCTTTGCAAATCATCTTTAAATATTAAATACATCTCAGAATAGAAACTATTTGCTCTCAGTGACTTTCATATAAGCAACTATATTTGCTCCTCCCCCATTTTCTGCAACGCAATACTTGTATGGGTTGGATAATGCATAGTGGGCCTTGTGTTTTTCCTTGTAGCACTGTGACAGATTCACGGATATGTTTGCAATTTGATTTAATTCCAAGAAATAATAGAGATGGGGGCATTCCATATGCTAGTAATTAATTGGACATACACAATAGATTTTGTCGTTCTCCTCTCCAAAAAGCGTCACTATTTTTACACTAGCAACAGCATTTTCTTTAGACATCTCCTTTGACTATTAACTTTGCAGGCAGTCTGCACAAAATTACATAAGCTTGACATCCTCTTAAAGGGCATCATTACATTTTGGCCTCTGATGATAATCATCATGATCTGAAATGGCCACTGGCAAGCCATATCTTTGACATTTATTATGCAATCCTTAGTGGTCTCTTTACCACAGTCATAAGGGATGTTTTGTAATGGTAGTAATATTAATTGCTGCCATTATCTTGCCTCTCATGTTAAATTTTGGGTCAAATGATTGGTATAAGTCTAAATGAGCAGTCGGGGATGAAAAGGACAAAGGAGTAGGAGGAAAATACATGAGGAGCCCGAGCCCTGCTGCATACTGAGAGGTAATTTACACAAATAGGGCTAGACGAAAACAGATGGGCAGAGGGAGAGTGGGAGAGGGTTGACTAATGACACCTGACTGCCAAATGACCCTGTGGGTTTGAATGCTGGCAGGACACCTCAAACTGTGCCAGCAGCCACTTGGAACTTGCCTGGTTTTCACTCACATTGCATTTCACAGACTAACCTTGGTCTTTCTATTGTTACCATCACCAGGGAAATTTACACCATCTCTAAGCATGCTCCAGAAAACACACCTTCTCACTGGGCTCTCTTCTTTGAGAGGCCATGTGTTACCGAACAGTTCTCAGAGTTTATTGTGGCGGAGCCTTTGCTTCCAGCAGGGAAAATTTGACACATTTGTTCTTTTAAGTGCTTCTTTTGTAAACCTATAGTATATGGCGCCCTTTGTGGCTTAATAAGAGCAGTGACGGAAAAAAGAAATTACTTATTCTGAGAATATAACCGTATTATTAAATACTTTGCTCATGGTAAAATATGTTTGATCCTGACAGGTGAGGCATTCTTAGAACTATATAAAGTGGACTCCTACCAGCATCCCATTCTCTTCCCTCACTTTTAAGCTTTAATCTCTTTACAAATACAAAATTAGTATCCTCGGATGCATATTTAAATACACTCTGAGCTTAGAAAAAGGCAATATAAGCTACTGGTTTCATTGCCAAATAACCAATAACAGTTAAATCAAAACAACAAAACAAACAACCTATCCACGCTTTACTTTCCAATCTCTAAAATGGACTGCTAAAATGTAAGGATGTGTTTGAGAATACTTCCAGAAAAGTGAAAAAATAAACTAGCAAAGACTAGCATATTTTTTCATGAGACCAGGAGACTAAATACTCTTGTTTGGGGCAGCATACATCCATCATGGTAGATCTTGAGGCAGAGAGAGATTCTTAGGAAAATGAAACCCTGGTAGTTAAACCCTGAAGAAGCCTCCCTCTTTGGGCCCAAGGTAGAAGCAATGTGGAAAGTTGTTATGATAATGCACGAATTCATAAGCAGCATTTATGGATCTGTGACGGTCTGCACATGTTTTTGAAGATGCACGTCCCTCATTTTTTTCCTCTTTAAGGATCACCAAGATTATATTGGAACAGTGAGTAGAAAGCACATGCTGTGGTCCAGACTACACTTAATATGTCAGTGGCTTCTTGTCTGGTATTTAGTCAGAGCCAAAAGAAAAGTAACTAATAAAAGCTACATTTCAAATCTCAAAATATTTCAAGTTGCTAGCAAATTCCTAGGAGCCAATCTAGTCAACCTGGTGGTAAAATTAGTATTCATCTCACATTTTAATCATTTCCAGGTCCACATCAAAAAGAAAATCAAGTTTAGTATAATTTTGTCCAAACAGATGAATGGAGGCCACTGTGCATGGAAACAAATACACTCTAAATTTTGAAAGATGGTATGGCCTTGCATGGCAGCAGGCATTCCATATTCCAGCTCTTGGGGAAGAGGCAGCTTCCCAGGTTCTCAGAGGACATGCATAACTCCAAGAAGATAAACCCTGGGAGAAGCTCCAGAACTTTCTGCACCCTGGAGTCTAGAGAGGGCTGAGAAAATTTCTGGGCCATGGGACATATGGGAAGGAGTAACAAAAGCCACGTGAGACTCCAGAAGGAAAGCAAGAGAAGACAGAGCCATGAAAAGGATTTTACAGTTACTGAAATTAAGAGGGAAGCAGAAGAGAGATAACGCAAGGAAGAGTCAAGCCACCAAACATGGGAGTGAAGGTGCAGAACCAAACAGCCTGGGCTGTAGCTGGAAGTTTTCCTTTGTCCCGCCTGGTCCAGAGGCTGCTCAGTCCCAAGTAAACATACAGAGGCTTTTATTAATTACAAACTATATGGCTTATGGATCAGGCTCATTATTAACTAGCTCTTATAACTTAATTCAACCCATTTCTATTAATCTATGTTTCGCCATGTGGCGTCTTGGCATTACCTGTTCTCCCACATCTTGGTTCTCCTGGTGGTGGCTTAAAGCTTGTGTCTGATTCCACCCTTCTTTATCTCCATCTTCAGTTTGAATGTACCACCTAACCATATTCTGCCTCACCATTGGCAAAATGGCTTTCTTTATTAACCAATGGGAGCAACATATATATTCACAGCATACAGAAAGATATCCCACAGCCCTGGGCACCTGTCCTCATACTGTGCCTTGGGTCTGCATCTCCCTATGAGTTCTTGGGGGCTCTCTTGGGTTTCTGACAAGCCTGTGAATGTGATGAGGTACTCCAGCTTATGATGCAACATCACATTACTTTCCACCATTCTGCTCACTCAACAAAGGGAAAACAGAGAAAACTCGGTTAAGAAAATTCTAAGTTTGGACAAAAAGGTATTAACCATTTTTTGGTGGCAGCAAACATAATTTTATTACATTTTAAACATGAAATACTGTATAATAGTCACATAAAACATCACAAACATTATTATTTATGTATGTAAGAGGCTGGTGATAGGACCTAGGGCCTGTCTATGCTAAATATGTGCTAGAATTCAAGAGCTCGACTACCATGCTGTATTCTCAGTTCTTGGGTTTGTTGGTTTGAGACAGGACCTCTCTGTATAGCTAAATCTTATCTTGAACTAGTGATTCTCTTGCCTGAGCGTCTTCAGCATCAGGATTACAGGTACATGCCAATTTGTTTAGTTTTTTTTTTTAAATTTCTCTTGAAATTAGTACAAAATAAAATTAATGAGCCACTGAATTTTCCAATGGTCTACACCCAGCTGTGTAACCAGAGCTAGATGTTCTTAAAGATTCAGTGTTTTTGGAGTTCCCCAATGGTAAAGGATGTTGTTCAATTTACCACAAGGCTTCTGATGATGTTGGTAAACCAGAGTAAGACATGCCATATCTCCGAGGTTAGTTAGATTAACTTACAAATTTCTTTACTTGCTTGAAATTACCTCTTCCCACAGTCAAGAAATGAATCTTTTAAAATAGATTTAAGAGGGAAAGTGTCTTAGAATCATGTAGTTTGGCAATGAAAGCAGTAACACAGAGAACAAGAGAATTTGGAAAGGGTTTATCAGAGGTATGAAATGTTAAATTGTCCACTTTCCTAGAGTAGTCTGATAAGTTGTAAAAACACCCTCCGTTACAAGGAAAGCATTAGAGCCCCTCGTGCTTTAATGGTGCTATAATTTCTACCCAGAAGAAAAAGAGAAATTGGTCAAAGAATGTGTGTTGCCCTTAAGTACATTCCTGTGATATTAAGATAAATATAGCTTCCAAATATAAGATTAAAGTCTAGCTCAACATTAAAATCACATCAGTGGATTTTAAGTTTCATTCCTCTACCTAAAGAAATAGGGGATGAATTGAGGTGCAGGCCAAAATTAAACTAATGGAAGGAGAAAAGCCAAGACAACTGTGCATTTCCTATTTTATTAACGTGTAATAGATTATAATACAAAGACAATTTTTGTGTAAATTTCCCCAACTTTCTTTTTCTATAGTTATTTTAATGACCATTTACATCTCTCTCTTTCCTTCCTCTGTCTCTCTCTCTCTGTCTCTCTCTGTCTCTGTCTCTGTCTCTCTCTCTCTGTCTCTCTCTCTCTCTCTCTATATATATATATATATATATATATATATATATATATATATATATATATTCAGGCATTATGAATGGAGTTCTGGTGGCACAGCACATGTTCCTTTTGTGTTGGAATAATAACTAAATAGATACAGCCCAAGACCAAGTCTTTCTGTCCTCACTTGTATGGAGCCTTGGCACCATATTTAGTGTGTCTCTTTCCACCTTTCATTTGTGTAGATGTCTCTTCTTAAGGGAGATGTGGATGCTTCCATCTATCAACATAAATATTTGCACTTTTAAATTTAAACTCCATGTATCAGAGAAAGGAGAAAATTCAGGATACAGATGAAATGTCTTAGACAAGATGGGAGGAGAAAGTGGCCAGGTGGACTAAAGAAAGGCCACTGCTTTCGTGGTGTGTTTATTGTGAGGTGACAGCGAGACACCAGGGATGAACTGGCCTCTTGGATCATACAGGTGATGGTTCTGAGAATTAAATCAGTGAACGAAATCCCAGAGAAGAAAATTTCATTCTCTAGAACAGCCACTTGCATGCTATGATTTGAATTTGTCCCCCTAACACTTATTCGTCCCTGAATTTATGTTGGCATTTGGAGTCTGTGTCTTTGGGAGGAAATGAAGGCTGGATGAGATTATGAATATGGCCCTTGGAGGAGAATGGCAGCCTTTGTAAAAGAGATCTGGGTTTGTACAATGCTCCTTCCTCACTATGCCATGCCCTCTGCTTTGTTGTGCTGAAGCAAGGAGGAGCTCAGTGGATCCTAGCCAACAGTGCTGGACTCTCCAGCTTCCACACAAACAAATATATGTACATTGGAAGTGGAAAAGAAAAAGGAGGAAAAACAGGAGAAGATGGATGTGAGGGGTGGTGATCATCCTTACTATAAAAGTGTTGTTAAGTCTTAATGCTCAGAATAGTGGATTTATTCTTCTTTATGCTAAAGATGTTTAAAGTTCCTTGTACAGTTCTTTGGATTTATTATAGCTTCATTTCAGTTTGTGATAATTTTACTTTTGATCTTTTTTAGCAGTTTTCACATTTGTCCTTGTTTCTATAGCCTGTTTTTTTAGTGATCATCTTGATATATCAGCCAATCATGAAAAGTCCCTATTAATATCTGACACCTATTAGTGATATTTCCCAAATAAAATGTATTTCCTTTTGTAAACAATTCAAGCTCATTTGCTCATCACCAGTTTTTTTTTTTTTTTCTTTCAGTATCATTAGGATGAGTCTATAGGCATAAGTGTTGTCCCATTTACACCACAATACACTTATTATGCACTCATAAGTGGCCTTATATGTATATTACATAATCACTGGGTACTGATTTCATTCTCTAGTACACATTGTGTTGCCTGATGAAAATGCACACATGAGAAATATATGGTGGCCGGGCGGTGGTGGCGCACGCCTTTAATCCCAGCACTCGGGAGGCAGAGCCAGGCGGATCTCTGTGAGTTCGAGGCCAGCCTGGGCTACCAAGTGAGTTCCAGGAAAGGCGCAAAGCTACACAGAGAAACCCTGTCTCGAAAAACAAAAAAACAAACAAACAAACAAAAAAAAAACGAGAAATATATGGTGTCTAGCTTTTTAGAGTCATATAGTCGCTGGGCAGTGGTGGTGCATGCCTTTAATTCCAGCACTCGGGAGGCAGAGGCAGGTGGATCTCTGTGAGTTTGAAGCCCACTTGGGCTACAGAGTGAGTTCCAGGAAAGGCACCAAGCTACATAGAGAAACCCTGTCTCGAAAAAAAAAAAAAAAATGTCTTATAGTCTACATACAAGTAAGATTATACAGAATGAGCAGGTTGTATTTATATATTTAGGAAAATATATGTATGTAAGTATACATATTTGTATGTAACAACAGTCAGTGATGGCAAGAAGCCATGAACTGAAAGAGAACAAGGAGGATTTGGAAGGGGGAAAGGGAAGGGGGAAATGATGTAATTATATTTTGATCTTAAAAAAAAAACCAAAAGAATTTTTTTTTAGAAAAAAAGAATCAGTCTGGTGGAGAAGAGGAACTTATTTAAAGAGGCAGTTTAAAGCTCATGAAATGTTCCAGGCACAGGCAGATGTCAGATACAGTAGGGTCTCATAGATACTGAGAGCATTTAAGCTGAATTTGAATCCTGAACACAGTCAATGGAAAAATTAAAAATTGAAAAAGTAAGTAACCCATTTATTCTAATTATTCTTTAAATTTATGTATGATGGGATAGCTGTATTTTCAGAGGGAGGTAGAAGTCAGGTTTTTCTGTACTTTTTTCTTCTGATTATGTGCCAGAGATCATTATCACTTGTCCATGGCAGGGGAGGGATAGTGCACAATGAGGAATTTCTGTTCCTTAAAAACTTCTTGGATAAAGTATGAAAAATTTCAGGCATATAAAGATGTATGCTACCTTCTTACCATGACACCAAAGCTTTGATAGGTCATGGAATAAATATATTGATTGAATTGTCCCTAAGTTTAGAAAATGAATTATTTGCATCTAAATCTTTCTCTCTTTTCAAAATAAGAAGAATTTTCAATATCTTTATGTCTCCATAGACTATTTTACATTTCTTACTCACAACTTTGAAGATCTGGTCCTAAACATAGTAGCATAGTATTTTCATAGCATTTGTTTATGATGACCTGTGACTCAATTAGCTTGGTTTAACTGATTTTCTCATTAATCCAACATATAATCTGTCACTCAGTGTTCTAGTCAGTTCTTATAGCGTCTCTCTATCCTTTTGTTTCAGATAAATGGATATCAGAGTTCATTCTTTGGGAAGAAGTCTCTAACAGGTTGTCTGAATTCTGACTTCATGACAGTACACAGATGCTCTTTGTAAGTTCTTCATCTCATGGGGTCACAAGGCAAATGCTTGTAGTTGCTATGGCTTCCTTTGTGCATGCTCTGTCTTTCTTTCTTTTCTCTACCAGTTTGTTCATTTTCATCAATGTTCCCATTGTGGTGCTCATGAATTAATTTCTCACTATGTAAAAGAAATCATTAAACACCCACTATGCCTCAGTCAGTTACTTTAAACTCATTAACTAACACACGTACATTAACATCTACAACTGCACCAGGTAATAGGAAGCATCATCATCATTTTACAAATGAAGAGCCTGGGTTTTACAAAGTGTAATTAGAAAATAACCCCCAAATATGTAATACTTTGTAGAAGAAGCACATTTTTAAAAACTGGTGATCCTATTTCTTCTATACTTTTGATTTTTCTTGGATTCTGCTTAGAATATTGCTTTCATTCCACATAGAATTCTTCGTTCTCTTTAATAAACAGGAGCATAGGAAAGCATCCCTCAAGTCTTTGGCTTTTGCCTATGGAAGGGAGATCTGTGTACATTTATAGCACACATAATTGGCAAATGCCTCAGGCAAAAAGACAAACATAGCTCATGGCCTGCAGGTTGCTGGAACGGCTTCCTCAGTGCTGACTGCTGGATCATCAGAGTGAGGCACTGCTAGGTGGCTTCTGTGGACAGTCTTCCTCTAAAACAGTCCAGAGAAACTCCTGCTCTTTCCCCCTGGCTCGTGGTGGTAACTGTAGTGTGTGAGGAAGGGTGCTGTTCTTGGCTTCTGATATAAATGCAAGCAAATTTCACACCCTCTTTTCTGTGCATCTACTGAGTTCAGTGTAATTGATTAAGATGGATTGTTAGGGTTCTTTTGGTGTCTGTGTCATACTCAGTGCAGATTTAGATCGCTATACTTCTTAATGTTCCAAGGTTAGAAAACCAGCAAGGGGGTATAATGTAGTTGCATTGAAATAAGAATGGATGGATGGAGTGAGGAGAAGTGGGAGAGAAAAATGCAGAGGGAGAGGGAGAGGGAGCAAGAGGCAGGGACAGAGAGACTCAGAGAAACACAGAGACAAAGACAGAGATAGAGAGAAAAGGACAGAGGGAAAGGGAGATGGAGAGAGAGGAGGAAGAGAGAGAGAGAGAGAAAGAGAAGGAGGGACATTTTATGCTAGAATACTTACCATTCATTTTTATCACTAGCCATAATCATGTATTTATAACAAAATAACTGGAAGAACACCCAATTAGTTATGGTTTCCTTTGGCATGATACAACACCATGACCAAAAGGAACTTCTAGAGAAAGAGGTGTATTTCATCTTAGAGTTCCATTTCACAGTTCATCAGAGGAAATTCAGGGCAGAAACCTGGAGAGAAGAGCTGATGTACATGCTCTGGAAGGTGATGCTCATAGCTTTGCCCTACCTACTTTCTTATAGCACCCAAGACCACCTGCTTAGGGGGTAGGCATACCCACATTAATCATCAGTCAAGAAAATGCATGAGAGCCCTACAGGGCCATGCTGTGGGATGGCCTATATGTCAAATCTGTTGCTCTGATTGGTCAATAAATAAAACACTGATGGCCAGTGACCAGGCAGGAAGTAGGTTGCCAGGCAGGAAGTAGGTGGGACAAGGAGAGAGGAGAATTCTGGGAAGCAGAAGGCTGAGGGAGAGAGACACTGCCAGCTGCTGCCATGACCAGCAGCATGTGAAGACTCCGGTAAGCCACCAGTCACATGGCAAGGTATAGATTTATGGAAATGGATTAATTTAAGCTATAAGAACAGTTAGCAAGAAGCCTGCCACGGCCATACAGTTTGTATGCAATATAAGTCTCTGTGTTTACTTGGTTGGGTCTTAGCGGCTGTGGGACTGGAGGGTGACAAAGATTTGTCCTGACTGTGGGCAAGGCAGGAAAACTCAATCTACAGGGCCAACCTTATGCAGGCATTTTCTCAATTAAGATTTTTCTCTTCCCAAACATTTCTTTAGCTTCTGTCAAGTTGACATAAGGCTAGCCAACACAACCTATTTGCTCTTAAGCACAGTACCCATAGCCAATAATATCATTAAGACCACTATTTATATCTTATAAGAACTATCATATAGGCTACTAGGTGATCTTTCTGCTATGAAATATTCCATATTATGTGCTCTGTGTTCTATATTATAGTTAGAAAAAGAAACAGTAAAAGCATTAAAATTTCCACATCTTATGAACAATTGTCTTCTGAATTTTACTTGTATCCTAGAGCATCATTGATGAGTAATGCCTCTAATCTGCTCTCATAATTTCCAATTATAAAGAACCTGAATTTGGCATTAAGACTTGACGATGAGACAGACATCAGTTCACTTCCTTAGGACCAGTATAGAAAACCTTACAGATTCCCTACCCATATCTCTTTTATATATCTCTCTATTAACTACTTCATTTATACATTGGGAAAGATGGGAGTCAAGGCAAAGGATGACCAGATCTGTTTTTTATTCCAGCCACATTGTAGAATTGGGAATATGACTTGACAGCTTCCACCATGTTTGGACAAGGTAGCAACATTTCTTCTGTCCAGTTCCTCCCAATCTCCCACAACATTTAAAATATATATTCCCTTTTATATATTCAAGAATACATTACTAATGACAAGAACTCCCTCAAGTGTGATCTCCTTTTAGTGCTAAAGTCCAGAGTTTAGTCAAATTTATCCACTGTATCTGACATTGGGTAAATATTTCTAGAATCACATAATCTCAACAGGGAAAAGTATACCCCAGGTAGTATTCTCTTGATAAACATCTCTCATTCAGAGTAGTGAGAAAGTAAGCTGGCATAATAAGGCAATATACATTCCCTGCTCATGTTATATGTGCTTTGAGGATAGGAAAACTTAGAGCTACCAATATAGCAATTTCTGTTGACAAGAAATTCAATTATTACATTGAAGGTTGGTTTACTGATAAAAATCCCTGATAAGAATAGTCCAAGTGTTGCCTTGATTTATAAACTGTGTGTCAGGTTCTCCTACTACACTCATCAGCTGGAGAAAACAAATCCCCAAAACAAACAAGAAACAAACAAGCAATCCAGGGCTCCATCTTTGATGACAGTAGCATCAGTGGAGTGGAGAACATTTTTCACTGAGTTGCATTTTCAGTTGTTATAACTCTCCCTGATCTACAATCCAGCTTCTTTTTAATCCATACAGTGCCAATTTCTCAAAAGCTTATTTTAGGAATATTAAAAATCTCAATCTAAATACCAAATTAGATCCCAAATCATATGGAATAAATCCACGTGGACTTCCACAACTTTCCCTTCAGGCCTTGATATTCCAGTTATCTCTTTCTTTGTTTCTTGAGAGGAATAAATTGCTTTAATATTGCATTTTATAAAGGACATGGAACGCACGGATGTCCCCCAAAGTACTTGCCTTACATGGTATTAAAAAACAATCTTAACTTGGAAAAAAAAAATCTCAATATTTGAGCAACAATAATAAAAATTGCTCTGGGCTGAACTTCTGGGTTTTTGTATCATAGTCCACAGAAAAAAATTTACAGCCAAGTAATAAACCTGGGAAATATGGGCTTATAATGGAAATGTTGACAGATTCTAGCAGGTGCTACTGTAATATCTTGAATCTTATTTAGAACAAGTTTCCAATAATGTTTTTCTAAGGCAGTCTTTGGGGGAATTTAGGTTAAGAAAAAAAAAGAGGGGTTTTCTGTGACTTCCACCTGAATGATTGATGGAAATGTGAGGTATTTGTGACCAGATGCCTCAGGGCACCTGTAAATAAGATCATGGGTACCTGTAACAGGAGAATAAGTGTGCAGAAACTTCTGTCCTCTAAGAATGCACCCAGATATAAGCCTCATTTCACAGGATGAGAGTTCCCAAGCATCGTGGATTATAATAGTGCATTTTCAAGTTTGGTAGCAAAGTGTCCCCTCACCTAGGAATGTTCTACAGAAGTTCTGCCCAGGAAAACAAAAACAAAGGCAGCTGCAATGAAGAAAGTGGTTCTAGAAGTTTCCAAGCCTTTTCACTGATAAGTATAAGCTGTGTTCTTCCTCGTTATCTACGTGACTTTAGTGAAAAATAACTGATGTATGCAAATGTTTATATTTCCAGTTTTACTGATGATGCTGATAAGTAAGTACTATTTCCTGCACCCAAGTCAGAGGATGCTGAGAAAGTCTCTGTGGCAAAATAACACAGCCCCATGCACACTAGTTGTGTGACATTGGACATGGGTTTCTAAAGTCACGGTGTCTTCCTATGCAATGTGCAGAATCAACAAAGGTAAGAGTGATAGTAACAATAACAAGCAACATTATTGACTGACAGACTATATGAAGTACTCTGTTAGGCTATTTGTCATTTTGTGTTGAGAATTATAAGTGGGCACTCTATGGGTGAAATGTCATACATAACTTCAAATATCAGCTAGCTTTATTCAGACATAATTATTCCTGCTTTACAAACCATACTATTTTACATAGACATGAAGGTAACTACTTTCCCTTATTGCTAGTGAAAGCCAGTGTTATTGTAGATCTATTAAAACCAGATTATCACAAGACTAACTGCTTCTTAAAAGCCCTGATCAGTATTGTTCAATGCTGTTTATGCATCAGGGACAAGGAGGACCTCATCCTCAGGACTGGATTGAAATTTTCTCCAAAGAATCTTCAATTGTCCACTTTTGATTTAGAAATTGTTCACATTCAGCATTATTCTTGAACTCTTCTAGTTTATAGCAGAAACAAAGTAGTTGTTCAGCAAAGGTTCTAAATCAACACACTCATCCTTTAAAGACACGGACATCAAAGTAGAATGTAAGTAGCTAGATTCGGCACATATGTTCAGTATAGGAGAGCAGAGGGGCCCCCATAACAAGCATACATGCAATTGAAGTGTCATAGAGTATTGCCTTTCCTTTCAGAAGTTCCCAGAGCAGGAAAATACTGATATCACAGAAGAAACCCCACACATATGTGTTAGATTTTTAGTGGAAATTCTGGGACTCGTGTAGAAAAACTGACTTAAAAATATTCTTTCGCTTAGCATTTAATGAGTTCTTGGAGAATAAGTTCTAATTCACTTTTAGTAGAAACTGTTGGTAAATGTCAAAACATACCCAAAAGGATAAAGAAATATAGGGGAGGGAACATCCTTTTATTTCAAATTCAAAATAATTCTAATTTGAGGACTTAACCCCATCTGGCATTTAAACTACAGAGGAGTTCATCAAAAAATCTTTGGCTCCCACCTTGCAGATTGCAGTTTTCAACAGAGTGGTCCCATTAGTAAACTGTCCTGTGCTAATGTGCTTGCTTGGGGCAATCATCGTCATAGTTCCCGGATCTAGGCCTTGCCAATGCATCGGCACCAGGAGTGGGTGATGTAGTATAGTAATTACACAATTAGCCTTGTCAAGGCATGGAGCATGGGGAATAGCAGGATCGTGAAGCTTGAAATGTGGTGGGCTGATAGATGACTGCCATTAAGCTCATCCTATTTTTTTTTTCCACTTTGGGATGAGCATACACTGAGCTTAGGCAAAGGCTCCTTAGTGAAGGATAAAATCCTTGACCCACAGCCGCGCTTCTTCATGTGCTCATAATCGCTCAGCTCACCCTTCCTTTCTACTACACATATATTCTGCTCATCTCTCACCTTAGCCTGATGAAAAGTAATGAACTGTTGCCAGCAAGCTCTTTGTAATCCATCACATTTAGATGACGGAAAGTGAAATTTTGTATAAACATTGGGCAGCCTCTGACTTCCCACCATGGTGGTTATTGTTCCTAATATCCTATACTCCTTTTAACATCAAGGAGTTTAATTGGATGTTGTGGAATTCTGAGTGCATATAACTAGCCTATATTCAAAATATAAATTCCTCTGGCATATATTAACATTTAAGCTGTACAATATAGCACACAGGGGTGTGTGTGTGTGTGTGTGTGTGTGTGTGTGTGTGTGTGTGTGTGTTTTCATAGGTATGTATATATGCATGCATGCACATACATATCCTAAAAATGAACTTGGTCACATGAGATTGAATGTAATTATTCTAAATTTCCAAGCTTTCACCCAAAAGAAGAAGCCTGGCATTGGTACTTAATTGTTCTCACTATCAGACCATCACTGTTATTACTCCAATTCCCTTCCTTGCCCTTTGGGCATCACTGAACTGGCCTTTTGCAGGCATGGATCTGCTAAACCATATCCTTATGGTCATTAGAGGGAACAGAAAGAATGCAGATGTCCCCACTACACATATGTAAGAGTCCATTTATTACAACTAGATGGACTGCTGCCTTCCTCTTAAGTCACATGATGATACACATCCAGGTTCTTCTTCACAGGCATCATTCTGTAACATTTTTGTGTCAATTGATAGAGGATATCTTATAAAGAAACACAGTCAAATTCCTAATACTACTGTGAAATTTAGAGTCCAGAGTATCCTATGTCATGTAAATACACAAAGCCAAAGTTCTGAAGATAATTTTAAAGGTATTTTTCAAATGCCAATCGTGACAAGACTTGGATGCCATTAAATATGTAATGCATTAATATGCCATTATATATATAATTATATATAAATGTGGGTGGAACATTGGGATATGCCTGAAATCTAAGCAATGAGAGGGCTGAGGCCAGAGAATTGACATAAAGTTAAAGCTAGCCTGAACTATACAATGAGACCATGTCTCCAAACAAATAAAAAAATAAAAATTTAAAAGGTGCCAGAATGACATAAGGTTACAATATAGCTTTGTTTTCTTAGTAGAGTGGTAGTTTTATGAATGTACACATGATCTATCTTCACAAAACTACATCTGCACCAAACAATTCAAGGAAACTAATGAGAACTGAGTAAGCTCTCATCAGTTCAATTTTTCTATTCATAAAAATATTCTATAATTCATCAAGGAACCGACTGAAAAACAAACAGAACTTTATTTTTTGTTACTTCCTGTTAATCTATAATTACTTCAAAATTGAAAAGAAAATATTAATTTAAACTTCACAGGAGAGCTGATTCAGGAGAGACCTAGACAAGGTCAAGTATGCAAAGAAGAGCAGCGATTCGTCTCTAGTCCCTCTATAAGTTTTGGTTTTTAGAAAAGTCACTGTGTTTTATCCTTTGTTTCTCTTATCTGTGGAAAATGCTAGTCTTGTCTCTCCAAATTACTGTAAGCATCTTGGGAAAGCAGCACTGCATACATACATCTGAATGAACATGAATATATTTCACAACTTACCAAGAGAGCAATGCTGTAACACCCATCTAGTTCTTCAACACTGCAAACAAAAGCCCCAGGGGGGCAGTAAACTGAATATGCCAGCCCTGCTACTTTGATTCTGCATTTGAGAAAATCACAGTGTTCCTCAAATCTGCCAAGATACGGGAGCCTCACATAATCATGACTAATAGATGTAATTGTGAACACTTTACACACATGAAGTGTAATTTAATTCATTTGGATAGGATAGGTTTCACTTTTTCAATATATGTAAAAAAAAGAAAAAGAAAAAAGAAAGCACATTAAAACTACTAGCTAAAGCATAGTAACTTCAGAGAAAGGAAGTTTCTGGATGTGTATATAGTGACTAAATGAAAACCTTTGCTGTTTACAGGAAGGAGAAACTTAGAAACTGAATTAGATTCACTCAGCAGGCCCAATAATGCCACAAGCAAAGCAAAGGGGAAGCTTGCCATCCTATAGGCTAGATATGGAAAAGGCCTAAATGACTTCGCTAAGTGAGAGAACTTCATATTTCATGTAAACCTCAGGAAATAATTAAGCCTCCAGTGCAGTTCTGGGACCCGTGCTCCAGAAACTGCCACCATAAACTCTATTTTCATTGGTAGTATTGAGATTCTCTCTCATCCCTTATTGCCCTTCATACATCATCCCCCTTTAATGCAATGAGAATTCGACACATAAATAAAAAGCAAGCGATTGTTTCAGGGAGGGGATAAACATGATTCAAATCCAGCCAGGAGCTTTATCATCAGCTTGGGAGATTGTAATGTTACTAGACAATCTTATACGAAGACTGAGAAAGGATATTGCTCCTGTAGTGGGGAGGCTTTAAAAAGCATTTGAACAACAAAAATGAAGCCATCCGCCTCATTTAAAATTCTATAGATGAAAAAGTTCATTATATATATATATATATATATGTCATACACATTATATCAAAAGGCATATGACCTCATACTTTAGACCTCACATTTAATTCTAATAGTGTAGCAATTATTTCACCTAAGATCCAGGGAGCCCATAGTGTTGCTGAATCTATGCTTGGGTGGGATTGTCTGTCGGTTCATCTAAACAAGATGTGTGGGGTGTGGGTAGCAGTGGATTCTCCATCACTAGTTCCATCACCAAGAAGAATGTAGTCTTAAATGGACTCTGTCACCTGTTTGGGCTCCCAGCACCAAAACAGTCATAGCTCTTAGAGTTGGTCTCTGTGAGAAGCCTAGGTAAGGAGACCTCAGCTTCTATGAAGCATCTCAACATCCTCCATGGTGGCAGACAAAATGGACAATTTCTTGAAGCAATATTTCATAGAGAACATACATATCATAAGAAAATTCCAAATCTCTTCACTAGATGACCTTCTAAGACTGTTTTGTGCACCAATATTACAACAGGTTCTGATGTGCCTAGGGCAAAAACTCATGGGCTCCACTAATCTCCTTTCTGGACATAATTCTTTGATTCTTACTTTTCCTTGCGTTTCCTTTCTTTACTACACCCAGCAAAGTGTTTTAATGACATTTTTAGTTAGCACACTGTGTTTTCTGTTGTGGATGGATAGGGAATTTTCCTTGTTTCTAGTCTGAGTTTAACATCTAGAAAGGATTCTTATACTGTTAGTTCCTGGGGGAAGTCACCACACCCTTCTCCCAGCACTCAGGATATAAACCTCACTTAAGTTCTGTTGTTTGAAAAACTGAATTTAATTTTAAGTAAAATATTACCCTGGGAAAGGGAGAGTTTGGACTCAACTATGTCAATGAGCTGAAGAAGATCACTGGGTGGTACATCCACAAAACAGGCTGGAGTGGGGTGAGTAGGAAAGACTTGGCTTCTTGCTTCACTCTGAACCCACAGAGGTGGACACTGCCCATCGGTGGCATTTGTGTGCACACCCAACCCCAAGTACTCAGTTGCATGTTTCCCATCTCCCAAAAGAGTAAAACAGATCTCACTAATCATGTACTGAGAGTGGTAGCTGGGTGAGAGGAAGAACACGCTACTAGATGTAACAGTAATTATTTCACTACATGTTTATCTCTTAGCATCATGCTAAATGGATTAAGTTTTTAGTTGTCATTCAGACTTCAATGCAATTGGGACAAATATTCTGGGTTTGTGCATACCTATGCAAATGGGTCAAAAATTCTGTTTCAATCATGCATTTATTGGGAGGTATTCATGAGGTCTTTCTTTTACTTTTTTTCTTTTGAGAGAGAGAGAGAGAGAGAGAGAGAGAGAGAGAGAGAGAGAGAGAGAGAGAGAGAGAGAGAGAGAGAGAGAGAGAGAGAGAGAGAGAGAGAGAGAGAGAGAGAGAAGGAAGAGTCTGAATCTATAAAGACGTGGTAAAGAAATGCTCTATTTTTCTGAGGCTTGTAAGAGAAAGGACACAAAGTCATTTGGGAAGTTTCACTCCCCTTCCCCCTACACAATGGCCTGAATGAGAGATCCCCAGTAGTCTTGGGCATTTTATTATTTAGTACTTGGTGGAACTGTTTGGGGAGGCTTAACAGGTGTGGTATTGTTGGAGGAAGTATTTTACTGGAGGTGGGATTTCAGAGGTTTAAGGACTCATGCCAGTCCTACTTTGTGCTCTCTGCTTCCTGCTTGCAGCCCAAGATCTGATCCTCTCTATTTCTCCTGCTGTCATGTCTGTCTCCCACTGCCACTATTCCCTTTTGGTAGCGACTCTTCACTCTGTGCAACCGTACATCCAAATAAACACTTCCTTCTGAAAGTTGCCTTGCTCAACTTACTGATACACCTTCCTTCTCTCCCTCCATTCCTCTCCCCTCTCCTCCCCTCCCTTCTCCTCTCCCTTTCCCTCCCCTCTCCTCTTCCCTGTTCTCCCTTCTCTTCCACTCCCCTCTTTTCTTCTCCTTGTCTTCTTTCTCTCCCTCCCTCACGAGTCCCTTAGGTAACTGTGAATTTTCTAGGACCATGTCACATGTGGGGGGAGTGATGGCTGTCTGTGAACTGAGCAAGCGTGTCATAATGAGAGTGAAGGGAAAAGGGAGAAATGGTTGCTGAAGGATTCATGAATGACTTTGGATCCATACCCAGATTTTTATTTTATGTGGATAATGTTTCTACTACATTGGGCTGCATTCCTGTAGGGGTCATTACTAAGTTAGTTTTGATGATGTTACATTTTAAATAGCATTGTTTTACTTTATGTTATAGTAACACATATTAAGCAGGAAAACTCTCTTAGCATGAATATCTGATATATCACATTTTTAGCCACCATAATAGCATTAAAATTTTGTCCATTCGACTATAGAGGAAACAGATTAAAGCCATGTAGAGTTTGTCTAAGTTATTGGAGATGATGGGGGCAGTAAATTAGAGAGAATAAAAGGTACTTCCTTCTAAATTCTGTCATAATAACTACTGGGAGGTGTTATCTTTAATTTCTCAATGCTTAAAACAACAGTTTTTTGTTTTCTGTTGTGTCAACCTTCCTTGGTGGACTAGAAGAAATGTTCAATCATATTTCCGTATGATAGCAAACTGTATATGTTAATATAACTGAGCTAGGAAGTGCTCAGACATTTGGTTAAAAATGATTTCCATTGTGTCTATTAGCAATTCTGGATGAGATTAACATTTGATTGGGTAGACTGAGGAAAGCGCTTTGACTGATCTAATTTAAGGGGGAAACGGTGGGTCTAGTCAGTTACAGATGTGAATAAAATAAAAAGACTGACTTCTGAGAAGGGACAATCTCCTTTTGCGTGATTGCCTTTGAACTAAAGAATTGGTTCTCTCCTGCACCCAGACTTGGATTTAACCCAAAACATTGACTTTCTTGTGATTTTGATCTTACAGGGTTTGGGTTGGAATGCATGTCCACAATGGGTCTCAGATGTTTTAACTAGGACTAAAGCTGTAGAATTGGCTCTCCTGCATTTCCAGGGTTCTCATCATTCCATAATATCACAAATAGATTATTTCTAATAAAGCTTTCAGTATCAATATCTCACCTATTATTTCTGTTTCTAGGGGAAACCCTGAAAAATATACTTAATGTGTAGTTTTTAATTAATAAAATCATGAATCACTCCTGACTAGACAAACACTGCAGATAATTATCCACTAAGAGTCAACTCAAAAATCCCTAATTAAGCAATATGAATCTGAGAAATATACAGAGACCAAAAATCACTGCAGTGTAAAAACATATTGAGCAGTGAGTATCTGTGACATAATTGAAGGCATGCATATTTTGAAAATCAGTTTTCAACGTCAGTCTAGTTTGTAATGATTCTGAAGCATCCCTGGAGGTATGCACCCTGACCTAAGTTCTCCTGCTGAATGACAATCATACTTTTGATTTTCTTAAAAGATTTGACACTTCACTTGAATATATGTATTCTAATTTAAATAATGTCAGTAAAATAATAAATAATAAGCTGTCATTCTTTTTATGCACAAATGACTATAACATAAATTTTCATTTCAACATTTAATAGTGGATTTTCACTGTCATGATATAGAGCTTAGTTGTAACACCAATAATATGAATTGCGATTTAACTTTTAGTCTTTTATTCTGCCTTTATAAAATGTAAGTTTCTCTGTCACAACACAATGAAAGAACTCACTCATTCAACTGACATTCATAAACTTCTAAATAACCTTAGTTGTCATTTAATATATTAAGTGGATCAGCAAGGCACAATTTTCTGATTTGGTAGTTTATATACAATGAATGTGGTCTTATATGCACATAGTATCTGGTCTTAAATAGAAAGATCTCAGAAATGTGAAACACCAGTGTGTGCATTTAACTTGTCTCAGACCTCATTTTCATTCATACAAAAGCAAATTGTTGGATCAATTAGAAATTACATTCTCCTGTCACTCTATGTAGTTATTGTTGGAGAAAAATGGAAAAGAGTATAGAATTAAAATAAAGAAAGTCTTTGCTACATTATACATTTAATCCTTAGGAAGACAACATCTATGTACAGAGAAGGAATGGATTCTTTCACCCAGAACTCTACTTTCCTTCCAATTATTTATTTATTTATTTATTTGTTTGTTTGTTTGTTTGTTTGTTTGTTTTGTTCATTTTTTTTTTGAGACAGGGTTTCTCTGGGTAGCTTTGGAGACTTTCCTGGAACTCACTCTGTAGACTAGGCTGGCCTCAAACTCACAGATTTCTGCCTGCCTCTGCCTTTGCCTCTGCCTCTGCCTCCCGAATGCTGGAATTAAAGGTATGTGCCACCACTGCCCAGCTCCAGTCAATTTTTAAGTCAAGAGAGGTATATCTTCTTCCTGTTTTCCCTCCCACCAACTCACTCCACAAACAAAAACAAAGAAAAGCTCAACTACCAGTCTTTATGGAACATAGAAAATCAGATTCCATTAGCTTAATTTAGGAACATGATATGGACACAAAAAGTAATGAGATAAACAAAGAATGGTGAATAAAACAAAAATCAATTTTGTAATTACTAAACTTGTCTAAAAATCATGCAGACTTCTTACATATGCAAGTTTTCCCAGAAGACATACCTGCCAGAATCAATTATCAGAAAAAAATATTATTGAAATCATCTGTCATCAAAAGCAGAATCTAAAGCACCTGGGTTACATTTTGGCTTGTTTTATGTCAATTTAACACTTGGAGAGAGTCATTTGGGAAGAGGGAACCTCAACTGAGAAAACGTCCTTAGCAGACTGGCTAGTGGAATAGCCTGTGTGATATTTTCTTGATTGGTGGTTGATTGGGGAGGGGGTGCAAAGACCACTGCGGGTGGTGTCACCCATGGATAGGTGGTCCTGGGTTGTATAAGAAAGCAAAGTGAACAATCCAGGAGGAGCAACTGAAAAAGTAGACTCATCCATGGCCTCTGCTCCACTTGCCTGCCTCTAGGTTCTGGCCTTTGCATCCCTCAGTGAAGGATGAATAAGCTATGTTGTGAAATAAACCCTTTCTTCCCAAAATTGCTTTTAGTCATGGTGTTTTACACAGCAATGGAAACCATACCTACAACAGTTAAACATATCATGAGTTAATCTTAATTATTAAAGGAATCAAATGTCTTTTTTTTCAATTGCTTTTCTGAAGAATTTACAATCTAAGAATCACCTTGAAAGATGCTAATTTAGTTTGACTATGAAATGCCCCTTACAGGCTTGTGTGCTGAATACTTGGTCTTCAGCTGGTGGTACTATGTTGAAAGTTGTTGAAACCTAAGGAGGTGGGATCCACCCAAGAGGAAGTAGATCATTCAGTGCAATTTTTTAAAGGTTCTACCTGGTCCCCAGTGCCTTTCTAGCTCTCTGCTTCTGGTCCATCATGAGGTGAACAGCCTCCTCTAACATATGTTCCTACCACCACTCATGCTCTGATTTATAACTGGCGCAGAATCAGTGGAGCCAAGGACTGCATAATCTCAGAAATTGCTGATCAAAATATGCCTTTCCTGTTTTAAAGTTGTTTTCTCAAGCATTTTGGTTGCATCTATGCAAAAGTGACTGATAGATACCAGGGACAACTGGCAATATATATGTATACACACACACACACACACACACACACACACACACACACACACACACATCACACACATACATACACAATTGTGAGGAGTGGTGGCTCACTTCTTTTAAAAATTTAATCAGTTTTTATGTGTCCATAAAAATCAGTTTTTATTTTGCCTGCATGCATGTTTGTTCAACATGTGCATGCAGTACATGCACAGGCCAGAAGAGGGTATCAGATCTCCTAGGACTGGAGTTACAAGCACCAGCAGCCATGTGAATGTTGGCAATGGAACCCAGGTCCTTGGAAGAGCAGCCAGGGCTCTTAACTCTTGAGCAGTCTCTCCAGCCCCTCCACTGACAGACACTCTTACAATTTCCCTTCCACTAACGCCAATGGTTTATAACCTAACATGAAAGAGCAGGGAAATGTCTGCTGATAAAATTACAAACTCATAGAGCACCAGGAATAAAACCCCACAATCATGTAGCAGAAGCCCTAGCAGCTCTGAGGATGGTCTCAGGATTATGAAAAATCTTGGCCTATACTCAAGAGTGGGCTTCCCAGATACAGCGACAGCAGCAACAATGTTTAAAGCTGTGAAGTGCCAGGTGAGATGGCTCGTTGCATGGAGGTGCTTACCACTAAACCTATCATTTGGTTTATATAGAACATCATGCCTATAGTTCTATAGATTATGTTTATAAAACCAAAATAAGACAGAACAATCACGACATTGAATCTTTATTTTCTTGATGTTTGCTAACTTGACTACAGTTTTAAAAAAGTCAAACAAGTCTAGAACAGCAATTATTGCCCTGACTAGCGTGTCATGTGTTTTGGCATCTAGTCAATCTGAGTATGTTGGAAAAATAATCCACAGGAATATATATAAGTAGATTATGTGCTCAATCCACAATGTACGTTGAAGTACTTACAATAATATGCCATTTAACATAGCAATAGAATTTACTTATATGAAGAGGTTAAAAGGCACGGCATAATTTCAATTGTCAGATCCTCCTAGGTCAGGAGATAACTCCCAAGCATCATTTTCATAGCAAATGACAGCACTGACCTTAGCAATCTGGACACACCAGTTCAGCAGCAGCTGTGATCCTATGTTATCCTTGTGTTCATGGACATAGTCAAGCAGGCAGCCATGGGGCATCAGCTGGGTGACCAGCTGGATGGTGGGGCTCAGACACACACCCAGTAAGCGAACTAGGTGTGGGTGATCCATGCTTGCCATGATCAGAGCCTCCTGGAACAACAACAAAAACAACAAAACATAATTCGATCATTTCAACTCAGTATTCCTCAGTATTTTAAATACTTACATTGGATGAAAGGTGTATAGTGAATTTGAAAATGTACTCAATGAGTCAGATAGAGTGCTTATGCCTTTCATTCTAGCACTCAGAAAGCAGAGATGGGTGAAGCTCTGTAAGTTTAAGGTCAGCTTATTATACACACTGAGTTCCAGGCCAGCTAGGGCTATACAGTGAGACCCAGCCTCAAAGAAAGTACTCAGTAGACTCAGTTAACAATGTAAATATATTTATTAAATTATTTCATGCTTAGGCTGATATAATTAAATAAAATTAAGCAATAAATGGTCTATACCACAAGTTGAATGCCATTATAGAATACCTACCTAATAAATCAGAACCTATACTTTATTTTTTTATAGCATGAACAATATAATATTTTATGTTCTGCCAATTATGTTAAAAATAAACACTATACCAGATACTTTTAATTTTTAATCTCATCTCTAGAAAATAACAACCATACAAGTGTAGATCTTCCCAAGAACAATAAAGTGACCCTAACAACTTACCCATTATTCATGTAAATTTAGCATATGTAAATGACATATATAAATCCTAAAACTGAAAATAAATAATTACAATCAATATGTCCAATGCTGATTAATAGAGAAGAATGAGGATTTTAAAAGACTTTTTTCTCCATTATTTTTATGTTTACTCAAATGTATTTCATTTAAAAAAAATTAAAGAGATATCCCACTCATAAACCTCCAGAGTTTGAGAGCTAAGGGAAAAAACAAAATTTTATCTGGGTCAATCTCTTTATTTGATGAAATGAAAACCAAGTCCATATTTATTTCATATTGATATTCAATTAAAAGAGATGCGAATATAGCCTTATTGTATTATGTAGTAATCCTATAATTAGCCTCTAATTTAAAGTTATAAATATCAATACTACAATATGAAATATATCACTATACAGAATACAATTTTGCTTTAATGTTTGACATGGCACTTTATGGAGCAAAGTAAATAAAACAATATTCGACTTCTGTGAAAATTATAGTGGACATTTAAAAAAAGTTTTATGTGGTTTTACAAAGCCTCAAAATATCAGCAAAAGAATATTCATGCCAGTAATATTTAATAGTAAAGAATCCAACAAATTAAGATATAATACTATCCACATTTTAGGACACAGTGAAACAAAACATGCCTGAAATAATTAAAAACTTCAATAATATGGCAGGTGCGGTGGTGCATGCCTCAATATTCAGGAGGTAGAGACAGGTGGAGCCCTGATTTTGAGGCCAGCCTGGTCTACAACTCAAGTTTCAGGACAGCCAGGGCTACACAGAGAAATCCTTTCTCAAACAAACAAACAAACAAACAAACAAACAGATAAATAAATATATCAATGTCATAAGAGATATGACAAATTGGTGAGATGGTCAAGCTAAAATTTATTACAGAAATAGTTTAAGTCTAGGTCTTTGGTTAATTTTTTATGACAATTCTTTCACATTAATTTTTTTCATACACTGTTCACAGTTTTCCCTCCCTCATATCCTCTTAGATCTTCTCCTCTTCCCCACCCATCCAACTCTATATTTTCTTTCATTCATTCTTTAGAAAACCAACATAAAAGAACAAAGAAAATAAAACAAACCAAACAGAAAAAGAAAAAGCACAAGAAAATCATGCACATGTAGAAACACGGGAAGGTGCACCCACAACCTATAAAACACAAAATCTGAGACAGGCAATGGTGGCACATGCTTTTAATCCCAGCACTCAGGAGAAAGATGCAGGTGGATCGCTGTGAGTTCGAGGCCATCCTGTTCTACAGAGCGAGTTCTAGGATAGTCAAAGCTATACAGAGAAACCCTGTCTCAAAAAACAAATAAAAAAAAAGCAAAAGTAGCAATAAATAATAAAGCCCAAACAAAGCGTTATGGAGACAAAAATATTTCCAAAAATACCACTGAGTTGGTTTTGTGTTGTCCATCTACTGCTGGGCATAGGGCCTCCCTTAAGTATGGTTTGTATTCATAGCGAGATTCCACTAAAGGAACTAACTTTTCTTTTGTGAGCAGGTGACACTTGGAAATAGCTTCTGGGTTAGGGATGGGAGTTCATGTCCTTGTCCCCTCTCAGCCCTGGGACCCCATTTGGCTTGGATCTATGCAGACACTGTTGATGCTGCCATAGTCTGAATTTTTATGTTTGTCAATCTTGTTCTAGCTTGAAGGCACTCTTTGTGCTTTGTGTCATTCTTAGATTAGAAAAAAAATGCACTACATAGAATATTATTGAGATAACCAAATGTTTAACATATAGACTATGTATTGCATAGTATTATGCTCATCTTAAATATTTCAGAACAGCTTTAGTATACTGTAATGTACAAGAATATTCCTTGATCACTCTTTACAATGTTTTATAGAGGTAGAGAAGAGGGGAAATGTGTGTATGTATCTGTTTGTATGTGTGTAATACATGTAATACATGAAGGAGACATCTATATGACCAATTGTCACTAGTTGTTTGGTTCAAAATTACAGAATGCTTATGAGATTATTCTTCAATATTTTGACTAGGTCTCTTTAATATGAAACGTTAGAGGCGCGGAAGGTTTAATAAAAGTATGCTGTGTGTTGTCTAGTTGTGTGGCGAAGGCAGGCATAGATATTAATACATCTCTAAACCTCAGCAAAATTTCTGCGAAGCGTAAGACACGTTGGAAATGCGATCTATTCGAAAACTTCCAACAGGAAGAAATTCTAGCTCAAGCAAGTCATCCTTGAGCGTTATTACACAATCTGGTGTGCAAACTTAAATGTATAGTGTGTGGCACGATCAAAACAGGGCACAACTCATTATATTTCTCATTCTGATGGGGGAAAGGCGCAAAGAGAATGTGAGTGTATACTAGAGGAATGTTATACGATTAATGATTTGAAGAAGCGAAACGCTACGCTATCTTATTAGATACTGGAAGGATTACTATGATAGCTTGCCTTGACCCTTTGCGTGTGGCGTAGTAGAAACAAGGCCTAGTGGACTGGGACTATTAGGATCGAAAAGGATGACGAAGAACATGTACGATGAGATAAAGCAGAGGTGTTGGTGGTTAGGAGATACTATACCTGCTGCACTTCGAAACATGGCAATGAGTCGGAGACGTCGTTGTGTGCCTTCAAACTTTGCGTCACGCTTGCAGAATTACTGATTTTCTCAGACTCTATTCATTTCTGGTTTCACTTTCATGGGTATGTAAGTAGTCGAATAAGTACGAGCTGAACTCCCTTACCCTTTGTCTCTGCTGCACGGAACCTGGAGACTCTACACGGCATAATAAAATTCACAGGGTATTGATTGTTCGCATTGTGTAGGATGCAGCTATGAGCTAGAACTAATTTGTTCGCAATAACTGTGAGAACTAGCAAACATTTTGAAAAGATAACAAGCAATGTAGACACTCTATAAGAATTATATTAATTTACAGATATCACTAGCAAAAAGAGTGGTAGACTTGATTATAATATATTTTTATATGGAATTTTTAATTTGTATGGGTAACAGCATACAATGGTTTATATGACTGTTCTCATACGAGTGACTGATTAACACTGAAGGTTTTTAGGTCGTACACACAGCATTAAGATGCATTAGACATTGTTCTAAATATTATAATCGCAATCATTATAGCTCTGCTGACATAATAATTTACATATTATATGACTTTATTATCATAAACTCAGATATTAATTCATTTGACATATATGATATAAGTTTAAGTTGATTAGAATACATTGCTAGGAGTTCTCGACACGGTTGAAGTTATATTTAATATTTAGATCCATTGTTTGTATATTTATGTGGCTGTTCTTATGTTCTCTCATTGTATATGGAGATATCAGGTTGGTTTTCCTCACATATGTGTTGTATTGCGCTTTGAAGAGTGGTTTGGTCGTTATGGTGTTTACCTAGATGTTATAGGACCCTAGGAGGAAATTAAGTCTAGGAAGTGCTCGAATTCGTAGGTATGAATGTAGACTTCTAAAGTATATGAATGTAATGTAACATAGCGGTACAGTACATGAGATCCACCTTCTGTAAGCGAGACAGATTATAGAAATTCAAGTAGTCTGTTATGCATGAAACAAAAAAGCAACAGATATGTACACATCGACTTTTTTAGGAGGTATAACTGACATGTTCACTACATATATAGTATCCATTGCTGTATAGTCTAAAAGAGCTACGACTCTCTCATATAGATGTGGATAGGATCGAATTCGTGTCATGGATAGAGGCCTGATTCTTTAGGTGTGTTTTACTCTTGCTAGTCGCATCATTTGGCTAGCATACATAGACTTATCGATCACTATATTATATAGATCTACTAAATTTAAAGATCTTTCAATGAGTCTATACTATGCAGTTTTGTTTCAGAGGAATCAAAAATATTGTAGATTTTCCTCCCTAGTGTTAAGAAACGGACTTTAACACTTAGAATTCATCATATGTTTAATACCAAGACAGTTGATTCAAGATCACCTATAATCTGTTCATTCTATTATAAATGGATTAGAAAAGGTCAGCCTAAAGGACACTATCTACGTTACGGGAGCACGACCCAAAGTTATTTGAATATCAACAACGAAGATAAGTGGATTTGTGAGATGACTTCTTTCTTATAGTGAGGTTAGAAGCGACATCGCTCGACATATGCCAGTGGTCTCTAACAGAGAGAAATGGACAAAGCATAACACTAGGCTTTTCTCTGACTTTAGCCGAGGCCACCTACATTAGTACTCCGTCAATTGTATACTAATAAAAGTGGGAGTATTATGTGAGATTTACTGAATCAAGCCTTAAGGTAGAGGAGGCCACTACAGGGAAAATTCAGTTAATAGAATACTCCAAATGAGCATTGCAAATAAATAAATAAGCTCTGTTTTTCTCTATAAGTTCAAAAGAATAATGTTAGCATTCTCTATGTCATTGAAAAGTTCATTGATGACTGAGTGTTACATGTGGAGAAAATCATGAGTCCCTTGTGAAAATAATATAGAATCTAGAACATTTCTGCTTTCACAAAAACGACGCTGGTGAAGGAGCAAGTAAAAGGATGAGGTGTATTTCGAGTTTAAGGAGCACTATGGTCTCACGTACTGAATAAATAGTAATGATGTTATTTGCAACTTAGCGAGAATTTGCATAATTGGTTCTCTATAAATTACGATACATGATATACTCTTGGATTAAGTTTTTATAGAGTGTAGCTGTAATCGAGAAGCCTGAGAGAAGAACATGAGCAAAGCATGAGAACGTAAATGTGTAAGGTTTTACTTAGGGTTGTATTCCACATAAAAGGAGAAATAGCGATCATTGGGCCTTTTATGGGAGGATTATGGGACTAAATAAGAGATAGTGGAATGTTGGAATGTCAGCATGTATAAGAGAGCACATTGAAGGTACTGCAGGCTGCCTAGAGAAGAGGAGGGAGGAGAAGTGCGCAGCTCCAGAGTGGCGTAGCAAAGTGAGTCGTCATGCGTATCCAATACTTTAGCACTTTATTTCTAGTCTCTTGAGCATTAATGATTGCTCCTGCTATCTCCAATGATTCTCTATTCTGGTAGTTATAAGTGACATAGTCCTGAGGATAGAGAACGAATATGATATCGATTCTTTATATGAGACATTCCCCACTTATAATGGGAAAATGCAACAATCACAAGGGATGTGGGATATTCTCTATGATATTCACATACGGGACAAGGTACAGGATTTTGCCTGTCTCACCATACGAAATGCTCTACACAAGAAGTATTTTAGGTAATTCCTCTGCCTTTGTTTGATTGGGCTATTCTTGAAATGATTGCATTTTTCAGTCTTTGGATCAGGCTAATAATACTGGAGATTGTGGTTTGTCAGCAACTATATCGAAAATGTGGAGACTATCAAAGGTGCTGGTGGGGATATTGGGCCTACATAGCAAGAAGGCGCAGTACATATGTCTCTCTCTTGTGATATACACTCGTGTTATGATGACTTCAGAGAATATCGTAATAAGTTTTAATTTTAAAACCACTCAACCAGAGCGTCCTCTTTGGACACTTCTGATGCTCTGTGATATAGAGTGATCGTCAACGACGATATAACGTCCAGGTTCGTTAGCTCAATAGTGGAGTTGGTGGTATAAGCATTATAATATTCAGGTTTGATCGGGATGTGGATGAAAGGGAAGATTGTAGAGCGTTTAACATAACATAGGTGGGCAGTATCCTTTGTTTCTAGCGCAGACTGGAGACGCAGGATGTCAATTACATACTCATTTCCTTCTCAGTTAGCAAAGCCTATTAGTGGCCTACATGTTCTTCTTGTTTATCTTTGAGTGACTCTTCACGCACATGGACTTAGTATCATATTTGCTCATAATAAAAAGCTAGGTTGAGAGACTACACATAGCCCCAAAGATCATATCTGCTGTGTTGGACAGTTTTGTCTCGCTAATACTGATATGCGCTTAAGCTTTTCAACTCACAACAGAAGAATTAGGCGTATGGTTTATCATGTTAATAGTTTCATTAGGCGATGTAATCTCAATACCCTCCAGCAGCGAATGGAAGGAACAACACGATAATGGACATCTAGGTCGTTTGCAAGAGCAGAGACAAGAAAACAAACAAACAAGAAAGGAAAATATAAGACATCTATCATAATATCAAGCTGTGCTCATTGATTAGCTTTTATTTCCTCCTTTGCATCATAAGATTTTTACTGGATGTAACTTTCATTCCCCAGGGGGAAAACATACTGAGTGATTTATATTCTCATATCCCATGGAACAAGAGCTCCATGTGACATTTGAGTCATTAGGGCCAGGTGTGAATGTAGGTGAATGGGAGAGGGAGTGGGTGAAAGGAAAAGAGGGGAATGAAGGGGCGAGAAACAGGAAAAATACAAAAGTTAGATACTGATTTTTATAGCAAACTCATTCTGAGGAATTAAACAGAGAATAACATGAACTTATATAAATGTTTTGACATTAAAGAACAAAAATGAATGAATCTATTCGATAAAATATTGAAGGCATCACAGAGTCAGGAGAGAGAAATACGTGATGAAATAAGAAGTGATATAAACTACGATAGTAGACATTTAATTAAGATCTACTATTTTGGGGTATTCTGTTAACATGGTTTTAGAAAAAAACAACAAGGTGGGGGAAAAGGGAGTTTGGTTCATATACTATCAGGCGAGGCTGGGAATGGAAGCGTCAGTATATAGGGAGAGTGTCCAGTGTGGGTGAGAATTATGTGTTGCTAGCATCACATAAGAACAAAGACATAAAGAGAAAATAAAAAAAAAAAAAATAGTGAAAATAAGACAAATGATCAGCAACTTGGGTATAACGGCAGAATTTCTGTCCTATGACCAGGCAGAACACTACAATAGTAGACAGAGACTTAATTAGAAGAACTGCACGATATAAAGCTTAGCTGTGTTTTCGAGCTAGCTTATTGTAATATAAATATAACCATTTCTATTAATTAACATCTATTTTATAGTGACATAGGTAGAGTTAAAACCATACTAAACATAGGATTATAGAAAGACCGAGCTGCGGTTTGGCACTGTGTGTATCCTCCTGTCTAGCGTATGGTCGAGGATGCTGGAGACAGATGGCCTGCTCTTCTTGGAAGACAGATGGCTATATACTAGGGATGGCACACTTGATACTGCTATAGAAATATTAGAGTTATTTGTATAACACACAGATTGCCAACGCTCGTGAGAATAAAATCTGATCTACTAAAACATGCTTACCGTGTACAAAAGATAATTATAGTCAATACCACAGCTTATTGGGGTCAAGGAGATGAGTTCATCGACGATAGGAATTAAGAATGTATCTAAAGGATTATTACTCTAGATTCTTTCTATGTTTCAATAAGATGTGAAGGCTAAGAAACTCTTGCATACAATTTTACGAATGAGACCAGCATGTGGGAAAAAACAATAGAGAGCATAAGATTGGACAGAGCTTTATTGAACTTTGATGTAAAATAAATATTTCTCTAATATACGAAGAATTGGGCATGTAAATCTTTATCTGTCACTGAAATGGAGTACAGAGTTATGATACACTAAATTCAACTTTGTGTAATCATAAATTCATTTAGGTTATTCTTTGAGTATGTAACTTTCAAGATCGCAATATCAATGGAACGATGCCACATACTGCTTTTGTTTCTGTGATGAACGCAGTGTGATAGTAATGCTATCATTCCACCTCTTCTACGAGGTAACTGCCATTGTAATGTTACTATATTCGATAGCTTGTGTAGTGAAAGATTTACCCAACACGTATACCACTCCGATGGTCTAGAAGTGAACGTGTGTAGCACTTGCACAGCTGTAGAATTGGACCTAGACTATTTTTCTGCTTGCTTACTTGCTCTAGTATTTCCAGGCTCAGCACTTACGTTCTTCATTTCGGGTCTGAGAGTGCGTATCTGCAGTTAAATCGTCTTTAGGGTATCACGTTGTTGAGTTTTGACAATACGTTAACGCTTAAAACGCAGTCGGCAATTGGAGGACCATCGACAGCGTGGATAGGTGGATTTAACATTGAGTCGTACTGACCTGTGTATGCACGTCATTTTACGCCTTATGAAAACTTATTTACCTCACGGAGATACTTCAAAAATTACAGAGCAATTAGAAGAATCTGTTGGGGTCTGCACGAAACTGGCCTCTCTTAGTATCACATAGTACTACTGAAGGTGTGATTCCACAGGCTGAGACATATCTCAATACTTGTCCATTATCTCGCAATATATCATTAGACATGAGAAACTCTCACGAGTTCATATAAGGTGTTTCTGACTCTTGTCGTTAAGGTGATTAGTTTGTAAGGTTGCAGCACAATGAACGCGCTTTAATAATATAAAATAACAATTAAACAATTTTTCTTACTGCTGAGTACGAGCAAAATAAATAAATTACTAGATATTTTCCTTGCACTAGTATTATTACCGAAGGACAATGGACTATCGATAGACTTGCCCATGGCATACACTCCATCGGTAGAATAATCGAGTGATCATGTATTGCGGGCCTCAGGTCGTTATGAATATGGGGAATAACTTGGTTAACTGAGATCATTCATGCATATTGATACGATGTAGTTGAGGGTATTCGTTGATTACATGATACACCTCCAAACATATAATACCAAACATCCGAGCATGGAAATGGAGATTTCACTGTCTCATTGGGAACTACTCTGGTAGTGTAGAGATTAACTCGTCTCTATACAAGAGGTGCGTATGTTAGCTAGGGCTTGCTAATTCTTTACTTCACCCTATAATGCCATTGAAGTCTTGATGCTGGTTTGAGATGAGGCTCAGCGTGATAACAGTAGTCTCGCTTGAAGACTAGCAGAGGAGTGTTGAGCGTGAGTAAGGAGCTAGAGGGTATACGGATTCTAGCTAATCATCTGAGAGAAATCTTTAGGGTCGAGCTCATGTCTGCACACCCGCTTATGATGCTCTTCATCTTACCCTGAGCTACTCTCATTAATATAGTTCTGAACACCCTTTGATAGCACAATGATCGTCCATTGTCTTATACATAATGCAAATTGCCTCTCTTCATTGCATTTGCCTAGTAATCTCCTTTCCTATAGATATTTAAGTATGCCAGCGAATAGTAAGCCAATTATTCATCTCAGTTGATACATAATGCGTCTACACTTATTGCGCTATATAGTATAGAGAAATTTATAAAACCAGTAGTTATATAGGGGTTTCCTTATCTCGAAAATTATCGAATATAATATAAAGCAATTTGATAGCGTTTGATATATTGTAACATCGTAATATCTGAAAATATATATAAAATAAGATCAGCTATCTACATAATTGGGTAGAAACAATGTTTCATCTAAATATTAGAATCAAATACAAGATGAGAATATAGTAGCTTTGTTTTTTACATATGATCTTACGGTGTGTTACTAATAATTGTGATTATTAGATATGTGGACTTAACAGGTATCTTTTATCTCCTCACAACGTGTACAAATTATTATACTAGGTCTAATAAATCACAAGAGATAAAGATAGAAATGTGGTGTATAAGTGGCCCATAATTCAAGAATGAAATCTCTTCACAGTTGAGGTGTAGTGTATTGGTCTTTGGAAGATATTAAATGATGGAAAGTTTATATATACCAATCAATATTCTTCTGATATTCTGGATGATTGTTTGGAATTCTTGCATGACATCTCTTAAACATAGGCTAGATCTCTAAGTACACTAAAAAGTGCTTGCGGTGGTTGAACAAGGGCAATAGGATGTGTATCTTTCACAAAAGGAGTAATTCGAGTCTTATTTATCATGTTGTTCTTCATATATTTTTTTTTTTTTTTAATATTGTGTCGTGATGATAATCTAATAGTAATATTGCGTCCCACCTCTGTTCTCATCACCTCTCTAGCTGATAATTTAATTATATTTTAAGTCTTTACTACAATTAATTTATTACATAATAGATATCTATTTTATCTCCTCCTACATTATCGATTATTGGAATGACATATTGCACTCGCCTTTATTGATAGTCTTTTCTGTATGTAATTAGGAACTTTTATTTCACTCCACTCTATGTGTTATTTATAATGGAAAAAAGATCATATACTAACAACACTTAAACTCATACGTGAGGACGAGAGAGATTTCAGAACTATAGGATAAAGAAGAGTCGCCACATGGCTATCCAGGTTACTGAGTTACGTCGCCGAATTACGCACACACACTCGATTGGCAAAGTACAACGTCACAACATAAATGAACTTTAATTATGTGAGGTGTATCAATAGGTCTCATATCATAGATACCTCTCGAGTACACTAATGTTAGCCAGAGTAATGGAAATGGGTGACAGTAATACACACGCAGGAGACGACAAACGCAATAGATATAACACAGGAAGGGGATTGGGTCTATTTTTGATCTATCAATTATATTAGTAAATTTCTACTTCAAAAATAATAGACTTTTTGCATGGATCTAATAATAGTCTGTCACCTTTCTCGAACTACATGACGCACTTCATCTAGGACATATATGGTCCAGAGACAAGTTTTCGTCTAATCTTAGTTGGTTTAAGGCACAAGCTATAACACATATATGAAGACTTGGGAATATAGTGCTAGGACTCCAACACAACATGAACATACCGACAGGCAATGTCTTATAGGAATGCGATTCTTAGATTAAAATCTCTACTCTCGTGAGAAAATATTCGTAAAGGAACAACCAATGGATTAAGATATATTAAGAAGAAAGATATATTCAAAGAAAGCTTTTATATAACTCGTAGAATGATAGTATTTACTCAGAGAGATGTCTTGAACTCTCTCATCCTTATCTAAATAGGTATGTTACCTTCTAACGAGAATTAATGCGCAACTTACAACATGACAGCATTTTCAGCAAGGGAGATAGCTAGCATAGCGTAGCTGCATGATATTATAATATTTTTATATGGAAAGAGAGCCAGAGAAACAAGATCTGGAGATGTGTGATAGATGCTGCTAAGTACTTCATTCGTAATCGAGTGATTATGAACATTTCTCCATATGAAGATCAAAGTATAGCATAATATATGTCGGTTATAAGTCAACATTATTAATTATCACATCAGTTTAGAGCACGAAGATATTTATTTGAGAGATATTGTATGTCTTTATACGCAAATGAATATGTCAATCTAGAAAGAATCAGATAGAAAAAGCAAATCTACATTTATGAGTATGGGTATAGAGTAGCAGCAGGGATTAAAATTGAGATTAATCTGAAGAAGATAGATTTGTAAGATAAAAAAATTAGTCCACAAAATAAATATGAATAGGAAATATCTCAGGTAAGAAAAGTGTGTAGGTAAAATAATTACTCACCCATAACTAATATACATTGACCAGTATGGTGGTGCTGTTTTGTTTGCTTCTATAATAGAGGCTGTTATGTTCTAGCACGCAACTGCCTCGTTAAAATGATACAGACAAAACACACAGTGGGGTTATATTGAATTTAAGGCTTACTTTGATAATGCCCAGCCTTTTATGTGTAGATTTTGGTCTTAGATCAGAATTTCTTTTAATCTTTATAGAGTCTAATCTGTGCGCTTACTATATTACTTTTGTTGGGATTTTTTTGGTTTCACTCTCTTAATTATTCTTTGCTACTCATTCTTTATTGCTACCTTTACTCTTACTGGTTCGCATTGGCTGTTGTGCTTTGGTGGGTCCATGAGCACTATTTGCATGTCTCTTTGTCAATTTGCACTTAGCTCTTTCTTACTCTCCTTCTAGAGATTTGATCTTGTCTCGATTTTTTTTCTCCTACGACTTCTCGCCTACCATCCAGCTGTCTCAGATAATGATTTTTTCTCGTGTGCTGGCTATTGGCATTCAGCTCTTTATTAGACCATCAGGTATTTTAGAACGAGGTAGGAAAAGTTACCTTAGTCAGCTTCACAGAGTATACACTACCATATGCCATACATAAAAGAATGCATGCAATTTTTGTCCATCACTTTACAACAATAATTCTCAAACCCAGCATTGCACCTGTTCAGAAAACACATACCAATAAAGGTTAGGCATCACACTTTCTAAAATACAAGAGACGATCAAGACCAACAGTATAGTTACACTTAAATATAGCACAGTGTATTTCTGTAAAATATGGTTTTATTGACTAAGAGGAAGCAGGAACGCACAGATGGAATGGTGTGCATTCTTTAGATGTGTCTTCTCCCTGTGAAGCTTTTTTCTGCCTTCTGGGGAGCAGAGTCAAAAATGCCAGAGTCTCATCCTGGGAGCATTTTATACCATTAACCTGGACTTTTAACTCTTAATTTATCTGTCTTCGGGAATTCAGTGCTATCTGATTAGATTGTTGGGATGTCTTTGAGATAGCTGTGGCGGCCACTAGGTAGGGGAGGCTTAATATTGGGTAATACAAGAAACTAAAGAAACTAACACATGTACTTGAGTTGAGAGTTTATCATCTATTGGTCTGAGAAGTATACCACGCAGAACTCTAGTTTATATTTTGTAACCTACTTCTGGAGCGTTGAAGATTTTTGTTGCAAATCCCATAGTAACATGATTTCTCTCGCCTGATAAGACTCTTGAAACTATTGTGTACCAGCACTACAGAGAGCAAAGTATATAAATATTTAACCCTTTGAGGTGTGAAACTCTTAATTAGACAACATTTGTAAAGATACTGCTCTCTACTGTCTCTTCTCGAACTGCATCGCGTTGTTGCACAGCTGCCTTTAAAGAGAGAGCAGCGCTAGAAGGGAATGGGAAGAGATTCGCAGGATCGCCATTGCGCGCTCCCTATCTCGCCCTGAGCAGTAAGATGATGTCAGAGATGAGGTTGATACTTTGTCCCCGGTGTCAGTCTACATTTTCCATCATCTCTCTCTTAAATGGCACTTAGCCTTTTAATTACCATTCTTCTGGTTGTTCGTTGTTGTGTGTCTGTTAGTTTGTGTGTGCCTGTGATGTGTTGGTTGCCATGGATATGTTGGTGTGTAGTTGTGTATGTCACCGTTTTGTTTATCTCGACATCGTGGACCTGTTTTCTATAGCATTCATTGTTCGATCAAGTTGGCATTGGAATCCAAATAACGTCGAATAATATTCAGATTCTCATACCACATATTTATGGAAACTGAGGAGGAACAGTTTTATGAAGTATAGAAAGGAGAAATGTCAATTTTTATGATATACTCATTAAGATAATTTCTCAAGGTAACATAGTTCTATAGCAAGGACAAAAAAGCTATATCCTCCATTAGGAAATGCCAGCTTTCCACTGTACTACCATATATAATGTTATGATTACAGGTTCACTTCAGGAAGTTGTTAGCAGACACATATTGGTTCTTCCAAAGGTATTAGTTAGTATTCTTTGTTTTAAAATTTTGTTTATTTATATTTTGATGTGTGGTAGTGTTGTTTAGACCACTATGTGTAATAGTCTATGTCGCCACTCCGATATGGTTATAATTAAAAAAAAAACAAACCTTTGGTGAGCACATATCTCTCTCAATCTTACTATGCGAGGTCAGATAGAGTGATGGTCACTGGACTTGGCTCATTCAGTTAATCGAATGTTTACCTAGATGGTTGTCGAGCTGTTTGTGGACAGACAGGATAACCGATAATATCAGTTGGGTTTTAGTTAATAGTGAAGATAAATCGAGATTTATATACAGCTACAAGGAGAGTGTTCCTCGAGATTTACATAATATCTATATCTTTCCTTTACTCACGGACGTGCGGTTATATTCAGTTGTGTCAGTTTCATTGGCTGAGGCGATCATTGGATTCTATATGCATTATAGTTAGATACAGAGAAGGGCTTGTCCTCAAAACACTACTCACAGACGAGTATCTGCGGGAATACTTGCATTTGATTCTGTCGTGGAGATGAATAGGGTGATGTAGAAGAAAGGGCGATCGGTCTAGGACGACGTGTCTTTAAGCATTATAAGGTTTCCTATTTCTTGCTAGAATCGAGTCCCATTACTCTATGATTTTGGTAGATTATCCAAGAAGTAAAATAGGATTGGAGTCAGATAGGTATATTAGTGATGGACTCAATGGTTAGGTAGAACTTTCAGAAGCGACGCAAATATATGAAAGGAACAAAGAACATTCGTTCGGCAAAGGTTGTATGACACAGTCATATTGCATTAGAGTGTGTACCTACCTGCTTTCGCGGTGGGTCCTCCAACACGCACAGAGAAGGGCAAAGAAAGCTGACAGTGTGAAGGACAGCTTTTTAGTAGACCGTCGTCTTAGCTTCCCCATTATATATCTCGCCTAGCCCATATACTCCATCGTGTCACGTGTTCTAGTCTAGTCCTCAAAGCTAGATAGCATCAACTTACTGGCTCCAAACCTGGCGGATGTGGCATTCTCCTTCATACACATAATCGTAAGGACAGCATCTGCTGCCTCTTCTACTTCAGACATTCCAGTATTTGATGATACTCAGTAGGCCTTATCTCGCTATGCACAGATAACAAACTCGCACTCGAGAAGACAAGTGAGCGCTATTGCTATCTGCCATACTAGGGTAGCTCTTTCTATTGGAGCTTGATATAAAGAAGCGGTATATGAGGGAATCTGTCGAGGATTATCTAGTCCCCGGCAGTACAAGACTACGAGATCGAAATTTAATTAGCAGAAACACAGATTAATAGCTTATCTTAGTATAGATTAAGAATCAAGGGGTCTAGTCAACATAGACACAGGAGTAGTAAAGGCTGAGGTCATGACTATGTTCGTTATTAGTGCAAGTGGATCATTAATCTTTAGACCTTTTGATATCTAGTGACGTGTTAAGTTAAAAGGAAACCACAACGCAGCGATAGTAGCTATGAACAGCTGCGCTGAGCATTCTGGGAGACTAGTTGTGCAGTGCGTGAATGGGACTGTTGCATCTTCAAAGCATACAGGAAGCGTGTGTTATCTATAAGCATAAGAAAGACATGAGAATTGTCTACACACATACAACAACAGACTTTGTGATTCTGGATCATGTCTCCACATGCACTGGAAGGGACAGCTCATTTGTGGCTACGGGTGGTGGAGTCTGATGGTATAATAAATATTCACCTTTTTCAAAATTTCTACAACAGGAATTGTCAAAGAATCAGTATACATTGAAGGTACAGCTAAGTTGAGGCAGCCAACGCGCTTTTGGGTTAAATGAGGAAATTAGTAAGCACAGAATTTATTGTGTTGATGCAAAGACTGTAGTGTGGAACAAGATCAACAGCACTTAGAATTAAGAAAGTATATAATACAGATAGAGAGAGGTAGTAATTTGTAGTGGCACAAGCATCTTGTAGCTAGCTGACTCAAGCGAGGAGGATGTTTATAACGCGTTCTCGGGTCTAAGCTAGACCGCAGGCACGAAGGCTCTGGGTTGTGTTCTGTGGTGGGCTCAAGTATGAATGAGGTGACTGTGCCACTAGAGTTCGAGGAAAGGAACTCAGCGACGCCTAGCGCGGTCAATAGATGATACTTCTAAGATTGAATTGGCTTAGATGAGGTTAGGCTAAGCCAACTAATATACAGTATCTTATCACATACAGATGGCTCATTGCACGTGCTGAAAGAAATGACAATTATATCATGTATGACTAATACACTACCCAAGAATCTAGATCCAACACTATGATTGCTATATACCCACACCGGTTTGATGACGGAGAGGCAATTGATACATCTAGGCATAATCGACAACTTCAATCAGATGTGGATAGTAATATGTTTTCTTTTCATGTACTGGAAATGGAACATTTTCTCGTATGTCAATTTAGGTGCTAGAGTCTTCTTCAATAAACGTGATATTGTATAGTCGTGTCTAGAAGAAGCTTGCTCGACTGGTTTATGTATTAGGACTTCGACCGTTTGGTTCAAAGCCACACATTGGAATTTCATCAGGGTAACTAAAGAATCTACATCTTATGGTCTGAGAGGCTGCGGTCTCGTAACATGCTACTGCGGTTTGGCAAGTGAGCTCAGGTTAGCTTATTTCATATGTCAGGTACGGCTGTGGGAATGAGTAAGCGTGACAATGTTGGAAGTAGATGACAAGTGTAAAGTGGAAAAGCCATTCACAGGATTCCTGAATCGACTGGTAGCAACAAGAGGCAGAGCACTTAGAGCTATGCTCTCTACACTCCAAACATCTCGCACTTTATGCAAACGTGACTGCATAGTCAGGTATTGCATGTTATATTTAGGAGTAGAGGCCTGCTAAACACCATAGTACTAAGGCATGAGTCAGATAGCATGGGAGAGTGGAACAGTGTGTCCCTCTGAAGTGGTGATGGAGCCTATAGTATAGGGGGTCATTTTATCTAGACTGTGGCGCTCTAACGAGGAAGATCATGAGAGACGAGCTGTGTTAAAAAATCCTACAAATGATGTTCTATCAATCGATCGTGGGCACTATGGCTTTCTATTTCTTTTGTCTTCCTTTGAACTCTATCAGGAAATATAGTGGGTAGTGCACACAAAGATTGTGTTATTGCAGCTATATTTCGAAATTGTAGTCCTTCACACATAATAGAATAAAAAATGTGAATGTTCATTGTAGGAGAAAGGCAGAGAGTGAGGAGCATGACAGGCCAGGCTTCTCAGAACTTGTCTTGTTTAGTGTACAAGTAAATAATGCAGATTCATGGTGGAAGAAAGAAAAGTGGAATGAGAGATGCTTCATATTCACTTAAAAGTGCTAGGATTAAGAGACCTGATGGTCGATTAGGAATAATTTCAGGTTTTGCGTATACCATCCAAATAACTGCTCTAGCTGCTTTAGTGACTTATGTACATGCTATTCACACACACACACAACACCACACACTACACACACACACTAAATGTGTTTTTGGTGGCTGTTGTGGATGGTGATATTCAACGAATTGCATATGATTTAAAACTGACTCAACATTTATTCATGACACCCTTTATACTAAGATTCTTTATCAGGAGGGTATTAATGAAATACTGACTAACTATTAATCGGCTAATGTGGAATAGGTCTATAGTTAAATTATGTAAAATTTAGAGTTTCTTTATTAATAAGACAATCTCACCTGGGATAAAGCTCTGTTGAAGGATTGTCACTGTATAAAATGAGAGGATCAGATTTACAGAGCCAGTACATCGAATGAAGTGACGACCCGAGCGTACATATTTATCCTTAATCTCATATGGATCTCAGCATGGATGATAAGATAGTCTTCATGACTTCTATCTTGGATATGTCTTCTCAGCGCTGTCTTTACATATTACGCTGTCTTCGGCTCATCTCAGCTGAACTGTAGTACGACAAAAAGGCACTGTAAGCTTAACACAGACACTAGAATAGTACTTTTTCTATGTCTCTCTGGTCCCTAGCTGATTTACTATATTCTATCCTATTTTTATTTTGTGCGTTTGTAATCGATAGCATCAGTTAATAAACTTTGTGGAGAATATAAACACGAGGATTTGTCATTGCTCGAGGGATCTATAATAAGCTGATGTTAGTACTAGTCCACTAGCTTACGGCTGTTAATATCTTCTATATAAACACTAGAATTCTGTTATCATGGTTATCATTAGAGGGAATTATAATGGACACAAACTGGTGATGACTTACTGGATATTTCGCTTAGTTATGTGATTAATTATAAAGGGGGTCAATATAGATCATATTACGATTATCCTCCTAGCTTCTGTCATAATCTTATGGCTTTCTAGTAATAAATGACTAAAAGAAACATGAATTTAAGTTTATGTAGTGTAGTGCAAATATTTTGCAAGGGTAATCGACCAAAATGTCCTCCAATTAGGGGGTTACAGTTGAAGAGACAAAGCTGTCCTGTGTTGGTTCTGTACCACAGCATGAATGGATGATTACATATGGGTTGTCGTTAAGATAATCGTGTCAGAGTGAGTAGTTACTAGACATAGAGATCTTTATTAATGAACTGCATGAAGCTTTCATTTCTTTGAATTTTGAAAACAGCCATGAAATTCATCAGTAACTTGAGAAATGGAGATTGTACACAATCTTAGAAAATTTATTCTCACACCTTCAGACACAGGAATTGGGGAAGAGCTGGATCTGCTCTCAGCCTCTCTGGGACTGTCTTCATAGTCCTCTAAAGGTGCTAATGCAAGCTTACAGTGAGAAAAGCAACCAATAGTTACCATTCTTAAAGATAGGGAACAATGGCTGCACAGCAGCAAGATACCAAGGTACAACAGTGGCACTTACATTTGGGGATAAATACACCATCTCTTTGGTTCAAGGAATGCTTATAGGAAGGAATCATGCTGGTACTGAAAACTAGCAAGTTAACTCATGGCTGATGAAGTTAATTGGATCCTAGAGTAGAATTATTATCCATTTCACTAATCCAGTAAAATTCTAAGCGTGCAATGGTGTTTATGAATAAGAGATAATGTGTACCAGGTGCACTAATTCTTTATGTCGCTATGAGTGATGACAGCAGCTGCTGTCCTTGTGTAAGGGCGAGCCTTCGAGTGCAGGAGGTGCTTCATTCACGAATACACTGAAGGATTAAAAGATCCTCTCATGCAGAGGTACATAGCATGGTGAACGTGGAGTCACGGGGGCCCGGAGGACAGAATTGCCATGGTACTAGTTTCTGTCTAGAGTGCTGGGTGAGGCTGGAACTAGACTCAAGGCTAGCTTTACTTCTGAGTGTTTGTTCCTTGCCCAGCACCACCCACTCCTCGCTCTTTATCACTCTCCTGAGAATGACTCAGTAAATCACTTGCATAGATTTGCTTTTCAAGGCCGGGGTTGGTGGGCAGCATTTTAATCCAGCATCGGGAGGCAGAGCAGGCGGATCTCTGTAGTCGGGCCAGCTGGGCTACCAGTGAGTCAGGAAAAGGCGTCAAAGCTACGCAAGAAACCGTCTCGAAAAAACAAAAAAAAAAAAAAAAAAAAAAAAAACGATTTCCTCTTTCAGATTCTGCTCCAGCACCAGCCATGAACATGATTAATTTGAAACATTTTTGTTCAGCCAGAAGAAAACAACTACTTTAGAGAACCTGAATAACATCCTGTGATAATCTTGATAGAGGAAATTAAGATCAGGTTCTCAAAAAGGCATGCATTCAGATATCTATATAATTTGGGGGTTTGGCGTTAGCTCTCACTGGTTATAATATAAGGTGGTTCTAAACCTATTCTTATATCCACAGACAGTATATCACTCTTCCTTTTGCATCAAAAAGCACTGAAGACATCCACAGCTGGTTAAAACATAGAGAATATCTACTCCAGGGTCTGAAAACTGATACATCTATAACACAACCCAAGGTTTGGGGAACATCACAAAAAGGTTGAAAGTTTGTAAGAGCCCAAAATCCAGGATTCTGCTAAGAGATTGTGTCTTCTTTCTAGAACAAGAAAACTGCCCCCATGAAATCACAATATGGTTGCTTAAACAAGCTTCACATAATGACATCAACAGTTGACATGTTAATGTTGTGGAGAAGAAATCTTAGCTCTAGATGAAGAGCTACAGACAACTAATGGGTGCTGAGAGAGGGAGAATCAGTCTTTCCCAAGAATAAACTTCCTGATAGATCACACAAGCACAAGTGGTCAGCTCTAAGCACACACACAGATGATAACACTAAATGAACCCAGCAGCTTGTACTTACATATACATATGGATTCGTGTGCATAAGTAACAATCCTCATTAAAGAAGAATTAGAAAGAATATGGTGTCTTATATTTCTGCATTCATTACCCTTGCAAAGATCAAATCATGGCCATTGTATTTATCAGCACCAACTTCAACTAGTTTTCAAACCCCACTAATGTAGGATGTTACCCCATTAGTAACTATAAGGTTTAGTAATAGTTATGGGAAACAGCAATTTTTTCACTCATTTATTAATTTGGTCTTGATACTGATTGAGAGTTCAATATACTCTATAAAGACATAACAATTAAGAAGACATGTATTTTCTTTTTTAGGTAATATCCTAGTAGATGTCCTTAAAGTCCACTGAAAGTTCATATGAATTAACAATTGTATAACAAATTTTGTTCTAATTTTCTATCATTACTTTTGAAGAGACAAACTATATTTTAACTGATAATGAATTCAGGAACAAAAGAAAATCATTGTTGAGAGGAAAGTTCTAAATTTATGTATAGGTGGGAAGAACTTCATAAGGGAAAAGAATGAATGACAATTCCATGGTGGCATATCGAGGAATAAGGGATGTAGAAACCGATTCATGAACTATTTCCAAAGCCTGGCCTATGTTCTTCTAATTTGGTTATAGGGAGCAAGTCATTCTCTTAATTAATACTTAAAACTGGCCAACTGTACAGGTTCTACCAGTCATGACCATATATGTCAATAATTTGACATAATATGGGAAAGAAATTAGTATAAAATTGACATGTAACCATCACCTAATAGATAACTTCTAAAATTAAGGAAATGGGAAAGCATGCATCCCTGGGGAATATAAGTAGATGAGCTCCTATGGGGCGCATTATACCTGAGGGAACATGGTGAGTAGTGAAGGTGTATTGGTATCAAGAATTGGTGGAGGAGGTAGGGGTAGGAGGGTAAACCATCCCATGCTTTATATGTCTTCTAAGAAATTGGTGATCAATGAAATGTTCTTGATCAAGTAACTAATGTGATCTGGTAAAACAATGCCCAGGATAAACAATAAAGGAAAGGTCTATGTCTTAGTCAGGGTTCCTATTGCTGTGAAGAGACACTATGACCAAGACAACTCTTATAAATGAAAACATTTAATTGGGGCTGGCTTACAGTTTAGAAATTTAGTCTATTATCATTGTGGCAGGAAGCTTGTTGACAAGCAGGCAGACATGGTGCTGGAGAAGTAGCAGAGAGTTCTACATCTGGATCGGCAGACAGCAGGAAGAGAGAGACACTGGGCCTAGCTTGAGCATTTGGAACTTCAATGCCCACCAACAGTGACACACTTCCTCCAACAAGGCCACACCTCCCAATAGGGCCTCTCCTATGAGCCCATGGAGGCCATTTTCATTCAAGCCACCACAGTTCAGAAACCAAAAGTTTGTTTGGGAAATTGTTGTCCATTGGTGAGAAAATGGGATCTCAGCATAGATACTGTATTCGGTGAACTGTCAAAGGATTTGGCATTCTTTTGAAGATCTGTGTTTGACACTTCTGGTGGCTGTATGTGTTTTCAACAGAGAACTGTGAGTCATATTGTTTAAGGATGAGGAAAACTTGATCTTTATGTAAAGATAACAACTTTTCAACTCTTGGTCAGGCTGTGGTATTGCATGCCTTTAATCCCAGTACTCAAAAAACAAAGGCAGACTCTATGATTTCAAGGCCAGCCTGGTCTACATAGTGAGTTCCAGGAATACACACACACACACACACACACACACACACACACACACACACACACACAGTGAGTTCCAGGATTATACACACACAAAAACAAAACAAACAAACAAACAAAAACAAAAAACAAAACTTTGCTATTCTTTCTGCAAAGTTACTATACAAATCTCCTTTACTGCAGTAGAAAATGATTTGTGTTTAGTGTGCATAGAGGTCAGCTTCTGGGCAGCTTTCTTTCCTAACACCTCCCATCATTGTTTTTATTTTTTTCATAGTTTACATCATTTCTGGAACTACATTATTCCCTCCATCAAATCTTATCCTATCATTGACCAATTTAACCCACTGTTTTGTTCACACATATTCTTGGTTCACTATAGGCATGATATTTGCTTTTAGACCATTTCCACAATTCTAAAAAGAAAAAATGAAGTCATGGTATACCAAAAACACTCTTCTGCTATTCTCCACAGTTCTGCAAAGATGCAATATCATGTTTATTAATGTCCAAGCACCATGTACATGTACAGAGCAAAGCTTTATTTCTTTTAATTAATTTATTTTATTTTATGTGCATTGGCATTTTGCCTGCATGCATGTCTGTGTGAGGCTGTAGTATTCTCTGGAATTGGAGTTACAGAGAGTTGTGAGCTGTCCTGTGGGTACTGGGAATTGAACCTGAGTCCTTTGGAAGGACAGCCAATGCTCTTAACTGCTACGTCATATCTTCAGCCCAATAACAAAGCTTCCTAAGGGAAGAGGAAGTTTTTCTTAGCTGTGATCTTTCTTGATTGGTGCTGCTTTGATGTCACATCTGTGTGTGTGTGTGTGTGTGTGTGTGTGTGTGTGTGTGTGCCTGTGTAACAAACTCTGAGACAATTCTACTTTGCTAGCCTAGGTCCTTTACAGTTATGGCTCCCAGACTTCCTGAAATCCCTGGGCAAATTTTACCAAATTGTAACAATCTCTTAATTAGGATCTGTCTTTCCTTAAAGAACCAGACTGAGCTAAAATAAATGGCTACAAGAAGACTATGACTATTTTAAGACTTTAAATCTTTAAAAATAAGTTATTAGAAAATGTTCATGTTGCTTCTACTTTTAAGAAATCTTTCCTTCAGTTTGTTAGATCAGAGGAAACAGAAAATTATTTATGATAATATACTATCATAAATTATCTAGATGAAAGGTAAAATGTTTCATATATTCAGAGTAATCATTCATCAAATCTTCAAGTGGTATGCAAAAACCACTTATAGAAAATAATTTCTTAGTTTTTTGGATTTTTAATTAAAATTTATATGAATTAAAATCCACAGCTGTGTTAGAGTATGTACTGAAACCGGAGAACCTGAAATTTACTTAAAAATTTAAAGAACAACATAGAGAATGCCAGTATTTGCAATTTCTTACCAGTTCCAGTGATTTTTAAGCATAAAGTAGGCAATTAAATGTGATGTGTGATTAAAGAAGCGATGTACTTTAGAATATCCATAATATCAGTATGGAATCATGAAGATTTTTAAGATTAAGGAGTTTTGCATGATAAATATATTTTCTTTTTGAAAATATGGTGGAAATATTTAAATACTTCACTTAGCAGGTATTTGCAGGTATTATACATGTCTTTGGAAACAAAACCTTGCATATATTCTGCTTCTGAACTATATCTATGAAAGTGTTCTTTTCAGAGGAATCATCAAATAAAGACCGGCACTGGATCAACGAACATATAGCCATTGGTGGTTTTACTTCCTGTTGGACCCTGCATGCTACAACTGACTGACCTGGCAGGTATGATGTGCCCATTGGTACAACAGTAGAAGACTGTTTCAACTTAGCCAAATGCTTTCTGATTAGGTTCCAGGCCTGCTTCCAAGGATGGAATCCTTGCCTGGTGCGATGAATCTGTCTAGAAGTCTATGGATGGTGGGAGCATAGGGCCTAGACTAACAGCCTTCTATTGTTATTATTTTTTAGATGATCACATTGCCATACTGCCTTCTAAGCCTATGGGCCTGAGGTTTTCTCAGCCTTGGTGAGAGAGGCTTCTATTTGCAGTGAGTAGAAGCTAATGTAGAGACTCATTTCAGTCAACGTGCTGAGAAAGTGTGACTATCAATACTCAGGGCTGACTGGGAAATCTTCAGCCATCCCTGCCAAGGCTCAGGGGACTTTGCAAAAGAGGAGAAAGAAAGAATGTCAGGTGCTGGAGTATGGGGAGGAGCATTGTGGAGTGCTGTCTTTTGGATATGGCATGCCTCAAGTCCTCACTGTCGCTGTGATTATTTGAACTAACCCTGCACAAAATCAAGCCAGCAAAAATGTCCAGATCGATAGAGGAGGAACTAATGAACAACCTTAGCTGATAGCTGCTGGGGGAGTATGATCATCTTTCTTCTGGAGTCTGGCCAGAGGGAGGTCACCCATGCCTAGTGAATGTCTCCACACACATGAACCTATGGAAAGCTCTAAATGGACTTAGTGGCTTATTAAGAGAAGGAAGAGGAGGAGGAACAAGAAGGGGAGGAGGAAGAAAGGGGCAATGAAGGAGAAGAAGAGCAGAGTAAGGAGGAGGAGGACACAGAGTTGGGAGTTGGAAGTTGGGAAGATATTCAAGAGTTGGAGGGGACAATGTGGGGATGGATACGATCATATTTCACTGTATGCATGTATGACATTCTCAAATAGGTTTTTAAAGTTTTAAAATGAAAAGAATATAAAATATAAGAAATAAAAGTATTTATTTAGCACCGATTATTATCCACGCATATCTTAACAATGGTTAAGTTACATACCATGTGACCTCAAAATCATTCAACATAGAACAGAAACATCACTAGTGCTTATCATGATCAAAGTATTTTCACAAAGAATCTTCTGGTGGAAGAATGATTGAAGGGAGTAAATTTTGATCATAGATTTTTTAAATCTAAATAAGTTATAGTCAAATATATTAATAAAAACCATAAATACTCATGGAAATATAATTTTTAAAGTATGTAGATTTTCAAGATTTTGAAGTTTAGTATAATAAATTGCATCTCCTTTATTAATTTTATATTTTTAATACTGTATTATTATGGTGCATGCACATAATGTGAGTGTGTGTGTGTGTGTGTGTGTGTGTGTATGTGTGTGTGTGTTATCACAAATGTGTAGACAGAAGGTGATGTGGAGTTGGTACTTCTTTTCTAACGTTAAGTGGGCCTTAGGTATTGAACTTAGGAAATCAGCTTGTGTGCCTAGTGCTTTACCCACAGAACCCTCTTGCTAGCTAGCCATTGTATATTTTAGGTAAAGGTGTAAAATAGAGTACCTATGAATACATTTATCCTACACTTTTTTAAGCAATCAAAGAATACTCTAGAGTAGTCTTTTCTGTCAATATGACATTAATATAAACCATGTAATTAGAGGACAGAGAGAATATAAAGGTGCCATAGAGGTTATGTCTTATCAATTATATTATCAGTGTTTTCTATTTTTTGTTAGATTTTAAAAACATGCACCAGAAGAAAGAAATTATTGTTTTGACTTTGCCTTTTTGGTTTAGTTTTATAGTAGAATTAAAACACTTTAAAAGTCAATTTGAACTTCTACTTTCCATTAATTCTGAGTTTACTAGAAAGAACTGAAAAAATAGGTATCATGATCAGAGATATAGGGTGCTAGATATTCTTCTTTCTCCATTAATTTTAATATAATTGCAAAAAGAAAAGTTATGTCCACTGTGCATGTCTGAACTGCCTTAAGGAAGATCCAATTAGAAACTGATATGGTTAGGAAGCACAGCTTGCATATTGAATTTAGGCACATGTCTCAAATAAAATAATGTTTTGTTCCCTTAGCTTCATAATTCACCACCATTGAGCAGTGATTTTCATACACATGGGGGTTAACCCTGGGAGCTTCCCTTTTCATTGTTGTGTATATTTCACAAGTGAATAGATAAAATTTGGTATTCCTGATTTCAATACAGTCATACATTTAAAATAACTGTATTCACCAAGATCATGAGAGTAGGTTAGAGTAAGTCCTAGGTGTCACAGTTAATGTTTATCAACTCACATGATTTCAGTCTGTGGAATAAAAGAGAACAATTTTAAGAAGATTTTTTGGGATCCTTGAGGACATGTGATCTATTGTGACTTAGAACAAGGTCAAAACACAAAATTTGGAGTGTCCAACTCATCTTCTATACTGCTGAATCTTCAATCTGGGGCATGAAACATACTTCATGCTTCAGTCCTTCATGTATAAAAAGTAGAAATTGTATCCTATATGTACATAAATATTTTAAATACTGATGTATACATGTATGAATATTTTATGTATCTGTGTATGAATAATATATACTGATATCCACCTATTTTAATATACTATGGTTCTTCCTCATTCTAAGATAATATATGCACAAATCATGTATACTTAATCTCTAAAGGTTTAAAACTGTGTCTTACTTATTTGTTGTCATAAGGCTTACTTTTATTCTATGAAGTAACATTTTTTTCCACTGCTATATCCCTCATTAAAATAATGCATCTTTAAAGTATTATAATGATTAGATAGTAAGACAAGCCTGCAAATTTCTATATAATACCTGAACAAAAACAAAACAGCCTTCCGCAGGGGTAGAAAGCCAATCAATTATCTGAAAATGTGCTATTTAAGGTCACATACATTGACTCTTTAAAATTGAATAAAATTGATTAACAAATCCAATCACTATTAATTTATTCATAGTTGATAGTGCAAAGGAAACAGAATTAAATTCTTCCAAAAAATCAGAAATTTAAATGTTACATTTTCTTTACAGGTTAATTATTAACATAAGTGAGACTTTACTATTCAGTACTGGAGTTCGAACATAGCATATGTTAGGCATGTGCTGTATGACCAAATTACATTGCCCAGCCTCCATCCCCTTTTAAATTATTTCGTATTTTCCTTATGAAACAGGTGCAGTTTTAATAAAGATATTTTAATACAGACTTAAGCAGGAGAGTTAAGAGAAATGCTTGGAAAAAAACAATACACAATGGATGCGAGTTTCTGGCAGGAGAGACACCTAAGTCTTAATTCGCCTACAGAGAATAGATTTCATGGTGGCATTTTCACATGCACTTAATTTGTTCTATTCTGCCTTGTTTCCTTCATTTCCTCTTCTAATCACCATTCTCTTTTATCTCCAATTGTCTATTTTTCTCCCAGTCACTTCTCTTCCACATTCATGTTACATATGTTATATTACCCTTTCGAATCTCTCCTTTGAATCTTGAGATTCTATGGCATTTCATCTGCCCCTTTGAGTTTCCTGACCTCTATCAACACCCACTTCTACATACAAAGCATGGGTATAACCATAAAAAGCTCAGATGAACATAGGAGAGAGAACAGGCGATTTGTCTGGCTGAATATAGGTTGCCTTCATTAATACATTTTTTTTTTTTACTTCCATCCACTTCCCTGCATAATTCACAATGTCAGTTCTATTTATGGCTGCTTATGATTCCTTTGTGAATATGTATCACATTTTAATTATCTAGTCATCTGTTGGTGGACATGTATGCTGATTCCTTTTCATTGCTATTGTGAAAAAGAAAGCAGCAAGAGACATCATGAGCAGATAAATATCTGTGGAATCTTTTTTCCAGGAGTGATACAGTTGGGTTAGGCTATACAGCAATGCAATACTATTTTTTAGTGCTTTTTTTTTTTTTAAATAAAAGTTCCAAATTATTTTCCTTGATGACTACACCAGTTTCCACCCTTAACTACTGTGAATAAAAGTTATTTTTCCCACATCCTCTGTATACTTTGTTGTCATTTGTTTTCTTCACTATAGCCATTCTGACTGGAGTGAGATGGAATCTCAAAGTAGATTTTAATTTTTATTTCTCAGATTCAAAAGTTTTCTTGTAGAGTCTAGTTGTCTGCTAAGAACAGAATCAAACCACTGTGCATACGGATAGCTTAACTTCTTTTCCAGTTTTTATATTTCATATATTTCTATCTTATTGCTCAAGACTTAGATACTTTATTAAGCAAGAGTGAAGACAGGAGCCACCTTTGTCTCATTCAGGTTTCACAGGGAATGAAGATTTTTCAACATTTAGTACAATCGAGCCATTTTTGGCATATACAGCCTATTATTTTGATATGTGTACCATTTATTCATGGTTTCTTCAAGGCTCTTATCACAAACATGTGCATTTTGAATCTATCATGATAAAAATCAAGTAATTTAAGTCTATTAAGCTGGTATACTGCATTTATTAATTTGTGTATTCTCAATGAAGTTGGGATCCTTGGGATGAAAGCAATTTGGTTGTGATGAATAAGCTTTTAAATGTAATTTTTGGATTCAGTTTGCAAGAATGTTGTTGAGAACTTTTGCTTCTGTGTTCTTCAGGGAGAGTGTTCAGTAACATGGTCTTGTGTGAGCATATATGTTCTGTATCTGGTTTTGGAGTGAGAGTTATGTTGGCTTCAAAAAATGAATTTAGCCATGTGCCTTCTTTATCTATTTGGTAGAAAAGTTTGAAAAATATTAGTGTTAGATCTTCCTTCAGTGTTCCATAAAATTCAGCAGTAAATCTACCTGGCTCTGGGTCATTCTTTGTGAGAAGACTTAAGTATCATTGTTTAGTAAGAGTCTGTTTCAATATTTATATCTTTGGAGTTTAATTTCTATAAGATTGCATGTATTTATAAACATATTTTTCTTCTAGATTTTTTCAACTTGTTGGAATATAAGTTTTTGACATATTTTATAATGATCTTTTGGATTTCAGTGGAGTTAGTTTTAATAGCCCCACTTTCATCTGTGAGAGTCAAAGTTCCATTTTAAATTTAATTACTATGCCTAAGAGATTCAGGAAACCAAAATACCTCTCATCTGCAAGGACAGATAATTCCTGAAATGCTGGAGACTACTGTTTATGGGAATGGAAACATGTGGCTTGTTATCTCCCATAAACAATTGTTTGACTCATCTGCATCAGATATGCTTGATCACAAGTGGGCAGGAGGTTCACAGGCAGGAAATACATCAGGATGTAGGCTAGCCCCTGATTGGTTGTAAGCTGGAGGCATATCAAGATGTATGGTTGTCCATGACTGGACCTGATGGAAAATACTTAAGCTGCTGCCTGGCCATATTTTTTTCTGGGAAACCACAGATGGATCTGGCCAGAGCCCATCCACCTGGCAGTATTTAATTAAAGCTTGCTTCAAATTTGACTTTAAACTGTGGTAGTGGTCTTATTCTCAATCTGTTGGATTAACACATCTTTTATTTTTATGAATGTGGGTTTTCCCTTGCTATTTTAGTTTGTTCAGGGCTTAATCAATCTTGTCAGTGCATATTTCGTTAACTTCTGTTCTCATTTCATGAGATCATGTTCCCCGCTGAATTGGGTTTGGCTTCTTATTCTGCTGCTCTTCTTGCTAGCCACCTGTTTGACTCTTTTGCACTATCCTAATTTTCTTGCTTACTTTTTCCTCCAGGATTTTAAGTTTTTAAAATCTCCGAGTTGCTGATTGTCCCATTCAATTTGTTTTAAATTCTGTCTTGAACTGATTTGGTAACTTTCTTTCAAATCTTAAATGAACTTCCTTAACTGTTTATGGGTCCCCTATTTGGTTATCATGGATCTTTTTAAGTAGGACTCTGAAATCTTTCTCTTGCATTTAAGCTTATCTTGTCATCTTTGTTTTCTAGGATTAAGAAGCTGTCACCTCCTGGGGGGGTCCTAGTGGAATCTTGTCTCAAGCTCTTCTGGGTTTCTTTCTTGTGTACTTTCATCTGTAGAAGAGCATGAGTCTTCCAGTTTGTAGGTTTTTTTGTTTGTTTGTTTGTTTGTTTTCCCTCTTTCCCACTTTTCTGCTTCTTTGATTTTATATGAGTTCCCCTAGAGGGTTGGACAGAGGTCCTAGTGTTAAATAGAGGAGTTACTGCATGCCTTACTTATGTCCTTTGTTCATTTGGACATAGGGTGATAGGGGTTCTAAGCTCTACTCATCGGAACTCTGTACCAAGTTCCATCACAAAATTGCTAAGACCTGTACTGCGTCTGTCTGCTGTGCCTGGCTGGAGATTTCACAGCGCCAAACTGTTGCTATACCTCTGCTGCAATATTCAGTGCAGCTCTGCATCTGTCTCCCCTGTCCAACAAGTTCCATGTTCTTCCACTTTCTTCCAAGGACTTTGCTTGATTTCTTGCTCCATGGGGCTGCAGTCGCATGGGGGAATGATGAGCGTACAAACTAACCAACATTAGCATTCCTTACCCTTTCTCTGCCGCTGTACCTATGGAAGGCAGAGCCATTATTCTCTGCTGGTAGATTGAGCTGAGTTCAGCTGCTGTGGACCTCTGGGCCTTTCCATCAGGCGTCTGGTTCCACAGTTACACTGATTGCTCTTCTAGGTAATGGCAGTGGCAGGGAGACTGCAAGATTTGGAAATATATTGACTTTAGATTCCTTTAACCCTCTCCTAGCCTTCACTGGGGTTGGCTGTGGTCCAATTTCCTCTTCAGTGGCTAAGGTCAGCTTCCAGTTTGGGTTTCCGAGAGTAAGAACTGTTTCTTTGTGGCTTTTACTGCTCTGGTACTTGGGTCTTCCAGGCTTCTCCCATTGCAGGTATTCAGTTCCTGGGTCACTGCTGGGTGTAATGATGGCCTTTCTGGCTCCCTTGTGGGAAAAACCCCACCTGATCTTATTTCTGCTTTCTATCCTGTTGCTTAATTCGGAAAGGCACTTCCAGATGAAGAGGAGTTACCTGACGTCATTGCTTAGCTTCTGTTCCAGTGATGGAACACATTGTTGATAAAAAAAATAAAACATGAAAAATGCTGGATTCCTTTGATTGGCAATACAGTAATATCATCTACAAAAAGTATGAATATATTTACCCTCTGGCCTAACAATTTGACTCCTGACATTTTATTGTATAGATTTATCGTCACACACTGAAATGAGGTTGATTCTTCATCACAGTGTTTCCTGCAACAACAAATAAAGTCTAAAAATCCAAATTTCTCCCTTTTAATAAGCAAGCAGACCATCTAATAATTACACTACAAATGATCACTACAAATTCTTTTCACACATTCACATGATTTTCCAAAGATGTATACGGGGCAAGTGCCCTTATCGCTGTCATTTTAGAGAAAACACAACTTCATTCAGAAAGGTTAAATAGTTTAGCCTTTAATTATAGCATTTGATGGACAGAGAAACGTGGATCTATGTATTTGAAGCCAGCCTGGTCTACATATTAAGTTCCCAGCTAGCAAGAGGTACACAGTGAAACCCTGTTTCAAAAACAACAACAAAACCACCACTGCTAACAAGAGCAAAACCTTAGCAAAGGCAGAGTAGTTTGGAAGAAGAGAGAATTGAAATTATAATCTTATCTTGTGCCTTTAGGAAGTAGCATCCTAATAGGTTGGAATACATCCATGGGAACCCTGAGGGTAGAAGTGAGTTTTGGAAAGTTTTCTCAATAAGTAAGTGTTGGTTTTCACAGACCAGGACCTTTGCCTTCACCTACACTTCTGCAAGTGGTGAAGGAAATTTTTAACTGCTTTTATTGTAAAAGGTGTGGGGAAACATTTGTGTAACATTTATTATTTAGAGTTTATGTCAAATCTAATTATAAAAAGGTACATTTGAATCCTGAAGGGCTACAATTGTAGTTTCATCTTTGAAATAATCATGGGCAACTATTGACCTAGGTAAGATCATAAACCAATACAATTTTGACCCAGTCACAAAGGTTTCTGATGTATCAGGTTGTAACATAAACTATTCACAAAATTGTTCATCTTTAAATATTGAAATGTACCAACTCAGAAAAAAATACATGTGTTCTCTGAACTAACCCGATCAGCTTCTTTTTCTGTCTTTTTCCCCCTTTAGGTTTATGTTTTAATTAAAATTCTGTATCCTTATCTAATAAATACACTTATGTAAGGGTAAATTTCTACAGGTATTTTAGAAGAAAAGTTGAAATTACGGTAAGTCTAAAAGCATAACTTTAGCTAACATCCCAAGAACTGAAGTGAATACCAACATATAATTTTCCTAAATTAGCCCTTGTCCTGCTCAAAGCAAATTTGTAGCCTTTATAACTTAATACACATTTACCACTTCCTCTTCACATCTAGTCTCACACAAAATTAATTTCAGTCACTTCCAAATTCTAATTCCCAAAGGTAGTAATCTGATTATGTATAGATAATTTTGGATGATTTATGACTTAGATTATATATCAAAGTGATCATGTGAATTTTAAATGATAGCATTCAATAATCTGAAAACATCTATTCAGACATATTTGTTCCAGCAGAATTCAAAGATTATCTTTAAATGGAAACTATCACAAAGTTGATGACTATTTGGGTAGCAACATTGAAACGTTAATTTTAAATTTAATCCTTTAAAAAAAACTTGAGTTCAATTAATGAGAAAGAATAGAGGATCAAACAGTAACCATGGTGACATATAATCATTTTTGAGCTATATAAACAAATAACTGGGTCAATAAATAAAAATAACTATTGATTTATGGCTATGAGATGTTAATGATTCCTTCCTTTCTCCCTTTCTCCCTTTATTTTCCTCCTTCCCTGCCTCCCTGCCTTCCTGCTCTCTGGCCTTCTTATCTCCCTGTCTCCTTTTCCTTCTTTCTTTCTTTCTTTCTTTCTTTCTTTCTTTCTTTCTTTCTTTCTTTCTTTCTTTCTTTCTTTCTTTCTCTCTCTCTCTCTCTCTCTCTCTCTCTCTCTCTCTCTTTCTTTCTTTCTTTCCTTCTTTCTTTCTTTCTTTCTTTCTTTCTTTCTTTCTTTCTTTCTTTCTTTCTTTCTTCCTTCCTTCCTTCCTTCCTTCCTTCCTTCCTTTCTTCTTTCCTTCCTTCCTTCCTTCCTTCCTTCCTTCCTTCCTTCCTTCCTTTCTTTTTTCCTTTTCTTCCTGTTTCAGTCTTTTGCTGAGACTTAGGGTTTCATGCATGTTAGGCAAACACATTTCCACTGAGTTATGTCAACAGTTCTGTATGACCCATTTTAATGTATACAAAAAGTCTCCACAAACGAAGTGGCTTTTTAAAAAAGGAGATGAATTTATAATTCAAATAGTGTGCAATTAGAATACAGAAGTGCTTCCAAGCTTACAATAAACACATATTTCAAGTGGCTGGCACCAAAATTACCCTTTGGAAAAATTGTTCCTAATAAAGTAAATTTACTGACTAGTTACAGGGCAGGAGGTAAGAGAACCAAGGATGTTTTCAAACTTTTTGTACAGTAATGATAATAATTTTAATATTAGAATTAATTCTCCAAATATGATCACAAATACCTCTGTAATATAACTGGTTCCACTTTACTTACAAGGATCACTTCTGAGGTCTGTTATTATGATAGGACAAATCAAAACACTAAAATTCTTTTAAGCTATTTATCAGATGAGTAAAGACATTGAGCCATCCCATATATATAAGCCATCTAATTACCTTCAGGTAATTAGAGCCTCATTATTTAATTATTGAAATAAGCTACTTGGTTTTAACCAGAATGATGTGTAAAGTCAATAGTTTCTGTTTGTGAATTTGACATAAATATTCCCTTATATGTCAAAAGGAAAGAGGGGGTTATGGAATAGAAAACACAATAAAGACTGGAAGAGCTCCATTTTGTTCCCCAACTTATCTCTCTGGCTTTACCTTTTGTCACATTACCTATTGATTATATTTTCAAATTGGCTCTTTGGAACTAGACTGAACCACACCACTTTTTACATCACCGTGAAGCTGCATATGATTCTCTCCCACCATTACATACTTAATCTCTCAGAAACAAAAACTGATTCATTTGGTGTAGCCTGTGATTTATGAAATGTTTCCATATCATCTGGGTAGAATATACCTCTGTTCTTCGGCTCATACAGTAGGTCCTGTGTCAAATAGCATGTTCTATTATTCTATTGCAGCTTTTAATGCAGTAGTGTTTCCTGCACATAGGAATGTTTCTCAAAATAAGATCATCTCACAGTCTTGTGAGCTTTCATCCAAATGCTGTGACTATCACTCTTTTGTTAAAATGTCCAAGGTGTTGTGGTTGGATGAGACTCAATGAGAATACTGCCTGAAATGTATAAGCTATGGACCTTTATTTGAGATTATTTAAAACAAACAAAAAAGCACTTTCATCATTTTTTAGGATATAAAGTATAACATCTCTTTTGTTGTGGTTGTACAGAAAGTATGTAAGTTGTTAGTATCATGAAGCATAATATCTAGAATATACTGAGCACCAAGCAATACTGTCTGAAGATACACGAATGGAAAAGTCAAAGAGGCAATGAGGGATTGAAGGCTTCTAGAACATTTCAAAGATTAGAAGTAGTAGCACAGCAGGACCGATGCATACATGAACTCATGGAGAATGGGGCAGCATGAACTATACCTGTACAGGTTCAAGGCAGATGAAGTCCACGAGAGGGAAGGGGCCCTAGACACTGATTCCTACTCTTAAGCAAGAAGTTATTTGCAATTGATATCTTCTGGGTAAGGAAAAATAATCAGGTTTCCCCAGTGGGTATATCAATCTCATGCCCTGGAATAGTTGGCCAACACAAAATTAAACTATATATTTTTGCTTGTTTAGTTGTATTTTGGGGGATTGCTTTTTATCTCTGTACATTTTTTTTGTTTTATTGATTCTGCATTTGTGTTGATTTCCACCGTGTGTGTGCGTGTGTGTGTGTGTGTGTGTGTGTGTGTGTGTGTGTGTGTGTTTGAGAGAGAAAAAACATAAAGTTGGGTGGGTCGGGAGGTGGGGAAGATCTGCGAAGAGTTGAGGGAAGTGGCAACATGATCAAAATATATTGTATAAAATTTTTTAGAGAAAAAATTTAAAAGGTTGGATTGCTTGGGTAGAGAAAAGATCCCTGGGATGGTCATAAGAGATTTGGGGAGCAGTTCTAAGGTCAATAACATTTGTATCCTAATAGCACAATAGAAGTTTTGATACAATGATGCCCTGTGCTGACAGCAACTGGGCCTTGCTTTTTTGGCTTGGATAGCTCCTGGCTAGGACACTCCTGCAAAAAGTTAACATGACAAATCACAGACCAGGTAATGGCAAAAAAAAAAAAAAATAAAAATAAATAAATAAAAAAAAAAAAAAATCCCGATCAAATAGAAGGTATTGACCCTGGTTTAAGAAAGGAAGTTGGGCTGTCACAGCTTACTGACTTGAAGAAGAGAGAGGGCTCAGGGGTCTTGAACAAGGGCAACATGACATCTGATGTAATGTGGAAATAAGATGCATGTGAAAGAGGCAATTATGATTGTTAAGAGGAAATACAGAGTGCACTTTCTCAGATGTAAAAAAGTGTTTTAAAAAATCCAAGGCCGCCGGGCGGTGGTGGTGCAGGCCTTTAATCCCAGCACTCGGGAGGCAGAGCCAGGCGGATCTCTGTGAGTTCGAGGCCAGCCTGGGCTACCAAGTGAGCTCCAGGAAAGGCGCAAAGCTACACAGAGAAACCCTGTCTCAAAAAACCGAAAAAAAAAAAAAAAAAAAAAAAAAAAATCCAAGGCAAACCTACCTTACCTAAGAACATGTGAAGTGTCTAAAAATCTTTCTAAACTAAACCTATATATAAAGAATGAGCTCTTAGCCTTTTCTTCTCACATGTCCTGAATTTCCAGTATTTAATAATCATTCTGTTCTCTGAAGCAAAACTACAGCAGTTAGATTATTTAATCTTGGATTCTTATAAATTAAAAATAATCTGGCACTTATATAGCATTATCAGTTTCTATGCAAAGATCTAGTGGTGATGCACATAATATATTCTAATTCACTAAGGAAAACTCTAGCTACATTAAGCAATTACAGTAACCAATTTAGTACTCTTAACTTGGCAGAAAGAGACATTTTCAAGTTAAATCATGGCTTTGAATCCTTTTCTGTCACTTAAATGCTGTAGGACCTTGGCCCATTTACAATCTCCCTCCAACCATCAATTTCTTCATTCTGCAAACCTATTACACAGATTATTGTGAGTATAAACAAGATAAAATACATAAAGACTCTGGTGAGAGTCCTAAGCCACTGTCATTGTTAGAGTACCTAAATGTCTAAGAATAGTCTGAGCAGTCTGGTCTTTTCTGTCTCTGATTCCTTATGAGCTGTATTAGCAGAGTAACTCTGGCGCTTAGGAAAAGACCAAGTCAGTTATTCTTAACTGTGTCTACACTTCAGAGGTATCACATATCTGCAGAGTGATGAAATCATGGTTGAATATTTTTCTGAACAAAGGATCTACAGCTTTCATCGAAAATTTCAAAGGAATCTCTGAACTGAGAAAATGATAAGAAACTTGCCTCAGGCTTTTTTTTTTTTTTTTATTTGTGCCTACAAAGGAATTAATATTGGCATTAAAACATGACTGGCCATGCTAATTGTGAGTTACCTTCAGCCCAGTATGAGGCTCTATTTTTTCCATTACTAAGCTTGCAAAAACCCAAATTCTTTTCCTTTTGCTTTTATTTCAAGTTACATTAGAGCTACCATGTTAGCATTTAAATTATTCTGCCAATCAGAATAGAGATGCTAAATGCCTTCTTCCATTCTTTTGTCTTTATAATCCTATAAAAATGAAAGAAATCAAATAGATTTTGGAATATCTTAATATTAGTGTTGGCCATGCCACTTGCCACACCAGGCAATTTAGATTGGACACACTAATCTCCTTAAATTTTTCTTATATTGAAGTGAAACAAGATAATTTTGAGATATCTAGTTTCAGTGTTTTTCTGAGATATTTCTGCTGTTGGTGAATTCCTCACATAGAATGAAAAGCTACTATAGCTCAACATGCATTTGATTCGATGAGAGGACATGATTATAAGTGTGAGGTCTCTATAGCGTTCAATAAGCAATGAATTTATTGTTTGTCAATTGTCTGATGATATTCCTCCCAAGGAATGCTTTTCCCCAACACTGTGAGAATATTGCATTGTTAAAATTTGAGGACACATCCTTCAATTTGCTTCATAAATTTTAATAGGAGGAAGACAAAGTATGAAAGAGTTATAGGGTGTTTTTAAATTTTAAGTTCCCTATGGGCTACACATACAGATTTTGTCCATTCCTTCCCTTAATCTCAGTAAAATGAGAGTGAAAGTACAAAAAATAAGAACAAGAAAAAAAAGACAAATATGATGGTGATGGACTAGTGAATGACACTATATGGTAGCTAGGCGCTGTGGTCTATTCCTGGAATTCCTGTTAGTGGGATGCTGAGGCAGGAGGATGACTCTTAGTCAGCCAAAGCCTCATAGTAAGATCCTTTCTCTAAACCCAAACCAAAGAATGGACAAATTACAGGACATTGGAAGAAGTAGGCAAAATGAAACCTCAAAGCAGAATGCCAAATGCTGACAAGGAGCTGTCAGATGTATAAAAAGCTCATTTGACTGAAGAGAAAATATGAAGGTAAAACTGAAGATGGTTTTTTCAACAACTGCTCCCAGTAGTTGAAGTTGAAGATGGAGCCAGGACCAGAAATACTCATTTAAATCCGTCAAGATCCAACTAAGTTGACTTGTTGCCTGTAAGCCCATGGTAGCATGTGATTGGTCCTCTCCATCTTCATAAGAACCCAGTGGAATTTAAATATAGAAACCGAACAAAATAAACACTTTATTTAGGGATGCCAGGAACGCTGAGATTGAGTGGTATGACATTAACTGTAAAAGGATCTTGTTTATTTTTTATTTTATTGTTAAAGTAAACAATTGTGACCTGAATGACTCGAGGCATTTATAAATGATTTGATAGTTAGGTATCTAAATTTGCCAGCAGACAATGGGTAGATGGTGCTCTGAAAGGTAAGTGACCATGGAAAGTATTTCTCTTTTAACATGAACACCGTGTTCCACTTTTATGTGGAGGGTTCTGCATAGACACCAACAGAGGAAGGAGTTTCCTACAGGCACTGGGGATGTGGAGTCTTATCAGTGTGGATATGTAGACATGTAGAGCAGTCTGCCTAGCACAGGCTCAGGACATGGTTGATTATCCATGATCTTTAAGCCTCAGCATGACAACCTTTATAAATTCCTTTCCAAGAGAAAATTAGAGTCATGCTCGTACATATACCTGGACTCTCTAATCCTGCTCAAATACTTGCACTCAATTGCCCACTTAAACTCCACTTAGACCTCTATCAGGATTCATAGGCTTGGAGTATTCTGGCCATCCAATGCTGATATCTGCACCCCAGCCAGCAATGAGCTGCTTTTTATGTGCTTAGCCACTCAATACCCTCTGGCTAAGCCAACAACTCCACTCTTACAACTTCCACATCTCAGAGAGAGTCTGAACTTTATTACGTTCATTCTTTTTGATTCATCCTCCCTCGCTTCTTGGTAGAATGTGGAACCCTCATCTATCTTGTAGTTGCTCTAATGCCATATTTAATAATTTTTCAAACTAAACTTCACCTACTTAACCCACAGTGTGGTTCTTTTCTCTTGACTGGACCATTGTAATCACTGGTATACTTCAACTAAAACAAAATACTAAAAAAGGAATAGGAAAAGAAAAAAAAAAGGCATCCAGGTAGTAAAGGTTTGAATCAGCTGAGTGGCAAATCCCAGTTCTGCATAACAAACAAGGTAGGGTCCTAAAATCATAAGTGGGTTTCCAAATTAGGCTCCAATTATAGCGAAAGGGTGGAATTATGAGAGGATAATTCTCCCAGGTAAGAGAACATAAAAGAGTAACTGACAGATTTCCTGAAGTATCTAATGAAAGAGATTTCCGAAATACAATTTAGAAGAACAAAGGTGAAGGGACATAGAACAAAGAAACAATTTCTAATGCAATAAATTATCTGCAGTGAACAATACTTACATAGCAATATATTGAAAAAACAGTCGTCGTATAGACTGAAAGTATGATACAAATATTATACATGAAATATAAGTGAAAACTGCAGGAAACAAACCAAGAATGCTACATCTTAATTTTGCGTAGTTTATTAAAATTAAAATTAATGAATCAGAAAAGATAAGGTAAGTATAACTTCAGAAACATAAAGATCAGTATCAGAAGTAACAGCTTAGGGAGTGATATCTAGGAAGGAAGCCCCAAGAAGAAACTCAGAAGGAAAAGGCTGATTAAAAACAATATTTTTTCTTTTTTTTTTTTTTTAAATGCCTAGCCTAGGCTGGCCTTGAACTCATGATCCTCCTGCTTCTGCCTTCTTCAGCAAATCCTCCTGGCGGGTGCCACCACAACCAGCCAATATTACATCTTATAGTACTATGTGTTTTGTATACATTGAGTGAGTCTAAATTTGTATATTTATAAAGTATACCCCTACACTACTCTGATAAAACAAGGGGGAAAAAATCACAATATAAGTTTCTATTACAAAAGGTAGAAATTTTTTTTTAAATTAGTGGTGACAAACTTGGCTTTTCTTTTTCACACAATGAATTCTATGTTGTTAATTGTGTGCCTCATCTGCACCTTGTCTAATCTCATTAACACTAGTAATTGTTCAACATATCATTGAAATGTATGGATGTTTATTTATAAATATAAATGGCTTAATTAATACCTTATGACTGTTCACATATTAAACCATGATAATTAAAAAATAAAGGAAAACAAATAAAAGTATGGAAAAGCAAGGGGTTGGGGATTAAGCTCAGTGCTAGAGCACTTGCCTAGCAAGCACAAGGCCCTGGGTTCAGTCATCAGCTCTGAAAAAAAAAAAAAGAATGGAAAAGGAGCCAAGATAACAATATCCAGTTTAACATGAAATCATGAACATTCTTTGGCCTTTTTTTTGCCAGATCAGAAATGCTTTTAATAGCCCCTCTTGGGTGCCTCTAAACTCTTTCTTTGCCCAGTGAATGTCATGATGAAACTGTTGGGTTTCTATTATCCATTTGTTTAAAAATAGGGCAGTGTCACATGTAGGATTAAGCATAATTGCAATATAGGCCAGAGAACCTTTGCTTCAATCCCTCCTGTGGAGTTACAGGTGAGTGGGGCTCTTTACACAGGCTGGATAGATAGTAAAGTGACAGACCTCCACCAAGCTAGACATTTCCTAGTTCCAGGCCACATGAGGCACAGATATATTCCTGTCATGTGGATCCTCTGATTTCTTTAAATTGTTCAAGAGAATGTATTTAATCTAATTATTTTTTTAATTCAGCTTTAGAGGGCCTCATATTTTTTTGAATAAATTCTACTCTCTTAAACTATACATCACTTTATGAAATTTCATATTTTCTTTTGACACACTGTAGATCAAGCCTGTGGTCTAATATATAAGGTCAGTTGATGTTGCAATGGCAAATTAAAAATGCCACTTATCAGTGATGGGATGTAAATATGTTATTACTTTCTGTAAGGTGTCATCATAGTAATCAACACCCTGAGAGAAATATAATTTGAGAGGCAGCTTATTCAAGCATAGAGGGTCATAGGATTTCTCCCAAGCTTAATTGAGCTTCTAGCTATATTTTGTTTTGTTTTTGTATTTCTCTTAAAATTATGATACTGATTTTGTTCTTACTTCCAGAAAAACATTACCTTAAAATCATGCCACTGCCCCTTATTAAATAAACATGCATTCCTGAATTTACTTACTTGAGAAGGACAAACCCAAATGATAAATATCTCTCAGTAATCGCTCAATGCTCATCATTTATGAATACTTGATGATCCAATGCTTATTTGTAAGTCAAACAGTTTAGGCATGCCAGTATTTACATTCAGTCTTAACTTCATTACATAAAGCACTTGTAATATAATATCTCACGACCAGAACAATGGAGAAAAACATAGACTCATGGTGCATAAAATGTCATAGTTGCAAATACATATCGTTAAACAGAGTGCTTGGGTGACTTAAATACCAGAACTGTCTTTCATCACATTTTGATTGGCTGACTGTTAACCTTGACCCAACATTGTCTTGTCTGGAATGCATTTCATTCAAGGTGGTGAAAATGTCTTGAGTTGTTAGCAGGCATACCTTAAAAACCTCCCTATTCTATCCATATAATAGAAAATTGGCAAGTGTATTAGCCTTCAAAATGGAAGAACATTGTATCTATTTGAATTGCTAATGTAAAAAAAAAGACATGCTGAGAAAATTCTGAAATCATAGGAAGTTCCTAAGCAGAGGATTTTATTTTCTTGGCATTAAATATGCAAGTCTCTCTGCTACCTTACACTTTAAAAGCTAGATGGTCTTTGTTGCTTTAGTAACATAATGAATGGAAGTAAACTCATTCAACACACCTGGAACACAGTGAACAGACATCACAAAACTGTTTCTCTTTGTTCCTCTGAATCATTTTAAGAAGTTCAAATTAATGAAAGTTAAGAAGGGAGATGCAACTTATTGACTAGAAATGAACACTTGTGGCCGGGCGGTGGTGGCACACGCCTTTAATCACAGGACTTGGGAGGCAGAGGCAGGCGAATCTCTGTGAGTTCGAGGCCAGCCTGGGCTACCAAGTGAGTTCCAGGAAAGGCGCAAAGCTACACAGAGAAAAACCTGTCTCAAAAAAAAAAAAAAGAAAAAAGAAAAGAAAAAAAAAACAAAAAAATAAAAAAAGAAATGAACACTTTTGCATAAGCCTTATAATGAGATATGTATTAAATGGATTAAGGGACTGTCTGAATATCATTCACTACTCCTAGGAAATGATGCATTGCCAAATTATGGGAAGATGATAGAGGAATAATGGGAGACAAGGGTCTTTTCTAACTGAATGGGGATATTTGAAGTTCCACTTTCATGCAAAATATGCCAAGCTTCAGCCTTTTATTATTTTTTTCTTTTTCCTTTCTTCAGAGACAGGACTTTCCTGTGTAACAGTCCTGGCTGGCTTGGGACTTGCTTTGCCAACTATGCTGGCCTGGAGCTCACAGAGTGCTTGGGTTAAAGGTGTGCATCACCACTGCCTGACTATGCAGTCTTAACCTCCTGTTCTAGTCTTCTTCATGTTGATCTGATAAAATGTTCTGACCAAAAGCAACTTAGGGAAGGGAGAAACTTATTTGGCTTATACTTCCATGTGAAGTCCCTCAGTGAGGAAAGTAAGGGAAGGAATTGGAGTAGGAAATTGAAGCAGAAACCATCGGGGGAACACTGCTTATTGACTCTCTCTCTCTCTCCACCTCCCGCAAGTCCAGCCTCAGCTAGCTTCCTTACACAGCTCAGAACCACCTGCCTAGGTACTGATCATATCCACAGTGTACTGGGATACAATTCATAAATTCATAACCCATGCAATCTGCCATAGGACAGTCTAATCTAGGCAATTTCTCTTAGATGTCTTAAGATCGTCTCATGTTGACAAAGTCAATCAATCTCATGAGACACATTCTAGAATTAATTTTCTCTTAGGAGCTCTACAGATACTGGAACTGATTTTTATCATCCTCAGTTTTATGCCTTTTTAACAGTGTACTATTTTGAAGGGAATGTGACACAAAATGGAGTTATGAATGGAGAATGAATACATGCTTTTTCCGTGCATTTCAATAGATTGTGGATATATATTTTCAAAGGAATAGTAATTAATATATTATTCAAAATTTTATATAAATAGTATATATACCAGAATATACCAGAATTAGAAAGAAGAGTATTTTATATTGCTATAACGCTTAACATATAAAAACTTACTTTTCACCATAAAAACATTAGCTCAGTGACTTCCTATTATTTTAACTTTTCAAACTGAGATGTGCTGCCAATTGAACTTCTAGAATAAATGTTGCAGAAACAGAGTTTAGACGAAGACATCTAAGCATACACTCTAAATTCAGTACCTCTACGCAATGGGTCTTTTATCCGGTACTTATAATACTATCATTGAAAGATTCAAATAGGAAAAAAAAAATGGTTCACTATGAAAAACCCGTACAGATGTCAACAAGATGTTGAATGGAATTAATGAAATTTTAGTCACAGATGGTGGGTGAATATCTCTGGACAATGGATGAAGCATTAAATAATGGAGTGATAATCTATAATAACAATTTTGTTCACTTTAGAAGCAGCACAAAGATGGTATGCCTCATTAGGAAAGTCCGTTACCACATTTCAGTTAGAAAATGCTGCCAGCAGAACTGTATCCAAACTGTTTATAAATATTTCAATTCCCATTTGCAAACAGGAGTGCTTTTTCTTAACAGTTGTACATACTCACGAAGCACATAAATATAAATGTGCTATGCAGAAAATTACTAAATATGTTACGGAGTAACAAGAGATGATAGCTAGCTTGAAAAAAGATAAATTAATATTTTTGCAAACCACCATTCTTTCCCTATAGGTAGTTATTTTCCATGACAATTAGAATGCTAAGCAGAGACTCAATTTTTCTCTAATAAACTCGTTGGTAATAGCTACAGGTCTAAAGAATATAGATCAAAGTTATAGTTGTTATTAGACATAATTATGTATGAAAAAGGAAACAACAGAATCATTAACATCTTTGCAGTGTATCTGGGGAGATCACACAGCGCTAAGGGGCTGGCTGCACAAGTGTAATGACCAGAGCTTGGATCCCTGAACTCACGTAACAAGCCAGTAGATGTGGCAGCTACATAAAATCCTGGCATTTGAGAGGCAGAGGCAAGGATCTTCCGAGCAAACTGCTTCACCAGACTAGCTAGACTTGGCAAGATATGGGTTCAGAGAGAAGCCCTGTCTCAATAAACAAAATGGAGAATCATCAAAGAAGACACATGATGTCAATGTTAGCCATAACCACACACAAGTGCACACATGGTCAAGTCATTGATACACACAGATGCATCCACATGCATGTAGGCAGGCATAATATTGGTTCTATCCTGATGAATCATGGCTTTGTTATCTGAAATTTACCTTCATTAAAGTTAGAGTTGTGTCCTACTAATTATCTTCCCAACCCTTTGATTTACATAGACAACAAGGAACTCTGCGTAAAGCAGACTCTTCATAAAACACGCTGAAAATGAATGAAGTAAAAATATTTTACTTTTCCAAACACAAGACCAATCTTTCCCAAAGATTTACTATGTAGTGTGTGCTATTGTGAAGATTATAATATATTAAATAGTCAACCCCAAAAGCATTTAACATCTTGCTAAGGATGCAAAAATAACATACCTCCAATTAAAGAATGATAAAATAGTATATTTATACCCTAACAATGCATTATAAATTTAATGTAAAATGAGACAAAAGAGGCACATTGAATGAAATTTACTCTCTTTTAAAATTAGCATTATGTGAAAATTAGGGAACATAATATTATCACATTTTAAAGCATCTCTCGATCCAATAATAAAAAAAAAAAACTTTTTCTTTCTTGAGAGTACAGTGATGTGTTCACTAAATAATAAATGGATGTTCTACAATTCAAAATGATTTTATTTACAGGACCTTGACTCTATTTTAAGTATATGGCAGTAACAGTTTTCTGATTTTATAAGCAAACTCCTAGTGTCTGCACACCTCCTAATATGCTTGTGTGTTTCCTACAGTTAATTTTCCACATGGTGGCTAGAGCTGACAAATTTTTAACATACTGCTCTGATTTACTTATTATTTGTATGGGTTATAGCAAAACTGTTCCCGATTCACTGACATTTCCTTGTAAGGATAAGAGGAAATTACAGTCAACAGAGCTAAGTCAAGTGGGCCCTAGATCTTAATTATAAATTGTCAAAAATAATAGAAGAAAAAAAAAGTAAAAAGGAAAAAAAATATAACTGGCTCCCCTGGCTACTTCCTTACCAGGAAACAAATGCAGAAGGAAAATTCATCTTTGAGATAAATCCCAAATGCTTCATTTTCATTTTCCTGAAGTTAACTTTCTCACCTAGCTAAGCAGCATTTTCAGCTATTATTAGCGATGGGCCAATATCAGCTGACCAATATCCGTCAAACTCTTCCATTCAATGAGCTTAGGGACTCCCAAGGAGCTGCATGTATGCCGACTTCTGCTTATAGCTTCTAATTATCTTCTAGCGGATAATGGAATAGTTAAGTTCAGGGAGGTTAGATTAAACTTGTAAGTAGATCAAAACCTTAGGTAAAAATTACAGTAGCAAAGCTCACTACGGGTGCCCTAAGGTTTTTCGTTTTGAGATGAAGGGCCCTCACTGATCACATCTATGAAAAATGGGTTTCCTAATTTTACTGCTTCAGAAATACTTCTTTTTTTTTTTCTATTCTCACCATGACTGTTGATATGTGTCAACTGTAGACAGTGGGTGCATGATAGGCTCCTCGGTGATGGTTTCCTGGGGACTGCATTTGCCCTTAGACGTATTTTTAAAAATCTTGATGTCTATTCCTTCCTGGACAAGAGGATCCAACTATATACTGTATGCAGGCTGAGTTATTATTTGAACAACTAAAAGAAGTATGGAGTCAATAGTAACTATGATATGAACAGTGGGTATGATGGAACTGAAATGTCCAGGGAATACTGTGAACCTAATATCATTTTTTAAGGTTACAAACATTGATTTTTCTCATCTGTGTGGAAAAGTGAGTGACAGAAAATTTCACACGGAATAATAATAAACAAGAAAGAAATGACAGACCATCAGCAGGATGTCTAAAGGAAGATTCAGCTCTCTGGCAAAACTTAATTATAAAGATTATATCTTACAGTTAAAAATTGGGGAGAAATTAGGATACAAACAGGACTGTATGAAAATTTGTTCTTTTCAGCCTAATATCTAGGTGGCAGTCACTTCACATGTGATCCAGGATTGCTTAATACTTTTTTTGAAAGTGAAATTAAGGTCTAACCATTAAGATCCCTGACTACCTGCTCTTCAACTGAATGAATACTTCAGAGACTGTGCCCTATCTTTAAAGATGGCAGCTCTTGAGGAGTCATGAAACCAGACTTCTTTGACAAACTCTGTGTAACCAGGTGACAGTCCCCCCACTGCTAACTGACTAGGAGTAAAACAATCTGTGCTTTGGCAAGAGTGATGTATCTGATAAGATACAGAGCTGAAGGGAACTGGAATAGAGAATTATTTTTGATGACCTTGAGGAAACCATTCCAACCAAAAGTTGAAGACATCCTTGTTATGGACGCACTTCTGAAGTAACAGCAACACCCCAACATGGTCATTCTAATCAATGAATACCCCATGATATCTTGATTTGCAAAGGCACATTTGCAGAGAATGCGACAGGGGATACAGTTTTAATTTATTACATATCACAGTTAAAGTAAACAAATATCTACTCTGAGAGTTTGGGTTACATATATATTTACCGTTAGTATATGTATGTATATACCATTGCATGTATCACAATATTGTAATTCTTCTTTCTAGGACCAAGTTGCTTCCCTATGAACTACTAAAATAACACTAGGTATATAATGCATACCAAAATATTTGCAAATGGCCCTTTCCTCCTGAAATTATTGCATGTTTTTTGAATATTTTGAATATATAAACATATATTCATATCATCAACAAGGTTTGATATTTCCAAAATTAGTTGCTGGAGGTTTTTTGCCCCATGAGCAAATATTCTCTCTCCCTTGCTAACTCTTTTTCTCTCCCTCTCTCCCACTCCTCCCCATGTATGTGTGTGTTTGTGTGTGTGTGTGTGTGTGTGTGTGTGCATGTGCTAGCATGCCTTAATTGAGATGCCAGAGGTTAACCTCAGGGATTTTTCTTCAGATGTCCTACACCATGCTTGAAGAGGCAGAGTCTTTCATTGGCCTGGAGCAGCAAAGTGGGACAGGCTGACTGGCCAGCAAGCCCCAGGCATCTCTCCCCATGTCAGTGGTAGTATTACAAGTATGCCACCAAACTGGCTTGATGTGGGTTCTGTGGACCAAGTTCAAGTCTTCAGAGTTGTTAAGACAAGACCTTTACTGATGAGCTATTTCCTCAGCCTCTACAGTTGCTATTTATGAGCATACAGTATTTATTACAAATGCCGTCTCCTGGTGTTACAGTCAAACTGAATAGCATTTTTTTTCTAAGTCATCGTAATTATGAAATACTGTTCAGATTAGACTCAGAAACAGCACATGATCAGTGTAATTCTCTTTCTCCTCTGTATGACAGTAACAATCCTCTTAATCAGATATAAAATTCACCAAGTTATAGAGTTAGTTGAGCTGGAAAATTACACATCCAATAGACTACTGATTTGTAGTTAACAAATTTAAATTCTGATATAGTAGACTATGAGCTCTTGAGACATTTTGTCTCATTTACACAAATTCAAGAAATGTTTTTGAGAACAAAAATCTTATGAAACTACATGTTAGGATTTACAAAGAACAACCTGCTTTGGATTTGGGGAGTCCCTTTTGGGTGATTCAAGAGATAAAATAAGCCAGTTGGAATATAAAACTTGTCAAGTACTTTATCTAGTTTCAAACCCTTGAGTACCCCTTAAGGCAATCTTTAAGGCTCAGGATTTTGGAGCTACTGAATTCAGTTAACTGTTACTGTCAATGATTTATAGTGACTATAATAAATTATATTTTTCCAATTTATTTTTGTCCAAATGTACAATAATTCATTTTTTTTCTTTTTTAGCAGGACCCATCCTTGCATGTTTATTGCTGTCAGAATAGAAGGAAACAGACAGGCAATAAGTAAAATTGTAGTGGGAGAACAAGTATTATGCTAAAATTACTAGAGATTATTCCAGTAATTAGGAAGAAGATGTTAAAAAATGAAACCTATTGAAATAAATAAGGGGAATCTTCATGTAAATCTTTGAGAGGACCCCTAGCCAAGGTCCTCTACTGGAACCAGGGTGAGTCGCCAGTGTCCTAGACACATGGGGAAAATTCCATCATTTGTTAGTCCACAAAAAAGCCTTCAGAGAACACATTAGTCCTTTCCACAGCGTCAAGGGTGGGGGGGGGGCATTTCTCTGGATCCGTTTTATGCTCTAGATACAAAATTGATTTATAGTAATAGATTAAGGATTAAAATATGAAACTAAGCCGGGCAGCGGTGGCGCACGCCTTTATTCCCAGCACTTAAGAAACAGAGCCAGGCGGATCTCTGTGAATGCAAGGCCAGCCTGGTCTACAGAGCAAGATCCAGGACAGGCACCAAAACTACACAGAGAAACCCTGTCTTGAAACAAAACAAAAAAAAAAAAAAAAAAAAAGAAACTAAGAAAAACGACTCAAGTACAGTATGCCAAACTTACGATACAAATCGGGAATTATTAAAAATCAATTATGCTTGAACAGAAAGGGCTTATGGGCAGAATAACATATATTCCTAAAATATAGGGGAAAAAAACCTTTTAGACAGATCAACTGATAATGTTGGCATTTCTTAACCATGCTTCTGTTTTGTGCTTTCTGTTTGAAGGATTAGAATCAGCAAACACAGCTCCAGGCTGCTAACACAAAGAGAAATTCTGGGTGTGGCAAAGTTGAGAAGTCCTTACAATTTCAAGGGGCCCTATCAAAGACATGGATGAAGTCATATTTATAAAGAGATGAGATAGAATTTTATCATTTGGGAAGGTAATCTGAAGCAACTATGTACATTGAAAACAGGTCTATATCCAGGCACTGAGTTTCCTTCTTCTCAGGTCTGCCTATTGGTAAGAACCAGGGAAGATGAAGATGGGTATAGGAAGGCCATCAAATTGACAGGTCACAATGCTTAAGAATGCTGAGAGAGGTAGGCTAGGTGGCAGTCATGGCCACTATGATACAGAAAGACACGGCACAGTAAATGAACAGGCAATAAAACAGACTTCACATGTGGTATTTCTGCTGAACAAAGTCAATCGGGTAAGCTGTCATGGAATCAGTTTACATAGTCACCAGGATGATTCTCTTTTTAACTTTTTTAATAGGATATTGAAAGATAAAAAATGCTGTTTCAATAGAGTTTTATATTCTCTCTGGGAAGACATCATTTTATTTTTGGAATAAAGAAAATTTCCATAACTTTAAGAACTATTTATTTTTATTTATTATTTATATTTTTTCTTAAGGACAATAATAATTGTTAACTGACTTTGGAAGACCATTCCTACAATATAGGGCTTTAAAAAATTCTGGAATGTTTTTTTCTAAAATTTACAAATTGCATTAATATATAAAAATGACCAAATTTATGTGGACAAATATGTAACTGGATTAAATAATGTGAATTTTTAACATTACATTGTTAATCTGATGCAGAATCTAAAAGTCATCTTTAACAATATGCACTCACACAAAGGAAATTTTTTAATGTGAAAAAAACAGAACCAAAATTTTCACATCATTTTGCAAGGTTGCTATAATCAGAATAGATTATATGTTTCTCACCCCACTCACATAATGACATAAATTAGAGCTGGAAGAACCGACTCCCAACAAGATCCTGAGTATCACAAATATAATACAGGAAGGATAAACAAAAATCATGTGAACATTACTTCAGTAAAATATCAAAATGGGTAAGATAAATAGAAGTCCTTGTGGTGCAGCAAAAAGAAAATTATTTTTCCCTGACAAATGATGCAATTTACAGAATACAGTAAGGTCACACCTTTTCCAGAATCACCTGACCATGAACTGTATTGCAAATGTAGCATGGGAAAGCTGGACCTGGAGTCAAGCAGATTCATATAAGCTCTGAGCCTATATTGGAAGACCATCCCTAGAATTTAGCATAATTATACAATTTCTTCCATTCCCAGCTTATTTTTTTTTAGGAAACAAATAACTTTGTTAAAACAATTTAAAGCAATCTCAACAGATAATGAGCTTAGATGTCCTGGGAAAAAACAGTGGTGGACACTCCAAAAAACCAACAGTCTGATTCATTTTCCAGGACTCTTTCCTTGGGTCTTGAATGTGTATCTTCTACACAATTTGATGTATTTTTTTTTTTAAAAAAAAAATACCCCGCAAAAAATACCAACAACAAAAAACCCAAAGACCTCTTAGCAGCTTGCAATTTCCAAGAGAAATTGCACTACTTGAAACAAAAATTAAGAGTGTCTATAAATGCGGGCATCCTTCTTAGGAAGGTAGACCTTTAGAGTCCTTTCCTTAATGTCATTCAATGTGATCTTCCTTTATGGGAATGAAGAATGCACTGGCCATTCAATAGCAGCATGTTATTATTGTCATTATGAATCCATTAGACATGTTCAGGCGAGCTAAGTAGCAGCCCTGTGACCAAATTCTCCTTCCGCTGCTTTTAGTGAAACATTTGATAAAATACTGTCTGCCCCTGATTTACTTTCTGCTTGTGGTAAAAATTTAAAGAGAATAGAAGAGTCTTTTCTTTGTCCTTGGATATCAATAGAGGTGTTAGTTGTTGGTGATGAATTTTGATTATTAAGATGCAGTGGGTTTTTTTTTTTTTGTAATTTGTTAAAGAAAATAGCAAAACACACATAAATATATATTCATATCATCATTATAAAATGTGTAATATTCTGCTATAGAGGTAAACAGCATTAAATGTAAAGGAGGCTAATGTTTAATAAGTGTTTAGAGTTTCCATTTTCTTTGTAAGTTTTAGATTTTTTGAATCCAATGATATATAAAAATATATACACACATAAAAAGAAATACACGCAGACATTGGTGTGCACAAGATATACATGGTATGCTTTTGGAGGATCTTATTTTTGTTTAACAGCTCTCCTGGACACTTTATAATGTTGCTACGCTAGCTGGTGCCCAGGCACTTCTTGTTGCCAAATGGTTTTTCTTGCCATTGCAGCGTATGTCTGCCATTCTCAACAGTTCAGTCATGAAGATGTTAAGGGTCCTCTTCTCCTTAACCACGAAACAATGGAATAGGAGATGGCATAAGGGATCTAGTTCTCTCATTCTCCCAGCAACTGTCAAACCAATGCAGTTTAGGAGAATAGCATATGGGCTTAACTCTTAACCCTTGAGTAGGACAAGTAGTACTAGACTGTGGAGCTTCTCCAACAGAGAGGGGCCACAGGCATCACTGTGGTAGGTAGTAGTTGTCTTGCCTCATTTCCATATTCTTCTAATGATGAGTCATTCAATTTACGCTAGCATAAATTACTTCTACTCAAATATTATTTCATGAGTAGCTTGTGCTTCTGGAAGACCCCAGACTAAGATATTTATCAAACATACTGCTTTTACTATGACTGGATGCCTTGTCATTTGCTCTCTGTCCTGTGGCTCAACTTGCATACAATTTTGCTTACATGGACCTTTCCTTTAGGCTTGAGCTCTTATGAATACTTAAAATACTCTGCAAACACCATAGATAATCTACAAATGAAGGTACAAGATGTTTACATGAAAGTTATGCTAACTTACTTAAATACTGCAATCACCATCAATGCTGATGTTAAAATGATTTTATTCAGTATGATACTATCCTTCTAGTAGTTTAAAACAAGTCACCAAGATAGTAGAAAATATTTCTACCTTGCACCTTTCAAAACAGCCAGCAAGCTGTTAATTCTCTAGCATCTATCCAAAGGTAGGAAAGGTGTATCAAAAAAGAAATTCTTATTTTTTATCTTAAAAAGAAAAAACATATATGTATATGTATGTTAGTTACCAAATCCATCACCCATCTAGGAAAATGACTCCTTTCATGGCTCAATCAGAGTCTCATCTGAAATTCAACAGGAAGCTAAGACTTCAAGCTTCTGCCCTGCTCCCGTTTCCATGGGAATAGGCTTCAGATCAAGGGGGAGGGGAGTGGATGAATGGGGTTAGGAGCTTTCAAATAATCATTCGAAATCATGATGAGGTTTTTAGAGCTTCTTTTTTACGTGATTATTTTGTAGCCTCTTAACCCCCTTTTGCTAGACTGTTTCCATGGAAATATGACTGTCCAAGCCTCCAGCAGAGATTATTAGCATTCTTGTGAATTACAGCTTTGGTTGTAGCTCAAGGTGGCCAAGCTTGATCTTCTATCAGTTTTATATATGAACCTCCACTTTTTATTTACTGTAATTTTTCTTTGTAATTTCTATTTAATTCGAAAATTTCCTCCCTGAATTTATAGCTATGATCTGGGTCAAATTGAATGATTAGGGCATCATTGAAAAAGTCATCAATTCTAAATAGTAACATAGGAGGCAGACATTTGGCTGCAGGGAGTGTAATAACCTTTAACTACCTGCAGAAAAAAGATTTAGTTATTGTATAAGTAATACTTATTATACAAGTGTTGCTAGTGAGGCCAGAAGGGTGGCATTTTATTTATTTAGCAAATGATACACACAGAGACCATTCTCCTGAGCTGCATGCTTGTATCATTCTCAGTCCTCCTATGTAATAATTAACAACAAATTAAGCTAAAATAGCATCATAAAAGATGGTTAGCATTATTATCAAGGTTCTCAAGGTCATATACTGAGTTTCTTTAAACCTGCAAAGGATCTTTCCAAAGAGATTGGCTAAGAATATATAGCAATCTGTTTTGAAAAAAATCAAAGTGCATATGCTTCTTACATCCTCTTTCATGTAAAGGTCACTTCAAAATCAAAATCATTCTTATTATTATTGAAGACATTATGCTAAAAGACATAGAAAGAATGTATATGGATCTATTCCAGAATCCCTAGTAAGATATCTTGTGTTCAATGTGAAAAAAATAACAGCAGGCTACACATATAATTTTATTCCACCCTTCTCTCTAAAATTCGAACAGCACAATCTACAACTTTTGCTGAGGGAAATCTTCAAGTTCTGATTGACCTCATCAAGTACTTTTATTCATTCACCTTTTTTTTTATTCTGTAGTTGAAGCTTTTACCATAGTCCTGTTTGATGAATCTGAATTGAAAAGAGTAAATATCACTTGAGAACTTAAGTTTTAGTTAGGTTCCTGTTGAAATATAGGAAAGACTAACTGGAACACTAACTTGGTTGTTTCTTAGCTCAATAAATTATAAATTCAGGAAGTAAAGCATCCTGATTAATTTTTCCAAGCATCCTCAAACTCCCAAAATGCCATTCTTGTGGTTATTGCACTTGTGGTCCTTAGAGCTGGGTCTGCTCTTAAAACCAAACACGCTCCCCATCTTGTTTATTGGATATTTTGTTGGAGTCCTGCAGATTCATTCACAAATTGTTTTGTCTTAATTATCTAGGCCTGCTTTCCAACCAGAAAGGGCAGAGCTGAGGAGTTGCCACAGTGAAGACAAGACATGTTAATCCTCATTGTTCTCTGCTTTGTAAGAAAACATGTCTAGTCAGTCTTGGCTGACTGAATTGAAAGTCTCTAGGCATCATTTTTCCACTTTGCAATCTGGGCTAACCTTGGGTTAACTTGGTCTGTTCCATCACCCAAGTGAGACAAAATATTATTTGTAAGTTATTTAAACACTTCTGGGAACCTATTGCAGACTTTGTCAATGATATTTAGAACAGGTTTAGTACTTTATAAGCACTCAATAAGACAGTGCTTATAAAGAATGACTTATAAGAATGACTTACTATTGTCCCCAGCCAGGTGTTTTGATACTGTTGTAACTGTGTTTAATAAATTCATTTCTGTCTGATTATTATTTTAAATAAAATGAAAATCACATGCTTGATTCACAGCAGGAAATTCAACATGGGAATTACAAATATCTTTGTGTTCCCAAAGCAATTGGAGAGTACAGCTGTAGCAGACAGCTGCAAATTAGGGACAATTTTAAAGGTATAATATAATGTAAAGGGATCTTAAAACTCTAAGTATGAGATTATTACATTTTCAGAGAAGAAGCTTTGAAAGGTGGTTGGTCTTTTTATCACTTTATTTTCAAACACTCTATTTAACAGTAAACAAAAATACAACTATGTGTTTGTGTACTTACATCCATGAACTCCACATTGGCTTTGGGGCCAGTTGTCTCATTGAGGATTTTAATAGCCACGGGAATTTTCACTGTTTCACCTTCAGGCACCCAAATACCCTTTAAGGAAAAAATACCAGATTAATTCTATATTGAGATTACATAATATTTTATAGCAGAATGTAATTTGATTTGACCACACAACTTTTAATTTTATATTATTTCATTTTAGAGATTATCTTATAATTACAACACTTCTGCCTTCTCTTTCCTCCCATCAAGCCTCCCATATATCCCTCCACACTCTCCTTCAAGTTCATTGGCTACTTTTTCATAACTTGTTATTGCATGCATGGACATTTTTTTTCTTAAATATAACCTGTTCAATACAGATAATATTACTTGTATGTACTTTTTCAGACCAGACCATTTGGCACTGGACAACCAATGGGTAAGCTCTGAGTTCTAATTTCTTTTAAACAATAAACTTTTCTTCAGCATCTGTTATGTGTTGTATGTGTTTGTGGTCTAATTTCATAACAGATGAATTAGATATGATTTCTATTTTCATAGTGTTCAATGTCTGTTTAAGATTAATTTGTTTGCTTCTTGTAAAAAGCTTTGCACATTGAAGAGAGAATTAACAGAGGATAGAGTATAAGTTATATCTTATTTGGATGATATCACCAACTTTGGTTCAAGACAAATTAAGTATTCTTTCACTCTCAAGAGTAGCTATATTTAGCAACAAAGTATGGAAAACTTCATGTCTAAACAATAACTTATAAAATATGATTAGGTAAAAATTATATTTCTTTTAAGCTTCAATATTACCTGATTATTCTTTAACTAAAAAGTAAAATAACATGTTTCTCAAGTTCAGATGGAATAGGAATTAAATTTCAGAGGTTATTATTTTGAAAATAAGACTCAAGGACAAGTTCTAGGGCATATGTAATTCACAGTAACTTATCTATGTTATTAAATTCTGTATATTAATTATTTTTGTCTCCGGGTACAAATAAAATACTTATATTGACCATCGACAATTCTGTCTTCTTATCAACTTAATTGCAGTATTTATGGATTAGGACAATATTAAAAATGTAGACTTTCAAGATACAAGATTAAATAAGACTGTTTCTGAGTAAAGTTAAACATCTAAATGAGTACAATAATTTTGATAGGACAGATAAGAATGCATGGATTAAGGATGACATTTTTTGAAGCATATAGTCCAAAAAGAATTCAGACGGACTTATGAGCCCATAACAGGGAAGAATCTCAAGACTACTTATGACAGTTTGAACTTTAAGATGAAAGGGGGAAGCTCTAGGCTGTAGCTCTACCTTCTTTTTCAACATCAGCAGGTGACAGCAATAGGAAGAAAGTTTTCACTTTGGACACATGGCTTAAGTAAATGTATTTGTATTACCCTAAATTGGAGTAATAGAGGAGACACAAACCCAAGAGCTGTTGAATAGTAATAACAGTGAAGAAAAGTGCTTTAAACCTTGGGATGAGATTTATGGTTATGTTTGACTTAAGCAGGGTCAATAGGGAAATGTATGTGTCAAATGAAAAATAATAACATAAATTACCTGTGGTATAATTTTGTAAAAGTGTATTGAAGCAGAAGTAGGGGGGTGGGAAACCCAAGAACCCAAAACCCCAGGCTATATTTTATCAGAGATAGTATCTAGGGCAGAGAACATGCTTATCATTATTCAATAAAATAACCACATAGGGAGTTACTTTATAAAGCAACAGCATCAATATTAAAATATTCCTAAAGTGTAGTTTTAAAATAAGAATATAAATTCAGTGTGAATTAATTTGTACCACTTTTGAAAAAAAGTTTAGCCATACTTTATAGACAAAATGCAAGGAATTTGACTATACTTATGCCCATATTGGTCCTAATATTTTTTGCTGAAACATAGCATAGTTTCAGTTAGGAAGAAAAAATGACCAAATAAGTACCCAGGTCATTGGCATTTGTGTGCCCACGAATAGCTTTTTATAGTTTAAGACAATATGTCTTACAATGCATGATACATTTATTAAAACATAGAGCTGCAACACATATTTCAAGCATACAATTCAAATAAATTTATGAAACAAAGCTGCAGGAGAGCAAGAGGAGGGATGAGGGAGGGGTCTCCTGTGCTTGGTATGTGGAATGAATAAAAAAAATTTCTTAATCAAAAATAAGTTTTCTATAAACACACGTTTGTCTACATACTTTCAATTTTGTTAACAAGACGTGTAGAAATGATTATCATGAAACATAAGGGAAGGAATTTCTAAGTGCTTTCTTTTGACTTTCCTATAGTTTAGCTAGGAAACCCTCATACATATCTATAGAAATGAAACGTCGCCGGGCGGTGGTGACGCACGCCTTTAATCCCAGCACTCGGGAGGCAGAGCCAGGCGGATCTCTGTGAGTTCGAGGCCAGCCTGGGCTACCAAGTGAGTCCCAGGAAAGGCTCAAAGCTACACAGAGAAACCCTGTCTCGAAAAACCAAAAAAAAAAAGAAAAGAAATGAAATGTCAAGCAATTATCAGATGACTTATTGGGCTAGTGGAAGCCAGGGAATCTTTATATAGATGATTGGAAGGCATATATATGGTAATGAAGTAATACCAAGAGATAGGCAGTAGAACAGTAATGATTCAATTAGTTCCTTTCAACATCTTTATTTAAGATAGAATTTGGAATCATGAATGTATTAGTGCAAATAATTTTGTGTATTTTTCATTAAAATATATACAAATTGAAATTATTAAATATTGGGACAAAATTAGATTAAAATTTTAATTATAAAATTACATAATCTGTGCCTTTTTCTAGTATAATTTCAATATATATAAAGGGTAACTTCTGTTCTTTGAACTTACAAAGAATTTGAAGATCAGAAAGACAAAGTCAGCCTAAAGTAGAATCTGTGCAAATTGGACACCCAGTTAATGATTTAACTGGACAAAATATGCACACTAAAATGATAGGGGAACTTTTGCAGTTGGATCTTAGAAGGTTTTATAGTGATGAGAATATTTTCAAACACCTACGAAAGGAAAATTTAAGTCTACATTACAGTCATTTATATTGTTCTAGTAAATAAATCATTATTTTATTTTTTTTGAGACATTGTTTCATTGATTTGTCATTGTTTCACTAAATGTCTTGAGTGGTCTCAAACATTTCAACTCAAATAATTCCCCTGGCTTAGACTCCTAAGTTTTGAATTACAAATATCACCACATCAACTTAAATCATTTAACTACAGAAAACACTGAGATCTTGAAATGTAAAATTCTTAAATTCCTATCTACCTTAATCATGTGTTCATAAAAATAAGGAATTAATATATAAGTTAGAAATATACAGTAAGCTGCAAATGTAAATTTTGTGAATTGACCAATGGCTGTTACAAAACAGCCTCACTATTAACCCAGGAGAGTTTCCTTATTTTGTTATTTATCATTAAAATAAATTTCACCACAGTTAATGTTGGGCTGGCCTCTGGATTAGACTTGTAATTTAGCTAAATAAGTAAATATATAGACATCACCAGTTGAGTTTTCCCTTTCCAAAAGTAACTCTCTTTGAAAATTAATGGTATTATCCTTTTGTCTTCTCTGATCTCAATTTCTCATATAGTTATTTTTCTTTTTTACAAAATGGCAAGGTCATCAAAACCACTAACATAAATACTAAATTATATATATAATCAGTTGGGCAAAAAATTGTTATAACCTTGTGATCTTACAAATATGCTAGCATATTCATATGGATTTTAAGTGATCGATTGGTAGATTTTAGGATAAAAGAACGGAAAGAACAGCCAAGGATTGTGGGAGGTTGCCCAAAAAGTTCTGGAAGATCAGGAACCAAAGACTAAGGTAAAGATAAGCAGGTTGTGGCAGAGCATTTGGGAAACACATGGAAATTTGCCAAAGAGAAGTCAATATTGAAAGGGTCTCAAAGGGCACTCAGTGAACTCCACTTGAGTAAGTACCTGCAGTCCTTCTCTTTTCTAAACACAGCACTTATCCAAGCTTGTTCAGAAAAATTAATGAATTCATCTGTACAGCAGCTCCTTAATATTACATGATTCTTCTCTTTGAATATTAAAGGGACATGAGGTTGGCTAAAGTAATTACCTTGGCTATTATTTTTAAAAGCGTGAAACAAAACTTAAATAACTGATGGCATGCACTGTATGTTTACTTACTTTGTAAACGGTCCCAAAAGCTCCCGAGCCAAGGACTTTTACCCTCTTTAGTTCTGTTTCCTTCAAAATGCGCAGTTGAGCTTGATTGGGTGCCGTGCCACTGGGGGTTAAGGGCTCTACCAGCTGCAAAGCAAAGGCGTAGGGTTATGGAGCTTTCATCTATACTCACTTGGGCTTCTTGCCCTCTGTTCTTTTCTAACACTTCTAGGAAAGTATACTAGGATACTTTTCTTGGACAAACTCTACTTCTGTAGTATCAGCCACAGTGCTATCCTTTCTCTGCACCTGTTCTTTGTCTGATTGAATTCAAGTTCTGCACATATTCTACTGGAGGTACGCTGGTTAGAAGATATGATGTTAATTACAAAGACAAAATAAAAGAAGACAAACTACAACAAAACCAGAAATAGTCCCATATGAGCACTTACAATTATTGAAAAGCTATGATCATATCAGAAAGGAATGTTGTAGTTAGGATGCCATTCAGCTGAAGACTTTGAGCGAACAAAGGAAAGATGTATGAACAAGCGTCATCACTGGGATAGGCGAGGCAGTGTTTACAGTTCTCAACCCTTAACCACAATTGCCCATTTTGAAATCTCAGCTACCTTTGTTCAACTATATTTGGAAAATAATAAATGGAAGTTTTCAGAAACAAATTGTAAGTTTAAAATATTTTTATTAAAGTAGCTGATTTATTTGATCAATAGTAACTAATTAATTTAATATAGTCAATATATTAATCAAACTCTGTCAAAGTTATGTATGTATAGGAATAAACATTGTACATATAAACTTTAGTATTATCCACAGTCTCAGATATCCCTCAGTTTTAGATTGTATCACTAGGATGAAGGAGTCTGCTGTATGGACTTCAGAGGCTTTGGTCCACCCAAAGCCTACATTTATGGATAGCATTTTATGTTATAATTCATGCTCAAATAAGAGAAATAACAAGTTTTTGAAAATACAGTTTTTTTAGTTTAAAAGGAAGTAAACATTAAACAACAAACAAACAGCCAGTTTTATTCTCTGCATAAGGAAATCATTGAGGGCTACTGCTACTCAAATTGTCTAGACCCACCGTGATATTTCAAAACGTCTGTTTACAAGGTTAACTGTGCTGTGGCCCTCCTGCCTGGCCATTATGATCATGTTTCTGTCACTATCATGGCCTACTAAACCAGTGGAGCAGGCCTGAGTTCAATGGGTACAGACGTAGTAAAGATTTTAGGAAAATACTTAAAAGTTATTAATAAAATTAGTCTGTTTCTTGATAGTTTGACAAAAAATCTAGCATTCTCTCATTTTTATATTTTACATTATAAATATATAAATTAGGTCATTAAGAATTTCCTTGAAGTCAAGAAAGAGTATCTCAGAAAGAATCATTGAATTTTACATAAAAAAATAAATAAATAAACCCTCTATCAGAGATTTCCCTTCCTTGGAAGGCCACTCTACAGGAGTTTATTGCCAGATTCTTTTAGATGCTATGTATCATTTGTAACGTGTTTGTGTGTGTGTGTGTGTGTGTGTGTGTGTGTGTGTGTGTGTGTGTGTGTGTGTACATACACATGTGTACATGGGGGGTAGTCCAAAGGACAACCTAAGGTTTCATACTTCAGTCACTGTCCATGTTTTGGGGGGATATTATATTACAGGCTTGGAATATGTCAAGCAAAAGAAGCTATCCTACCAATGATCCTATGGAATCCATCTGTACCTGTCCTGGGATTATAAACACATACCACCACCATTTTAAGTTTTTACGTGGGATCTATAGATTGAATTCAAGTCTTCACACTTATAAGGCAAGCACTTTACTAACTGAGCTGTCTTCTCAGCCCTATGATGAATAACTTAAATGAACCACTACAAACAATTTCATATAAAAATCATTTTAAAACACATGCAGAATTGGTGAGGAGGTTTCAGCACTTTGGGCAAGTGATACCTAAGTTTGCATATGAAATATTTGTTGGTATATAACTTGGCATACGCCATGCAACAGTTTTCTGTTTGGAAACTTTTGAAGGAAAAAGAACTAAGATATAACCCATTTCCAATATGTCTCATTTATGAAAGGATGAGTATCTCCATTCCAGATAATCTTAAGAGGGAAAGAACAGCCAGATTGCCGTTTTGAGAACCAGAAAGAAAATATACTCAGAGTGACACACTGAATTCTTCTGAATTGTTCAGGCAGATTCAGATGGGGAATATCAGGAGAACAAGATAGGATGGAACTCAAAGCTCTGCTTCTGTAAAAATCTTCTGTGGTAATCCTTCCTTTGTCTCCTATGCAGACTATCAGACGCATGCTAAAAAACCCAGTGTGACAAAATAATTGAAATGCTGATAATTTATGGATAAATTGTATAACCTCAATATGTAATACAATACTAAGTTCATCCCATCAACTGTGTCAAAAGTTTCCTGTTATTTTAGCTCTAAGCCTCAGCCTTTCACTGCAGGTATAATTAATAATTGGCCACCAATTTAATAATCACAATTAAAATGCATATATCTTGTACTCTTGATAAGGTAATTTTTATTTAGTTATTTGTTTGTGTGTTTTGTTTGTTTGCTTGTTTTGAGTTTTTTGAGACAGGGTTTCTCTGTAGCTTTGTGCCTTTCCTGGGACTCTCTCTGTAGCCCAGGCTGCCCTGGAACTCACAGAGATCCACGTGGCTCTGCCTCCCAAGTGCTGGGATTAAAGGAGTGCACCACCACCGCCTGGCTCGGTTTATTTCTAACATATTACTAGTTCTACCACTGAGATGTCTCTCCTCAGGAACATGCTGGCTATGCTGCTAGTTATCTTTTACCCAGAGATGCTCATGTGGTTTCCATGACCAAAATAAATCTACTTCTAAATTTCAACAGAATAATTTCTTCAGCCCAATGCAATCCATCCTCTTCAAGCTGTAACCCTACTGTCTTTACTTTTTTTATAATGTATTCTATCTTCACTGACTTTGTACAAAAATGTAACATACAAACTCATCATAAGTTAAGCTACATTTTCAATGGTCTTAGGAAACAGAGCATCATTCATGTCTGTAAAACTTAAGGGAAAACCCCAAGTTAATGACAAACAGTAGTGGAGATGTTACCTCTGTCTCCAGGAATCTCCTCAAGGCTCGTTTCTTTTTGATGCTCTTCCTTCTGACATAAACTGCAAATGTCAGAGCCATGATGACCAGGATGAAGAGCCCACCAATGACTCCAGCTGCAATCAGTGGAGTTCTGTCAACCAGAATAAAAAAATAAAAATAAAGTATGAAGAGAGAAAGGGAAGAGCAGCTGCATGAGGCATTTTCCACACTTCATGAATCTAGTCATTTCACAGAAAAGCAAATAAAAAGCCGCCAGGGCTCTAATAAAGCCCTTTCCCTTGTCAACTGCAGGTTTGTTTTGTTTTGTTTTAATAATAAACCATGCACATACAATTAATCTTTGGAGAAGAACAACTGTAGCATGCCATTTGGTGGAAACAAATTGGAAAGTTGAATAAGGAATGAGGGACACACACTAAGACAATGGAGTAGAAATGTTTAAAATTACTTTTACTAATTTTCACAAGTAAATGAAAAGTACATTTTAATAAACAACTGTGGCGTATAATTTTATCTCAAGAAGACTAACTTAACAGTGGCACTGTTGACCTTTTGGGCTTTTGCAAATGTGTTTTAGAGGTTACTACATTTTCAATATTCGGTAGCATCCCTGGTCTCTGTCCCTAGATAGCAGCAGAATCTCCAGTCTCTGTCCACAACACTTTCCATAGATGTTGCCAAAGATCTATCGACATCACCTCTGTTTGAGAACCTATTATCTGCAGTGAAAATGTGTATTTTAGGAGAGATACAAACCACCACATCTCCAGAATACAAAGGTGTAAGTAATGAGTTGCTTATTACCAAAAGTGCTTTGAAACTTGGTAAGGACAATGTTGGTCAGAGAAAACACTGGGTCAGATGTTGGAGTGATGCTGACAAGGGTAAATATGTTTTTGATTCAAAACTTGTCTAAATGCTCCATGCTTATAAATTTGCTATGGAATAAATATTTCTTAAAACGTATAAATGAAGTCAAGAAGAGATTGGAAAGAGTTTTGCTCTCTAAGTATTTTTCTAGTGTATTTTAGCAACAACAGAGCTTTGAAGTTGATTATTTCAGACTTTTTCCTAAATTCTTTTCCCTTTGGAAAATCCATTTCTCATGTAAACCATTATCTATGAACTTTAGGTGGTCATAGTTTTAAAGTGCATTAATTTATGCTGGGCGGTGGTGGCGCACGCCTTTAATCCCAGCACTCGGGAGGCAGAGGCAGGCGGATCTCTGTGAGTTCGAGGCCAGTCTGGGCTACCAAGTGAGTTCCAGGAAAGGCACAAAGCTACACAGAGAAACCCTGTCTTGAAAAACTAAAGTGCATTAATTTCATATGGTATAGGAAATAACCCAGACTGAAACAAGATATTGCCTAATAAATATTGGACTATGAAGCCATTAGAGATGGCAAAAAATGATTTCCTTCATGTTCATGTATTCTATAAAAGTCATTTTATATTACATATCCATGCTTTCTGTATAGCTACATTCCCTAAAAGAATTTCGTATACTTGCAAAATAAACTTTTGCTCAAAGATAGAAAAGAAATAATGATAGTAGATGATCATAAATCAGACATTGAAATTCTAAAGCACTCATGAAAAAAAGCTGTGTAACTACTTCCACAAATGAAATCATGTGTTTTGAAGATTATGACTGCTGTACTGTCATATGAAACTGCAGAAAATCTTAAAAACCTGTCCACTCTAAAGGTTTCTTCCCCACAACTCAAACCATACTGAAATGAGGCTATAAAGCTATAATTCAACTAGATTTTCCTAAATGGGATTCTTCTAAAGATATAAAAGTGTCTGCTGAGAAAATTAAACTATAGCAGAAATACAAACTTATCATTGTGATGTGTTTTTGTGTGTTTTGTGACATATTTTTAACATGTCAGTTAAATATATATTTTAGGAAGTACTTTAGAATTTCAAACCAAAGCATACTTTTCTACTAACTGCTTCACATATCGGTGAAAAGTCACTCATTATAAAAACTTGTACTTTGTCATTTTTCATTTTAAAAATGTGGAAACCATGTTTTGTCTGTTGACTGTATTTTAAGGATGATATCTTTGCATAGAATAAAAACAGCCCTCCTTCTCATCTTATTTTGGTAGAGAGTAACTATAAAGCTGTGCTAGTTCAAATGAAACATTCAGACTCAGTGGGATGTATTTTCTGTTTTTCTATGTGATGTTTACTTTTAATATTTTCACACAACAGTTATTTTCCTTGATATGTGTCTCTTCACTGTTTTCTCCTCTCACCATCTGGCAAGAATGGTACAGAAAGAAAAAAACCTGAGAAATGAAGAACTACTTTTTCTACACTAAAAATAACACAGAGATGTGGGGTTGGCATTGCAGAGGGACTGTCTCCAGAGAAAAATATCAAACACTAAACACGATCCTATTTACACATGTTTCACCACTGTCAATCTTGATGACTCCTGGTGATTTGTACAAGAGCAATAGGGGCATTAGTTTAACCAAGAGTTATGCCATATATATATATATATATATATATATATGTTAGGGGTTTTTGGTTTTATTTATTTATTGTTTTATTATTTTATTTTATTTTACAATACTATTCAGTTCTACATAACAGCGACAGATTCCCTTGTTCTCCCCCTTCCTGCCCCTCCCCTTCCCCCAGCCCACCCCCATTCCCACCTCCTCCAGAGCAAGGCCTGAGTCTATCAGGTAGATCTCAGTCCTCAGGGGAAGTATTGTTTTTGTTTTTAAGACAGGACCTCACTATGTATCCTAGGAACTGTTTTGGGACTGATGATTCCCCTGCCTTATCTTCCTGAGTGCTGAGATCACAGTCGTGTACCACCATCCATGACTAGTCTTCACTCTTTATGAGATCCCTTCAGAACAGGATGGGACTGGCTGAATCACATATTTAAATTACTGTATATTTCCCCCAGATCTATTACTATTGCAAACCAAGCTGACTCTGAGAGATTTCTTCCCGTGTGTCCGATGAATCTCTAAGTAGCTCACATAAGATGATTGAGATCAAAAGGGTCAAAAAGTTAGAGAGCTGCAATTATTCTACAAGTCCCTATCCATAACAGTAGTTTTGATGGTTGGTCTATTTTTTGGGTGCCCTTTAGAAACTGTCTGGCATTCTCAAGTGTATAAAAGAATAATGCATGGCGCCAAGAAAAAACTTGGAGTAAAAGGAAACAATTAATTGATAGCTTCACTTATGCTGTGATTTGGAAATTGTACAATGAAATTAATGCTCACCCTACTACTTATGAAACTATCATGAGAATTCTGAACCACAGACAAATTTTGTTAATTTACATAAAAGCCCATAGTTTGGTTTTAATAATTTTATTTAAAAGTACAGAAATAATAAAAAGTATTTATTGTTTTAAATGCAATTACCTGATAAGAGGCAGTCTGAAAACTAAGCTACTCCTATTAAAATATACATTATTGCCCAGTTCTATATTTGAATCATACTATTTCTCTTATTGTATAAGATGTAAGAAGATATATTAAACTCTCTCCTTATAAATATCCATATGATTTTCTTCATTTATCTGTTTCTTTAAATGTATTAAATCATAAAAATATATAGTGATGCCAGTATAACTTATGACTAAAATGCAAGTATTTGTATTTTGTTAAGCTTCTATTTTATAATAATAAATGATTATCCTTCAAAAATGAAAAGTGGTTGTATTCTGTTTTTTGTTTCCTAACTGGTAAAACTATCAGGGCAAATCATGATATATTTTTAAGAGTGAAACAAGCTTACTCCCAAATAAAAAGTTAATAAAATTTACAAAATAGGTATATTTTTCTTCATTTTTGAATAAATCATACTCCAAGTTAGGATAAAACAAATAACCCACAGTCTTATAATATTCACTGATGCTGTACTTTGCAATTGGTCGCACGGAGTTCTACTTTTAGAAGCCTAACTAAATAATTTAGAAGTTAAACTCATTAATTGGAAAACAAGTCTTCAGAATGTGTCTTATCAGACTGGAACTGCTTTGCTGTTTATTTATAGTCATTAAAGATTAAAAGAGAAATGATGGGGCCCAGAACATGTTTAAAGAGATAAAAAACACAGGACAGCCTGATAAACTCCACAAGGTGTACTTCTTATATGGGAACATTTTGTTTCACACTTTCAAAGTCTCAAATATAACACAATAGTGTAATTACTGTATGGTGTTAAGCTTTTCATTTCTATGGGATTTTTTTCCTTTTTCTTTTCATGATCATGGCAGAAAGTAGGTTTAAAGTTGGGCCAATCCAAGTTCCAGTTAGGTTATCTGCCTCAAACCAATTGTCTTTAATGTTACTATGAAACACATTAGATTAAATACACAAGCACTTCCAAAATTAATAAAAATATTCAGTTGGGAACTACCTTGTCTATTAATACATGCACAAGATCTGATGAATGCTGTGTATTTAATGTCAAAATAAAATCAATTATATCTAAGATCAAATATCTAAGATCAAATATCTAATATCTAATATTTTAATATCTTAGAATATCCTTCTCCATTGTAGTCAGCAGCTTCAAGTTACACAAGTCAAAGTATACATGCCTACACCTTCCACTCTCCAAAGTCCCTCTCTACACACAGTACATGATACATAAAAATATGAAAGTGTGTGCATATATATATATATATATATGCTACTATTCATGTATTATGTGATCACATACACACACATATACACACACACACACACACACACACACACACACACACACACACACACACACATAGCACTAAGGCCAGAGTACCAGTATTATTTCTACAAAGTATTTTTGAGATTTTAGTTTTAGTTGTAGCTATATATATGTATGTGTGTATCTATAGGATGTGAACATGTTTTCAGTGCCCAGGGAGATCAAAAAAGTGTGACAAATGCCCTGGTGAAAAAGTGACAGGTGATTTTGCACTCTCTGATATGGTTTCTGAGAATCAACTAAGGTCCACTGGAAGAGCAGTGTGCACTCTTAGCCACCAACCCATGCTATGGATATCACTCTGTATAAATAAAATGCTGATTGGCAGTAGCCAGGCAGGAAGTATAGGCGGGACAAGTAGGGAAGAGAATTCTGGGTGAGTCAGGAGAGGCTGCCAGGCACCGCCATGAGTACTGACATGTAAAATACTGGTAGCCAGGAGCCATGGGGCAAGGTATAGACTATAGATATGGGTTAATTTAAGATGTGAGAACTAGATAGCTACAATCTTGAGCCACAGCCATATAGTTTGTAAGCAATATAAGTCTTTGTGTGTTTACTCAGTTGGGTCTGAGCAGCTGGCTGTGGGTGGCGGGTGAGAGAGATTTGTCCTGACCGTGAGCCAGGCAGGACTGGAGAAAACTCCAGCTGCAAATGGCACCCAACAGGTTGGCAAGAGTTTCCACCTAAACCTTGAGAAACAAGCTTGTAAAACGGAGCTAAAAACAGCTTCCTAGTTATCTCTCTCAAGTTAGTGGCAGCCTGCAGGTTTGAGTTACTATGGCGGGTTCATGGCATGCGAGTTTGACCTGCCGTATGGTGGGAAGGAGGCACCTCCAAGCCACACATTATGCTGTTGCTGTGTGGTGGATTTAGCCTTTGTTAGTACAGAAAAAAAAAAAAAGAGGTTTCTGGGCTACACACTGCTTGGATAGAAGCATAGACCCACTATGGCTCCCAACACTAGCGGTGAATTATCTCCACCTTGTTGAAAAACTAATTTGGGTGGAGCTAACAGCTAAGACTTCTGCTTTAGTACTAACCACTGCAGTTTAAAGCAATAGTTACACAAAAGGCAGATTCAGATGGAACAAGACTTTAAATGGTTTACAATGTGTGTAAAAATGTGCATAGGCTTGAAAGAGAGAAAAAAATATATGCAGTTATATAAACAAATAGTTTTTAAAAATAAAGTCTTTAAAGAGACAATAAAGGTACTATAAAAAATAAGCCACATAAAGATAGATATTACACAGAGAATCTGAATTGTGTTGTCTTTGAGATTTTTAACTACAGAAAAACATTTGATTTTAAAAGCTGTTGAATTAAGCCAATATGTTTATTTTAAAAATACCTTGACTTCAAAATTTGGAACTAAGGATATGTTGCTTCAGAAAGGAGGCTCTGCTTTTGTTTCTACAGAAAGCCAGAGGCTATGGATTTTTTACAGATTAAGATACATCAGGTTTGACCAGCCAAGACCCCCTGAAAGGTCTTCAATGACACCACGGCCGAGATGATCCAATATCCAGAACAGTTTCAAGGCAACTGGCTCAGAAGATACATCCTCACAGACTACTCCAAAATCCTAAAATTTTCTTTGTGTCCCCATAAGATACAGTGCTCTCCTCCAGCAGGAAGTAGTAAGAGAAGCTATGCCCAAATCCCCAAATATACCAAGCTGGCTTTGGAGATGGAATTGGCTCACTCCGTCTCTAAACCCAAGCATATTACTAAAATAAATGGTTAAGAGATTCTCGTGTCCCATATCAGAAGAGCCCTCTGGTGTGGGACAGAGAAAAACCAATTTTTATTTAAATCAGGTTGATTATAAATGTGATCTCTTTCTAAAGAAGAAAAGGGGATATGATGCAGTTACGTTAGAATAAAAGAGTAGATTATTGAATCTACATTTAAAGAACAATGTGTTTGAAATGTTTTACAATGGTATAGACTTTAGTTTATTGATACAAAATTTAAAGTTAATTTTGCTATATTATGTATATATTTCTATACTCTTGTTTAAGGTATTATATTTGTAAAGCTCATTTAAAATTGTAATGGATAATTAAGAAATAGATTGATAATTAGTCATCTATGATAATCATACTTGTAGCCATGTTAGTTAAGTCTTCTAGGTATACATAGATATATTTCAGATAGATAGGTAATCTTCAAACACTTCAAAGACCTACAGAATATGGCATTTAAAATGTTTTTAAAACGTAGACTTTCTGGACATTGAGACATGTCTGCTCCTGGCAGCACCAATTTACTTCAGATAGTAGGATGGGCATCAAAGACACTCTATAGAGTTTATCTTCACCTTGGCAAAAATAGCCATTTGGGCAAGAAACTGTTCTTGCCTGGACTTCTTGATCGACGGGACATGCAGGACCAATAGGAAAGTGACCACTGAACTCTGCTTGGTGAAATGGTCCTTCAGGTTCCTACTTTGCAGAGAAAACTGCCAGACATTTTACAGTACACAGAGAGAAGTGACCACAAGACTCTAGGCCTGTGGGCTGAAGACAGATGCCCCAACTTTACAAAAGAACTTTGGATGACTGTCCAGGCTGCTAGCTGTCTCTGTCTACTCTCATAAGACTCCCAAAAGTTGCTTTTGTCCTTCTCCCATTTCTCAGGTAATATTATATCCTTCTGAATTCTTTGATGTAGTTAAAGACTGGATAGCTATAACTTCCTTAGTTATGATAAGAGATTAGTTAGATATGAAACCTTAGACTCACAAGTATAAGATAAATAGACTAGATAATATAACTGCAATTCTTGCTTAATAATTGTTTTATAATATGTAATGTTACTATGTGAAAGTTAAAATCTTCCTTTTTGACAAAAAAAAAAAAAAAAAGGAAAGGGGAAGTGCTGTGGATATAGCTCTGTATAAATAAAATGCTGATTGACCAGTAGCCAGGCAGGAAGTATAGGCAGGACAAGCAGAGAAGAGAAGTCTGGGAATAGGAACTGGATAACAAGCAGCCTGCCACAGCCATACAGTTTGTAATCAATATAAGTCTCTGTTTGTTTATTCGGTTGGGTCTGACCAGCTGCAGGAACAGTGGGTGAGAGAGATTTGTCCTGACCGTGGGCCAGGCAGGACTGGAGAAAACTCTAGCTACAAAGCCATATTTCCAGCTCCTCTACCAGGTTATGACCGTTATTGTTTCTAGTAAATAAACAAAAACAGATATTAAGTGGATATATCTTAATAATTCAGAAATGTAATTTGTTAGCATTGGGACTCATTGTGGGTCTTTTATGAAAACCTCATAATAATTACAATAATACAGACAATAACATGAAAAGGAGTTTGCAATATCATCATCATGGGTATAGTTTTGTTTCCTAAGTTGACCTTGTTATAAGTAAATGCTTTTTGGAAAAAAAAAAAAAAAAACTGCTTGTTGGCCTCATTAAAACAAAATTCTAAGAATGTATTAAAAATTGCCAACTGAGTCAAAGAGTATAACTTTGGAAATTAAAACAGTTTCAATAGTTTGTTATTTAGCTAAGCAGTTTAAATACGGTAAAAATTCTATTCAAATAAGAGGAACACTGGATTTAATAGCCAGTTGATTCTCCTGTGTGCTGTAAGGCACACAGTTCATTAACAATTATTCAATCACAAATAGTCAAATGAAATGAGACTGCAAAAGACTGTCTTCCTGGTGTAGAAATAATTTGCTTCCATGAGAATAAGTCAAATGTTAATTTGGTCTTAAGTACAAACTTTAAATGGAAAGAATTTTGATATATTATAGATTTTCCATTTTAAACCCTAAGCTAGAAATGTTGTGAAATATTATTTTAACTATGCAAAGATGTGTTACAGTTGCTTATGCTGTGGAATATTATTTTAACTATGTAAAGGTGTGTTATATGTGTTTCTGCTGCCTTTGTTAAGATGTAAACCTGTGTTACATTTGTTTATGCTGCATTTGTTTAATTACGTAAAGATGTATTGCATTTGTTTCACCTTGCCTGCCTAAGGCACCTGATTAGACTAATGTTATGTTCTCAGATATAAAATTTGTACATAGCATTATTTTTTGTATCTTCATTTTAATTTTTTCAGGATTGATTTTTTTAAACATAAGAAAAGAGTACTTTTTAAAGAAAGATAAACACATTCAGTGTTATTGTTAATTCTAATTACCAAATTAATTGGAAACACCTCAGATATTAGTGAGGCATACCTTTATGAGTGTCTATAAGGTATTTCCAAAAAGGATTAATTGAAGGAGGAAGATCTTCTTGAAATGTGGGCCACACCATCCTATGGCAGGGGTTCTAGACTAAATTAAAAGGAAAAAGGAAGACAGAAGAACACTATATCTTCCTTTCTGTGCTCTTTGGTCCATGGAGTAATGAGGCATTCTCTTTACAATGTCTTTCCCATCATATGACCAATACTTTCAAGCTATGAGCTGAAATAAATCCTTCCTTGCTTAAGAGTCCCTTTTGAGGTAACCAGTCACAGCAAAATGAGGACAGTGAGTAATACAACACAGTGTCTATTGTATCACCACTTCATTCAATCTTTACTACAACAGTTCACATTTGAAACAAGAGACCTTGAAACACTAAAAGGAAACATTAATATCCCTTAGAGACACTTTAAGGGTTACTGCCTAGGGCAAGGAGAGCTACGTTAAGACAGCATTTTTTCCTCTCTCTCAAATTATGCTTATTCTGACCTAGAATTCTACCTGCTCTATAAAAATGACACATTTTTTTTTTCTTTTTGAGCAAATGAAAATGATCTGGGTCAGACTGCACAAGGCTGACTTCAGGTGACAGCAACAGTTTGTATTTGATATGATGTAGGTTTTACAGCATGTCTCTGTCCTTTGATCGCTGATCAAGATTCCTTGACTACATTTAAAAATATGAAGTAGTACTTAAGCAAAAGCATAATTTCCCTCTTTCTATGCAAGTTTGAATGTTTTTCAACTTGTCTTTACACTGTTGAAGTAATTTTCCATTTTTCAATATGTAAATGTCATATTTCATTCAGTAGTAGTGTCATAAAAAATGTTTTTGCAATGACTTTTGAGCCTATATGTAATATAACATGTTCTTACCTTTCTAAGATTCAGTTTCTGAGAAAAATCTCTCATAGTTTCACGGTAGTTACTTCCTTTTTCTTATAGGCAATATTTATATCTATCTATGTGGGTAAGTTTTTCTTTCTCAAACTGAGAAAGAATATATATTCATGTGATAGACTAACAAATATAGGATAGATAGGATATCTTCTTTAATTTTGCCAAATACAAATGGACTAGATATTATAAATAGACTAGATATTATAACTGTAATTCTTGCTTGATAATTGTTTTGCTATATGTAATTTTACTATGTTAAAGTTAAAACCTTCCATTTTGAAAAAAAAGGAAAGGGGAAGTGCTGTGGATAGTTAGTACTCTGTATGCTGTGAATGTGATGCTCTGATTGGTTAATAAATAACGTGCTGATTGGCCAATAGTCAGGAAATAAGTATAGGCAGGACACAGAGAGAGAAGAATTCTGGGAAATGGAAGGCTGAGTCAGGAGATTTTGCCAGCTGCCGCTACCATGAGACTCAACATGTGAAAGCAGAACTGGGAAAAGGTACCAAGCCACATGGCTAAACATAAATAAGAATTATGGGTTAATTTAAGTTTAAGATCTAGCTAGCAAGAAGCCCGAGCCATTAGGCCAAACAGTTTTAATTAATATAAGCATCCATGTGTTTATTTGGGTCTAAGCGGCTGTGAGCCTAGTGGGACCAGGAAAACTCCAGCTACAAAGACCTAACCTTATGTTAATTACATTAGTCATTTCCCCTCCTAAAGAGAGTTAAAGATAATCAATCCACATGTAGATGTTCTGCTGTTCCTCTAAGGACGTCCTTGCAAATTTTGAGACAGTAAGGCCATCCATGTTTGGGTGAATTTAGTTTAGTATTAATAATAACTGAGAAAGTACAATACTGAAATTTTGAAAAAGAGATCACTCCAATTTTTATAATAATTTAGCAATTGCTATAGGAACAATCTTAGGTGCCTAATATAAATGGGCACACAACAATGACTGACTTCCAGTTAATTGCCAGCTCTAGGACCCAAAACATCCTTGCCAGCACAGTTACTAAAGTGTCCTTCTTAGCACCTACTATATTTTACATACTCCAAGATCAAACTTGTTTTTAAATATTTATAATTCATTATTTAATTTTCTCCTATTTCCATATTATTTTTAAGTTTCATGAGCGTAGATACCATCATTTTTCTTTTTTATGAGGAACCTCTATAATTCTTAGTAACATCACCTTAAGACAGTTGACAGAAATTATTGCTAAATGAATCAAGGGTATAGTTTCCCTGATACTTTATTTCTAAAAATTCAATTCTTTCCCTTGGTATAACTGAAGTATTTGGAACAACTGTGAAAATAGGTAACTGAACTCTACATTTTTTTTTAATTAATATGACTTAATGTGGTCACTTTACTTCTATCCTGTTGATCCTTGAGCCAATTAGAATCACAATTTTAGGCAATAGTTCCAACAGCTCTGCTCTGATAGAGGCTGCAGGTGCATCTCCCTAGTCAAATCAAGCAGCCCTTCCTTTAAACAAGTCCTTTCAGTCTGGGAGCAGCTTTTCATGTATGTGGTCACCTCCTCAAAATAGCCTTGAGTTCCACCACATCCCTACCTTTCAATAGTCCTCTATTTCCTTAGCCATTTCCACACATTTTGAAATATCCCTTTTAATTGTTTGCTCTCCTGTGTAGAAAGGTGTCATGGCTTAATCATTCATCATTACATTTCTTCTCGTGACTACTGGCGCTCCCTAGATAGGATTTGCCTCCCCTGCAATGGTAAGTATCCATATTCTTAGCTCAAAAGAAAATTTTCTATTTTTTTGTAAATTCATCATAAGTGCTGGAATTGTGTCATAGACACCTTTATATTTCCCTCAAGGATGGTTTCTTTTTTTCAATTTAAAAAAATCACTAAATTAGGAACTAGATAGATATCTCAGAGGTTAAGAGCATTTGTTGCTTTTTTGAAGGACTTAAATTTGGTTCCCAATTTCACCATTCCACATGAGCTCACAGCCACCTATAACTCAGTTCCAGGGCATTTGATGCCCTGTTTCAGCCTCCACAGGAACCAGACATGCTTGTGGTGCACAGACATTCACACAGGCAAACATTCATACACATAAAATAAAAAATAAAAATTTAAGTCTTAAATAGGTAATCATTACATTAATAAACATCTGAGTTAATTCTTTGATAAATATTTAGCAACTTTTTTCTCAGATTAATCCACAAATGCTCATAGACCCTGCAATATTTTGAGAACTTCCTATATATTTTTTTAATTTTAACCAATTATAAATAGCATATCTCTAATACAAGAAAAGAGTAGAATATTTTAATGGACTACTTTTCTAAATTGAGATTGATACATTTTTCAATATTTTCTTATTTCTGATTTACTGGTAATTAAGGTATATTCTTCAAGAAGTTCTGAAATTTTTTACCAGATTATTTTCTTTGCTTGTAATGTGGTGTATTCCCCCCCACACCCAACCATAGAGTGCCAATGTAGTTATTGATCCAACAATTTTCCTAGTCATCTGTTGACCAGCACCTTCCATGTGAAACAGATACATTCCAATGTCACAGCATTTTACTCGGAATATGTACAACAAATTATCAGCTACATAAATAAATGCAAATGTTAGGCATTCCGGAGAAGCAAGGGAGGGCTAATGAAACATTCACTTCTGTCTTGGATGCTGAACTTAGACTGAACTGGCCATCCTACCTCCAGACAGAAAGCAAGAAAGTATTAGAGGTCATATTCCTGGTTCCACAGAACACAGAACCCTGGCAACATCTACTTGTGTCTGGGCTTCTCTGTGAGAGAGTAATACAAAAATACAAACTGAAGCTTGGTGTAGACAAATAGGATCTTAAATAAAGCAGGAATTATGTGCAGATTTTTAATTTTATCTCCATTTACTGCATTGAAAATATTACACCTGTCCTAATAAGAGGTTTGGGCCATTGAAAGCAAAACATGAAATCCAGGTCCTTCTCTTTCTAGCTAATGCATGAAAGCCTATGTGCATTTAATTTTATTTTATTTCCAGACTCTCTTGGTCATTGAGCTAGGCATTATCTGTATCTTCCTTTACTCAATGCTTATGGAAAGGGGATGAAAGAGGAGCAAATCTTTACACTTTTATAACTAACACTAAACAGAACTTAGCACAGCTGTGTGCAGTTGTGAAATGTAGACTTCATCAGGTCACTAGCCACTTTAAATGATGATAACATTAAAAAAAATAGTAAAATGTTTTCTTACCATGCACAACTCAAGAAAATATACTCTAGGCTTTCAAGAAAGAGAAGCTGAAGAAAGCAGAGCTATTTGTAAAGTATTCAACTTGGCAAAATACGAATATCCAATTCTTTCTATTTTGTGGGCCCATAGTAGATTGGAAGTAACTCAAGGGGGAAATGAGAGGGTGTGGAAGTCTCTGTCTCATCTATTAATAAAACTTCCCACAGAGGACTTGGAGCAAAGACAAATAAACCCTCTTTCACAAAAGCTTTTGGTCATTGTACCTCACTTTGAATAATGTGTTCTCTATAAGAATAGATTACTCTTTATATTTTTAGGGGAGGTTTATTATGACTGGCTTCACAAAACACATCTTAAGGCATTTAATAATAACATTGAGTAATATAACCAACACTTAAACTTATATAAACATCCACCCACTAATTAGAACACATTTCTAATTAAGGGGAACTATTTTTTTTTCAAAAATGAATGCTTAGAAGATGTTGTTATACCCCAGATGCTCTGAATGCAGATTCACAGCCTCCAGATAATGTAAAAGGAAAAAAATTCTAACCTAAACTAATTCAAACAGCAATGAAATAATATAATATCAAGACAACTCTACACTTTGCCTGAAACCATTTCATTTACATGCAAAAGAAATCATTATTATGAAAGAAAACTCAACATCTACATGAAACATCCTCTTCCCAGCTAGAATATTAATTTTTCAATCTGTTCTTTCTCTATTATTTTTCTATTATTGAAATTATGTGTTCCATTAACATTCAGCTCTGCATAAATGTATGGATGGCTTATGGGCATCCAGAAGAGGATGTTTAAAATCTTTGTTTAGTAAATGGTCATTAAGGAAATAGTCTAAATATAATATGGAAGAAAGTTAGTATTTCCTTTTAAATTTTGTAAGTGATATATATCTCCATGCCATTTTCGCTGCTTTCTGATTTTTAAAAAAGATTTTATGACTTTATGCTTCCATCTGGAACATTATCTGGGCTAGCTGTTCATCTATACTTATCATGCTATTTGAGACTATGCAGAATTTTAGTCTTTTAAAGAAAATGGGAAAGAGAGTGAGAGATAAGAGTGGATAGGTTCTAACTTCACTCCCTGTACCAAGTTACTAAGGAACACTAAAAACTCCTCTGGGGTACATTTTAAGATTGCTAAGTGTATTCATACATAAATAGTTGAAAATAGCCCCAAACAAGCAAATCTAAAGAACACAAGTGTAAATGTCAGGTTACCAAAATATGCCATGGGCATGTCTTGAAAAATTTATGTGGTTTTGTTTACTATCAAGTAAGGTTATTGAATGACAGTGCCATAATTTACAAGGAGAAAAGAAGAGGTCTAAAGAGGGATAGAGAGAAGGAAGACAGGGGAAAAGGGAGAGAGGTAGGGATGAATAGAAGAAGAAGAAGAAGAAGAAGAAGAAGAAGAAGAAGAAGAAGAAGAAGAAGAAGAAGAAGAAGAAGAAGAAGAAGAAAAAGAGAGAGAGAGAGAGAGAGAGAGAGAGAGAGAGAGAGAGAGAGAGAATGAGATGGAGAGACAGAGAGATACACACAGAGAGATGGAAATACAGAGAGACAGAAAGACACACACATAGAGAAAGGAGAGAGACAGAGACAGACCAGAGAGTGTGGTGGTATTGTGTTCCCAAAAATATTGTGCACCCTAATAAACTTATATGGGGTTAGAGACAGAACAGCCACTAGATACAAAGGCTAGAAAATGGTGGCACTCACACCTTTAATACTAGCATTCCAGAAGCAGAAATCCATGTGTTAAAGGATACAGCCAAGCATGGTGACTCATGCCTTTAATCCCAGAAAGCGAGCCTTTAATCCCAGGGAGTGATGATAGAAAACAGAAAGAAATATAAGGCATGAAGACCAGAACTAGAAGCATTTGGCTGGCTAAGCTTTTGGCTGGTTAAGCTTTTAGGCTTTTAGCAGCACAGTTCAGCTGAGAGGCATCCAGTCTGAGGAAACAGGATCAGCTGAGGAACTGGCAAGGTAAGGTAGCATTGGCTTGTTCTGCTTCTCTGATCTTCCAGCATTCACCCCAATAACTGGCCTCAGGTTTGATTTTATTAATAAGAACTTTTAAGATTCGTGCTACAACAGAGAGGTTACCCTCCCAAGAAATCTAGACTTAATGTTTTATAAAAAAAGGATCAGTTTTTATTATATAATTTTGGTTTTTCATATTATATCAAAATGCCATAGGAGCAATAGAAACTGCTATTTCTATTAGATTCTGCAATTAGATACTGTAGAAATAGAAGTGGTAATGATCCTTGTAAGTACATTTTTCCATCCAGGATACCTAAAACCAAAAAATAGATCAACAAACTTTGAATTGAGAAGAGGGCAAATCAAAGCTCTTGTTTTCGTCAAAGCTTCTCTTTATCACATTGAACACCACACACGAAATTATCACTGTTTTAAAGTAAATGTCTAAATAATGAAATCTTGGCAGGATTTTTGATAAAATTTTGTTTTGTATTTGTTTTGCTTTTTGAGACAGGTTTTTTTCTGTGGAGCTTTTTTGGAGCCTGTCCTGGAACTTGCTCAATAGAACAGGCTGGCCTTGAACTCACAGTTGCCTGCCTGTGCCTCTGGAGTGCTGGGATTAAAGGCATGTGCCACCACCACCCACAGCTTCTGTAAAAAAAAAAAAAAAAAAAAAAAAAAAAAAAAAAAAAAAAAAAAAAAAAAAAAAAAAAAAAAAAAAAATTGCAGCCATATTTTTAATGAGAGGCAAAGAAAATGGTCTATTAAAAAAAGCAGAGAATTTACAGTGAGAATGTTTGAAGCCAATGTCATTTCTGCCATTTTTATGCTTTCTATCTGATTTTTTTCACTGATTACTAATTTGAATAATAAAATAGGATGACGCCATGGATCTTATATAGCTAAATATATCTTACATATTTTCATATGTGTGTATGTATATGTTTGCATGCGCATATTACTTATTTTACCATTTTGGGTAGGATAAAAATAAGAGCAGCTATCCTTCAGTTGCGGATGGGTGGCTCAGTGATCCTAAGGAATGATCTTCCACAATGCAAGGGGTGGTCACTAGTGATCTGGAAGTTTAACAATAATGTACAATTATGTGAGTAAACTAAAGAAGCCAAATGTGTGAAGTATATCCCTAAATCTGTAAACTATCAAAACAAACCACTATACATGCATTTTAGTATATGTTAATATGCGCAAGGATTTATATCCTAAGTGGATACTGGCATACCCACTTAATAGACTGAGCATGCATTACTCCTATAATTTTCACTTATACCAAAGAGTAGAATTACTAATTCAAAACACAAGGATGAACAAGATTAGGGGCCTTTAATCATCATGATAATGAAGCCCCCCTTCATTTGCTTCAATTTTAAAAGAGCAGTCCATAGAAAAGTTTCTCAAACAAGCACTATTGTTAGACTACCAATTTAATTATGCCAGCAAGTCAAAAGCCCAGTAAGTTTTATTTATGAGGAAATTTCTGTTATGATTCGTCATATGTAAGGATTTAAAAAAAAATCAGGAAAAATCCTTTTCAATTTACTGATGATCTAATATTATTCACTTGCACAATCATACAATTGCTGATTTTCAGGTGGCGGTGCAATTTGGAGTAATTGTTATATACCAGCATCTTGCAATTAACGTGACAGGTATTGAAATCTGCTAATTTCTCAGAACACATACAGGGTGCTGCTAGATCCTGATTATATATTTAAGAGCCTTCTAATTTAATGAGTTCAGAGTCAGTGATCATGCAAGCTGTTATTTTCCTTGAGAAAGTAAAATAGATGACCTTCACGTTGGGTTCGTGCAGAGGAACACATTTCAAATTATTGATAATTTGTAAATTAATGTCAGAATGATTTAAATACAAAAATAAGCACAGTTTATATTTGAATTTAATTTCCCGGATAATCCCTCCTTCCCTTCGCATGCATGTATGCACCTCCTCAAAAATACCCTCATTCTTTTTTTGGTGAGATGGTGGCAGTTATAACATCAGGCAGAATATGGAGCATTAAACTGAAAATCCCAAGGCTTTGTCTACAAATCTCTGTGCTTGCCTGCACTCTCCCCTCTATTTATTTTCTTCTGAAGAAAGAGTGAACGCGAGCATCTTTTCATCTCCAGAGCTAAAGCTTTCACATTTGCTTAGCCTCTTAATTCCTGCAGCTCTTCCCATCGATGTTCACAATGCACAACATCCATTGTGTTTTACACTGCACGACTTTTTGTTTTCAAGAGCACGTTTAAAATTCAAATATCTTCAGATATCTTTTACCTGATGGTGTTCTTTCTGGAGCCACTTCTGTGTCTCTTCCTTCACAGTCAAATTTCTCTCAGAAGATAGAAAAAATTGGTTCTTTTTATTTGTAAGTTTTTTTTTTATTAAGAATTTTTAAAATTTATTTTTACATACCAACCACAGATGGTATGTAAAATACAGATCCCCCTCTTTTCCCTCTTCCAGCCCCCTGCATCCTTCCTCTTCAACCTATTCCCCATTCCCTCCTCTGAAAAGATAAGGCCTCCCATGGGGAATGAGCAGAGCCTAGTACATTCAGGTGAGGCAGGTCCAAGCCCCTTCCCCTGCATCAAGGCTGTGCAAGGTGTCCCATCATAGGTAATGGGCTCCAGAAAGCCAGCTCATACACGAGGGATGGATCCTGATCCTACTGCCAGGGGGCACCTTAAGCAGATCAAGCTACATAACTGTCTCCATTATGCAGAAAACCTAGTCCAGTCCCATGGAGGCTCCACAGCTGTTGGTCTAAAATTCGTGAGTTCCCACTAGCTTGGTTTGGTTGTCTCTGTAGGTTTTCCCATCATAATCTTGATGCCCCTTGCTCATAGAGTCCCTCTTCCCTCTACCAGGCTAAGCTCCAAGAGTCCAGTCAAAGAGAGGGAAGAGAGATTATTTACATATTTCTTATTCACTTGTGTTCCGTGTGCACATAAGGAAAAATGTTGTATCATTTTATTATATTTTCTACTTAACATCTCTCGAAGGTGGCAAAGTCACTGAAGATTTAACGTATTTCAAATAAGCTCAGAAACATTAACTTAGTACTGCCAAGTGTCCAGCATGTTAGTGAATGCTGATCCATCCAGGCCGAAACCCAGAGTTGTGTTTTTTTTTTTTGTTGTTGTTGTTGTTGTTGTTGTTGGTGTGTGTGTGTGTGTGTGTGTGTGTGTGTGTGTGTGTGTGTGTGTGTGTTCTCTTAATTCTTTCAAATCCCGTGGACTGGTGGACTGGTAAATCTGGCAATAAGCTTTATGTCGTAAACTCTGGTTGAGTCTCCCCACTTCTCTCCATCCATCACATTCCAGCCTTGCCAGGTCCATGCTTTGTATGTGCCTATGGACCGAGACTGGTAACACTGAAGGAGCAGATTGTCCTATCAGGGCTGCTTTTCGAATGCAGCTTCCATGGGCTTCGCTCTCAGTCTGGCACCTTTGCGACTTGCACATTTTCCTCTCTTAACCCTATCATGCTTTTATCTGTATCTTTCTCCCTTCTTTGCCAACCTCACTCCCATTGTCAACTTCCAGCGATCCTTGCCTCTAATTCATGTCATCACATATCATCTAGGATATTGCATGACCCCTATCTCCTTGCTTACGTTTTCATTTGGGAAACACCAGTAAACCCAAATTTCCAAATGCCCAGGTCTGTATTTAAGCAATCACAACGGGGATGAATGAAACACATTACTTACTGGAATCATTTTTGTTTGTGAGTAAACCTCTCAAACAGACTTAGCAATGCACAGTCGTGCAGTTGTGCTATTAGTGGAGTGTGTCTTTCTGGATAATTTCAATGGACTTTTTTTAAATATACACAAGTATTTCTTCTATTCTGCTCTAAAGTGTTAACCTTAGTTAACAGTTCATTCAAGATGAAGTTATGAATTTACCCACTTTCTCTTCATCAAATCCATCATTACTTTTCCAGTACCTTTACCACTTGTCTGTGAATTTCTTCAAGTTGAACTGCATGTATGATCCTTAATCTCTGCCACCAAATTCCCTACTTTGAAGTGAGCATTGCTCTCCATCAGCTGCCTAAGGAAGGTTTTAACAGAAGTTGTTCTTTATCTGTTGAAATAAGTTCCTAATAATTCCTATCAGTCTTCGTATGCATTATTATGTTCACCAATTTAACACACAGACACAGACACATACACACATGCACATACAAATGCACACATACACATACACACACACACAATTTATCTGTTGATTCTCTGTCCTTTGTCACATAGAGCAAACAAGTTGAGTCGTTTTTGCAATACAAGCAATCTCAATTTGTGTCTTCTCTCCTTAACGTGCTTTAATTTTAATTCCATCACTTTCAAAAATACCTATTTTTAATTTCTGATAATCTCGAATCTCTCAAATAGGATGCTCAACATCTGTTTCTAAGTCATTAAATTTTGGCTCACTCTCCTTCTTTATTCTCTGATCCCAGGACTTCATCCTCACATGCTTTCTTCTTTGGTTAACCTCATTTTTCTTGTATCCTTTGCTATACTATATTTTTTTTCTTTTCCACGTTAAATGACCCAAAAGCTTAAGGCTAACTTTCTGTATGTGAAATGTCATCTAGTGTTATCAATTTAATACAGCTAATAACTCATAACTTCTAATGAGCTCCAGATCATTATAGATAATATTAAAACTGAGATTGAGAGACAATAAGCAAAACTAGAAGGCTATAAAAGACCTAGTCACACTTTTCATAAAATAGCCTTTCCATGAGAAGCAGTTCACTAGAGAGGAAGAAGTGTGTGTTTTGAGTCAGATGTCTGAAATCTAATCCTTGTTCTACTACCTATTAATCAGGTGAAAATTTGAAAATTGGTTTTCTTATCCTGTTTCTTCATTTATAAAATAGTAGTAGTAGTAGTAGTAGTAGTAGTAATAAATATTATTACATACATAATCTGAAAATTAATGATAATATATTACACCCAAGACATGTTTTGGGAATGACTTTAGAGTATGAAGGCAAGGTCTGTGTTAAATACCAAGAAGCTTTTGAAACAGAAACAAGTGGCACCATTCTGAAAGAAAAAAAATTTTTTTTTTTTCTCCAATTGGCTCTTTTTTCCCTGGTGTCTAATTTACTATGGGATTTGAACCTGGGATTTCAAGTCTAGTATTTTTGTGTCCAGAAGATTAATAATGATGTAACTTTGAAAAATTTGGTTTGTTCATTAAACTAAAAAGTTTTATTTACCCAAAAGTAAACTTTGTTTGGTAAAAGATCTTTGTTGTTTTATTTCTACTCTGCTGAAAGTATCTATAATTATTCTATAAATGACTCAAGCATATGGAATGCATTATTCTGAGAAGGAAAACAGAATGCCATAAAAATGACAATGACTCCAAGCATTCAGAGTCTTGAAGAGGTGGGGTTCCCTCTCCTAACACTCATTCTTTAGTGCTGAGATACCATGAAATTAAACCACTTTGTTCTTGAGTGTGGATAGTAGCTGAGAATAAAATCACTGAGAGGGAATTTCATTGGTAAATCAAACTGCTCCCTGTTAATTAGCTCCTGCTTACATACATAATATGCAAAAATAATTGTATGTTTATAAAAGAATGATTAGTTAGGGAATGTGCTGTGGTAATAAGAAAAAAAGGCATGAGGAGAGCAATTTACTCTAATATCTACACATCATTTTATGTAACCACATCACAGAGGGGGGTCCCAGTTAATTAGATTCCTTTAGTTAAATAGGAAATATGAAAAAAAGATATTTTCTTAGGATTTAATACAATGTGTGTCTAAGTTATAAGGGAGAATAACTTTGACTCCTTAATTACAATGAAGCAGGTATAAAAACAGAAACTCTGACCTATATGTAAAGAATATTTCTATTTAATTATTGGTTATCTATGGGAATACCAAAATAGAATAATACTCCATTATCAATATTCTGAATAATGTATAATTTTATGAAGATTCATACAGTGTAATTCTAACTAGGAGTAATTTTCTATTTTAAAAGTAGACAAACTGAGGCTTATAACTGTAGACCAAAGATATCATATGTTAGTCTTCTTGCAATTTTTTTTAATGTTTTTTTTTTATTTTATTTGAAGGTATGAAGATCACCTGGAACTGGAATTACAGATAGCTGTGGGCTGCCATGTGGGTGCTTGGAATTGAACCCGGGTCCTCTGGAAGAGCAGCCAGTGCTCTTAACCACTGAGCCATCTCCCCAGCCCCAATCTTCTTGCAAAATTTTATAAAAGTTTTGTTCACAGACAAATATATATGGATAGGTAATGGGTCCAGGAAAACAGACGTTTTCTCTTGGATCTATTTGACTCATCCCAACTGTAACCTATTGCAGCTGATGAAATAAACAGCCTTTCGTGAAAGTCTTAAGTTCCTGCTTCATGATGATTGGTTTAGAGCTGCACACTTCAATACATACATATATGTATGTATGTATGTATACATACATATATATATATATAATTTAAACAACTTAAATATTTTTATTGACACAATGTACTGAAAATTAATATTTTAACATGGCTAAATTATTAATGCTGTTTTTACAACACATTGATCATAGAATTCTCTTAGAATTAGGATGCATGGGGATAAGAGAGATTATCTATTTAATTACTTTTCAAGTACTCACTGAGCAGACCTGGCAATGGGCTATTCTATGGGACAATGAAGGTTACAAACAATCATAAGGAAGACTTGCAAGTCTGATAACTAAATAGAAAGATTAGAAACTTGAGCTGAGAGCTCTTTAGTCAGCAGTGTAGACACTGGTCAAGGAAGGACTACTCAGTACCTGCAGTCAACATGGAGATTTTCATCTAACCTATAGAGTATTCTTGGACAGAGGTAAACTCAGTTCTAGAAACTATCACAGATTACTCGAGGAAATAAAGTTTAATTTGTGATGGTAGACACAGGACACCAGCAAAGATAGAATATGATGTCCAGGATTTAAGACTCTTTTACAATATATACCATCTGCTATTTGTACAACCAAATACTAATACATATGTTGATATGAAAGGAACTTACTGATGAAATATCATTTTCACATCCTTCCAGATAGGGAAACAATGTATATGGACTTGATCTATGTACATGATCGATGTGAAATAATCTTCTTGTACACTGAAAAGATTTTCACTTTAATTGGTTTAATAAAACACTGATTGGCCAGTAGCCAGGCAGGAAGTATAGGCAGGGCAACCAAACGAAGGATGATGGGAAGGAGAAGGGCAGATTCAGGAGTCAATAGCCAGACACAGAGGGAGCAGAAGATGAATGTGCTATGCTAATAAAGGTACCTCACATGGCAAAGCATGAATAAGGAATGAGTTAACTTAAAATGTAAGAGTTAGCTAGTAACAAGCCTGAGCTATTAGCGAAGCATTTATAATCAATATTCAGCCTCTGTGTGGTAATTTGGAAAGTGACTGCCAGGTATTTGGGAGTTGCTGGTAGGACAGAAATGTCAACTTACATACGGAAATTGGAATCTGAATTCACAAACAAACAAACACTAAGATAAGGGTCCATGAACTGTAATTCCACTCAACCAAGCCTAGCACTGGTTGGAAAAATTAGCTTTCACTCAAGCTATGAACAGTTTTTTTTTGTAAATCTGAAATGGTGATGCCCCATAATCATTCACTTGTGTTTGGAAAAATACATCTCAGAAATATCTTAAGTGTTTTATCTCCAAGAAAATAGACATAATTCCTTTAACTTCAAAGAACTCGGGTCTAAAAGAACCTAAGTGGGCTTTAAAGGAAACTGAAAGTTATATCTGAAAAAACATATGTTGTCAGCCTGGTGACCACCCAGGTATCAGAACTGTCCAGGACATTTCTGCCATTTTCCCTATAGAATTTTATATTAATCTGCTGAACTGTGGTATTGTATCCAGGAGCAGGAGTCTTACAGTTAATTAGGTGCTCCTTTAGTCTACCTGATCATAAAGTCTTAATTGTCTATCCATTACTACTTTAGTCACTGAATACATAATCATATTCTATGGTATTTTAAATAGGCCTAGAAACCACATTATGACAGCAAAGATATTAATTCACTAATGTCATTACACTAGCAAAATTTACTTTAGTATATTTGCTGTTATACAACTATTCTACTTCTTTTCTATACATATCTGAAGTAATCCTTTACACATGATAAACCTGCATGAAAGTGAGGACATGAGGAGGGCAGAAAATCAAAGACATGCATTACATATCTTACAGTCATTTTAGATCATACTTATTTAAAGCCATCCAATTAATTATACTTGGGCAATAACATAAGTAAAAATGCCTCAGTACTCAGTAGTTTATTAGCAACTGTTTTGTGGCACTTAAATAGGGGCCAGGTAAACTTTGTTTGATGGTCATTTTTACATATATTCATATATATATATATATATATATATATATATATATATATATATTCACTTTTCACATATTTAATTCTTAGTCTTCTGAAAAAGTAAGCTCTATTAATAATTTTCTTCATTATTTTGTCATATTGATTATTTTCTACTTCTGTTATATTCTACCAAGGCATTGCTGGCTAGCATAGAGTTTCTGTTTACTTGGTGATAATTTTCATTCATCTTACTTGGAATAGTAATTGTTACAAACAAAAAGTCATAGAATATGCCAGTGTTGATGACACAGTGATTATTCTTGTGTGATTCATGAAAGCATAAACAAAGCAAGTCTTGGAATATCATAGCAATATTGTTGATACTGTACATAGTCTTCTTTAAGATTAAGGACTTGAGGAACATTTTCCATTCTTTTGCTTTTGATCTCTGTAATTGAGATCAGGTCATCAATAACAGTTGAAGCTTAAGATATTTGTGAGATATGAAGCAGTTCTGGCATCTAAGTCAGAAATATATGAGTATAAAACATGGCCATTTCTTTACCATAGAAAGATACTCTTAGGAGAGTAAAAACTGAGTATTCTGAATGCTTCCCTCTACCCATCATAATATTTGATCCTCACTATTTTACTAAATATTTTATCAATTTAATATCTTTAGAGTTTCTACAGTAGTCCTAAAGTCAGTGGCCTAAAGAACCTGTGTTGACTTTTAGTCATGAATACAGATTAGTTTAGTCACATTTTTATGCTTGCTAATCTTGAATGCAGCAATGTTTTTTTTCTAGTGTCTGGAAAGATTTGGTAATGTTATATAAAATTTTGTTATCAATATGAACACCACTTGAGCATCCTGAAGATGCTTGAATTCTCTCTTTTTTTTTTAAGTAGCCACTTCAGCTATATGAGCAACAGTTACTAAGTAAGTGGAGAAACTTTGTGAATCCTTGCTAATTCTCAGATCATTTTGACTTTCACAGGTTCTAGGAAGCATGGCATGAATCACCAGTAAGGGAGAGTTTGGCACACTCCTCTTCATCTCTTGGACTTGCTTATTTCAAAAGAAAACAATGTACAGAATGTGATGGAATTTGGATAAGCTTGTAATAAAAAAGCTATGTATTTTTATTTATTATACTTAGGCATCATAAGATAAATGCCACTCTTCAAAGGTAACCACTTATGAGTGATTTGGACTATGTGATCTGAACATAAATTCTGAACTTGCTTCTTTGAGAGAAAAGAAGAAATTCAATGTGTCATATGCAAGTGGGGCCCACACTATCACACCTTACCTTTCTTCTCTATCACATACAGGTCAGTTTGACAAACAACAAGCTTTATGTGACCTCCTGGGCAAAAACTACTCTACCATGAAATGAAAGTGTGACTATGACCATGGAAACTGGAAATGTTTCAAATAGCTCTACATCAGAGACTTAGAGAAAATAAGTTCAGTTATTGTACTAAATATTGTGAAATATATAGAATAAATGAATTCAAACAAAGAGCTGGGCCAGAAAATAATACACAAATAGGTAATCTAGTATGTATTTTTATATCTGTTTTCATATTTTTATCCAACAATGTCAAATGAATTTTTAGTCAATTTATATTTGGCTTTGTTAACTAACGTGGAGAGATGCCTCAACAACAGAGTTAATTATTACTGTGATGGACAAATTCATGCCCTCATGGTATATGAGATAGGCTCTTTCAGTTTTTCATATATTTGACAAAGAATCCAAAATAAATTAAAATCTAATGTTTTTATATCAGGAAAGAATTTATATGAAAGTAGCCTGTATGTTAGCTAAGGCAAACGCCACATACACACAAATAAATAGTCTTGAAAAACACAGTTGTCCATGGTGTTCTTGGGAGGAAACCAAAATAATAAAGGTGGGAAATTTTGGGAAAAGTTTGGTCAAAGTAAATGCAATCTTCGGGTATTAATTAGATTAGAAAATGAGAGAGAGAATAAAAAATACTGGTTTATTTTCCTTATAAGTAGGATATTCTACTATACAGAAAGAGAATCTCAAATTCTTTTCTACCCTATCCCACCAATTTTCCTGGAAGAGATTCCAGCAATGGACTGTAGGAAAATGGGGTGTGAATCACCAATTCACAAAATGCAGGTTTGGAAAAAAATAACACCGCTTTGATCATGAAAGTTGATGAGGATCAGAAACCTTTTACCTGCTTTCACTTAAATCTCCAATCCACTTTTTTCCTGCATATTTAGGGCACAGAACACAGAAACAGAAACAATGGAGCCATGGGGGGAGTACTATCTCTAAATATTTTGAAGGAACCACATTGGCATGCTCAATGTAATTTTCTGTGACTAAAAGAAAACTAAGTATTTGGATAATCTACCAGTTAAAAGATATGTTATGAAGCTTAAAATATTCATTTCCCATTGTCCTACTTCTAGTCTTCCCACTATAAAATATTTACTCAATCAAGACAGACATTTATAAAACTATCACGGAATTTAAAAGGTGGGAAAAAAATTCTTCAAATCTTAATGATAGTTATCCTGCTTTCCAAAGGCACATTCATCCCATTATAGAAATATGGGACCAGAGGGGGAATCTGCTTAGGCCAAGTTTTCATCCAGTGTAAGTCAAAATACTCCAAAGAATTAAATATAAATGTTTATGGACATTCTAATCTATCACATGAGCAGCCCCTGAAAGGTCATGTAATTCTGACAAGTCAACACAATTGAGAAATAATGTCATATTATTTTAAACTTAAGAATAAACAGCCGTTAAGTAGAGACATCTGGAGTTTTATATAAGAAATAACTAACTACCAGTTACCAATCACCTATTGAAATCATGGCCCTGAGTAATAGTTGGATGTAAAAAGTAAATGATTAAAATTTGAGAAATTTTAATATGTTGATTCTGTATTCACTAATCTATTGGACTCATGTCCTGCTTATTATAAAATACAAATAGGGCAGCATATGTTAAAATTGTTCCAATGTGGTATCAATATTTCAGTCACAGCCATTGATTGTTTAGTCCAGGATGTTATCTATGTGCTATCTCATTTAATCTTCAAACTACTTTTACTTTATCATCCAAATTCATGGATAAGAAATATGATGTAAACCATATTTGAACCTATGCTTCCACATTCAAGAAACTCATTCTTTACCTGAGTAGTGGTGCTTCAGGTGACTTTTCTTAGAAATGATGGACTGCATTTTACTGCTATTTACTATTTCTAGCCTTGTGTATTTACTGATGGCATTAAGAATTATTTGTGTTAGTTTGAAATCATGGACTATCTCCTGAAAATCCAGGCATGTGATGAGATTCAACTTTTAACTGTTTTTGTTTAAATTAGTAAATTATTAACTCTATAATTAGATACATTATGATTTTGGGTTGCATAACATCTATTTAAATCATTCACAGGTACAAGAGAATTGTCACTCTGTATCTCAGCCCCATGAGCAAATGTCATCTCCCTGATTCTCAAGGTGCAGTGACAGAAATAACCCCCTTCTCTCAATAAAGCCATCAGGAAGGCATCAGTACACATCAATGCTTTCCAGTGTCTTTGAGAGGCTTCTTTCTTTTTCCCCTGAGAAGTATGTTTTCACATTCCTGAAGTTTGAAAATCCGGGTTATACAGATAATGACATAATGATAATGTTATATAGAAAAAATACAGGAAAAAAATGGGCGGTTTCTATGATCAAGGCACTGTCATAAAGTAAACATGCAGTCCTCAGATCATTTTAGGAAGTACATAAATGCTGTCACTTTGCACGTGAAAGTGTGACCCTTAGATAACTTAAGGACCTTAAAGTCACACATCTGAAAAATGGTTAGAGCTTGATTTGAAAACTGAAAATCTGATTTCAAAGACAACATACTTTAACCATCATATGGAATTCTTTCTCAATGAAATATTAAAATACATTATAAGTAAAATCATCAAAATAAATGCAAAATCATTCTTCAAAATGATAGTTCAGTGACCCAATCAATGTCTAAAAGAAGAAAAATCATTTCATGAACATAGCAAGAATCCAAGATGGATCTTGGAAGACAAAGTAGTGTTGTGGATGTCTTTCTGTACTCTGTGAGTATGTGTTGCTCTGATCAGTTGATAAATAAAGCTGTTTGGCCTATAGCAAGGCAGCTTAGAGGCAGGTGAGAAATCCAAACAGACAGGAAGAGGAAGGAGAGCAGAGGGGACACTGCTAGCCGCTGCCAGGAGTTGCAAGATATAAAAGTACTGGTAAGCCACAAGCCATGTGACAAAGTATAGATTTATAGAAATGGGTTAGTTTAAGATATAAGTGCTAGCTAGTGAGTAGCCTGAGCCAATAGGCCATATCGTTTGTAAATAATATAAGATTCTGTGTGTTTACTTGGGTCTAAGCGGCTGAGGACCAGGTGGGACACAGGAAAACTTTCAGCTCCAAGGCAGTATTTGAATATTGGTCTTAACTCTCATGTACTGTTTCTCATTTCCTTTTTTTTTTTTTTTTCTCATAGTTTAAAGTTAGCTCAAGGCAACTATATTAACCAGTTTTTCAAGCCCAAGTATCAATGTGCCACTGCTGTATGAACCAATCCGCTCTAAACACATAATTTACTTTAGAACTTGTCATCACTATTTACTTAGTAACAAACAACGCATGAGAATGACATATCAATTATTCAATCACTTTAAAATTTAAAAGCAATTAAATGCAAATGAATGGAAAAGCTGTGAATGGATCCAATGACATAGATGAATCTCATAATGTAATATTTAGTGAAAGTAGCCAGATACATAGAACAAGACCATATTAAGAGTGAATTAGATAAGATGAAAACACTAGACTGGACAAACTTAGTTGTTAGAATTCAGGATAATGGCTAGTCCTGATAAAGGCAGCCACAGGGATCTATCACTACTGTGAATTTTTTTAATGTGATGGTTATACCTTACAAATGCTTCATTGTCATAGGACAACACAAAAAAACCTTTATTAAAAGCAATACTTAATCTAAAACTGTCATTTTATTTTTACTTTAACATTACTGTATTTCTTGCAAAAAAGATCAAAGTAATTTGTTTTAGAAAGCTAATAATATTTCTATGTAAAGTTGCAAATTACTACTTTTCTAATTAAAATGTTTCACAAAATATTTTGACAATTATATTTCTTTATGTATAAACAATAAACCACAAATTTATATAATTTATAATAAAATACGTAGCTCATGGCTTGTATTAAGTTTTTCTATTTGTGCAACTAATACCACAATAAAGGTATAGATTGATCCATTACCTGCAAAATTCCTTCTTACTATTCTATAGTGAACCTTACCCCTGAAATTCTAGCTTTTGGCAACTCTGACTGATATTCTATCCCTGCAGTTTCATCTTTTCCAGAGTTTGATATAAAAAGGAAACCATGTAGTATGTATTTTTAACAGTCTGGCTTCTTTCACTCAGCATAGTGAATTTGGGATCCATCCATGGTATGTGTAGCATCAATTTCTTCCTTTTTATTACTCAGGCATTTTGAAATGCATGAATATATCACAACTGGATAGCCTAAGTTGCTTCCAGGTTTTGTTGATTGTGATTAAAGCTACTGTAAATATTTGTGTCCCGAATTTTGTGTAAACATAAATAATATATTCTGTTCTTATAACGCCAATATATGCTTTAACATGCACAAAATACTTTCCATGTTGCATTGATTCTACGATAATTTTTCCATCTGAAACAGTCAGTTCAAAATAACACAAAATCAGAGATTAAATTCAAATTAAATAAAGCATTCTATAAGTATCAATCAACATTTTCAAAATTTTCCTTTATGAACTTTGAGTTTTGAAATTGTGTATAAACTTAAGAATATTCTGTTGAAGTTCTAAGATAATTACTAATTTTTAAGTGTATAAAATTTAAAATCATGGCATTACTAATTAAAACTCTGAAATCATAACAAACGAAGGTAAAATTAAGAACTGATTTTAAAAGCAAAGTGCTCTCAGTTCTGCTGTAACTCTCATTTAATGTATTAAAACTTCAGTCCAATTGGTTAGTAATTTGTCTGGTGGTAACTAAGGAAAGAATTTGAGTGATAAAATGGAAACATGGTTGATGTTACCTAGCATGTTGTGGTAAAGTGGAATGGCCCGTCCATGGGTAGTAAATGCAGTCATGACTAGTGGGACCGTTACACCTGCAAGCAATTACAGAACAGAAACCATCACTCTCCAGTCACAGTGGCATGCACACACATGCACCAGTGCTCACGCATGGAGCCTCGGAGGAAGAAGATGAGAGCAAGCACACCAAGTACCTATCCATCAGGCCGATGCAATCTTCAATACTTGAGCCTATGCACCTGCAGAGATTCAGATGTCAAAGAGATACAAGGAAAGAGAAATCAGTCATTAAAAAAAAAAAAAAAAGATAAATACTAAATGTACCAAATCCTTAATTTTAATATTTGGCAGCTTCAGGAGCACCATAATTTTAGAGACCGAGAGAAATGTTATTTGTTGACTCGAACACAGAAGTGAATTGAAATTACCACTCAGGTACAAAGCCAGGAAACATGGAAACAGCAGTGGAAATTTTACCTGCTTCTGTGGATAACTTTCATAAACAGTCATTTCGAAAGCTTCAGTCCTTTTGCATCTTTCATCACTACACACAGCTGGATTAATTACCATAGAGTTCAATGACTATGGATGTTTTCATGTACATCATTTCTCTTAAGCCACCATTAAGTTTAAGCAATATACAAAAAATCAATAAAAAGGCAATGAACAATTGAATGTAATATAATAGCCTTATGTTTGATGTTCATTAAATATGCATCTTGGCAGAAAATAAGTTAATATATTTTAATGCAATTCCCATGGATATTTTACATAATCAGATTATTTCAATCCTTGGTTATGAATCTCTTCAATATTTATCATTAAACATGTATTTATTTAAAAAGCAACTGAACTGATCTGGCCCTCATTGCAGTACATCTTGATGACCACTTTTAAAGAGCAAAAACGTGACCTGTAAACATAAATTTTAAAATGATATCACAATATTCAACTCCAACAAAAGCAAATAGATATTCTGTAGTAAATGAAAAAAAAACACAGAGGTAGCTGAGGAATCTACAAAGATGAAAATTTCGTGAATGTATTTAAATGCACAGAATTCTAATATACAGTCCTTAGAATTTCATTCTGGGCCATTATGGAAAATTTCTTCTATTTCCCAATGTATTTAAGTTGAATTTCTTATTTCTCTTCATCTTCTCCTCAAAGATAAACAGCTTCTAGGGGTACGATTTATAGGAGTGATTAATTTGGGTGGTAATAGGGAGTATACATGTTTTTCTAAACTCTGAGTTTTAAAAACTGGAAAAGGAGCTTTAGGTATTTACTGATGTGGACAGACCATGAGCAGCTTCTGTAACTGACTCCAGATGCTAGTAATTAATAGAACTCATCTGATAACTTAAGTCACCATCTCTCTGCTCATTCATACCTGCTGAAACATTACTACTATGTAGAAAATCAGTTCACTGTAATTTTTTTGAGGATCAGATTTGAGCAGCAAAAGTAAATTTTAGTCTGAGAAAATGTGACGAAGTTCTGTGAAATAAAGAGATAAGATAAGAGACAGTTAAGCCACACTATTGACTTGGTTCCATACATTAGATCTAAACAGAACAATTTTTAATTGGAAATTAAATCCCTACAATAGTCTCATATGATTTTCTTTTATTTTGTTCTAAAGGGCTGTTTTTTATTGTGTTCCTGTGATATTCCCTTCAAAATGTTATATTTATGACAGTACTGCCATTTTGTAAAATTAAGTCTGACTGCTTACTTTGCAAGAGAGAGTCTGAAAAGCTGTAGTTTGCGTGTAATCTTTATAATGACCCTTGAAAGATAAAAACGTTCAATAGTAAAATTCTGTTTGAGGAGAGAGTGTGAATAATGAAATATCTTCATTCCTTCAATAAGCCTATGTGATGAGTCTACTAAAGTGCTTGTACCCTTCAAGGAGCTGCAGGAGTGAATGAGATGAATTAGATGCTTTTTTACTTATTTTCATTGAGCTCAGTGTTTGCACATGAGAAATGTATGAGTACACATGTATGGTAGAGCTCTGTATGTATAATATGGAGAAGGGACACCAGCATGTTTCCCATTTAGGGAGAAAGTCAGTGATCTGTAGCTTGAGATGTTGAGAGCCATGGCTGGGGCAACCGTGGTTGTTAGGGAGTAGAGAATTGTAGCAAAAGCATACCTCAAAAGCATGACATACTCTGAACAATATTTCTAAGTAGACAGAGAGAATGATGGCAGGCACAAAGAGAGAAAAAAAGAGGATGGAAGAACTTTAGGAGCCAGATGTGGTAGGCTTTAACTTAGTAGATAATGGAAAGCCACTGTAGTAGTTTGAAAATAACTATGCTTGTCTGAATGAAAAATGTGGTAAATATACACAATGAGAGCATTTTTCAATCACAGGGAACAAAGTTATACAATTTGCAGGAAAATCTGTGCAACTGGAGATCAATTTATGAAACAATTAAGCCAACCTCAGGAAAAAAAAAACAAATATTGTAATTTTCTCTCATTTGTGTTTCCTAGACCTTAAACACCAATATAAAATTATATACAAATACATGACATGAAAAAAGTGAAGCCTAGGGGAACAAAGAGGACTAACAGGATGAGGAGAAGTGAGAAAAAAGAGAATAAAGGAATAAGGACAGATTGCTCCGTGTACAGTATACACTTGTATGAAAAGCCAAAACATTAAATTTTGAAAGGCTACCCTGAAAAACCAAGAAAGATTGATAGCCAAAGGAAGCCACTACATTGCTAGATTTGTATCTGAAATCTCTTTGTAATGTGAAGACTAGTTATATGGGAGCCAGTTAAGCTATTTTGGCATGGAGAACAGTAAGTTTATGTCAGACAATGGAACAAAGTAATAGTAAAGTTACTAGCTTACAGGCAAATGCAGTTTCAATAAATGCCAGTAATGAGTTTGGGAGGAGAGGAGGTGACAGACACAATTATAATTCTAAGTGAAAAAAGATCAAATGATGTAAGTATGTCCTATAATTTATATTTGAGGAGAGTTGTCCCAGCAATGAAAAATCCAAAGGTTGGACATGTTTCCTCATATGTGTATTTTAGGAGGAGGGAGTGATACTTGCATTTTTTTGCTTTCTATCTAGAATTTACTGTTTATTGCATGGGTAGTTAGCAATTTTCCTCAACAAGTGTGAAAGAAAGTTTTGAGCCATGGTGGTAGTGAGAAACACTTTTGAAACAGAACACTAGAAAGAGTTGAAATGGTGATAGTGGAAAGATGGCTGAAGAACAGAGGACATGAAAAAAAATCCAGTGCCAAAAAGGAAACTCAAAGACTTCTAATGGTAAGGCCATAAGACAGTCTCTTGTATCTAAAGCATGGGAAAGTATAATTGAATAAAATTTGGCTGGACAGATACCTCAACAGGTAAAGGCACATGCTCCACACTCACGAGGACTGGGGGTTGGGCTCCAGAACCTATGGAACAATCTGGGTGTCCTGCAAATGGATGGATACAACTCCAGCTCTAAGGGAATCTGCCAATCTTCTTGCCTCTGGGTGTGTATGGGCACTGAAACTCATAAAAACTCATATACATACATATATGTATATAAATAAAACAAATATGAAAAGTACGCATTATTACTGTAAAGAAATTAAAAAACTAACTAGAAAAATAAATCTAGAGATAGGCCAACAGACTCAAATTCAGGGAGAAGCAGTAAAATTAGAACTTTAAAAACAATTGTGTGTACACCAAGGTTTTTAGATTTATGTTGATGTAAGTTGAGAAGCACATTGCAGATAGGACAATGGATTCAAGCAGAAATGATAGAACATCAACATGGGTCAAGAAAAGTTGTTGAGGATATTACATAGGATATTTGAGATTCAAATGTGTTTCTAAAATGAGGGTTATAGAAACCAATGAAGATCAAGAAGGATGTGGGTTAGTAAATGTGGGGATGCTTTTACAAAGTATAAATCCTCATGTATTTAAAAATACCATGTATTTTAGGTTCTTCATAGGTTTTATATATATATATATATATATATATATATATATATATATATATATATGCAGCTACTTAAAACATAAAAGTTATATTGATTAAGCAAGATCACAGGATAAGAAACATCCAATTTTGAAGCACAAAAAATAGCAAGGGGCCAAAAATAGGACCAGGAATAAAACCATTTAAAAATTAGTATACCAAAGTACAATATTTCTAAAAATAGCAGAAATTTGTAACATTTATACACACTCAAAAACCATCTCTATAATTCTGGATAGTGAGACACTTTTGACTTATAACTGTTCATGATACATAAGTGCCTTGACATACCTACATGACAAGCATAATTCAGGCATTTGTGAAAAATCTCCAATTTTTGAAATGAAAATGAAGGATATTTTTAATTTTATCAATATATAAAAGCTACAGACTTAGTTCTACAAGCAGATTTTCTATCTATCATTGTATCAATGGATATTTTTCATTATGTAAACTTGAAAATTAGAAAAAAAATGAATTAATAAAAGAGACTAAGGTACATGCCAATAAAATTAAAGTGAGGTTTTAAAAACAACATTCAATGAAATGAGCTTTGCAATCCATGTCTACAATGCAAATTTGGATTAAACTAAAAGAAAATGAAGTAGATGTTAAATTATCACAAATTAAGCAATGTCACTGTAGAGAGCAAAGTACTCATTGTGCACTATGGAATACATTTAGTTAATAAATTCTCTTTAAACCACAGATACTACCAATTATAAATATAAATAATTATTATTGCACTTCAAATTCATTCTTTGTTTTGTTTTGTTCTTTTTTTTTTGTTTTGAGACAGAGTGTTACTGTGGAGCCCTGGCTTGTATAATTACTCATATGTAGGACAAGTTGGCCTCAGATTTACAAAAATTTTTACTTCTGCCCCTTAAGCACTGGGATTTAAGGTGTGTGTCAACATGACCAAACTTTAATTTTTAAATTTCTTTTATTATTATTATTTTGTTCAAACTCTTTTTTTTTTTTTTTTTTTTTTTTTTTGGTTTTTCGAGACAGGGTTTCTCTGTGTAGCTTTGCGCCTTTCCTGGATCTCGCTTTGGAGACCAGGCTGGCCTCGAACTCACAGAGATCCGCCTGCCTCTGCCTCCCGAGTGCTGGGATTAAAGGCGTGCGCCACCACTGCCCGGCCATATTTTGTTCAAACTCTTAACCATCATTTCAACAACATAAATGTGAGTCTTACAGGTCAACGGCTGTGTCTTAATTATAAACATGACATGAAAAAAAGCAGAGCTCTTAGGTAGCTTTAATTGTCAACTTGACACAGACTAGAATCATCTGAGAGAAAAGTCTTGATGGAGGATTACCTAGATAGCATTAGCCTGTGGGTATATCAAACGGGGAATTATCTTGATTGTTAATGCATGCAAAGGGACTCATCTCTTTGTGGGTGGCACCAAGCCTAGGCAGGTTGTCCTGGACTGTATAAGAAAGCTAATTAAGCAAAGAACTTTTGACCATTCTGCTAGCAGTGGTCCTCCATTCTCTTTGTTTTAAATTCCAGCTTGAATTTCTGCTCTTATGTCCCTCAATGATGGACTGTGACCTGGAAGTGTAACCTGAAATAGACACTTTTCTACTCCTCCTTGCTTTTGGGGATGGTATTTGCAACAGCAACTGAAAGAAGACAACTTAATTAGCATGCATCCCACAGAGGAGGCTCAAGAATGATTAAGATAAGAACTTGTTGACAAAATATGGCCCCTATTCAAGGCAAGAGAAGACAATATTTTTTCCCTTCCTTCCTTCCTTCCTTCCTTCCTTCCTTCCTTCCTTCCTTCCTTCCTTCCTTCCTTCCTTCCTTCCTTCCTTCCTTCCTTTTCTATCTACTAAGGATACTGGTGAGTTTTCTAATCAGGACTAAATGGTATATCTTTCAAAAAATTACTTGAATAACTTTTAGAGTCAATTTATTTAATGTACTTTTAGAGTAGTAAAAATACATTTAAGGTATTAAATAATTTTATTTTCAGGAAAATCATTAAAGTTATTCAAACTAAGATCTTATTTCTTAAAAAGATGTAATTGGAAAGAATAGTTCCATTAGCTTGGTTATTGAACGACCTGATAAACACTGACATGTAGAAGGGAATTTGCTTCCAGAATTAGAAGTGGCCTGGTGAGAGCTCACACTTACTCATATGGTAAGCTAATAGATGAACTGACAAATAAAAAATGAATCATTCATCCCAGCATTCCCTCTGTTCTGTGATCTGTCACTGGATCATAGCTCTATGTGCTTATACTCAATTTGAAAAGAGGAGATGAGCTTCCCAGGACACCTCTTTTCTTCATTCAGTACAAGATGCCAAAGGCACAGTGTACCGGTATGCTGTGGTCTAGTTCATACAATGTAAGAATTCCTGAATTCTCCTCAGGAGCTGGAATCAACAACACTTTCATGAAGTCAGTGAAAGTCAATATGGAAGTTATGAGGAAGGGCAAGCTCAGGGAAAGCAACAATAAGACCTCAGAGCAAGGTCATCCTTGGAGACATATTACCATGGAAGGTGCTATGAAATACAACATCTTCCGTTTCACTGTTATTCTGTAGCCAGGAGCTGTTGAGAGTATCTTTCTATTTATTTAGAGTTCCCCATTAAACCTCAGCTTCCCTTTTGTAGGAGATCCCAGTTCTGTTGCTACAGTCATTGAACCCTTCCCATTGGCCTCAACTCCTGCCTCCCTCTACGATATATGCCTTCCTTTATCATACAGCCATGATTTTAAGAGGCTGACAAGTAAGACACTCCAGCCACACATCCAGACTAGGCTCTGTGTCTCACTCTCATTTCCCTAATGGTTTCGTTGTAATTAGATTTGCAAAAACAGCAAAAGGTCTCATTTTGAATGGCAACAGCTGTTGACATCGACATTATATTGAATAATTTACTGGTTTAATTTTAGTTGCAAAACAATGAAACCCTCTTGTGGATGATTTTCGCAGGCAAAGTTTTTCTCTTACTCTTGCTGACTCTTCTGCTCCAGCAGCACCAGAAGTTTTTTTTTTTTTTTTTTTTTTTTTTTAATAGTCTCAACTCAAGTGTGCCAACACTCACAAGGGGAATTGTTTATTACTTCTGTTTTCCTTGAAGCAAAGTGTGTAGGTGACTCTCTCAGTGCCCTCAACCTGTGTGCTTATGTAGACACTAAGGAGTTGGCAAGCAGCTCTTCTCCACTGCATTTGAATCTGTGTGGCAGAATATTGCTTTGCCTTCTAAGGATCTGCCACTTCACAGAGTGACTTAGCTGCTTTCATGACCTGTAGGAATTTATAGCAGCATCCCAAAATTGATGTTTTCTTCACAGAAAATAATGTTGCTCGCTTCACTTTTTCAACATCTTTTAACAGCTAGGCCTTAATCTGGCAGGACAATCTTTTCACAGAACCTCTACTTTCCTGCCAGATATAAAGCACCCAAGATAACTTCTCAACATGTGTGTGCACACGTGTGTGCATTCTGTTCCTACACTGACGGATAGCACTCACAATGGAGGTGAGATTTTATGGTGAGAGGATGGAGTGTGTTAAACTGCTCTCAATTTTAACCATACTTAACTTTTAGAAAAAACACGGGGAACATCATTACTGAGATAAGATAAATTTGTCTTAAGAAATAGATTGGAATTTGTTAGAGGAGACATTATTTCCTTTCATACACAGTGTTCTTTCTCTAATGTCTCCATCAATGGCCATAACACTGAACAAAACAATCCCCCTGATTTGTGTTTATCCAACTGTTATCAATATCATAGGTTATGCAGTACAACATATCCTCTTGAATGGAATATAGGTATATATCTTTCTGAATGGTTTCATGACAGTCAGAGAACTCTATGTTATAGGAAAACTACAATAAAACAACTCACACCACTATATTAGTTATGTTGTGAGCACACATATGAGCAGGTTATTCTTTTTTTTTTTTTTTTTTTTTTTCTTTGCCATGGTTGCCTAGAATCAAATTTCATTGAAGGACTAATCCAAAGCAGGAATTTTTAAAGAGATATTTTCATTTTAAGTTTTGACAGGAAGAAATAGAAACTATACATTTAATATAAAAAATCTCACCGGGTGGTGGTGGCACACGCCTTTAATCCCAGCACTCGGGAGGCAGAGCCAGGTGGATCTCTGTGAGTTCGAGGCCACCCTGGGCTACCAACTGAGTCCCAGGAAAGGTGCAAAGCTACACAGAGAAACCCTGTCTCGAAAAACCAAAAAAAAAAAAAAAACTCTATAATACAAGTACTATATTGTCTCTTCTATATACCGAATCTATTATAAGACTGCATGATTTTTAGACTGCATCCAAAGCACACTAGCTTCATGAAGGAGTTAATAAGGAGGCTATAGGTAAATGATAATTGGAGATATTTCAGTAGTTCACCTAGAAAGAATTTCATTTAAAATCACCACCTAAATTACAAAGATAAATAGCATTTCCTGAGACTATTTTAATGTAAGTAGACATCATCAGAATATTGATAACTGTGTTCATCTTTTCAACTGGAAACATGTCCACTGTTTAGTCCTTGACTAGCAAGGATGCTTACCCTTGGGTGCAGTTTGGATGGCATGGGTGGCATTCTCGATCCTGATCTGCATACTTGAAGATGAAACTGTTTGCTCCCTGTAGGCCATCGGGACATTTCTCCACACAGTTTGGACCATCCTTAAAATGAGAACACTTTGTGCAGTTGTCTGGTCCCTGAAATATGAAAAAGGAAAACATCTGGAGAAAGAGAAATGGGTTCAATTCCCTCGGAAAGGCATTTCCGTGGTTTAGTTTCTTAGGATTTTGTGAATGACAAATAAATCTTCCTGTAGGGAGAGAACATGTCCATCTGTCCACCAATAATAACATGAACAGCAGTAAGGGAGCCTTAAAGGTCTTCTTTGCTGTGTTGTATTTGAGTCATCATACTATCACCATACTTGCAAGTATCTTCTAGACACACCCTGATTTTGAAATCAGCTGTTCTCAGTCCATCTCTTCTTCATGTCATTTCTCTAATGTGACTTAATTTGAACTAATATTCCCCAATGGCTTTTTGAAAAGGTTATCAACATTTTCTTCTTGTGGTTAGTTCCTAATTGTAGTATAGAGTAACAGTATGTGTTTATAATAAATTTTCCACATGTATGTTTTATTATACCATTACTGGAAATACATACATCTACAAAATAGTTAATGAGAAACAATGCATGATGGAAATTAGAATACACTGCTCTTCCTGGGTAACAGTCTTTCCTAATGACTATTTGAAAAATAAACTTTAAAATGTACTACGAATTAAATTATCAGGTAGTAGGCCTCCTAGACATATAAAAAAATTCCTTGGTTATTTTTTGCTGATCATCTTACGCTGATGCTCAAAAGGAAATGATATACACTTATATGGAATTTTGCCAACCACAGGACAATCTTTAGAGCCATAAAATGTACATTCTGAAAAGCAAACATTAAAAATTATATATAATAAGAATTTAAAATTAAAAAAACTATATGGAGAAACTTATCCAATGATGACAGTAGAACGAACATTATTAATTAAAATATAGTGAACCCACTAGACATATTTTCATTTATAATTTAAATAATGATTTTAATAAGTATTTAATTTTTAATAAGTAGATTAATACTTATTTAATTTAATAAATAGATTTAATAAGGAGAAAATTGATATGCAACAATAATATAAAAGCAATAATAAAAGCAATATGTACTTATTTGTATTATTTATTTTGATTTTTAAGACATTGTTTCTGCCAGGCGATGGGGGCGCATGCCTTTAATCCCAGCACTTGGGAGGCTGAACCAGGCAGATCTCTGTGAGTTGGAGGCCAGCCTGGTCTCCAAAGCGAGTTCCTGGAAAGGTGCAAAGCTACACAGAGAAACCCTGTCTCGAAAAACCAAAAAAAAAAAAAAAAAAAAAAAAAAAAAAAAAAAAGACAGTGTTTCCTGGTGAGGCCCATGGTGTTCTCAAACCCATAATTCTCACACATCAGCCTCCAGAATGTTGGCTTATAGCAATGCGTCATTATGCCCAGTCTCAAAATTAACATTTTAATATTAGTTTTAACATCTAAGAATGTTACTATCCTGACAGTACGCATACAAGAAACAAGTAGTATATTTTGAGATTGAAGAAAGTTGAGAACATTTTGATTAAAATACTACTTTTCTTAAGAAGGGCCTTAATCTTTGCATATTCTGCTATTTCGATTATGTTTTAATTGATATTATTATCCTTCCTTCTTAGGCTCTCTCTTTGCTTAGAGTTCTATGACAATAATATTCCTTTGACCACTTGTTTGGGATATGTTTGCCTTCTGATCTATTCTTCCTGTTATTTGCCTATGTCTGGAAACCTGAACAATTATTACAGGACACCTGAAGATAGCTTAGATAAGTAGGATATAGTAAGTATTCAAAGATACAATTAAACCAAGTTCTTACTTGCAAATATTGTGAATTTGGAACCAGGTAGGTGCACATTATGTTGAACTGTTAATTAAGGGATGACTGTGTAGTTATGTTTATTCATGGGGGTGATTTTAACTATATAGAAATGACAACCTCAAACCAGCTAGATATTATAAGTTGGTAATATAAAGTAACACAAGGCAAAAGATAAAGATTGAAGTATCTAATGAAAAGTAGCAATGTAAAGAAAAAAAAGTAATCATAAAGAAACCAGTGAGCTTAGATCAAGAAGCTATTTATTCCATTATTTTGATGTGAAGCTCAGAGCTAAAATAAAATAAAATAAAATAATTTAAATTAACATATGAAACCTAATCCCCATTCTACCTAAAGTATTGCTAATGGTAACTTCTCATTTCCTCTCAAATAAGAATAGTTCACACGCTTCCAATTTTAGCACCTGCTCATGGGTACTTAGGCACGTATCACTATCTATTATACGCAATCATTTACTGTGCAAGTATGCTCAGTGGCATGACTTACTCTATAAGACAAGAGACATGCTTATTGTAGAACACAGAATAAAGCTTACTATAAGTAAATTAAGCAGAATCTGGATTAGGCCTTCTTTTTCTATTAAATTCTTGTAATGTAAAATAGTATCCAGGTAAAAATCTTAAGATATAAAAATGTCACAAACGAATATAAGTTAATAACTAAGTATATTCTGATATAACCAGTTATATTGTGCCTATTTGTTTCACTGTGATACAAAACTGACATAGTTAAAGACATTCTAACAAATCTCTAAGTAGGTGAAGCACTGGCTCCTATTTTATTTTCATAATGAAAAGAAAAGCATCTAATGCTCACTCTTGTATTGTGCTATCTCCAAGACTTTTAAAAGTCTAGGTGCAGTGAGTGATAAAATTGTGGGGATGAAGGATGCATTCTTTCTTCTCCTTGGTTCTAAACTACCTCTGGACCAAATAGTCTAGACAGGCAACAATGTGACAGACTAAATCCTGATGTGTGCATTGTTATTTTTTTTTTCTCAGTGGCAGTTGATTTACCCAGGTAGCTCCTACCGAGAACAAAGCTACTTATTTACCATGATACACTAATGTTCTTTCATCCCTGTGGGGAGACTGCCATTCACCTGTCAGTGAAGGTAAGATAAAGCTTACTTTGAATAATGAAATGGAAGTAGAAGCCATACATAAGAGGGGGAGGGCTGAACTCTCCAGCCTCCTCTCTCCATGCTACCACTACCGAATGCTTCATGGAGAAGTGGAGATGCTTCGAATTCAGAGCTTATGAGTCATAATAGGGAGATAGCTCCTTGTGAATATTTCCAAGACTTTCAGAGTACCGTACATAAAAGGAATTAAATATATTTTTTCTGAGAGCAACGAAAGGGTAGAATTAATATTTAGAGCACAACTTTGATGAACCATCCTAACAGCTACTTTATATTTTGTAAAACGTGTTTGAAAGCTCATTTTCCTCATCCAATTCCTTTTCTTCTATTGCTGCCTCTTCATCCTCTCTTTTGACCTCCTGTAACTGTTTGATTCACACTCCTTCCTTCCCTTTCCACGGTTCTTCCCTTACCTCTCTCGTTGGGTCCATTCAGGGAAATGAAAGTGGGGACAATAACTATAATTACATATATAATATATAAATTAAACAAACAAGACCAAGTGCAGGCAGACCAGTATATGAAACAAAGGCTTTCCTGCATGTCAAGCCTACTCTGCTGAAGAGACCAAGGATTTCTACTATATTTGTGTAGGATAACATCATACCATTTACTACACAGTTACCATGTTCTTAGCAAGCATTTTACTTGTATAACACTGAAGATACTGCTGTCTGGAAGAAAAACTGCAATGATTGGAAGGAAAAATTTGGAATCATAACTTCCACAATGGAGTTGAATTTTCACATCTCATTGACTTTTGAAGTAACTCCCTGATCATTATGGTTAAATTTATTTATACTTTAAATGAGGAATGTCATAGTGTTCCTCAGATTTAACAATATTTGATAAACATTAGTAGTCATCAATTTTTACCACTATGGAAACTTTGACAACCCTGTGATGTCAAATACACACATCACACACACACACACACATACACACACACACACAAATAAAAACCACTTCTTTCTCTCTTTCCTTCCTCCCTATCTCTTCCACCTTCATTTCATTTTTTTTATATTCCTTGCCCCTGTAACTCTCTAGTGTTTTGACTTTGTTCTCTTGACATATCAAGTCTCTATTTTCATGCTGCAGAATGACCTTAGTCATCTGGTCTCATGATGGAACAAAAATATTACTCTATCTACTTTTCATATCAAATAATTTTGAAGAAAATCAAGACCGTTAATTGGTTGGTATTGGGACTCTGATTCTCATACATGTTCAGGGAGTGTCATCACAGACTTTTAATTTTTATAAAGTTGTCTAAATCTTTTAAAAGTAATTTGTCTCCATTCCTTTGGAGAACATGTAAGTAAGAAACTACACAAATATATACATTAAGAGAAATTAATAACCAGGCTATCCATTAATATAAGTTTGTGTAGCAGAAGGCAGATAAGCAGAAGCACACGGAGAGATGGTCGAGTGCTCTGAGCTCTAAACATTCAGAGTGGGATTTTAATTCTGCTCATGATAATGAGAAATTCATTAGCAATTTCAGGATTATTTTTTCATTGGTGGAATGGAGAAAAACACCTAGAAGACAAGAAGAGACAATATATGGGGAAAGGCAGTACAGATGTTTCAAAGTGTGTTTGATTTCTGTTAAGTCCCACCCAGCTATAAAGATGATACAGTGAGCTTTGTAATTCCCATTTTTGATTAGTAAATAACATGATCATTGAAATTTTTTGACATTTGAAAACTAGTTTAATACAATTAGAGGAATGAAGGACATATGTTGATATCTTATGCATGAAACATGATTTTTTCTTCTTTTTATGGGCATTTGTGTTTTGTCTGCATGTAAGTCTATATAAGAGCAACAGAGCCCCCTGGAACTGGAGTTACACAGAGCTGTGAGCTGCTGTGTGCATGCTGGGAATTAAATCTGGATCCTCTGGAAGAGCAACCAATGCTCCTAACCACTGAGCAATCTTTCTAGCCTGTAACATCAAACGTTTTAAAACAAATATCTCCTATGAAATTATTCTAGCAAAATATGGTGTGTTGAATAATTACTTAGACTTAACCTAAGCAAATTAATTTCTTACTAGTAGGATTAATTATACTGGAAATATTACTAATCAGTAACATTTGGTTATTGTGAAATATGAAAACTTCGAGAAAGTTTGAAATATTAAAACAAATGAGTTTCAAGATACAAAACACAAAATCATTGAGAGAAGACTAATATGAAATTCATCTCTAATGACTTCTTTGAAAAATATTTTTGAACGAGTGTTAACATACAAAACCCAGCAATGGAGTTTGATGCAAAGCAAGAACTAAAACAAACATCACACACTGAACAAAGTAAGAATGCTTCTTTGAGGTTGTTCAGAATAAGAGCGGGAATGGAAGGGAACAGGAAATTATACATGTCAAGAAAATATTAAGTCACAGAAAGTCGCAGGGGATTTCAGGGAAGCAGTGGTGCAGGAGCACCTGCAACAATCAACAGACTAAACAGTGTGCACATGGTCAACTTGGTGAGTCACTTTCTTAAGTAGTATTTCCCTAAGCCTATGTTTAGTATGCATTGACTAGGTCTAGAGACACCGGATGCTTCCGGACTTATCAGTTGAAATAGCAACATATGGGTTATTGTAATCATTTATTTTCAAGCTTTCAAACTCTAAAAGTAACCTTGTTTTCATTCAATGACTTATTGCCAAAGAGTCACCTAAATACATAAGCCTTAAGGAACCCATGTAGACACCTCAACTGGTTTTACCAACAGACTAGGGAAACTTCTTCCTTTCCTTTGTAATAGACTATTTTTTATGGAATCTGCAAGTCTCATGTAGGAGTCCAGCTGTGTTTTCATGACTTTTCTCAGTGGAGAAACACACTGACTACTAATGACCTTGGACATACTTTCTTAGAGGCTAAGGAACAGTAATTTGTCCTTTATACTCTCATTCTCTATGTCACATAACTGCATTTCTGTTTCTCGCAGGTCTGCCTTTTCACATGTTTATTGATCTTGTGGCAGTGCTTGGAATGCATGGGTTTTCCATATCTTTTAGAGAAGGTTCCAGAGTGGCTCACTGAGGCCTGATGGAAGATTGGAGGACTCAATAATTTTTTTTTTTATAAGTTAGTTAAAGGCTATGTAAGTGCATGCATAGAAAACGTATGCTCTTTAGATTCTTAAATACATTTTTATGAAACTAGATTTCATTCTTGCTTATACCCAAATATTGATCCCCAAGCTAATACTAAGAGATGACTCAGTAATGGAAGAACGAAATACTTGTCTGAAGAAGGATGAATGCATCACTTTTTAATGACAAGTACAGACTGATCTCATTGTTCAGAGAAAATCAAGTGCTGGGAAACAAGGGAGAGGGGGTGTTTCCTGAGACTTAGAGCAATGTTCTCCCTAATAGAGCTTTGAATCGTGGAGAAAACTTCTTGGTCCTTAAGGCTTTCATAATGGACTTCTACTTGTTGGATCCTTCTCTCTAATACAGCATCAAGGCTATTGCTTTAGGTCCTAGCTTGGGGAGCTCACTTAGCTCCTCCTCCTTGTATGCTCCATTCTGCCATTTGAGGCATTGAATAACAATGCTGAACTTTTCACAAAGCAACATGAACTTCTATAATCTTATTTTCTCATTCATCTGTGCTTTTAAAAACCGTCCATACAGATTTTCATTAGTTCAGTTATTATCATTTAAGTAGATCACTTGCATATCTCTCTTTCAACAGTATGTCATGTCCCAAAACAACTCTATATACTTACTCTTCTGTTCTAATACAATATTATGGGAATAAATATTTATATGATATTCAGTTTCCTAATATTTTATCATTCCTGCTAAACTGTATATTTCTAGATTGAAATATTAAACACATTTCCCCTCAGGATCCTATAAACACCAATTTAAAAGATAGATAGACCCATAGCAATGACAAAACATTTGTATACATAATACCAAAGAAGCCAACACACCCATTAACACTTTTAGGCTTACCGGTCCATGGCATGTGAGTAGTCCATCTTCCATCTTCTCACACTGGGAGTCACACTCAACACAGATGGAGCCATTTTCAAACTCTCGAAATTCCCTGTGAAAATATCAAGTGCGTGAGGAGGTGTAAGCAAACAAGCTATCAACTTAACAAATGAGGCAACATCTGCTAAGAGTCCTACTGGCAGTGTAAATTCTTGAGTTCGTTTCTCTAATGTGCCAGGAGCTACAGACGCATTTTCCTATGCATTAAGGAGGACGCTTTCTATGAAAAGAAAAGATATACAGCAGCCATATGGTTCTCCTTGCTCCTGATTGCATTCAACGATTGTCTCATTCTGGAAAGCTCTCTCCTGTCAGAGAGATTCTAGCACTTTCACAAAACAGAAAATAATCTTTTTTGATGACACAGCAGATTCACTTTTACCTCTTTGAGTAAGACAATATCTGCTTGTTTCTACATAAAATACTACTTACTCTTGGTGGAAGCTTGCATTTCTAAACCACTATAGTTTTTTAATTGCTGGGCTATGTAAATGTTCTCCAACCCTGTCCTTCAAAGTTGAAAGACTACTAAAATTACTTTTGGTTAAACTTCAAAACAGGCTTTGATATCTTATCTTCCTTTAAAACATCTGCCTTAGAGAATTAGAGAAAAATATCTTTTTATGCTAGATTTTATTTTCTTAGATTATTGATCTAATATCACAAAATTCCTTTTAGTCTAAATTCTTTTTGAAGTAATTCTATAAGGAATAAAACAAGAAATAGTTTATTTTAATGTATATGGTGAAAAACTTTATAATTGTAATTTACCTTGATTGTGACTGTCTCTATATCACTACATTTTCTGTCTATTTATATATTATAGGTTTTAAAGATATAATTATTAGCTGGGCAGTGGTGGCGCACGCCTTTAATCCCAGCACTCGGGAGGCAGAGCCAGGCGGATCTTTGTGAGTACCAGGCCAGCCTGGTCTACAGAGCCACCAGGAAAGGCGCAAGGCTACACAGAGAAACCCTGTCTCGAAAAACCAAAAAAAAAAAAAAAAAAAAAAAAAAAAAAAGATGTAATTATTGCATTTGAAGTCTAATATAAATATTTTACTTTGATAATTGAAAACCAATCATCTATACTATGTTAAAATTACATTGTTTTCACTAAAATAAAAATAAAATATTCGGTAAAAAAATTTAGTGTCACTTAGAAGTCATTAACAAAGTAGGTCATTAAGTAAATTTGTATATCTAATTTATTCATAATTTTTGTCTTTGTTTCCTAACCCATTTTTTAAACCAACACCAATATGAATAGTGTAATTATAAATCAATTAGATGTTAAATTCTAAATTATTTTCTTCCCTAAAGCTATCACTACCTTTTTCTCATTTGAAGACATAAAGTCTTAATAAACAATGAGATTCCAAAGGGTAAACTGTATATTCTGTTGGTTAAATTAATTCTAAATCTAGATTTCTATTTTATTAATTTCTAAAATTAGGGTATAATTTATTGGGCTTCCTTAGGAATTTTCACACACATATGCCATTATGCTTTCTTCAAAGGGATAGGAGTTAAATATGGTTTCAAATAATAGAGCATTGGTAGATTATCTGTATAAAAACATTTACCCGCATTGTTTTAGTACTTGTACAGTCAGATATTAATTTGTTTTAGATCAAATCTTTAATGAATTTTCTGGTTTGAAACCTTAGTTATAAAAACAAGCCTTCTTTTTATGTTTCATTAACTATGAGAAATAGAAAGTCCTTAACTGAAGAAGTCTTTAGAATAAAAAGTGAAAGTGACCCAAAGGAAGGGCAGTTAAATCGATGACAAGTTACAAATAATGTATAATGAAATTTTAAGAGAGTTACCAGTTTGAGATAATAGAGTCTTTGGTCATTAAAGGGTTATGGTGACAAATGAAGAATGTAAGTTGCTTGCTAATAAAGCATAGTCTGTGTTTTTCCCATTCTTTTACCCAATGTGTACCTCTCCACATGCCCAGTAAAGAGTAAACACAATGTCACAAGAGCAATGGAGAGATGAGCACCTTTCCTTCCTAATTTCATTTCAGGGCTCCTGACTTCTTGCTGCTTTCATCAGAGCTCCTTCCTGAAGTCTTGGAGAGTTACTCTGCCTTTGGTCTTTGTTGTAGCCTCCATTACTCTTCTTATTCTACATCCCCCAGTGACTTAACTGTGGTTTTTGCAGAGTTCCCCGCATGTGTATATGTCTTAACAAATTACAGTCTATGATACTAATGTGCTAGCATTGTCAATATTCGGACCTGGAGTGAATGCTATAAAACCGAGTCTTTAAAATCTACATCTTATACCAATAGTATTATTGGAGAATTAAACACTTGACATTTAGTTTACTAACTATCCTCTATAAAAGGAGAAACTATGTTTTATTCAGGTATGATTTTTAAATATGTAATTTCCATCAAAGATCATTGACTGGTACACTGATGGCTTTGTGTTGATCTCAAGGACTTAGAATGTATGCTAGATAGGAAAAGCTTTGGGGTTTCAAGGTTCCATTATAACTAACATCTCTCCCATTTTGATTGTTCACTGTAATTACTTTCTCACTTGAATTTGGATACAAATTACACTGAATTGTTTGACTTTCTTTCTTTCTTTCTTTCTTTTTTGCACAGACATGCAAAAATCCTGTATTTATAAACAGACTTCTAATTTTTATACATGTGTTTTTATTTGACAGGTTTAATCAGTTTTTAAGATAAAATATTTTACTCAACCATTTAATAAACTCAGATTAACTAGAAAATGGGAAATCATGATAATGATATGCATAGCAAGTACTTTAACAAGACATTATTAAGCACCTTTCATTTCACATAATCATAAAGTTGGCACCATAATATTCCCATTTTTCATATAGAAATCAGCTTTAGCCAATGAGGTGCCATATGTCTCCTAGGCCTCGCTACTGAAGAATTGAGGCAAGAAAATCAGGTGAGACTAGAAGTTGAAACAAGCTTAGGCAACATACCAAGTCCTCAGAGAAGGAAGAAATGGAGGAAGACTTGGAGAGAGGGAGGAAGGAAGGACAAAAGAAGGGATGGGAGGAAGGGGAATAAGGATGGAAGAGTAGGTGGGAGACAGAAACAAGAAAAGAAAAAAAAATCAGTATAAAGCTTAAAGGCAGATTCATTTTCCTCAAAGGCAACCATAATCAGCTACCTAGGTAAGACAAGAGAAATCAAAGGACACTGCAGATGGGGGAATGTTTGAGAAATCCTCACGGAGCAGACAAGAACTGAAAACAAACTTCAGTATGCTTTTAAAACAATTATATTTCATGGGGTTTACTGTAATGAAAAATACTTTAATAATTTAAATTTCTTTGACATATTTTATTTAATGCTGTAAAGCTAGAGGTTGTTAAATCCGAAAATAAAAATAAAAAAGTCTAGCTGATTGGGTTTCAAGAAGCCACAATTTTTGTCGTTGTTGATGTTTGTTTTTGTTTTGCATCCATTAGTCTGTAGAAATGCAACACAGAATTGAACATATAGCTATGTATTTCTATGTTTTATATTTCAGACTATAGTAATACTAGAATACTTAAGAAAAATAACATTCTGGAAAGAATCAGACTGCCTGTACTCTACTCTTCATTTGATTATTCAGTCAATCCATGATTTTAGCTGATACTATATTAGATCTGTCCTCATTGTCCATCATGTGCTGCTGATAGAGAAAATGATTTCTCGATACCCCATCTCCTCAGAAATACATGCCTATATAATAATGTCTCTCTGCAGCTAACTTGAGCTTAGTGAACTAAATTCTGGTAAAATTTATTTTAATGACATCATTTGCTAGACAGGTGTGTATTTTGATTTGAGGTACTTTATTTAGAGGATTATCCATCCATAGCAATATGAAGAGGCCTGAATACAATCCCATGGGGCAGGATCTATTGATTACTAAAGTTACAAGCTGGTTATATCTTACAAAGTTCTAAGCTGAACTATTTCCCATTATTAAATTCTTATTTTAAGTTACTTTTAATGTAAACTTAGGTTTTCATCTGTTACCTCATTTTATAGAGAAAAATTTCCTGTGTCATTTTTAAGAAGATATATATATATGATAAACATGTTTTTATAGTACAAACATGAAGTATAACACTAGTGGTATCAGCTATCATGAAATTAGTTGTCAAAATGAGGAAATTCATGAAGAACATAAGAAATGAAACAAAGACTTTCAAAACTGTAGTTTCCAAGCTGCCAAAAGTAGTTTCATTGAGCGATACAAGAAAAAACTGACTTAGGGCCGGGTGTTGGTGGCGCACGCCTTTAATCCCAACACTCGGGAGGCAGAGCCAGGCAGATCTCTGTGAGTTCGAGGCCAGCCTGGGCTACCAAGTGAGCTCCAGGAAAGGCGCAAAGCTACGCAGAGAAACCCTGTCTCAAAAAACCAAAAAAAAAAAAAAAAAAAAAAAAACTGACTTAGGAACAGCCCTGAGAAATGTATTACCACACTGATGAAGGGCAATTATGATGCATAAAATTGTGCTATGATAGAGTGTTTTTAGGGGCATGAAATGCCACAGCAGAGGATGGATACTAGGTTTTCTTGCAGGCAATGTGATGGTTGTAGAACCACAGGAAATTAAAAGTACTGGTTAAAGCAGTGCTTTTTAGGAAGCAGCAGAGCACATTTCAAATCCTCTTCAACGTAAATCATAGATGTAGTTTTTCTACAGCCCTCACCAGTAGTCAAAGACATAGAGACATGTGCTGTTCCTCAGGTGGAAATAAGGCCACTCAACCGGGGTGGAGAAAAATCAGGAGCTCTACCATCATGCTAGGTGAAAATTGGAAGGAAGTACTAGAGTTCTTATTTCAAGTGAAAATTAGTTTTCTTTAAGACAGCTTTGCATCTCTTCTCTTGCTTCACAGGTGCTCTTGAAAAAAATCTTGATAAACTCCTTCTAAATTCTTACCCTTTTTCTAAAGCTCAGATTTTTGCTTTCATCAGTAGCTCATGAGTTTCAGGTGGCATTGTGGTCTCTTACCCATCATAGAGGTTACAAGACTCTATGCAGATTTTCCCCCTGCTGAAGCGCCGGCATGATAGGCACTGGTCTGGCCCAGGTCCCCAACAGCCATCATTTGAACACAGGTGATTGCACACCATCCCTTCAGCAGCTGCAAGACACACCAAAATCAACAGGAAATAAGCAAAGGATATGTTAAAACTTATTATCCATTGTAAACAAGCTGAATAGCATTTTTTATTAAAAAGGATATTTAATTAAAATATAATTATATTTACTTTCCCCTTTCCCTGTCCTCCCTTAAAATCATTCCAAGTTCCTATTTTACCCTCTCAAATTGTGATGGAATTTTTTTATTATTACTGACACATACATATATGCATAAAATATGAATACAGTGTTCTGAATAGTTTTCAATGAGTTAGTTTAAGAGTTAAGGGTCGCCGGGCGTTGGTGGCGCACGCCTTTAATCCCAGCACTCGGGAGGCAGAGCCAGGCGGATCTCTGTGAGTTCGAGGCCAGCCTGGGCTACCAAGTGAGCTCCAGGAAAGGCGCAAAGCTACACAGAGAAACCCTGTCTCGAAAAACCAAAAAAAAAAAAAAAAAAAAAAAAAAAAAAAAAAAAAAAGAGTTAAGGGTCAAACTACTTTGGGTGCCTGCCCAAATGCCATCCTCCATTCTTCCTTCAACTTATTCCACATAGCAAAGTAGCCTTTTCCACAAGTCTAAACAAAATCCTTTTTATCTAGTTAAACACAAAGGGAGAACAGGTGGTTGATACAAATTATCCAAAGTAAAGAGCAAATGATGCCTTTTCCAAGCCAAAATTTTGTCTCACTAATACACCAAATATACCTCATTTCAACTCTATATGAGGGGTTTCAGAAAGAGGTAGAAGAATTATATCATTAGCAAAATTATTTTTAAAGTAAGGGGCAGTGAGTAAGATATAGAGGATATAGGAAGACGGAGAAATTATAGAAATAGCATAGGAAAAATGGGTCATTGGTTAGGAGGACTTGCCAAGTCTGATGACCTGCATTCCATCCAAGAGATCTGACTACCCAAGCAATTCCCTGATTACCACAGGAACCTTGGTATGTACACATATGAATGCACAACACACAATAAATGAGTAAATTAAAAGTTATGAATAGAAATAAAATAATTTTACAGGTATCTTCCACTATATTACTCCGGTGTTAATAAAGTTAGGCCACATATAGAAACATGTACAAAGAATATTCAGCAAACTGAAATAATTAATTACTCATGAGGAAATGTACCAATTAAAGTATTAACAATAGTCTTATATATATATAGCGCTCCATTCTCGTTGTTATTATGGTTCTCATCTGCTGATACCCCTCCTCTAGGCCACTGCTAATCTTGTGTTTTGTTTTTCAGAGTTAATAGAAATGGACCATATGACCTTGTACATATTAAGCAAGCACTCTATTACTGAACTATACCCCCAGTCTTTGACACAGGATCTCAGTAAATTACCTAGGCTGGTCTTGAACTTGCTCTGTAGTTCAAACTGGCCATGATCATCTGATTACCCTATGTAATTCCTGAGAGTTTTATGCCTACGCCATAGTTTAGTATTTTTTGTTGTTTAGATTTTGATGGAGAAATACCAAAGACTTTGGAGGCCTTGTTTTAAGTTTTCTACTTAAATTTTGCCATTGGTGTTCTCATTTAGAATAAACGTTTATCCAGTATAGTATTAGTGCATAGCAATTTTATTAACAGGATGCAATGTATTGAATAAGAACAAAACTTCAATTCCTGGTCTGCATATCTGAACTTACCTGAGGCACCTGGAGTGCAGCATGACTTTCATGAAAAGTTAAGAATTCTCAAGATAAAAGTGAAAAAAAAAAAAAAAAACAAAACTTCCCTATCTTTCCATTAGTCACCAATTTTACCAATATAAAACTATTGTATGCCATGGAGCCGAGCTCCAAGGCTACACACAGGGTACATAGAATAAACCACAGCATAGAAAAATCTAATTTAGGACTTTCTTATCTCAGGGGTATTTCTAGAGTACCAAACTTTTTTTTTTTTTTTTTATCTGTGGGTCTTTATAAATAAGTTTCAATCTATGTGAGGAAAAAAAAAAACATGACCCACATGTTCTGTGGGTCAATTTCTTTTATTCTAGTTCTGATTTTTCTCAGCTCTGATTCCCTAGCTCTTCTTCCTACATCGCTATATACACATTTCCAACAGGAGACTCTTGCGATAATGAGAAAAGTTACAAGGCTATCTCTCAAGGTCATTGCACATGTCCTGAAAGATGATAAGGAGCAAAACCATCTACCACAGCAGCACATAGGTGGCACATGATACTTGGCACATTCCCTGGGCCGTGGAATCTTCAGGTAGCTGGACATAAAACTATTTTTCTCTGAACTTGGTTAATTGGCTAGTTATTATTTGGGACCTAAATAATAAAAAATGAGTTAGTCAGAACTTGAATTTTATATCATAAACTGAGATTAGAAGTTTGTGCAGTGTGTTAATTGCTAAAAGTGTACTAGGGAAAGCTACTGGTCCCTTTATCAATTGGACCTGGCAGGGGAAGTTGGCAAGCAATTCAGGTCACTATTGTCTCTGAAGGACTTTGATTCAATAACCCAGAAATTTTGTAATTCCATCCTTGTGTATAATCTGTGAAAGTCCAACTAGCAATCTATCTACAGACATGCCAATATGCCTTGTCAGCTTAACTAATTATAGATAATAGGCTTCTAAGTCTTACAGTCCATGAGGAATAGTAGATCTAGATATGAAGCATATTCTAGTCTATTTCTATACATCAAAAATATACAGCTTAATGAGAAGTCATCTTCTTGACCATCTATAAATATACGCACCCATAAGATTGAGATGCAATCATGAGATTACATATACACATTACATGAAAATACATGGTAGTGAGGAGATACCATAGCTGCTTTTGCACATGTGAAATTACAGACCGAAGCAAGAGTTTTCAGAGTCAGTAGTCCATAAGCCTTGCTTCACTAGGTTATCCCATTAAAGAATTATTCACCTAGTAAATTGACATCTGAATTATCAATTGCTGTATGCTGCATTTGTGTCATGGCCTGCAATAGCTCATGACACAAAACATAGGTTTTCAGACAAAAGCATTTGTGATTTGTGTTTGGATAGAGTGAACATGAACTGCAAGTATACCAGGTATCATGAAAATCAGCTCCTCCAGCATATACTTGAGAAAGTAAGCTGCTTATATTTTCTTGTTGAGTGGTTTAAAAACAACAACCTAAACTGTCCAATTCATATCACCTTTGCTCAAATCCTAAGACTAAGGGCTATTTACTTTAGTCCATGTAATATATTAAGATTGACAGATTTATCTAGACACATTAATACTTTATACCTGTGTAACTGAATAATCTTTCCTATAATTGTTAAAGAGAGGAACATTGACCTATATGAACATATGATATTGGTATGGTTCAGACGTAAAGTTTAACTCCCACCAGAGTTGGCCAGCAAGCGCTGTATATCTAGCTGGTGATTTTATTGAAAAGTGATTGGATTATGATAGCACAAACTTCATCATTGAGTTAATCCATTAATATCTTTTCCTTTTTTTTGTATTCAAGTATTTATGGGAGTATATTCAAAATCATCAAAACCTGGAATCAACACAAGTGTACTTGAATGAGTACCCAGATAAACAAATTGTAATATACCATCTAGAAAAGAAACAAACAAAACCAGTTATGAATAGATTCATAACATGGATATTTCTACAAGCATTATATAATGTGAAAGAACCTTAACATAGAAGATGGCACTATTGAGTGTTCAACTTATAACTTTGACATAATCATAGCAGATGTCAGTAACTGAGACTGCAAAGGGTAGTGAGCATTTTGCGACAAAAAAAAGTCATCATTTTTTCACTGGCATTTTAGAATTTAACTCTATACAAATTACAAAATAAAATGCAAAGATGTAAAGAAAAAGTCAGAAATTAAAAATATTTTTTTGGTGCAAGGATTTAAACTCATGTCCTCAGTTAAGTTACACTCTCAGCCGCTTTTAAACTTGAAAATTAAAAAAAAAAATAACTAAAGCAATAACTTTATATCCTTACATAGTCTCACAAACACTAATTGTATATTCATTCTTTTCTTCAGGCTCTATTTTGTTATTAAATGAGAATGCCCTCTAAAAGCTCATGGCTTTGAATGCTTGGTCACTATAGAGGGGCACAATTTGAAAGGGTTAGGAGGTGTAGACTTGTTGGAGGAAGTGTGTCACTGGGGGTGGGCTTTGAGGTTTCAAAAAGCCCATGCCAAGCTCAGTGTCTTTCTCTTCTTTCTGCCTGTGGATCCCGATGTAGAACTTTCAGCTAATTTCCAGCACCACGTCTACCTGCATACCGCCATTTTCCCAACCATGATGACAATGGAATAAACCTTTGACACTGTCAACAATCCCCAATGAAATGCTTTACTTTAGGAGAGTTGCCATGGTCAGCATGTCTCTTCATAGCAGTAGAAAACTGACTAAGAAAATTGCCAATTAGATTATAAAATTATTTTTAGATCTACCATGAATTTGGTAACAATAGTTAGATAAAATATTTTCTGCCAGTACCTGATTTATTGATTCTATTATTCTTGGGGAGAATCTGTGAACTAAAATCTCCTCAAAGGAAAGATCAAGTGGGTTATTCCCACCTGAAGCTATGCACTGGGCCAAAGAAGGTATGTTCCATAAATAGAGGAGGACTGGTCTTCAGTCAGAGGTATACAAGTAGCTGTGCTCCCCAACTAGAACCTCCAAACAAGATCCTATTAATGTCTTAATACTGAATGGGCTAGCTATTAGAAAAGGGGGGTTAGTTGAAGAAAGAAGATGTTCACTGGTAGTGTACCCTTGGCAGGTATAACTTTTATACAGCCCTTCTCTCCCCCTCTCTTTCTGCTTCCTGGATGCGTAGAGGTGAATAGCTTTATTCTAGTACATGATCCTCTCCCCATGACTTTCTGAGCCACCATAGCCTAAGACCATTAGATCCAATAGTTGATTAAGATTTCTGATAGTGTGAGATAAAAATAATTTTTTTCCTTTAATGTGATTTTTCTAGAGTATCTTAACAATGAAAAAGATGACCAGCCCAGATATGATTAAATCTAAAGTTTACAACTTGTTGCGATATGTATACACAATTACAAACTACTTCCACTGTCCAGAAATAAATGTATTGATCATCTTTAAAAGATTTCATTTCACCTACAGAACCACTCATGCCTGATCATCTCCTTTAGACAATCCCATGTTACGTCTGTTACTATGGTTATTTGTAGTTCAAAAATTTTTCTATAAATGGAGTTGTACAGTATGCCTGTCTTTTATTACTTTTACTTCACTCTATGGAATTACATTCAGAATGGTTCATGATTTTTTATTAATAGTTCACTCATTTTTAGTCCTACATGTATTTCATTATGTGTATACATTATATTTTTCTAATCCATTCACTTACTGGCAGATATTAAGGGAGTTTTCCATTTTTGGCTATTAGAACTTACAATATCATGAATATCTATCCAAGTTACGAAGAAAAATTTTGTGTTTCTTGGGTAAATACTTAGCTATAAAATGACTGAATATTATGGTGAGCCATCAGGAAACTGTCAAATTCTCATCCAAAGTAGTTTTTCCATTTATTTTGGTTTATTTATTTAGTATTCATACAATAGCTTGCATATCTATATACCTAGTATTTATTTAATATTTAGCATATATACATATGTATATATACATACATACACAAACATATATATTTACACACACACACAGCAGAAGCCTAATAAAACAATACACCTGTCCATGATGTATTCTATACTGGGTTCAAAGACCTCGGATACAAGAAGAACAATGTCAGAGACGCTTTGTTCAAGTCTAAGCCCAGAGAATAAGCAGTAATGTGGTCCCAGTCATTTCCCAATGGCAGGAGAAAGCCATGTTCTGGTAAAACAGGTAAATAGAGAGAAGTTTTTTTCCTCCATTTTTTTTTCTAATCCTTAAAGGAACAGATATTGCCCCTCCATTGTAAACAGAAGAAACTGCTTCTCTCAGTCTACTAGTTCGAATACTAAAGTCATCCAAAACCACTCTCACAGACACAGCCAAAATAACGTCTAACAAAATATCTTGTCATTTCAGTGTTAATTAAAGCATACAAGAATTTAATTATTACAAACTCAAATATAACTAAATGAGTTATAGGACTATAACAATGAACTGAGAGCCAGAATAACAAATTGGAGGAAACAGTGTAATGGAAGAAATGGTTTATTTTGGGTCTCAGTTCATTGTTATAGTCTATCACGGTGGGAAAAATCACATCGGAGTAAATCTATAGACAAGAGGCAAAGAAAGATTAACAGCTGCTGATGCCCAGTATCCTTTCTCCATTTACATAGTAAAGGATCCCAGCCAGAGAATGGTGCTGCTCACAGTGAGTCAGTCAGTCTTTCCATCTCAATGAAAACAAACAAGAAAATCTCCCAGATCCTTTTTCTGAGACTTAATGCAAATGCTTTTCACAGGTGTGCATGGAGGTTTTTCTCCTAGAAGATTCTAGACTTCATCAGATTGATGATGAACACCAACCATCACTGGAGTGTTATAATTACTGATCCTATAAATATTTTGCAGACTTGTTTGTGAGGCTGTAATTTTAACTTTTTTTTTAAAAGAAAAAATATTCTTTTTATTTTATTCAGGTCATTTTGGTTATATGATAGGATCATTTTCAGTAAGATTTTATTTCTTAAGCTGTCAAAATGTTTTTCTAGAGTTGTTTCATTTTATATTCTCAATAGTAGAGCATTCAATATTCTACTTTTTTGAATCTTCCATTTAATACATATTATGATATCTCATTGTAATCTAATTCAAATTTCTATGAAAATTTAATAACACTTAACCAGTTATAAGTATGTGTGTATATAATATATATTTACATATAACAATCTTTCTGTTCATTTGTCTATTATCTATAATCTACTTAAAATTTATCATCTATCTATAATCATCATTTATATACTAACTTTCCATTCATACATCCATACATCCACCCACCCAACCATTTATCATCTATTCATCTATCTATCTATCTATCTATCTATCTATCTATCTATCTATCTATCATCTACTTACCTATTTCTTATCTATCATCATCTATGCATCTGATAATTTTTCTTATCTAATTAGAACTTTTTCTCATAATTTGTAACTTGGACTTTTCTCTTTTTAGTAAGAAAGTTTGTAGAACAAATTAAATCAACAACAACAAAAAAAAAAAAAAAAAAAAAACTTTGGGCAGTTTCTCAGTATATAGTCCAGGCTGGCTTTGAAATTTTGATCTTCTCGCCTCAACCTCTTCAGTGTTGAGATTATATGAGTGCCTTCATGTTCAGCTCTTGTTCTTTCTATTTTTTCTTTGTTTTCCTTTTGTAAAGGAAAAAATCTTTTATTGTTGGGAATCTACTACTTTGCCAGTCTGGGTCAGTCAAGTTGGGACTGTGGTTTTTTTGTTTGTTTGTTTGTTTTTTCCTGTAGAGTTTATCCAGAACACAGCCATTATTACCTAAATGGTGTCTATCATGTTAGGTGATTCAGTTTTCTGAGATTTAGAGCAGAAAGAACTGACTTTATGGTAGTATTTTTGGTCTTCACAAGTCGGCATACTTAAGTTGCCTGTTCCTAGACATCCATATTTGAGACACATGAAAAAGAAAATTCAGTCAACTCTTAGAATCCGAATTCTCAAATCCATCTGAATCTTCTTTCTTCTTTCACAGTATTGTGTTGCTTAACATATGGTGCCTGTGGTTTGATCATATATCAAGCATGATTGAATGTTTTTATATGAATCAATGCTCTTCGTTAATGAAAAGTAATAATATTGTTTATATGAACATCCATTATATGTGTATTTGTTACTTTCATATTCCAATTTTATCATATATAAAGCTTATACATACTTTCTGTGGTATTAAAAATTTTTATCAGAATTATGAAGAAGAACACCTCACTTATTAAGAGAACAATTTGTGAAGACAATGGGGAAATTTAAAACAATAGTATATAATTGTCATGAATCAGAGTCTTTGTACTCATTCATTATCTTTGGGTCTTCCTATTCTCACAATCAATATGTCAAATCAATTGTGTATCAAATTCTAAGCCTCTCAGCTGCCTCTTGGTTTCCCTCTTTAGGGAGCAGTCAAGCCTGCAGAATCTATTTAACATTGTCTATTTCATGGTGGTTCTTCATTTTTTGGTCCATTTTTACCATTCTGCATTATTTTATTTTTAAAGTTTAATACTATTTTATCCTTGTACCTAGCTTCCCCTCTTTTCAAAGGTGAAAGAAGTTTACTATATGTGGAAACATAAAACTGCTGGGATTTTCTGTTCTTTCACATTATTTGACCTGAATGTTTTAGCTTCACCAAGATCCCACCTCCATTCTACTCTCTATTACTTATTATTATTCTGGTGTCTAATAGCATAGTACCTTTGAATCAAGGCAACAGAACCTCATGAAAAAAAAGCAATACTAAAAAAACAAACAAACAAACAAAAATCATAATACCTACTTTTGACTCATTCTTTCCAAACAACTAGGTGGAACTGAAGACTGGAAGATTATTTCCTATAAAGCGAAAGTAAAGCAAATGCCTCTGAAAGGCATAAAACAAAAGGCCGGGGAAGCTGCTTCTTCTTTGAAATTCTTAAGAGAGAAAAGTTTTGATCATCACCAAGAAGTCAACACACATCTGACCGACCTCCCAGAGCATTCACCATGTGAGGAGCAGAAGACCCATTCACTGGCTTAGAGTTCATAAGGCCATTGTTGGCCTCTCTAAAGAAACTTTAGCATTGTAGTTATCAGGGAACCTTTCCCTTTCTCTGTGTTTTCTCTGGAAGCTGTAAAAGAGATTTTTCTTGATCTTGTCTGAATTGTACCTGTCTATTAAACATTTGGAGAGATAATAATGTGCTTAGTATTGCGACCTTTGTAGAGAATATTGAAGCTGCTTCCATTAAAATAGAGATGAGTTTAAAATAATGAATTTTGCCACAGTGCTGCATGTGTGACAGTAAATGGATTAGCTCAAAAATATTGAAATTGAGCACCTGTCGACGGGCACAAAGGCAGGAAAATTTTCTTTCAATGTAGAGCAAATGTAACTACTATGTTGGTATTATTTATCATACATTGAAGCATGGATTTTACTTAGAATGGATTTAGACAGGTAGCATTAATCTTTTTTTTAATGCTGAAAACTTTATTTAATATAGAGAAGTTAAGCTTTCCTGATAAGACAGACATAGGTTCAAATCTTTATTGCTTCATGAGCCATGTTGCCACGGGCAATTACTTTCCTGCTACAGCTTTGTAAAATGAATAATATCACCCTTTTAGGATTAAGGTGAACACGATCATAATATTAGTATAGTATTTATTACACAGTTGGGCATTTTAAATAAACAACCAACAAATTAATTGATAAGAAATTTTTAAAAATGAAAATGTATTCACATACTTACTAGTAAAAGTATTTGTTTAGAAACCCTTTTCATCATGGACAATGTAAATTTGTTACCTCACAGGAGGTATATCTACTTCTGTGCATTGATAGTGGATCAATAATCTTGTTTGTATTTGCATAATTTTGATAGGTAGCCAACATGACAGTACAGTATAAGGTGGTGATAGATTTTAGCATTATTCTCACTATTGAAAAGATGGCATTTGACAATGACCAGAATGAGCAACATGTCTGCTGAGAGGTTTAAGAAAACAGGAAGAATTAAAGCAGAAGGGTCTATGGGCAATTATAAATTACAACTTTAGCGAAGAGATTCCAAGGAAGGAACTACAGTAATGTTTTCAGAGACTAGGCTGAACATAGGCAGAGGTTCCTGGGAAGCTCTTGAAGTAGATGGGGCTGGGTTATCAGGTTATCTTGAAAGGCAGAATGAGCTGTGTAAAAGTATTGGCAATTTTTTTTTTAAAGCAAGAGACAACAACAACAAAACAGAGCAAGAATAACAACAGAACCCATCTGATTCACTAAGAAACTCATGCATCCAGTCATATCAATGGGACCAACTTGAGAACATGTTTTGACAGTTGGTGAAATGGACATAATAATGTTAATTTAGTTAAGACCTAATCAAAGCATATCAGTTTTATCCATGATACAAAATCTGGAAGATAGAAGGTGGAACTCTTAACTCTAAGGTCTTTTTTAGTCGATCAGGATCATCCTTTTAATTTCATAAAGATTGGGAGATGTCTAGGAAAAAAGCAGCCTCAAGCAAATGCACGTATAAAGTCCCAGTGGGTGATTCTGAACACCTGGTCCTGCAGAACCTGAGAAACTGAGTTGTCTAAAACAACATAAATATAGTCTTGTAGTTCTGGATAACAAAATCAAAAATGTATCTCATTCAAGGCAACATAAAGACTAATACCTTCTTGAGGCTCCATGAGTTCAGTTTTTCTTTGACTCTTTCAATTTTTAGAGGCTCTTTTGACATCCCATGAGTTGCAGATACATAATTACATTATCTGCTTCTGTGGTCACAGGATCTTTTTCTTTACTACAGTCAATTTCACCTCTAACAATGAATGACACATTTGATTGTATTCTTGCCTCATCCTGATAACCTAGGGTAATGGTCATGTCTTTAAATCTACACCATCTGTGGGTTCCCTCTGTCTTTTATGGTAACATTCAAAGGTTGTGGATTATATGTGTCTATCCTTGGGGGCATTATTTCCTCCAGAGCAGATGCTAAGTGGTACTGCAGTAAGTCTGTGGTTAACAAAATTTAAATAAATACCAAGGAGGAGGATACTATTGCATTTACATGATATGAAGTGTCTAAAAATATTCAATGGGTGCTCCATGAACAAACTATGAAAGGAGGATCGCCGCAATATGCCACTGGTCAGACTGGGAAGGTGAAACAGATGTTTGTAGCTGAAAAGTTTCTCTCCGGGTTTCACGAAACCCAGGCAGTCCCGCAGCCCACTTATGAAGTAAATACACAGATGCTTATATTATTTAACCTGTTTGGCCTAATGGCTCAGGTTTCTTGCTATCTAGTTCTTCTATCTTAAATGAACGCATTTCTATTAATCTATATCTTGCCATGAGGCATACCGGTACTTTACATCCTGATCTTCATCGAGGAGGCTGGCAGCGTCTCTCCTCCTTAGCCTCCCACTTCCCAGACTTCTCCTCTCTCTTTGTCCCACCTATGCTTCTTGCCTGGCTACTGGCCAATCAGCATTTTATGTATCAGTCAATCATCCACAGCAGATGTTAGTGATAGCATGCTCAGCTTCAGGTTTCTTAGTAACTCTGGCCTGTCACCTGGCTATGACTTGGGCATGAAACTCTGAAAGTAGGAATTGAGAGGAATGAAATGCAGCAGAAATTAGACATTAAAAAAATCTTCAAATACTGCTTATATAGTGAATACATTCTAAAGTACCACCCAGAAAGAATATTAAACTGTAGAAAGTTAAATAAGTATTTTACTGAAACTTGTAAGTGAATAAAAGCTAGTAACATAATATATTCTATATGTGTATTATAATTACTCAATAAGTAACTATCATTAAATATCCCTTTTATTGAGTGGGAGAATTTTTAGTAATTACAAAATAAAAACACTACTTAAAGGATATTTTTAAAAGTCTGCTGTTTTATGCTGTCTTCTAAATTTGTCCTGAAATGTGTTCTAAGTCACTCAACTGCAGATTTTCCTATTCTGAGTCCTTTTTGAGGGAGTAAAACTCCACAATAAGAAATTAATTGTCCAGTCCGTATGTTTTTAAGTTTTTTTATTTTATCCATTTTAGCATTTGAGAATTTCATACATGAATATAATATTTACTTCATTTTCTTTTCCATTTCATCCACTCCAGTTCCTCCAGGGCTATCTTACTGTCTCTTAGTTTGAGACTCCATGTTTAATTATTATTTTTATATGTGGACACACACACACACACACATACACACACACACACACACACACACACATATATATATATATATATATACATATATATATATATATACACACATATATGTATATAACCTTATGAGTTCATTCAGTATTACTCCTATGTATAGATATAGGTATCTAGAAATGACCACTTAGAATTGGATAACCTAACTTTGGCTCATACATAGATATAACTGATTCTTCCCTTTAAAGCAGCCATTTATTGCCCATAGCTCTTCATCTCTGGGTTGATCCCAGAGTTGAAGTTGTTTCCCATCTACATTGGGATGTCAACTGTCATCATACAGCTCTTGTTTACGTGACCATATTTTTAAGATGTAATGGTCACATCTCATCATTACATATACTTGTAACTAACACATGATATGGAAAGTAATAAGAGACAAAGTAGTGTTTCCCACAGACACCTGTCTCATTATGGTGTGGTACATACAAAGAATGTAGAATTAGGGACCACACAACACAAATGTTTCTGTTAGTTTCCAAGAGTTTTGCCGATAAAACATCATCGCCTACATGGCTTAACATGACAGAAAAGTGATGTTTTATAAACTTCAAAGCCAGAAACATGCAAAATCAAGGTCTTAGGCAGTTATTTCTTTCTTTATTATTTTTTTGTGAGGCAGATCATGACTCTGACCTAACTTCCTGTGGTGCCAGCCACACTTTGGTTTTATTAACTTATGACTGTATCACTCCAATTATGTTCATCTTCTCTCTAAATTGTTACATGGTGTTTCCTCTAACTGTCATGTTTCTTCTAAGTATACTAGTCACTGATTAATATTTTAATCTACTTGCATAACTTCATTTTAACATAATTTGGATCATATCTTCAATTATTTGAAGTCAGATTCTATGATACAGCTGGTCAGGATATTCCAAGGTCTTTGGGTGGGGCCAGGGGGCAACACAAAGCACAGAGCTTCACAGAAGAGTCTCTGGCAATTGAAGCCCAGGCTCCTGTATTTTAATGTTCAACAGCTTTATCTTCAAAATATTGTAGCCACTCATCTAGAGGCAAGTCAGGTTACAGCACTGTCCTGTGAAATGGAAACTGAAACCTGCTTTGGGGCTGGCTTTTATCACTGAGAAGTTCTTCATGCCTTTAGACATTTCAGGTTAAAAATTAGAAGAGATCTCATTTTTGAAACTAATCAGCAACAGTAACTGCTAATTATTTTTGAAAAGAACATAGAGAGCATTTGAGGCATTGTTAGTAATTAGACATTGTGCTATTTCAAATAAAATGAGGAAAGAATTACCAAAAACAGTGTACTGGTATTTACTTTGGTAATTTGGGAAGGGAGATCTTAGAAGCATAATTAAGAGTTTCTATCTTCTGATTACATCAAAGGATATTGTTTACACTGAATTCTGATTTATGCACCTTGAGGTTCACATTGAGCCTGGTTTAATGAAAAGTAGAGGAATGTTGATTAATTTATAAGTGAACATAGGTGATCTGATCCCAAGAACAATTCCTCTAACCACCTACTTTGTAAATGCACTGGACTGAGATGGTGTGCCTAGGATAGGAGTATGCAAACTAAACATGGCCATGTAGAACTGTTAGCATGGTAGAGAACTTCCTTCTTAGCAGGAGTGCCTGAAGTCATAATTTTATATTATGATTAATCATAAATTATACCCAGAGCTTATAATCTGTTGCATACCAAAAAATTAGAGCAAGAATGACCTTGATAACAAGTGCATGAGATTTTTATAGGAAACAAATTTCTTATGATATTTTAGAAAGTAAAATATTTATTCTACAGTTGCCATTGTCATGGTTACCAGTACAAATAGGAGAGTGCATGAAGAAAATATTGCTTCCGACCCTGTCTCTGTCATATGCTTTCCTTCCTTATTCACCAACTCCTTCTGAATTAAATACAGGAAACAGAGTGACTCACTGAAAAAATGGGGTCATTTGGTCATCCAAGGAGTTTAGTGATTAGCAAGTAATTACAGTTTTGCAATTTTTATTTGGTAGATGCATGCTCAGTGAGGTACAATTCCTATTTCCAAATGTCAGAAACACAAAGACATAGATAAATATAAAATTGCACACAGCCTCTACTTTGGATCTCTGTATCTGTGGTTTATGTATCTGTAGATGTCATCAACCTCAAATCAAAAGACAAACAGCTGCCTTCATTTTTAACAGGTAAAGATAGGTACTTATTGTTATCCCCTAAATGCAATACTTTAGCACCTATTTGCACAGTGTTTACATTGAATTAATTATAAGTATCGTAGATATAATTTAAAGCATAGTAATGGATATGCCATTTTACACAAAAGTGAGTGTATGAGTTGTGGTGGACTACTGGAGATGACTTCCATGAACAGCAAGCGATTACTGCATTTATTTATTTAGTATTTGAAGTAAAAAAAAAAAAATCATTTATTATCACTATACATTTTTTCTCCTGATTCATTACCTAAGTTTTATATTTTGTGGGTTTTATTTTTGAAGTACTTTGTCTGTCATTCATCATAATGCCAACCCACCCTATGTCATCTCCAATGGATCACAAATATCTTCCCTTCAAACTTCCATCCCCTCACTCCTTACACATCACTTTCCCCCGGCCCCCAACTCCAGCAAGCATTCCCTGTTGGAGCTGGGGGCTGGCTGGGAAGGAATGTAGCCTGACTGTAGATTTTCAAATCCTGTTGAGTTTCTTCAAAACCAATTCCCCAGTCCCATCCCCCACTCTGTAGCATACTACCTGTTTTAGACTCTCCACACTCTCTGTCCCCATTCCCAGGGAACTAATTAGATCCTGGTTGAACATCCTGCTCTCCTCCCTCCTGTGGACCCCCTAAGCCCCTCCTAGTCCATCACAATTCCTAAATGTCAGATTCCAATGCCTAGGAACACATTTTACTGGGCATCTCTGTTAAGAACAGCTATTAGGATCCTAAAAGAATTTCCTACCAGGCAACATACAGTCACCATTTTCTCCTAAGAACTAGAAAGGACAATAGAAGACAAGGAACAGAACACCCACTCAACAAACACAAGACCAAATAACAGCACCAAGAATTAGAAGTTTTCAAAACCCAGATGTCTATATGCCAGCATTAGAAACATAATCAATGAGAGTCAGAACAAAATATTTCCATTATAGCTCAGCAACCTTATCACAATAGAACCTGTGTGATTCAAGATAGCTGAAGTACAAGACATAGACTTCAAAATAGCATTTCTTGATATAATATAGGTCTTTAAAAGGAAATAAATAAATCCCCTAAAGAAAACACAAAGAGTGAAAGGAAATGAATAAAAGAGTTCAAGACCTGAAAATGTAAATAGAATCAATATAGAAAACCAAACTGAGGGAAATATAAAAATAAAAAAATTAGGAACTTGAACAGGAACTTCAGAGGCAAGCCTCACAAACAGAATACAAGAGACATACAGTACACTCTCAGGCATTAGAGATCCAAGAGAAAAAATGGATGCCTAAGTCAAGGAAAAAGTAAATCTAAAATAATTCCTGGAACAAAACAGCCAGTAAATCTGGGATACTAAGAAAACCTAAGAGTATAATAGGAATAGAGGAAGTAGAAGAAACCCAGAGCTAAGGCACGGAAAATATTTTTAACAAAATAATAGAGTAAAAAATTCCCAAACCTAAAAACGAAGATGCCCATCAAAGAACATGAAACATATAGAACATCAAATAGACTAGATAAAAAAATAAACTCCCCTCATCATAATAATCAGAACACTAAACATACGGAACAAAGAAAGAATATTAGAAGCTGCAAGGGGAAAAGATCAAGTAACATCTAATGGGAGACATTATAGAATAACACCTGAGCCAGGCGGTGGTGGTGCACGCCTTTAATCCCAGCACTCAGGAGGCAGAGGTAGGCGGAACTCTGTGAGTTCAAGGCCAGCCAGGTCTCCAAAGCCAGTTCCAGGAAAGGCACAAAGCTACACAGAGAAACCCTGTCTCAAAAAAAAAAAAAAAAAAAAAAAAAAGAATAACACTTGACTTCTCTAAATAGAGACTTTAAAAGCCAGAAGAACCTGGACAGATGTTATGCAGGCTCTAAAGAGACCACAGATGTTAGCACACATAAAGCTTTCAATGACAATAGATGGAGAAAATAAGATATTTCATAATAAATCCAAAATTAAATAAATCTATTTACTATTCCAGTCATACAGAAGATTAAAGAAAGAAAACTCACCTGAAGAGGTTTACCAAAACCAAGAAAATACAGAGAATAAATAATCCCAGACAAGCAAATCAAAAGAAGGCAAACACACATACCACCACCACTATACCGACAACAACAACACAACCTCCACCACCACCACAACTGAGACAGAGACCCAACTGGACATCTCATGTCTCAGAGTAAAGCTTTCAGTCTTTTCTAGTACAAGGAAGGAATTACATCTAATTGAGTTGTTGGCCTAAGGGTAATCTGCCAACAACCCTGGTTGGTGCTAAGACATCAAGTCCTTATTGCTAAAGACAACACCTATACACTTCATTGACCATAAAGAACTTGAGCTTATGCCTAAACAGAATCTCTACCCTTGCCCGTTCTTTGGTACAGTTAGGTATAGGTATTCTGCATGATACGAAAGAGAAAAATTAAACACCAAACTAGTCATAAATCCTCTAATCTATAATGGTGTTCTGCCTTCAGGGATCAGGAAATCCCATAGAATGGGAGGCAGAAAGAGTGTTAAGAGGCAGTGGGAATGGAGGACGCCACAAAAACAAGGCCTTCTCAATCAACAAGATCAACACACATATAAGCTTACAGAGACTCAAGCAGCATGCACAGAGCCTGCAAAGGTCTGCACCAGGTTGAGTCCTAGAACTGAAAGGAGACATGGACACATGCTCCCACCCCTACTGTGGAATCTATCTACAACTGATAACCACTTGCAGTTGAAACTTTCCTTTCCTTCCAAGGAGTTTCACTGGGGAAACAAACTACTCTCAAGGATAGGCTGCACCCCCAGCAGTAGATGACCAACAGAAAGGAACTCAAAGGCTTCTTTGGAGTTTGCTTGTCTCATAATGTCATGTTAGGACTCTTTTCCTTCTGTTTGCTTGCTTTTTTTATCTTCCAATTATGATGCGCTAGTTTTTGTTTTTTTCCTGTCTTCTCATATTACAATCCCATAGAAGCCTGTTTGTTTTCTAATGACAGACAAAAAGGGGGTAGATTCAGATGGGAGGAGAGGTGGAAAAGAGATGGGAGAAACATAAGCAGGAGAAACTGTAATTATAATATTACTTAAGAAAAAAACTATTTTAAATACAAGGGAAAATATTTTGTATGGAAGTAAAAAATTATGTAATGAATACATTTTCAGGATTATACTGTTACCTGATTAGGATCTATGGAGGTCACTAAATTCTCTAGTTTCCTATTTACACTTCCATGTCTAGAAATGGTTAATGTGCTCTTTGAAAATTTACTATTTACTATTTTAGTAAAGTGAAATTTATAATGTCAAAAGAAGAAATCTCTAGACATTTTACTCTTCTTTTCTATTCCCCTCAAATAAAAATTTTCATTAAGTCAAATATTGTGCCACTGTACCATAGAATAACTGCACATAGGAGTATATATAGACACAATTTGTTTTAGTGAGAAATAATTGCATAATAAAAATAATAGCTATAATTACAATATGTATTAATTTCTCTAAGCTAGACTTCTGGAGTATTGCTGTTTTTGGAATGTGGTGCAACAAATGGAGTTCATGGAATTAAAGGAGAGTAGAACTTTAAAGAGGTGGAAGGCTGGAACCGGGGATCAGTGATACTTGTCTAGCATGCAGAAGGCTTGAATCAGCTCATGATTGCCCTCAGGTAATACCAACACTGTTCTCTAGTAGTTTTGACATTTTACCCAGCAAGGTGTCTTTTCCTATAAGAAGGGGCCTCAATACATGCCCTCCACCTTTCCTTTCCTCTCTATAACTATGTAAGCTGTGTCTAACATGCTTTTCACATCTGTTAAATAGTTCTCATGTCTGGTGCCACTGTCAACACTGTTATGACACAGCTATAAGGCTTCACTAGAGGATGACCAGAGGACAATACAATGATTGGTTGTCAACCTGACTGTATTTAGAATCAACTAAAACCCAAACACCTGGGCATACCTCTGAGGGCTTCTTTTTTTTTTTTAATATTTTGAGGTGGGAAGACACAATCTAAATACAGGTCATTTCTGCGCCACGCAAAAAGTAATGTAGAAAAAGGGAGTTTTTGCCCTTGGCCAGTTTGTTCTCATCCTCTGGCAAGTTCATTTATCCTGCGAGGAAGGCCTTCCTTCACTAGTGTCAGAACACACTTTCTCAGGGTTTTAGAATATCATGAAGATCACCAGAGACATCCAGTCATGAACTCAACAAATATAGGATTCTTGCCTTTTGCAATAGAAGACAGCCATTGTGGGTCTAGCTGGACCAGAGTCTGTAAGTCATTATAATAAATCCCCTTCAATATATACAGATTCATGCTATCAGTTCTGTTTCTCTAGAGAACTCTTAGTAGTACACCTACTCTATGTCTTTACCTCCAACTCTGTGAACTAAACAAACATCTTTATATTATAAAGTATCAATTTTTAATTTTCATATTGTCTATCTATATCTATCTATCTATCTATCTATCTATCTATCTATCTATCTATCTATCTATCTATCTATCTATTTCTGTAGCAACACAGAGCATGGACAAAGACAAATGTGATCTTGAAAGAAGACATATAGAATATATTGTAGGAAGCAGGTAGACTTCCTATGATAGTAATCATTATCTTTTGAATGGCTTCATGGTGAAATGAAAATCCAAATCTTTGAAATCACATAGACATTAGTATAAACACTGGATATAATTAGTAGCTCAAAATGTTGAAGACAGCATTTATCTTTCTTGATATTGCTATACTGATCTTCTCATGGAGATAGCTGCTATTTACGGGGAGGGGGATTGTAGACAAATGAAAACACAGAAAATGATAGACACAATCTGACAATTTCTCATCTGATGATTTAGTACAAAATATTGTAACCAACTTCTGTCCCTGAAGACAGATGAATTAGTCAATAAATTATATTGCTTAAAAAATTATATGATTGGAGATTCAAAGGCATTATAAAACCTCCATATCTCTAAAAATTAAAAGTTATTCATGAATTAGAACTTAGAGAAATAAGAACTGTGTAAGACAGAAAAGGCAAAAAAAGCTAACCTCTTAACTTGATAATAATACAAAATATTTGCTTATTAAATAAGATAAATTTACATATTCTTTATGTCTGCTGCCATTGTAAACACTATTGTAGCTGAAGTTTTTTTATTTATTTTTTATTTATTTTATTTTTTTGGTCTTGCTCAGCCCCACATCTTGCTTGATAACTCTTTTGTTAGATGTAATTTTACTATGCTAAATTTAAACCCTTCCTTTTTGAGTAGACAGAAAAGGGGAGGTGTTGTGGCATGCTTTGTATGCTGTGAATGTGTTGCTCTGATTAGTTGATAAAGAAAAAGCTGATTGGCCAGTAGCCAGGCAGGAAGTATAAATAGGATAAACAGACAAGGAGAATTCTGGGAATAAGAAGTCTGAGTCAGGAGAGTCTAGCCCACTATCCAGGGAGCAGCATGTAAGGTCACACAGGTAAAGCCATGGATCACGTGGCAACATATAGATTAACAGAAATCAGCTGAGTTTAAATGTAAGAGCTAGTCAATGGAAAGCCTGAGCTAATGGCCAAACAGTTTTATTTAATATAAGCCTCTGTGTATTTACTTAGATCTGAGTGAATGAGGACTGAGTAGGACACAGAAAAACTTCAACTACACACAATGTTATGACAAAGTTATTCACAATACATATAAGAACAGAAAATCAGTGTATTAAATTTTCAAAGAGCTTTTTCAAATCTAAAAGCAAAAATTACCAACCACCAAAATGAATATAGAAAAAAGGCATGAATTAAATGAAGTACTTTATAAGAGAAAAACATAAGTGATCAATGAACACTAAATGTGAATCTGTGACCTTCCTTGTCATTTAAATTGAAAAGATTTAGTTTTCTTCTTACTGATCAGATATTAAAGCCATGGATACCCATCACTATAAGGGGTGGTTGGAAGTATTAACTTTTAAGACAATGGAGGAATATATGTCACTATTTTTATACCTTATCTACACAAAAATTATACCTATGTCTGGGTTAAGAAATCATTCCAGGGCTGGAGAGATGGCTCAGCGGTTAAGAGCACTGACTGCTCTTCCAGAGGTCCTGAATTCAATTCCCAGCAACCACATGGTGGCTCACAAACATCTGTAATGAGATCTGGTGCCCTCTTCTGGCCTGCAGTCACATATGCTGTATACATAATAAATAAATAAATAAATAAATAAATAAATAAATAAATAAATCTAAAAAACAAAAAACAAAAAACAAAAAAACCTCCAACTTAAAAAAAAAAAAAAGAAAAAGAAATCATTCCATGATGTAAAGTTCTTGGTAATCTAGAATAAGTATTATGTTAGCAATAGTATTAATACAAAAATGGAAAATAATTTCTTACATTACGGGAGTTCAGCTCTTAAAAAGAATAAGGCAGACATCCAGGGGACTCTGATAACATATTAAGTCAAAACACAGATGATGGAGCAGTATTTAAGTATAGATAGTATGATCCCATTAAATATTAAGTTACACCAACAGCTATACATATACTATATTATATATGCACTGAGATGGCTAATTTTATGTCACCTTGACCCAGACTACAATCATTTGAGAGGAAGAAACCTCAATTAAGATATTGCCTTCAGAAGATGGGGCTGTAAGCAACAAGCCTGTGGGGCATTTTTTAAAATTAGTTGTTGATGTGGGAGGGGCCAGTCTATTGTGAGTGGTGCCACCCCTGGGATGGTGGACCTGGGTTCTATAGGAAAGTAGACTGAGAAAGCTATGAGGAACAAATCAATAGGCAACACTCTTCTGTGGCTTCTGCATCAGCTCTTGACTCCAGATTCCTGCCCTATTTCAGTTCCTGCCTTGGCTTTCCTAAAATGACTGTAAACCAGGATATGTAAGCCAAATAAACACTTTCCTCTCCAAGTCACTTTTGGTCTTGGTGTTTTATCAGAGAAATAGAAACTCCAATGAAGACAGGCACAAAAATAATACATTCCCTATTGATGTTTCAATGCTTTGCCTATTTAATAATAAAAAAGGTAAAGCTGTAATTTGGAAAGGATGTTTCCATATTGAAAAATCAATAATGAAATTTTGTCTAATTATATTTAACTGCATACGTATGATAGTTTCTGAGAAATGAAATGTGTGAACTCAAATATGACCTGGGTTTTTAAGATTTGGTATAATATTTATCACTGTACTGTTTATATGTAAGAATGTCTTCTTGTCTTTTAAGAAACTTCAAAAGACTTAGGAAAAGTCCACTAGAACTTCTTCCACATGAGACTGTCATCCGGCGAATAGCATCACCATATGGGAGGAAGAGGCAGGAAGTGATATAGTCTTTCATGTGCTGCAGTTATTTCTCAACCTCATTCTCTTCAAATCATTATACCTGCTTTGAAATTTTTGAATTAAAAGGGAAGTTTGCTCAAGCCACTGGCACCCTTTTTGGATGAGGTGAAATCTTTCTTTCTTGTCAGTATTTTTTAAAAATCATTTTGAACTCAAAAATCATCTGTTTAAAATGTTGCCTTTTAAATAGACAATCATCCCAGACTTAGTACATTTACTGTGACTGTTTAGGAGCAGTAGGTATGTATAGATCTCGAAACATGTATGTATTGTATGCTTGTCTCTGAATATGTGTTGAAAGTTCATGTGAATGTAGATATACATGCTGTCTCTGTCTATACTTATGCGTTTTAGCAAATATATGTGCATATACATATATATGCATACATATACCCATATATATCTCGTACATGTACAGATACAAAGAATAGATATCTAAAGATACAGTTTCTTTGAAAGTAGGAAAGTATTTGGACTTCTCATTTTCAGAGAGTACTGTGAATAATGGGAAGGGTTTAATAACAATGCTTCTCTACGGCAGACTGACTGTGATCATCAATAAAATCAATCCTGAGGTCATGGTCACAGGACTACTATATTTCAGGAAAAATGGATACATGTGATGTTTCTTAAGATTCAATGTGGTTTGTGATTATAGTCCAAATTTTGATAAATAGACTTCATGCAATAAAGCATTTGTTTGAAGCCGTTGGAGATAAAAACTGATATTGTTAATTTGGTACTATAATGCCACAAAACTGTTCCTTCTAACTGCTTCATTTCTTCCCCAAATTAAAAATTCAAAACTAAGTGTTCAGGAAGAAATACATGCATGGTTTAAAAATAGCTGAACTTAGTCTAATATTAAAATTTGCACAATATTGAAAACTTAGATATTCAGTGATTTACCGTTATCATTGTAATTTGTAATATGCTTCCCCTTCATGCTACAAAAAATCCTAAGTCTTAGAAGAATAGAAAAACAGTGTACAGTTTACATCAAAACTCTGCTTTATTCCATATTTGTTTTTCCTGTATTTTCCTTCCCATTTGATTTTATACGTCCAGGTATGAAAATGATATATAAAACATGAGTGTTTTCAGGATTTTTGAATTCACCGTGTCAAAGAGAACAGGTTGTCTCCAATTCTTCCATATTTTCCTATATGTAGCTACCAATCAATCATAAATGATAGGTAGTAAAATGGTTTAATTTTGAATGAATAAAACAAAGAAAATACAGACTATTACTATAAGTTAGGTAATTATTTGTAAATTTGTACTAAAGAGTCTATTTTAATGCCATACATCTTCTCATGTATGGCATGGAGGCACACACACAGAAGTGTAAAGAAAGATGATTCTGCTCAGAAATAAAGAAAAAAAAACACAGTCACCTCTCAAGAATCCACTGTACATAAATAAAGTAAATGATCCCAGATGCAGAAAAATTAAGGTTCATTTAATATAACCATGCACAGGTTGATACATAAGCAGATCTATTTCCTGATTTTTGCGGCAACACAGAATGTGTAAGGATGGGAGTCCCCTAAAGCCAGAGCTTGCTCTTGCTATAGATCCCCCCTCTCTATAAAACATTTTTTAGGAACAAAAGCAGCCAAAGTAGCCAGGCGGCGGTGGCGCACACTTTTAATCCCAGCACTCGGGAGGCAGAGCCAGGTGGATCTCAGGGAGTTCTAGGCCAGCCTGGTCTACAGAGCAAGATCCAGGACAGGCACCAAAACCACACAGAGAATCTCTGTCTCAAGAAACAAAACAAAACAAAACAAACAAACAAAAGCAGTCAAAGTATAAGTGGATATCTCCCATGTTTCATTTTACAAAAGCTGCTAGCCTAAGATGTTTTAGACTATCGCCAAAAAAAGACAGTTACCAACTTAATTTGCCGAGTGCTTAACTCAGTAAATGTAAATTCTGTTAGCTTCCTAAGACTGTAATTTTAAAGCAGCCTCTACTCATCATTTGTTCTCATAGACCAATGAACTTTAGTTTATTTTTATAATTATAGATATTTATAAATATTATTTATATTTGTTTAGTAAATTCGCTAATGACTGGGGCATGTTTGTTTTAGATGGGAATCATGTAGAAGTCTGCCAATGAAAACCGTTTACTTCGGTTAACAATGAAGTGAAGGAATGGAGCAAAAGTATCAAACAATACTGCAAGTCAGAAAGTCTATCTACATATAAGTGCATTTATAAAATTAATTTCCTTCTAAAACAGCCAACTTCTTGACCGAATTTCCCCACATCTCAGAGCACAACCCAGGCTCCTCAGCCCTCCCCAAATGCCATAACTGGATCAGTGGAATTACCTGACATCTTCATTAAGCTTTCCAACGCCCAGATTCTACTAGGATCTATGGAACTTAAATATCCAGATGAGGTTTCCAGGTATTGGCCAGGTTGTGAAAGCAGACAACATGCTATAAACACCACTGTCTCTCCATTATTGGGTTAGAGGGAAATGATTCTGAGGTTAGTTTCAACTATTTCATGCCACATAGTACAGAGCAGGGTTCCCTGTTCCAGGTGTGGAGGGTGTACTTACTACAATTCTCAGCTCTTCTGTTATCTCGGATCACTATTCTCTGGTTGATGGTGCTGAAGAGTGTTGTCCAGTTAATGGTGTGATAATAACACAGGTTGCTGTTGTCGGTAATGTAGATGTTGCCCGCACTGATTTCCTTCAGAGACTGGAATTGCAGGGAAGTGATACCTTGTTGTTTGAGGATAAGCAATGAGAGACCACTAAAGTGGAGAGAGGGGGGAATGGAAAAGAGTAATTTGTAAAATTATACTGTAAAGTTCAATAAGGACATAGCACCTCACAACAAAAATAAAAATAATGGAACATAAACAGTGGATGAATGGACGAACCTGTGCTCAGGTATATACTTGCATAATCATTTAATTTCCTAATTGGCAATGTCCATTTCTTATAATTATGAACACTGACAGTATATATTTACCACTGAAATATCGACTTACTGCCTTATCTTGTCAGCCTAAATTTTGTGTTCCTCAACAATAAAGCTCTATACTAAAAGTAAATATTTATAGAATAAAAAATATAAATAAGTCTTTATAGTTACCCATGATAACATGTTAATTCTGTTATAACTATGTAGAAATAGACATGCTTTCATAGGGTAAATATTACAGAAATAGATTGTAGCTTTTTAGATTTTGATTCATGTATATCAGAAATAAAAACTGATCAGTTGCAGAATGTACAAAAAAGATTAGAAATACAAAGAGTGAAACAGCTAAAAGCTTAAAATAAAAAAAAACACTGAGGAAGTTTAGATAGTTGGGAAAACCTCTGAAATCCAGTCTACTGGACAAAAGAATGATCTTCAAAAAAATTCCTTCTATTGCAACATAGTCAACATTTTGTGATCTCCTTTTTAAAATTCTATTGTGCTTAAAATATACTTTTCACATCCCTGTGTGTCAATCAACTAAATGGTATTGATCTTCCTTTGGTAGATACATGCTCTATTTTTTTACTAATAAGTATAATACCCCTGGCTTTAGTGTCTAGAACTGTTCTCAATAACAAAAAGGGACAATATTAAATCATGGAGTTGCAATTCTTTTATGTTTTTTTTTTTCCCTTTCCTTCCTAAACAGCTGAATTGTTGACTACTCTATCCTCATTATTCCTGGAGTGATTAATATTTTATCCAAGAGATAATAAAACTTGTTTGTGCATAGCACTTGAATAAATTTAAGTCCTAATTATCCTTTTTTTATTGTTCTTTTCTTTTACTCTTTCTGTGATATGTTTATGGGTTTCACTGTGGCATTGTCATATACATAGAGTGTACTTTTATATTCCCTCAGTTTATTTACTCCTATATTCCCTCCACACTCACTGCTCTCTCTTCTTCCCAAATAGTCCCTCTTCTTGTCATATTTATCTGTCTATCTACCCTCTATCTCTATATCTGTCTCTATCTATCTATCTATCTATCTATCTATCTATCTATCTATCTATCTATCTACCTATCTATCAATCTATCTATTATCTATCTACTATGTTTCCATTCTGTATACAGAAAATACAATGTTTGCCTTTTGGGGTAGAGTTTATTTTCTTTTACATAATCCCCAGTACCATGTATTTCCTGCTATGACAAAATGATTATTCTTCCATACGGTAGGATTCTACCCCAGTATATATGTGTGTGTGTGTGCTTGAGTGTGTGTGTTTTGTTTTCTTAGAATTTCATATATGAGTATCGTATTTACATAATTTTCACTCTAAACTTCACACTTTTAATTTCTTGATGCCACCCATATTCTACAACTTATGAATTCTTTTTCTTTAATTATTATTGTTTTATGCATATATAATATACATATTACAAATATTATTATATGATATTAATATATTATATATAACATATATATATATATATATATATATACACACACAAACATACAAATAAAATCTCCCTAGTCTATTTAGTGTTTATCATATGTATATGTGTTTATGGTTGACCACATTGAATTGGATAACCTATTGAGGTTCATCTCTGCAGAATATTGATTTTCCTCTCTGAGTAGCCATTGTCTAGGGTTGGGCCTAGATTTTCTCTACCCATATTGGAACATCAAACAATGTTGTCTTTAAATTTATCTTATTTAGCCATCCATTTATGACATGCCCGGCCTTTCCCTAACTTGGTTATTGTATATAAATATAGATAAATATAGATGTGGAGGCAACTCTGCCTTATGCTAACTTTGGGAATATATATAAGAAGTGTATAACCTGATGATACAGTGGTACTACTTTGATGGTAGAGGGACCCCCACAATGATTTCTGCTGTTGGTAAACTAGCTTCCATTTCTACATTTGATGTGTAAGTTTTCCTCCATCCTTGTTAGCATTTAATATCTTTTGTTTTCTCAGTGGCATGCATTATGATGGCACTTACTTCCATCAGGTATCTTTTCCATTAAATAAGGATGTTGAACATTTTTTCAAGTATTTATTGTCCATTTTTACTGCTTTTCAGAACTTAGAGCTATATCTGTTTTTGTATAAATAGTCAACTTTAACCGTTACAATTTAAAACAAACCTTTAAAAAAGGTAGAGACTTATTAAAGGTTCATTTTATCATGTAAATTTAAAATATCAACATTAATATTTGCCAACAATATCATGCTGACCTCTCCATTTATTATTTAACACTAAGGATAGTAGACCTACCCCAATAACATCAACACCAGATGAATAGCACACACAATAGCATCAAAGATACATCTCTAGCCTCCAGGTACAACAACATTTATTTCCCAAACTCTCAAGTCATTTCTGAGGCATCTAAGTTATCCTTTAGTACATTAAAAATTAAAAATAAGGTGCAGTTCTACAGGTCATATCACAGGCTTCATACCTGAAAAATATCAGGACAGGCAATAAATCCTTGAAAATCAAACCATGAATTCTATGTGTTTCTCATCACACTGGAAATTATTTCAGGAGTTTAATCTTTGGAATTAATCAGTAGATCAGTAAGACTGATATTTTTAACATTAAAGAACTTGTGGTGTCCTTCCTTGTATTTGTACAGCTTACAGACTGAACATATTTACCAACCTGTAGAGGACTCTCCCTCCAATGGTGACGAGGTTGGAGAAAACACTGAAATCTGTCATATTTGGAGGCCAAGATTGTATGTTCAGGAAACCTATAGGGAGGTAGGAAAGCAAAATAATTGATGATATTATTTTTCAATAACAGTGCTAATTATTGTTCAAACGTGAAGAAAACATTTTTTGAAAGGTAGAGAGGAAGCAAAAGACAATGAAAATTACTTTTGAAGCAACCACCACATATTTATTCCTTTATGATTACATATAGTACTATTAGTTTCTGGAGTAAACAGTAAATGCAATGCTGATATCAAAGTATGTGACGAAGAATCCCTGTTTCTAAGACTCAAGCAATCATAAAGGTGTATATATATCAAATATTGAAAAAAGTACATTTACTTTATTTTGGTAGATACATATATAGAATGTTGTTCAGTTAAGGGGAAAATATAGTTCTATTTCTGTGAATTCGTTCACCATTTATCTATATAATATCACATCTGTATCGACCTAGAAATCTAAGCTATTTGTGTTTAGCTAATCTTTCTCATCAGGTTTTATTTTCAGTGATGTCAAATCCAAGTTTGATTCTTATTTATGAACCTATAAGGGTTATTATAAAAGATTTTTAAAAAGTAAATCTTCAAAAAATATCATGCTAAATGAGTGCAATATATTGCCCATATTGAACTGCAGTTCTTATGAGAAAATGAATTGCAAAACAAGTTTCTAAGAATCACAGATCTTTTGGTCTTTGCAAACACAATATTAACAATATTTTAAAGTTTATTTATGTAATTCTATTGGTTTCAAAATATTGAAGTTCCTGAATGTTCAAAACCATGTGAGTTTTTAAAAACTAGAACTCCTCTCAAAAATTGATTTGCTATTATAAATATTGTGTAATTATTTCAAGAAAACAGAAGGTCACATAGCTTGGGGCAAAAATTACATATACTTTTCAAAGTACCTGTTATTTCTCTGACCGTCCGAAAGACATTCAGTTTCTCTGGGTCTATGGCTTCAATTGCATTGTAAGGGTCCCTAGGAAATCAAGAAGAGATGCAGCCAAATTTAAATTGATCATTTTTAACACAGGAAACACTTGCTTCCATCAAAATAATACATATTATTTAAAATATTAACAAATTTCTTAATACAAAACATAAATTTTGAATATTTCTAAAGCACCCTTTCCTTATGAAAAAGGCTTTGAAATTAATGTCTGATAAGTTCTAAAGTTGTTATTTAAAAACAGCTAATAGATTATTTTCAGTTTTCTCTTCTAAAAATATTATAGGTAAATATCGGCCATGCAAAATAATTGCACACTTGAATATTAGGCCCAACATAACACCGAACTATCTCAGTAAGTAAAGTAATACTTTCAGAAATTTAAGGAACATACAGCACTTCTTTAATGCTTTATTACTTTAAAAGGCTTTTGAAGATGTATGGAGACTTCATATCTTCAGGGAAATGTTAAATTTTATGCACTGATCACCTTTCAGTGAGATACTGAACTTTTTAAGAAGAATGAACTTAGGCTTTTCTAAAAGTATATAACATTAAATGAGTTTTATTCTCCTTATGAACACTTACCTTTTGTAACAGTTTGTGAGAACTTTCTTGTTTTTGTGTGGAAAAACACAGAATACAGCAATGTCTTTATACAATCTTAATAGGGTTGTAAACCAAGATACTTTATAACACCCCAACAAACAGGCAGATACATGACATAGATGCTGGAAATGAAGTCTGCATCCACGGAAAGATGGATTTGAAAGATCATTATTTTCAGCAATTATGAGTTCCAGGTTGAATTCACAAACCACCCGACACTGGCTTCCTGAACTCGGTTCATCAGCATATTTGCCCCACACCATGGAACCATCTCAGCTCTTTAAAAAGGGCTTTGCTTGACTAAATAACTTTTCAAACTAAGAAATGCAATCAGTGCAAAGTACTACTAGTTTAATGTACATTGCTGTAGAAAGCTCCAGTGCGAGATATTGCTGAGACTGAGGAACCACAAGCACATTTTTCTGTAACTCAAAAAAATACTATTGATTCAGAATATTCTTGGTGTCACATGGATATCTCTAAAAGCTTAAAGCCTAAATGTAAAGTGCTGTGGGATGGTCTGTATGTCAAATTGCTCTGATTGGTCAATAAATAAAACACTGATTGGCCAGTGGCTAGGCAGGAAGTAGGTGGGACAAGGAGAGAGGAGAATTCTAGGAAGCAGAAGGCTGAGGCAAAAAGACACTGCCAGCCACCACCATGACCAGCAGCATGTGAAGACGCTGGTAAGCCACCAGCCACGTACGTGGCAAGGTATAGATTTATGGAAATAGATTAATTTAAGCTATAAGAACAGTTAGCAAGAAGCCTGCCACGGCCATACAGTTTGTAAGCAATATAAGTCTCTGTGTTTACTTGGTTGGGTCTGAGCGGCTGTGGGACTGGCGGGATACAAAGATTTGTCCTGACTGTGGCAAGGCAAGAAAACTCGAGCTACAGTAAAGTTCTCAAAAAGTTAAACTCTTGCTCTCTCTCCTACACTCTCATAAATGTATGATGTGTACATACGCGCATATATACGTGTGTATTTGTGTGTTGCATATGACCATTCTTTTAATGTTAATATATACAAAATATATACAAAAGTGAAGTGTAACATGTGACAAAACTTTTAAAATTAATTTGTATTCATTCTTTGAAATTTTCATGCAAATATACAATGTATCTTCATTATGCCCACTCTCACTTCTTTATTCCAGTTTCCTCCCCAACCCATCCAATACATCTATCTACCAACTTCATGTCTTCTTTTTTTTGCTATAAAATATTTGAATACACTGAATCCAATTAGTGATGCCCATATTCACATGGTTGTGGGATCCTCAACTGCAATATGGGGCAAAATAACAGTGACCTCCCCTCCAAAGAAAAGTAATTCTCCCTGCTCCAGCAACCTTCAATTACCTCCATCATCCCAGCTAAGCAGCCTGTCATACCTCCATGCTAGATTTTTAAACTAGCTTCATATTGTGCAGGTCTTGTGCAGATAACCTCGGCTGCCATTGGTTCATATATGAAACAGTCATGCCATGTCCAGAAAACAACACTTCATATAGTGCTCCATTTTACCCTTCAGTTCTTGAAGTCTATAGCCATCTTTTAATGTACAAAACTCTTTTAAACAGAGGAACTATAAGCTCTGAAATTGGGGAATGGACTTTTAACATTGCTCTGCTAGGAAAAACAACATCCAACTCTTCTGGCCATAAATTAAATATCTTGACTCCATAAAAAAAATAATAAATTCAAAATTCAGGGCAGGCACACAATAATGGAGACAGCCAAAGTCATGACTGAAAACTTCCTGGTTTCCAGAAATGAAATTCATTTTGGGCTATTAGCAAGAAGACCAATGGACCACAGGCATTTTATATATTTAATTTTAGAGATTTGAGACTCCTATAAAATAAGTCGACAGAATTCCCCTTTTCAATTTCAAAGTACCTGTAGGAGTCTCATGCTAAAGCCACTAGAGATCCACACTACCTTAAAATCTCTTGTCTCCCTAAATACAGAGCCATATCAAAGAACATTATGACTCCCCGTTACTGTGTTTGGTGATCCACAATAATGTTCAGCATAGAAAGAAAAAAAATCAAGGTGTGACTTATACTGTCGGCCACTGTTGCAACCTGTCATGAAAACCTTTTCTTGTCAGTTCCCTTTCTGTGACACAATTCCAGCATACTTATGAGCATCTTGTCACTGTAAGACCATGCACCTGAACAGTCAAGACAAGGGATGAGAGGAACATTCCTTTGATAACCCTAGACATTTTGCATGCCTTTACTTCTCATTCTAATTAAGGAAATAAGTTGAATTTTCATTCATGGCAAAGACAATTTTATGACCTGATGTGAACATGCCAATTAATTTTCTTTAGCTCTTTTAAATACAAAAATTTAATTGACAAATGGCCAAGACTATATTTTCTGAAAGAAATGTTTCTGAACACAGTATCATTTAATTATGACTTTTGACCTCATCATTAAAGAACTGTGTTATATTGAAAGTAACAGCATTGAAAGTCTATCAAACATTTTTTTTTTTGTGGGGGGGGTTTCAAGACAGGGTTTCTTTGTGTAGCTTTGGTGCCTTTCTTGAAACTCACTTTGTAGATCAGGCTGGCCTCGAACTCACAGAGATCCGCCTGCCTCTGCCTTCCGAGACCTGGGATTAAAGGTGTCCGCCACCACTGCCGGGCACATAAAACATTTTATTTTCTAGAAGTTTGATGTGGTATTGTGTTCCCCAAAATATTGTGTACCCTAATAAATTTATCTGGGGTCAGAGAACAGACAGCCACTAGATACAGAGACTAGGAAATGGTGGCACTCACGCCTTTAATCCTAGCATTCCAGACACAGAAATCCATCTGGGATTTCTGTGAGTTGAAGGCCACATCGGAAAGAGCCAGGCATGGTGACACACACCTTTAATCCCAGAAAGTGAGCTTTAATCCCAGGGAATGTTGGTAGAAAGCAGAAAGGTATGTAAGGCGTGAGGACCAGGAACTACAAGCATTTGGCTGGTTAAGCATTTGGTTGGTTAAGCTTCAGGCTTTTGAGCAGCAGTTCAGCTGAGAGCCACTGGGATGAGTACACAGAGGTTTCTAGTCTGAGGAAACAAAACCTGCTGAGAAGTTGGCCAGGTGAGGTTACCTGTGGCTTGTTCTGGTTCTCTGATCTTCCAGTGTTCACCCTAATACCTGGCTCAGGTTTGATTTTATCAATAAGAACTGTTAAGGTCCCTGCTACAGAAGTTTATTGTTTATAGTAGTTAGAGTAGTGACTGTTAAAATCTACTCCTGCCTACCTTTACTTCTCTCTCTCCCCACAGGTGCATGCATGAGTGTGCTCACATGCGCGCGCGCGCACACATACACACACACACACACACACACACACACACACACACACAGAGATTGGATAAACCACCACCACAGCCTTGGATCTATTGCATTGGCTTTATAGTTATAGTTTCATGAAATGAATGGAAAGGGCTTCAGAATATATGGCCCATTCTAGCATGAGACTGCAAATGAAGGATATATCATACTTCACATTTATTTGTCTTGCAAAAAATGCCCTATTTATTTTCCTCCTGACACAATGGTATCAAACTTTAACTTAAAGTATTTCAGGGGTCAGTACTAAGATTAAGGACAGATAATCATCTGAAATAAGAAGCATGATGTACCTGAAACAAAATTTTGCCTTGATTTGCTTTCTTTCTAAGACAGTCTATAAAAGACTACAGCTAACCCATAAGGTAAGATTTGTTTAACATTTTTCTGAGCTATGAATTAGACATAGTCACAGAGGTTTTTCTTTTTCTTCCTTCTCGACCTATCCTTAGTGCTTTTTCTTTCCTCTGCCGCATTCACCCCTCCAGTTTCCTTCCCTTTGTACCATTCATTAAGATTTCACTGGTACGGGGCTGAACAAATCAAAATACTTTTTGATTTATTCACCAAAACAACCAGAAGAGCTATTTATTATCCATCCATTTCTCAGTTTTTCACTGGAGGAAAGTAAGCATTTGACACGAAAGAGAATCCACCAAGCTCTATTCACACCATCCATCATGTAGCTGCTATTCAAACTCAATGCTGGTTTGGACCGGGTCACCTACATAAACTGTCCCATCTGTCTTTTGTTGAGTTCATTTTAAAGACAAGCTTTTACCTTTGGATTTCTAGTCCATGGTGATTTTTCTAGGCAATTCTTTTTCACTTGAATAAATTAGTGATATTACAGTCGGCACAGAATGAGGAATTTGTTTCATAGTTTGCATGTGGTTCCTAGTTTACAACACATTTGATTCCAGGAGATAATTTTTATTTGTAATTATCTGTTGACTATAACTTCACTCTGAAGGAGATATGAATTTGTAAAATCGTCATAAGTAGCATAACTCCCCCAAAAGTTCTACCATGGAACAAGACTAAAATACTTATTCTAAGCCTTGCTGAATCATTATTTTTTAAATTTTCACCTCCCAGACATTCTTTCAAAGAATTTTGACCTTATGCAGGTGAAATTTTATGATTATTCTGCTACTATAAACCACTTTTTTCCAGTGATTCTCAATAGGGGTAGCATCACTCCATTAAAAGAAATTTGGGGCATTTACAGGAATACTTTAATTGCAACAGTAATTAGGCTTTTAGTAAGAACCAAAGGGCAATGTTGTTAAAATCATATTACAGTAAAGGATTTCCTTGTGTCCCCCAAGATCTTAAAAAGAACTACCAGAGACAATCTCAGATGTGCTAATTTTATAAAGCCATCACTCGTGTGTAATTCCCAACTTCAAAGAAAGTTCCCTCTGACAGTGAGCGTGTGTGTGTGTGTGTGTGTGTGTGTGTGTGTGTGTGGTGTATATAATATATATGTTTAGTTATTTTCTATTTCAGGCTCCAGCTATTCATGTGACCTTTATTTTCCTGTATTTTTTTTTACAACAGAACGATTTCTAATATCATTTCTCATAAACCTAAATTTTTAGTTTAGCAGAAGTTGAGGGATTTTCTTGCAACACCAATGTATCACACTAGATATTTTCATATGCTTGTTTTAATTATAACAAGAAAATACAATGATTTTTAAAATGTATGTATTTAACTGGCCACATAATCTGCAGATTTTATTTTGAATTTATTAAGAGGTCAAATGCTTTATAAACATATACATATGAATTTATGATGTTAGATCTGACAATGTCAAAAAAGACTTCTCTAAAGTAAGTCAATTCATAAGATTATACTTTCAAATTGCACTGACCACTGAAGTCTTGAAACTGCTACTTTTTTATCCTATCTGTGATGGCTAACATCATCAATGTTAGAGGATCTAGAGACTCATAGGAGGTAAATCTCTGAGCACACCTGTGATTGGTAATCTGGAGTAGGTTGCCTTTGGGAATACCTGTGAGTACTTATCTTGACTGAGTCAGTTTAGGTGGAAAGACCAATTTGAAAAGGGTGTGGAACTATGTTAGAGGCTGGGGTTCTGGATAGAATACAAAGGAGAGAGAGCCATACACACAAGGTGATCTGCCCCCTCCAGGCCCTGGTGCCTGACTTCCTTACCATGTTAGCTGAACTTGGAAACGGTGAACCAATATAAACACGTCCTCTCTTAAGGTGCTTTTATCAGGGTATTTTATTATGGTAAGAGGAAAAATAATTAATATGTTTGTCCACGTGGAAAGAAGTAATGAGTATCAGGTGGCTCCATGTGGTATTGTATTCCCCCAAATATTGTGCATGCTAATAAACTTATCTGGGGTCAGAGACAGAGTAGCCACAATATTAAACATAAAGGAGAGGCAGTGGTAGCACATGCCTTTAATCTTAGTATTCCAGAGGCAGAAATCCATGTGTTCAAGGATACAACCAGGCATGGTGACTCACCACACCTTTAATCCCAGAAAGCAAGCCTTTAATCCCAGGGAGTGGTGGTAGAAAGCAGAAAGGTATATAAAGCATGAGGACCAGAAACTAGAAGCATTTGGCTGGTTAAGCATTTGGCTGGTTAAGCATTCAGGCTTTTGAGCAGCAATTCAGCTGAGACCCATTCTGCTTGAGGACTCAGAGGCCTCCAGTCAGAGGAAACAAGACAAGCTGAGGAATTGGCAAGGTGAGATAACTGTGGCTTGTTCTGCATCAGATCTACCAGCATTCACCCCAATAACTGGCCTCAGGTTTGATCTTATTAATAAGAACTTTTTAAGATTCATGCCACAGCTGCATCTTATTTCTTGGATCCTCAGATAGTATTACTAACAGATGTTCTTTTTGTCATAGGGATATTTGGTCTTAAAAGGTAATAACTAGTCTATACACAAGTTCTTTTTTTGGATATCATGTATTCAGTAAATTATAAAGAAAGGAAGTAAATATTAGCCCAAATCTCCCACCCAATGGGCTAAATATGGTAGGTCAACAATGCAGGTGACATCAGAGGAAATGTGGGGACTTTAGTGAAAGTTAACTGAGTGGATCCCATCTCAAAAAGGTGAGGGTTTCTCATCTCTAACACATCACTGTCATATGTCAATGTGGGCTGAGAATTACCAAGTTTTTTTAAGTGGGAAGTTAGAAATCCTAATTTTAAGAAAAGCTTTGGTTTGTCTAATAATAACAAACTGGACACAAGATACATGTAAACCTTTACAGAACATGACATGGGGCCATATTAAAAACTACATTTTTAAATCAAGATATTGTGTGCAAGAGCATAAATAATAATTTGTTTGAATGAAGATAAATACTTTGTCACATTGCTCATGCTGTTCTTATTTGGAAATACTTATTCAAAATGTGCTAAGCTATTTTGCTTCCAGAAATGATGTGATATATGTTCAGTGTAAGAGTTTGAATTAAAATATGTGAGTGATAGTCTTTATTTGTAGCCTGTAGCACTAATATTTAGAGATTAAGTAGTAATATAGACAAATAGATAAAATACAAAGTACAACTATTGACGTTTTTATTACACAAAGAATACAAATTTGGTTATTTCCCCAGTTAAAGCCAGCAGGCAGTTCTGTAATGAAGGACCCCAGATAATGCAAGAATTTTTATTACCAAAATAAAACCCACTTTATAGTTGTGCTAATTTCCCCATATAAGAGAAAGAGAGAGAGAAGAATACATAAGATCATAGTGAATTTTTTTTTTCGAGACAGGAATTTTTAAAAGCAGCTTAGGAGAATTGCAGCTTAATTTTATGTCAGATTCTTTGAGTTGGTTCATGTGAGATTGTTTTTTAAAGGGATGTATGTTGTTTTGAACTAATGTGTTGCAAATTCAAAGGGAACTCGTCACTTTATGTGTCAGTGGTGTTTCCTTAAAACCTGGGCTTGCTGAACAGTGGGTTTTAGGAGATTGCTCTCAAAGCACATTTAAGCTGAATTACAAATTTGAATTGTCATACCTAAATACTGACGAAACTCTGAAGGCAGATGAGTCCCCCCTAGCACTCCTGGAGGGCTGTCTACTACTTTGGCTGGAAAGACTGTTAAGGTAAAACTCTTCTAAGTCCAGATGAATCAACGATGCGAGCATGCGGAGCAAAGAAACACCTTCACTTCCCAGAACAATATTGTACAAGATTGAATACTTACCCATGAATCCCAGTGACAAGGAAGATGAGATTCCCATTGATCTTTGTACAGTTTATGAATTTGTCAATGTTACTGGAATCCACAGTCTGGGCTGACATCAATGATCCTGTACCGATGCCGTCACACGCTATAGAAGCAAGATTCAGAGTAAACAGCTCAAAAACATATTCTCGACTAATACATCATTGCGCTTTTCATTATAAAATAATAGCATTTATTTCAAAATTTAAAAATACCTTTCCCTCCTAAATGATAGTTATTAAATTTTGGTTTTTCAAGACAGGGCTTCTCTATGTTGCCATGGCTGTCCTGGAACTCACATTGTAGACCAGGCTGGCCTTGAATTGAGGGATCTTCCAGTCTCTGCCTCCAGAGTGCTAAGATTAAAGGAGCGCTAGGGTTTTAAAGGCATGAACTACCAGGCGCAACTGATTTATTTATTTATTTATCTATATATTCCTTTGGCACTACATGACTATATATATATATATATATATATATATATATATATATATATATATAATTCACTGGTACTGCCCCTATTCCCTTATCAATTTAAAATAATTCTATTTTCTCTCTCACTTAACCATTCCTCAACAAGCCTCAAACTCAAAAAAATAAAAGTAAAAAGACAAAACCCATTCAAACCTAAAACACACACACACACACACACACACACACACACACACACACACCAAACAAACAACAAAACATGGAGTCTCTTTTGTATTGGCTACCTACTGCTGAGCATGAGGCTGTTCCTGGAGTATGATTGATCTACCCAGTATCACTCCATTGGAGGAAACTGATTTTACCTTTCCCAACATGTATTAATTACAAATAGCTTCTTGGTTAGAGGAGCAATTGGATTTTGTGCCCACTTTACCTTTTCTGTACTGTATTTTATCTAGCTTGAATTTGTGCAGGTCTAGTAAATGTTCACACAGCCTATGTGTGTTCATATGTTGCTCAGGCCATGAAGTTGGGTGTGTAAGGAGGTAAAAAGATATATTGTGTTCCCCAAAATACTGTGTCTCCCAATAAAATTTACCGGAGAGATCAGGGAAACAGGGAAAGCCACAGCTAAACTCACCTTACCAACTCTGCACCTTCCAAAGAGTGAGCTACTTCCTGTCTACCCAAGCCGATAATATGCCTTGCTGTTCTGCCATGTGATTTGCTTTCTCTGTCCAGCTATACCACTTCCTCTTCTTGCCCAGCTCTGTCACTTCCTGTCTGTCTGTACAGACCTCCAGACCTCCATGGTTAACTAGTGTTGGAATTTAAGGCATGTGTCACCACACCTGGCTCTGTTCCCAGTGTGGCCTTGAACTCACATAGATTCAAACAGATCCCTGCCTCCCAAGTGATAGGACTAAAGGCGTGTGCTACCATTGCCTGACTCTTAAATAGCGGCTGGCTTTTTCCTCTGATCCTCAGGTAAATTTTATTTATTGGGAGACACAGTATATTGGGGGACACAAAACTTCACCACAGCATACCTTCAATCCCAGCACTTGAGAGGCTAGTTCCATTCATTCTTCTAGATATTCTGCTACTAATTCATTGTTACATACATTCCCTTTCTCCACCTTTAAGGTCCCTTCCTTCTATTCTCATGACTCTCTTCTCAGTCACATATACACGAACACACACTTTTAAATATGGGTTCCATATGTCAGAGAAAACATGTAGCATTTGTCCTTTCTGAACCTAGCTTATTCTGCTTAACATAATGATTCTCAGTTGCATCTGTTTTCCAAACCTGTCATGATTTAATTTTCTTTCTAAAATTTCATAATGCACTATTTTTATTATCTATTCATTTGCTGAAAGACAACTAGACTTGTTCTATTGTCTGGTTATTGTGAATAGTACACCGATATATAAGGCGTGTAAGTGTCTATGGTGTATTGACTTAGAGCCCTTTGGTTAGAAACAAGAGCTGAATTATATGACAGCTCTGCTTCTTAGTCTTTGGAGTAAACTTAAAGCTGTTTTCCAAAGTGACTGCACCAGCTTACATTCTCAGCAGCAGGGTGCAGGTTCCCTTCTCCTGCTAGCATCTGCCATTTAGTTTTGGCAACATTTTGAATAAGACAGGAATTTGAGCAGCTTTAATATGCATCTCTCTGATAGTTTAGGGCTCTGAACATTTGACAGCGACTTGTTGGCTGTGTGTATGTATTCTTCCCTTGGAAAACTGTCTGCTCCTTTCATTAGCTCATTACTTTTGTTTAAATTTTCATTCGACATTTACTACTGAGACTTAATGGAAATATTTTCTCTGTATCATAATCTAACAACCAAGACTTACTGTAAGAATTTTGTTTAAATTTAAGAGCCAGCACATAGTTACCACTTAGGCCTAACTGAAACAAAACTTTTTTTTTTTTTTTAACCCATGAATGCTTTGCATTATCAGATAAAAGTTCTCATTTTGAAGATCATTTCAAAACACAAATTTTAATATTTTGAAAATGCTGGTAGTTTTGTAAAATAATTCCTTGATCTACTAATCATTTACAAGCTACAATTTGAATAGCACTAGTGTATTTAAAGTACATATGTGTGTGTGTGTGTGTGTGTGTTTGTGTGTGTTGTCAATCATTTTTTTGTGGGAGGATAACTAGTCCCACTGGCCTACTAAAAGTTATGTGAAGCCAGGAGGTGTGTCTTGAACTTTTAATCCCAGCACCCAGAAGACCAAGGCAGACAGATCTCTGAGTTCAAAGCCAGCTTGGTATACAGAGCGAGTTTCAGAACAGCCAGTGCTACACAGGGAAACTTTGTCTCTAAAAACAGACAGACAAACAGAACAAAACCAAACCCAACCCACAAAACCAAACCAAAAAAACCCAAAAGTACAGGAAGGCCTTTGGTAAGGCCCTGTTATAACCCAATACTCTGAACATCACTCACCTTTTGGGCAAATATCAGTGCAAGGCTTACACATTTTAATCCCATTTTCTTCTACTTCCATCTTGGAACTGGGACAAGCACGCACACAAGAACTGGAATCTACCACAAAGTTATCTGATTAAAAAAAAGTCAAATAAGCAATAATGTTAATGTTAAACAATCAAGTATGAAAGAAGATAGTTTACAATTTGAAAATAGCTAGCATTATTGATAATGTATATGTCTCTCTCTCTAAAACACATCCCCTCTAATACCCCAACCCAAAACAGCATCGCCAATGCTCACATTCCATTCCAAGAACATGAGAATGAGTCTCTTGCTTGACTACTGCTCCACATTCCAAATTGCCCCCAAGATAGAGCGATCTCTTTTATAGATTTAGGAAACTACATTACATTTAGTTTGTGTTTCTCAATAGTTCCACTTCATTTCATGACATTATGCAAGTTGGAAGTCTAAAATACTTCAAGTTCATGAAGCACAAATGAAGCTTACATTAAACTTCCTTGGATCAAGAGAGTGCACTTCAAATCCAAGAGGAAATGTTAAAAATGCATCCAGTGTTTTATTGGCATTCCACCAAACCTTTCTTATACATAGCGAAAATTTGAAAGATATCACTTTAGCAAAGGTATACATTTAGAGAAGGGATAGCTTATTATTTAGACTTGGTGACATTCTTAGGAAACCAGCAATCTATGAGATGCCAGAACTTTCTCCTTAAAAAACAGAATAAATTACTGCACCTAAAGCTATCAGAAATAGAGGGACAACATGATGTTTGCAAGAACAGTCTGGTTTGGAATGCAGCAACCTCCCCTGAATACTTGTCTGGACCTATGTATAATCCTATCAAAGATTCCAAACAGGAAGCCTGTCCAAAGCAGAAGAGACATATTTCATCTATGGTAGGAGCAAATGCCATGGAGAGTTATGAAGTTCTACCTAGAAAAACCTAACAGAGACCTCTAAGAGAGCCAATGCATACTGTCTAAGGCACAGGATTGTTTACCAATTAGCAAACAGCTCCTGTAATGCTGTCTGGACCTGAAGGAGACAGAGAACCTAATCATGGGTCAGGGTTGATTTATGCTCAGCATTGCCATAATCAGTAATGCTTGAAGGAGGGCACTCAGACAATGTAGTGGAAGAAATCAAGGCAGATACACAGCAAAGTCTTCTAATGGGACATTTTCTAGGTAGTTACTAACAACCCAGTCCTTTGTATGGAGAAAAGAGTGACTCAAGAGCACTAGACTGCTCTGTGAGAAGAAAGATTGGAATTTCTGGAAGGCACAGGATCGAAGGTAGAAGAATGGTATGGTTAGTCATCTGCAATGGTCCCTATAATATCATATCTTAAACACTAGTCCTCCAGCTTCTGCTTGTCCCCGTGGCCCCTTTCAGAGGTAGGCACTGTGGGTTTGAAGGAGATTATTGTTAGAAGACTCTGGAAGATCACAAAAGCTCTGGTTCTTACCTGACTCAGGGCCACTCTCAATGAAAGGGAAGTCTTTGCCACAAGTTCCACTACCATGCATTAGATCCCTCCCCTGCTTTATGAAAGACTGAAATCTCTGGTGGCATGTGACAAAAATTAACCTCTTCCCTCTTATGTTGTTTCTTTTAGGTGTTTTAATCACAGAGACACGAAAGTGACTAACACAAGAGGCATGCACAATTCACTGGGGTAGACACACGTAGAAAATGTTTTGTAGCATGCACAATTCATCAGGGTAGACACATGTGGAAAATGTTTTGGATTGCAAGTTTATATCTGTCACAGGACACCCACCACAAAGGACTCTGTGTAGGATTCACTGAATCCTGACCCTTTTTTCTTTTCTTCAACAGGTTGAGTTTTAGATTTCAGGATGCTGAACTGGGGAGTGCAGACCTGTGTTTAGAAGCTAAATGACCTTGTTCCCAAAGATAGTTGTAGTTTGCCAAACTGAGTACAGTGAGCAGTCCAGAGATGGTCTTAGCGTTATAAATTAAAAGCAATGAAGTACCTTCAACTGATCAAAATAAGAATATTCCTGCTGTCATATTTATATTCTATAGATTGTAAAGCCTCCACTCAAATGAGTACATAAGTTAATGAAGTTATTAACTTTTAAAATTTTTAAATAAATTACTTAGACTTTTCAATAGGTGAAAATCCCATTGGTCACTAAAAGCAATGAATACCATATGTATATATATGATATATATGTGTATATATATGATCACATATAATATTTAATATGTGATCAAAGTAATGGTTTTCTTGAATTGTTAGAATTTGTTATCAGTTTGCTAAATACCACTTAAGGATCTTCATACCTATTTAATTATCCTGGCATATATTCTAGCATAAACAATCACTAATAAACATAGGCATAAATCCAACTATGTCACTATCTGACCTTGTTTATCATACACATTGCTGTCAACAATGATCTCTTCTGAGAAACAGCATCACACATTGAAAACAAAGGTACAGAGAAAATACCAAGTGCTTAGGAATCAGTAAGCCACCACTCTAACCTCAAGCCTGGTATGACCTCATATGACTCCAAATTAATCACTTAAATATGTTGATCCTTACTTTCCTCTTTTTGTGAAATATAAATGGAAGGACCCACAGCCAATGTAACATAATTTACTACTTTTATTATTCAAGTTTCAAATGAAAATGATCATATATGAAACCTCTCACTTTTTTTTTCAAGTTGAGCTTTGGTTATTTGACGTATCTTAGTGTGTTACTTACGTGGGCATTTTTTAACACAGAATGCTCCATATGTGTACTTTGCATTGAAGTTGTGTTCCAGCTGGAAGGTGGTTGGATTGTAGACAAACGTTTGGGGACATTGAGTAACACAGGCTCCACTGTCATTGAAGTTCATGCAAGCCTGCAACACAGCAGATTCATTTATAAATAACCTTCCTATAAACTTGCTCAATAAAGCACTGCTATCATGGTTTAGTGAAAGGTGCTATATTTCATATATTTCAATGTTATGAATTCTGCCCAAATTCATAATTTTGAAGTCATTGTGTCTTTAAGTTTTCATCAACTTCTCACCCTCTCTGTGTCAGTAAATAAATTACCATCTCTGATTACTGGTCTTCACATACAGTAGAACATATCAACACAGTTTTAAACTGAGGATTGGTTAATAATGTTGAATATAGATGAATATGACAGATTATTTGAGTTCACACTGATTACACATACTTATGTTTAATCTTTACAGTAGGTTTATGTCTCCAGTTCTATAGATAAGAATTTATTTGGAGAGGGTGACTGGCAAGCTCATGCCTTGTGTGTGTCATGTTTAGTTCAAGTATCTACAGGAGGAACATAATGATGGTCATTTATTTACCAGGACTTAAGGAAAAGCTGGGGCAGGAGATTAAGAAATTAAGAAGAGCTGGTGAGCTATTATTAGTCTGTGCTTAAATAAAATGATATAATTTTTCATAATGGATATGTCATTCACTGTAGCCACCATGTTCAAAAGGCATTTAACTTTTGCTAACATAAATTTGTTTTCAGATGTGTTTTCATTAATATTTTCAAATTCTCTTGAGAAGAATTGAAAAATATTTTCCTACCTGAGAGTTGTGCTTTTGATATCACAAAAAAACACAAATAAACATTTGATGAGCAAACATATGGACAACCTAACTCTTTTAATTAAGAAATGAAGCTTTCCTGTGAATAACTGAGGCCTAATAAAAGAGTTCACATGAACCAAAGCTCTGTTTTACATTTCATTATGAATTGTCATATGGTTATTAATAAGAATTAATTTATTCTGTTTCCTTGCAACATTTGCATCATCAATTGTTGTTTTAGCAAACACTTTATCACAACATGACAATTCTCTGATGATGGTCTACAAGGTACATAATCAGAAAGAGACTCACTGATGATACATTATTCACTGAGATGACACTTTATCGGAAGACTCTATTAAAAAGCAATCTAGAAAACTCAGTAAGTTTTAATTTATGACCATGAAACACCGTGTGTTCTTATAATTGAATTACTAACAAACTTTCTGCACTGATATGCAATGTACATAGGCTGATTTGGAACAAGGGGATATAAGTCAGAGGAATGGAGCAAATTTACCTTCCAGTTAGCACGCAAGCACGATGTAACATATACCAAAGCCTCAATCTGGCATTCATCAACATTCTGTATTAAATGCCAAAGCAGGATCACTGGACCATTCCAATATACTAATGAAATGAGAGCTCTCGAGAGCACCTGGTACTGCTTATCACAATAATACAAGAGAAAAGGCACAGTGCCACATCCTACAGGGAGAGGTTTTCCTACTGTTCCCCACTGTGCTGGCTTTGGAATCATTAATGCAACACCTGCAATGTGCAGTGTCTTCAAAATCAAGCCTGGTCCTCTCCTGTCTGTGCTAATGACAGAAAAGAAAAGGCTCTCAGTTTGGCTGCCAAGGCGCTCCCCTAGATGTGTAACATGTAGAAGCCCCTCTATTCTTTGTTTGGATTCAGTTTCACCAGACTTAGTTTTGTTTCACGGTAGAATCCTAGTAGACTCACTAAAGCTCCTTAGAATTTTTAAGCGTCAAGCAGTAACTAGCTACAGCCTTAGTGCTCTAATTTCTATTTTGTTAATTGGATGAAGATCCGGGTCTTAAAAATTTCACTTTAATAAGTGTTTAGTGGAACAAAATAAATTTCCAATATGTTTTTATTAGATTTTTGAGAAGTGGACAAAGAATTTGTTGTGCTCATTTAGAAAATAAAACAACATACTGTTTATTTTAGATTAAAATTAGTATTCTGTTTTATGAACTTGAGTAAATTATTAAAAAGTTATATATATATATATATTCCAAGGAACAAAAATTTAAATCAAAAATACAATATCAAATATAATTTAAAATTTTTCAACAAATCTATAAATGTTAGTTTTGTTGAAATAAAAATATCCTCTTCAAAAATACTAGCCATACAGTTTATCACATAAATAGATTTAGATATGCATTTCTTTATTTTAAATATAGAACAATATTAGTTTGTTAACAGTGCAAACTAGAAAATATTTAAATGAATAAATTTCTCTGACATAACCTTGAAATTGATATTCAGGAAGCAAGCTGTCCTCACTCATGGGACTCAATAATGCAAAAACACAAAGTGGTAAATAAGCACTGAATATGTGCAAATGATTTTCTCAGTTTCTGAAAGATATCCCAGCATGTTCTCATTCGTGTTCTTCAATACACTCATGTCACATATAAATTATCTCAGAAAGGCAGAATCGATCTAACTGGTACAAATAATTAATTCTGTTTAATCAATAGTCAACTCAGTGGTAGAATGCCTTTTACAATAATAATATGACCAAACTTAATCTTAATATAACCCAGTGTTAAATATTCAATGTGACTCTGATTCAGATATAAGGAGAGAGAGGGGCGGGGAGAGATCCCCAAACATACAAAGCAGTCAGTGTCCTTTGGTCCTGAGCAGCCTCCAGCACATTCTCGATGGCAGCAGTCACTAACGTAGGGTCCATAGCACCTGCCGTCACATTGTTCAGCACACACAGTCCTTGTCACTGTAGAAGACAGAGATAGGGACTCAATTAAAGCCATCCACCCACAGATCCATGTTGGTAACAACAAAGCATGTGTTCTGGAACAACAATTTATTCCATCTAATATTGATTAATTCGGGAAACCTTCTGTAATTAAAAGCAAATTACTGTACAAAAGCTTCATATATATATATAATATATATATATATATATTTAACATTATTTTGTGTCCACCAAATAGGTATAAAGCCTTACAAAAATCATTGCATGTATTTATTAGGTTTGGGAATAATGGAATGAACAACGAAGTGGCTAAACCAGAGTACGGGAAGTCTCTCTGAGAAAGTGCCCTCAACACTCATATAAGATGCTTAGCACTCAACAGATGGGGAAATACATTTTTACTTGAAATCACATTATATGTTACATGAAAAAAGGCTGGGATAGAAGAAAGGAGGGAAGGAAGGAAAGAGAGAGGGAGGGAGAGAGGGAGAAATGGAAGGAAGGAAAGTAGAAAGGAAGGAAAGGAGGGAGGGAGGGAGGAAACAACAAATTGTTTCACTGGTTTTTTCTCGCTCGTCAATCTAATCCACAGCATCGAATCATTGCATAATTTATTCACAGCAATGCACAGATGGGGTATCAAAATTATAGTAAAGAGAGACACACTCTGCTTATTTCAATTACTATAGAGACACACTTCCCAAGTACTTTCTCAGTATGAATACTACCAAATATATGCAGCATATCACTCCATGGCTCCTTTATTTACAGTTTTGCCTGGTGTCTTGGTTATCATTCCTTGAACTGAGCTGTTTAGACACCACTTCTACCAGAGACTACATTAATTTTCATCACAATCAATGAAACGCTGCTATCTGACCAATGGCTCACCTAGAAACTAAACATGGGTCTCATATTTCTCTTTCCCCTATCCGTTCTGATACCAGAAGAAAATCACCAAGCAATATCAATTCTGTTTCATTAAATTTGTATTACCTTCCTGGCTCTATGCTAGTTTATGTATATCTATAAAGTTTTGCATATCCTTGTAAAGAGGACTTCTTATTGTTCCTCTCCATGAATCCTCAATGGTGCTCTGAAGAAATAATAATAATAATAATAATAATAATAATAATAATGTAGAAGCCATTGCTCGGTTCAGTGTTGATTCACAGTATAAAATATTTGCCACCCCTGTACCAGTGAATTAAATCCTTAGCAAAAATGAAGACTCCTCCATGAATTTATGGAAATTTCTACCTCCTCTGGAGTCACTCACCACTGCCCATCTTTCTCATATGTGGCAGAACAGGCACTCATTCACACTACTCCCTGAAGATTGATTCTCATTGTGTTTCTCTATGGCATTTATTTACCTTCCAAGTGCTCCTATCTTCTCTGCTGAGCAATCCTTATTTTGAACCCTTACTAGGCATGTCTTTAAGCTGAATTTCTCTATTACTCTTGTTCCTGAATAGAAGATAAAGTTCATATAGAAATCCAGGTGTCTGGAGCCTCGGCTCATTCCGAACTCTACTACACTATATCTCATGTTATCATCCCAACAAGAGGACTAGAATGACTACTTGTCCTACAGGATTAGAGACAAACCAGAGACACAAGTGTAAAGTGCTTAGCATGGTGAATATGAGTAATACTGTGTAAGTGCATTACACAGTGTTATTGCCTTCTCTACAACATTTGTGTTGACTGGGTTAGCTTATTCCACCTGATCAAATGGGGAGTTTGTTGGCTTTCCCTAAATCACTGAAGTACTCATTTCCAGGCACAAGGACAATATTTAGCCCTTGGTACACAATAGTACACAACAGCTACTTTATTGAGTGAGAAGTAAGAAATTGCCAGTCTAAAGAAAGCATCTTCTAGATGCTAGACCACTTCTTGGAAAGATAAAATGATGTAGGAGGCTAACAAAGTATCTCTTGGAGAAAAGTGAGTAAACTGCTAAAGAACAAGAATTACCATTAGCATTTATTCCTAGATTTTTAAAAATCTTAAATTCTGTGGCGGATTGTTTTCTGATGCTGTAGTTTTACTTGTTTCTGTTTCCATGTGAATTGGTGACTATCCTCAGTAGATTATATATAATGTTTACATATGTAGCCTTTCATAATGAACACAATCACATTACTTACTCTATAGTAAAATAAATACAAGTTCCATATAATTTAAATTAAAGCAGAGCTAGGCCTCATGATCTGTAGTGACTTTAATTTGGAACATATAGTCACAGTTGGTGTTGTTTGTTTTGTTTTGTTTTGTTTTGTTTTTTCAAGGCAGGTTTTCTCTGTATAATAGCGCTAGGTGTTCTAGAATTGCTTTGTAGATCAGACTGACCTTAAACTCACAGAGATCTGCCTGTCTCTGCCTCTGCAGTGCTGGGATGAAAAGCGTGTGTCACCACTCCTAGCTCCCACAGTATTTTTTCTCATAAATGTATAGAAGATTTTGTTTTTTCTTGGCAGTGGTAGGGATTGTTAGATGCGTTCTGGCATAACAACACGATGCCTGTATACTTTGAACTGTTTGATCATCATTTCTCAGTGATGTCTCCTCCTAATTAATACCCATATTTAATCTTTCTCAAATACCTGATTCCTAAAGATTTCCCTATACTTTCTCCCTTTCCCTGACCCTCTCTTTGTCTTTTTCAATTTTACTCTTACTTTGTTTAATATTTTCTCCTGCCTTCCATATTTTCTGTCATCTAACACCATCCAACATACTTTCCAATCATTTGGTATATTTCTTGGTTTGTGGTTAATTCCTTTTTTTAGAACTGTAATTGATATTCATATACATTTAAATTTATATAATATATAGGTATATATATATGTCATAGATACATATCCCTAAATTACTTGTAACTTCTAGCTCTTAATTATCATATATTATGCTTATATTATTCCTTCTAACAATTAACTAAATCCTATATTCACTTATATGTACAAGTTACTACTTCATACTACATACTGCAAAATCTTTTCATACATAGCTTTATAAAGAATGTATCTAAATATTTATTTACCATTCACAGATGGAATAAAGTTCTTTCAATGGACTAAAAGTAACTAAGTAAAATACCAGATATATGTTAAATAAGCAAAATACTTCATTTCAACTAAGTCATCAAAGAGCATACCATTACTTTGTTTCTAGGTAGCAAGCATTGCTCAGCTTGAATTCAGAAGCACAAAGCCCAGACCAAACATGTCATATAAGCAACAGCATATTGAATTCCAGACACATATATCCAAAGTTAATTTTTATTTATAATTGTCTTGATTAATGGTAATAAACAAAATGTTTCAATTTCTCTATTTACTTTGGCCTTCCCTGGTAAGTGAGGGAATTAATGTAAAAAACATTAAAACAATAAGATTACTAACTCACAATTTTTTAAAATAGTATTAAATAGTTCCATCAACATCCTTACTCTCGGCTAGGCAGTGGTGGCACACATCTTTAATCCCAGCACTCTGGAGGCAGAGGCAGGCAGATCTCTGTGTGTTTGAGGCCAGCCTGGTCTACAGAGGGAGATCCAAGACAAGTGCCAAAGATACACAGAGAAAGTCTGTCTAAAAAGAAAAAAAAAAAAAAAAAAAAAAAAAACCTTACTCTCACCAAGAACAGTAATTACACATGAAAATATCATGCTAAAATTTGTAAACTTCATAACAGTGATTATTCTATGAAATGGTTAAACATATGTTTTAAATTATTTCGTTATCTATAATGAATAAAGTTTAAAATTTCAAAGTCACACTAGCTTCCATATTATGGCCAAATATCTCATATTTTTCGGAATATTTTTATGTTTAATATTCCATTCAATTTCAGGGAAATACAAAGAAACATCCATCTAAATTTTTACTCAAATACAAATCCTTAAAAGAAAAAAGAAAAAAAATCTGCTCTGTGGAAGGAAACCCTTCAGGAACTGCTAGTCCTGCACAAGATCTGTGGAAAGCAAACCATCAAGATCTTCCTTGAGAATTCCTTCAAAGATATTGATCAAGTGTTCTAATGGAATTAGGGACTAATTATAAACAAAGCAAGAGGGATTCTATCAAAAGCAATCTACAGGCATCCTCAGATCGCTGCTCAGCTCTGCTTCAGGATATTTTCAGTCCTCTAGAAGAAGACGAAAAGTTGGGGATTTATTCTAAACTGGGGGTGGGGGTAGTGTGGATAGTCTTCTTTATGCAGGAGATAGATGAGTTGAAGAAAAAGTACTATGATGAACGCGGAGAAGGAGTTAAGGCCAAGGAACTCCGCAGAAAAAAATTTTGGCATCTAAAGAGGATGTAACTGATGTAGTTCTGTAGACAGAACAGGAAAAGAAAAGGATATTGAAGTGGGAGATGTAAAAGCTGAAGCTGCATAGGCTACAGCAAAACGCTGAAGGAAATGTAAATTGTAGCAGGAATTTTAAAAGTTCTTATTAAACCTGAGGCCAGTTATTGGGGTCCATGCTGGTTGATCAGAGAGACAGAACAAGCCACAGCTATCTCACCTTGCCAATTCCTCAGCTGGTCCTGTTTCCTCAGACTAGAAGCTTCTGTGTCCTCATCCCAATGGCTCTCAGCTGAACTGATGCTAGAAGCCTGAATGCTTAAACAGCCAAATGCTTAACCAGCCAAAAGCATCTAGTTTCTGGTCCTCACGCCTTATATACATTTATGCTTTCTACCATCACTCCCTAGGATTAAAGCCTTGCTTCCTGGGAGTCACCACGCCTGGCTGTTTCCAATGTGGCCTTGAACTCACAGAAATCCAGAGGGATTTCTATCTCTGGAATGCTAGGATTAAAGGTGTGAGTGCCACCATTTCCTAGCCTTTGATCTAGTGGCTGTCTGTTCTCTGACCCCAGATAAATTTATTAGAGTACACAATATTTTGGGGAACACAATACCACCACATTTCCTCTCTTTTTGTCTAAAATTAAAAAAGCTTATAACTAATACAAGAAAAACTATCCAATAAGTATATACAATATATACAGCCAAAAATTACATTAATGATATCTAGTCCATTAACATTTGACAGATTCAGATAAAAACTCCATTATATATATTAACAATTTCCAGTCCAGTAACATCTGATAAACTCAGACCAAAAATTTTTCATTACTTATCTTATTTAAAACAAGTAGTTCCTTTTAAAAGTAGATTCCATAATCTCCCTTTTTATCTTATCATATCCATATTCTTTCTCTTTTCTTTTCATAATAGATTCATTAGTATACCTTTTGTCATTTTTATATCTTCCCCTTTTTCTTCAGTGTAGATTCAGTGATCTACCTATTTATCCTATTATTTCTTTATTTTTTTTTCTCAGAGTAGATTTGATGATCTATCTCATATCTATATTCTCTTTTTCTTTTTGCTTTCTAGGGGTGAAGATATCTTTAGGGAATCTTGAAAAAAAATTTTTTTGGGTTAATTGTCAAGTCCTGTATCATTTGTCCAGTCTTTGCATAATAGGAAAGTTCAGGGCTTGTTTCAAGTCCTTGTTTGAGTAGTCTGTCAGGCTGGATCATCTCAACTAGTCCTCTCGAAATTGTCCTGAGCAGTTTGTAGTCCAAAGTCTATTTTTCCATGGTGTTAATCGGCTTAATGGCTTTACCATAGTCCTTTTGAAGATTTCAAAGTTGCTGTTAGGTGTGGTCATGGTACCATGCAGACTTTTTTTTTTTTTTGCCTCCTCTGTGGTTTGGAGCAATCACAGTCTGATAAATGTCTGTTTCTCGGAACCATGAACATTCTTCCCTAGAACAGAAAATCTTCACAACAATTTCTCCCCACCATTTGTCTTGCCAAAATTTTCCAAACTGACTTTTGCCGATACTTTCTTGTAACACGATGGTCCTGGCAATTCTTCTCTGAACCAGCAGCAGTAAACCCTTCATCCCAGGTAGCATCATCACCGCAGTCACTAACATGATGAGAAGGAGCTGGCAACGTGGAGCAGTAGCCACTGCTTCCATGGTCCCACCACTGTTTGTGGCTCAGTCCAGGCCAAAGCTTCTCCCAAGCCTCCTAGGCCGGCCTTAAACTCGGGATCCTAATGCCTCTGTCTCCTTCAGCAAATTCTACTGGCATGCGCCACCACAACCGGCTGAGTGTAGCTTGGGCCTGAGCTGGGGCTCACAAGGCCACAGGCAAACAGCTTTTTCATGAATTCGTAACACGAACGTTGGGCGCCAGATGTTGCAGGAATCTTAAAAGTTCTTATTAATAAAATCAAACCTGAGGCGAGTTATTGGGGTCCATGCTGGTAGATCAGAGAGACAGAACAAGCCACAGCTATCTCACCTCACCGGATCCTCAGCTGGTCTTGTCTCCTCAGACTGGAGGCCTCTGAGTCCTCATCCGGAATGAATCTCAGCTGAACTGAACCAGCCAAATGCCTCTAGTTTCTTGTCCTCACGCCTTATATATCTTTCTTCTTTCTACCACCACTCCCTGAGATTAAAGGCTGGCTTTCTGGGATTAAAGGTGTGTATCACCATGCTTGGCTATTTCCAATGTGGCCTTGAACTCACAGAGATCCAGAGGGATTTCTATCTCTGGAATGCTAGGATTAAAGGTGTGAGTGCCACCATTTCCTAGCCTTTGATATAGTGGCTGTGTGTTCTCTGACCCCAGATAAATTTATTAGAGTACACAATATTTTGGGGAACACAATACCACCACAGTAAATGATGCATGGGCAGTTGATGAAAGGGAAAGATAAGAGGTACCAGAGGACTGTGAAATCATCCACTGAGAACATGGAGAAGGAACAGTCCCAGATGAGGGAGGAGCAACAAAGGACCATTGCACACAAACTTTAGGAACAGGCCCAATCACGAAACGAGGGATTGGAGCAGGAGAACAAAAGACTTCAAGATGAGGCAATGACTCACAACTCACCAGGAACAGAAACAAAGCAGGAATAGATCAGCAGAGAAGCTACTACCTGCTGAAAGAAAAGCAGAGTGCTCCGTTAGGAGCCAACGCAGAGGTGCATAGGGGATAGAATTTGGAACCCATGCCATTCGTGCATCACAGGAGAAAATAAAATCCACAAAGGTGTGCAGTGCAATCGTTGAAATCAGGTTTATCTTCCTATAAGATTGTGTACCAAGAATGCCACTGAGGTCCCCACTATCGGAGATGTCTCAACATCATTGCTCAGAAGACTATTGTTTTTCCAGATGCTCTCCAGGGAACAAGTGGACACTGAGCACCTGTAATTTTGACTCATGATTAAGAATCAAGTTGTTCAGGTGTATGATGGGCTGAAGGACAGCCTCATTTCTTACTGGAGACAATGTAAATTTTTCCATTATATCAAATCTGCTCAACCTCTGCAACAGCATGATTTGTGAATCTTGCTGATAAATAATTTTATCTACAAACTCCTGTATAAACCAAGACACCTGCATGGAGATCCAGAGTCCATATATGTAATATCCAAAGAAAGATAGAAGGAGCCATTAGTGTGACAAGGAGCTGGGTCACAAACTCATGAGCTGAAGAAGGAAGTACTTCAGTTCCCGTAGATTGAAACTAATGGAACATTTCCATACCTTAACAGTTGGCATCTGATTGCATAGTAACCTGATGGCAACTAAGGATAATGTAGAGCAGGAAGTAACTTTAAAGACAGACGTAAATGATGATGGTTAGTCTGTTAGAAATCAAAGGTATTTTAGTGATTTATCTGTAACTACCAACTTATGCTACTCTTTTCCTATTATTAACAGTTGTATTTGAAATTCTGTTTGTTTTCCCCAAGCAGAATAAAGGTTATTTTTCCACTCCCAAAATAATAATAATGAGGAAGAAAGGCAAATGTCTATTTTTTAAAAAACCTACATCTGATTTTTGTGTAGCATTCAACAGGAAAAAAAAAAAAAACCAACACTTTTCATTATCAAGAGTTTCACTTTCCTTAATGAGCAATGAAAATTTAGCAAGCATGAACTGTACCCTACCAGTGTTTGTCGGATGAAGAGGAAACCATAATTTCTAAACACTGATCTGGCAGAGACCATGCTTTCCACTGTTTTGTTTTTTAGGAAAAAAAATATTCCCTTGGACAAGTCAAAGTTGATACAGGATGCAATGAAGACCAGCATAGAATATGTTTATTTAATGATATTTATTGATTCATAAGCATTATTTACTTAGTATTGATAGCATGGCAAACCTTACTCACCATTGCAATGATGTAGACACATAAAATAATCAATGCCTGAAATCAATATCTCAGCCTCACAGGTATATTAACTTATAATCATTTTACCTTCATTAATTTCTACCTTTATTCATATATTTCATTAGATTTCCCTCCTATATTTAGTATATTCTCTCGATTGCTTCAGTGGGTCCTCTTAAATACTTTGGAGGAGATTTAACTACCTTTTGCAATATTGCCATGCCATTATACAATTAAAGGGTATAACTTTGGAAGTTAAATTCCTTTTTATATGAAGCATAGTAAAGAGAAACTGGGGATGAGAATTCATTTAACACATTCAACAAGAATCCTATATGTAAATTTAAATAACAAAATGCTTGATGGAGAGGGAAACTGTTTAGAGAAAACCATCTCCAGCAATGAGCATATCTATAAGCAGATTATTTTTTATCAGTATCTTCCTAACAAAAGAAAAATTTAATTACTTTTCTAAATACATTGATAACCAATATTATGACCAAATTGTTGCCTTAGAATAAATTTACTTTATTTTAAAGTGACAGTTTACTGATTTTTCTTTTTTTGAACAGCAAAAGCAAAATAATTACAAGAGGAAAAAAATCTATTTTTAACATATGATAATTAAGGTTGAATTTAGGTAGCACTTTTGAAGATTTCCCACCTATACTTCACATGTCCTTCCCCTCTCCCTCTGTTCCCCTTCTCCCTTACTTCTATCTCTCTATCTTCCCTCTCTTCAATGCTTTCTGACTGCTTTTACTTTCTATACCTAGTCTCTGTGATCTCGGCATAGACAGCCTAAGAGGAATTTTAATTCTAAAATAGCAATCATTATGTCCATGAAAATTTGGATTCAGTTATTCTCAGTGTGGCTTGATGTTCATTTTTCACAGGCTTGCAACCACTGTCCATAAGTCTCATTTTAAGAGCAAGATACATAGCATTTAAAAATAATGTCTGTGAATCATCTAATTCCTATGTGATTAAAATGACTGGCAATGCTCTAGAAATCATAAGAGGTTAAATAGGTCCAATGGGGTCTTCCATTGTGATACCTGAAACTGAGAGACATCCTTCTGTCTAGTTAAAATTGGAAAGATCTGTAAGTAATTTATAAGATATGATTGATTGACATATTAATTATGCTTTTACAGAACAGTAATCCTGATGTCCTTTCACAATAATTTCCTGTTTGCTCTGTTAATGTCTGTATCACTAACTGGGAAATTCAATGAACAAAATCTATGAGCAAGCACATAAGAAAATGACCTAGATTGAATAAAGAATCATTCCTTGCTCATTCTGAAGACCTCATTTTCAACAAAATGGGGAACACCACCAGAGGGTTGTTCACTTCTCTAATATCAAACTTCCTATAACTTCAGTTAACACTCAGTGACTCATACCTCTATGATCCTTTTGGCCTTTCTATTTTTAATAACAAATTTTCATCAAATCATGTCCATAAAACACATCATGTTCAAGAGCTGGAGAGATGACTCCATAATTGAGAGCACTAGCTGCTCTTCCAGAGTGTCCTGGTTCTGTTCCCAGCACCCATAACGTGGCTTATAATCATCAGTAACTTCAGTTTCAGGCAATTGAACAGCTTCTGCGGGCACTGCTTGCATGTGGTTTGCAGACATACATGCAAGCAAAACACCCATACATGTAAAACGAAATGCAATAAATATGAAAAGAAACCCCCAAATACACCATGCCCATTACATTGACTGAAAATCAATGAAAATGCTAATGTTTTCAGTTATATGCTATGAGCTTTACACCACAAGGAAAATAAATGGATTAAACAGAGAAGATCCTAGTTGGATGTGAGGAAGAATTTATCAGCTATTACACTAAATTTAAATAAAATAGAATGAGTTCCTGAGTGGGGATTTTGACAGCGTTTTAAGGAGAATCTCTCTGGGGGCTTGATAGGATGTTTTTAAACCTTATCTCTTGCTCTAAGATTCACTATGTACTACTATAAAAGGCAAAATTGTTCCTAAAAATCAACACTCTGTGTTGTGTAGCATGCTTTCACTTAAAATACTATCATAAGTCATTTTAAAGTAAAACTAATAACACTCCCAGATCAGCCAGCAATTGTACACCTGTTGATTATATTGCAATGTATAGGAAATGGGATTCTGGGAAAGAAACTCAGGGCTACACTGCTGTTTATTTGCCCACTGAGGCTGGCTGGAGCCCTCTGAGTACCCTCCATCATACAGACTTTTAGAATTCATTGGGAAAATGTAAAATTAAGATGCAGCCCTTCCCTCCCTGAGAACCCACGTTCTGAAGGAATAACGTTGGTGTTGCCAGAAATTTATACTTTTAAATAAAATTGGAGTCACAAGTTTTAAGAAGATTACATAAGCCAATATTTGAAGTATCTGTTCTAAGGAGAAATTTCATGAGGGGTAAATAATTCATTAGGATGGGAAGGCACACATAGAAGTGGGTCTTAACCTAAAATACGCTTTTATGCATCACACACAAACGAAGCCTCAAATTGTTGCCAATAGGAAGAAATCATTAGCCTGTATACTGATTTGGACACAGAGAGAATTACGTGCTTTAAGTATTTTCCGAGTATCTTACTAACAACACAAGTACTAATATGTTTAAGAAAGCTCCATAAGGATCTTAAAAATATAAACAAACAACTATGTGTTTCAAAATACAATTATGAAAAGTAGTCTAGGCTTTTCCCAATGGATATGATTCAGACCTTCCAGTCAAATATGACCTGATAATATTGTAAATACTGTAAATATGGTAAACAAGCAAACTGGCCATGTTATAAGTTATATATGCCTATAGTTAATGTGACAGTTTAACCCTAAATGCAGTAACTACTAGTGTTCATCTGGAAAGCTTGGTCTATTGTTGTTCAGTCTATGCTGAAATTGACATTCTGAGTCAGTTAATAAAAGCATGTCTAGATTTCTGCAGGTATTAATCACATTTGACCCTTGTCCCAGTCTACTCTCTCATGACCTGTGAGCTGTGACATCATAATATTGTTAGCTGTGTCACAGAGGAAAGGGATGTTGTCAAGTCTATTCCTTATCATCACCTGATTTCCCATGAAATTTCCCTCATTAAGAGACTATTAACATCTACAAAGTTTGTGAATCATGAATCAATAACTATAAGAAATTTCTAGCAATGAATGTGAATTATTTTATATACCATTCACAAGTTTGTAGACAGAGATTTCAGAACATAAGAGTGTGCAACTGCACAAAAACGATAATGGATTATTGTATGTTCATATGTATTCATGTGTTCATGGTATGTATGTATGAGCTCGTATGTGTATACAAGTGTATGTGTGTGTGTGTGTGTGTGTGTGTGTGTGTGTGTGTACATGGGTCTCTGTCTGTCTGTCTCTCTCTCTCCCTCTCTCTCCTCCTGCCTCTCTCTCTGTCTCTGTCTCTCTCTGTCTCTCTGTCTCTCTGTCTCTCTGTCTCTCTGTCTCTCTCTCTCTCTCTCTCTCTCTCTCTCTGTGTGTGTGGTGTGTGTGTGTGTGTGTGTGTGTGTGTGTGTGTGTGTGTGTGTGTGTATGGCTGCGTGCAGGTGCCAGGGCACTAACATGTTCACGAAGGTCAGGGATCAACATCAGGCATCTTCCTCAATTGGTTTCCAATTTGTGTTTAAGGACGGACTCTTTGATTGAATCCAGAATTCAACAACTCAACTAGACTGGAAAGCTAGGAACCCCACCCCTTGTCAGATTACCCTATCTCTACATACTCAGCATTAGAATGTTTAGGGATATGCTGGGTCTTCATGTAGTTTCTGGGGCTCAAACTCCAGTTCTTATGCTTATAAGCATGCTGTTTACAAACAAGCCATCTTTCCAGCTAGGATGTTGGTTAAAATTATCATTTCACTTTAGATTGAAGGTTGCATCTTCATGAATTTGTCACAAAGCAAGACAAGGTGCCGGGCATGGTGCTGCATCCCATGAAGTGCAGCTAAAAAAGGCAGAGGCAGCACCATTTGGAGTTCATTGCCAGCTCAAGTTACACTCCAATATCCTGTTTAAAGAAAAAAAAAATCAAAGGAAAACAAAGGTGTATGGGACATTCTTATGCCATTTTGATTTATGGTATATTACAAACATGTATATCTTGACTTGTTGTAAATACAAACACACCAAAATAGCACACCTATCACCTTTTCTTATTTTACTTCTGTTTTCAAAATAGCAGAAGAGAATGAAGATGATTTTTCTCCCATTAGACACATATCTAAATTACCTCTTAAATTGTGATGCAAATTATCAAAGAATTCCTCAGTGTGAAAGACAGGATTTCACATCAGGTAAGGAATGAAGAAGCTAATCACAACTGGCCACTTGTTGATGAAAATGGGGAATCAAACAAATGAGTGTGCTCATGGACAAATGCACTGAGAACAGTCAGACATCACTTGAGGAGTCAGGATTTGATGATGGTGCACCAGGAAGCTTTCTGTTTTGATACAAGTAAAACCAAGAACAATGAAGAAACTATTGGCGAGTTCATAAATTGATACATGGCTTTTGAAGGGCAATTTGTCTCCATCCATCAAATTTATGTATTTACAGGTATGTGACTACACAGTTCTGTCTAGAGAAATATGACTTATAGGATGATGTGCATTGTAAGTAATTACATGTTTTGAAGTGTTCATGAATTATAATTGTCACTAATGTAATTTCAACATCCACTAAGCCAGAACTGCTAAAAAAATTGTAGTACAAACATGACTCACAAAACCACTACAGCACTAGGAAAGTGGGAGGTTCATCTTTTTGTGCCAAAATAAGAGGTGAAACATGAAGTACAAGTGAAAAAAATACTGAATGACAGACAGTTAGAAATGATATGCTAATTCTTGTATATATGTGCAAATACACACACATATAAATACCGCACTGAGCTATTAATAACATTTTATAAAAATGCAAGAAGGGGAGTTGTAGTCACAGTGACATTATTACTTTTTACTGTGGGCCTTTGGGTATCATTTAAATAGTTTTAAAGAAATATAAAACCTGTAATGATATAACCTATGTATTTCACAGAGCAAGTTAATTATCCCAGTGTCAGAGATGAAGACATTAACATTTAAGAATATTTAACTAATTTATCTCAGGTCATATAATGAGTGATTATCAAAGTAGGTCTTTAAATTACTTTCCAAACTCCTGGTCATCTCTATTGGTTTGTTAGCATCAAGTATTCAGCGACAAACAATAGGAGTTCAAAGGTGAAGACCAACAGGACTTGGAATAGTGAGGAAGATGGTTCCAGAAACTATTTTAAATGCAACACTGTGTAGCTAAAATATTCTCATATATTTCTGTTTTCAGTTCTGAAAACCAGTTCATTCCAATGAATTATCAATCCATATGAATTAACAACATTGTGAGTGATTATCATGAAAGCTAAGGCATCACCTCAATTCTCTTCACAATTGCTGCTAAAGCATATAAAGAAGATTCCTGCAAATGTGCATACATATACACATATGTAATTTCATGGCATCTTACATATAAGTGATTTCAACTAGCAAATTTTATAGAGAAGGATAGGGGACCTAATGAGGGCTAATATATAAATCTACATTTCAGCAATAAAAACTATGGATTTGTGGTTAAGTGATTGTAAGAGTCACATCACATGTGTGGACTAAGAATATAATAAAGCATGCTTTCAGATGTACCATTTTTCCCCTAATCTAGCCTATTTTGAAAATTTTAATGTCAGTCAGTGTCTGCTGAGGTTACTTGACAGTTTGCTAACAAGTTGTAAACAAGTAGTTAGAAAACAGTGCTCCACTGAGATCACATAGGTTAAATGAGGAAATTGTAAAGAAATACCTGCTTGATCCATGTATACCTGCTATACAGCAAATTATCCTTCTAATTAATTCACAATAGTAAAGCCAGTGGAGATGACTTTTCCAAATTAGGATCACAGAGACCATAAAACTCAACAGACCATAGTGTCTGTTACTATTTTTTCTGATCTGCATAAAAGTTTGGAACTGTTTAAAAATAATAAAATACCACATTGTAATAAAGGGTGTTATTTATTTGCTGTACCATTTTTCAAACTGTGTGTTTATGTATGTAATATGTAGTGTTAGTAAATACATAGATATATAGACCTAAGAGCAAGTCCTTGATTCTCTTGCTACAAGAATAATTTTGGTTAAGTATGAATCCTCGAACTCTCTATCTTGCTTCCACAATAGTACAGTCATTAGGCAAGCAGAAGATACAGAACCAAAAATAACTCAAAAGAACTCAAGGTTTGAAGTACATCTATATCCTAGTTCAGATAAAGGTACCTGTTATAGTTAAATTAAAAAAATTCTTCCTTCAAATCTATTAGGAATGTTCTGATAATACCATAACTAATATCAATTTGTTCCCATGTTCTTCAAGTGAATTATTGACTCAGTGCTTAAAATGTTGGATGTGTACAAGTAATTAGTGCATTGTGATGTTTCCCTTAATTTTACAATGTTTCCAGAAACTATAAATTCAAGAAAAGGAAAACAGAAAATAATTGAAATCAATAAGAAAGCTTATAGACATGCAAAGTTATTAGTCAAATACAAGAGTTTTAATTAAAGATGTTGGCTCCTAACAAAGGTTTGCTGTTCCCCCGATTGATCAGAGGTGCTGGCTCAGCTCTTTCTCCGCTCTGCATTAGCTCCCACTTGTTTAGCTCTGCTCTAATTGGATATTTACCACATTGGCACCTCCCTTTAAAATAACATTTGTTTCACAAAAGACTGTAAACACAATGTACTATGATAAATTAATATGTTTATGCATGCACACAAGTATAATTTGTTTATTATCCTCACAATTTATCATTTGAGTTTCACA